>NC_143385.1:43089402-43702093 GCF_980474605.1 Leiobunum rupestre
ATCTTTCCGGTCAAGGAACGGTACCCTTTCGGCTTAATCATCACTGAGGAACTCCGCGTTCAGATATTCTACAAAATCACGCTTTTGATGTGCTGGGGTCCTTAAGTGGTCGCAGTGTGCAATAACTGGTGGGTTTACTGCGGAGTTGGGGTCCAGCTCATGTAATCCATAACGGTGGTGGCGCACTGGAAGATGTTAGCTGTGATCAAATGGTCCTATCTCCACCTACGACTTCAGTCAGGTAGGGGTTGGAAAATGGGTTTTGGCTCAGGCTAACGGAGAGGAGCCAGTCATCTTGACGCCTCGGCGGATTTGGTAGCCTGCTGTGGGGCGTTTCCGTATAAGGCGCTGTGGCCCTGTTTCCTGGCCTTGTCAAGCCCATCGGGATCTCCAGTGCCACCTTTGCCGGGTTAGGCTGAGTTGCAGTGTGCCCGTCATTCCCCTTTAGGAGCCATTTCTTAAAGGCTTTGGCACTTCACCTATGTAGGTGGGGTGTTGGGTTGAGATGCTAGAGCATCCGCTCTTATTCCCACTGCTGTGTGCAAAGTGGGGGGTTGGGCGCCCCATTGTTGCACCTTCTGCTCGGTTGAACGGGGTGAATGAGAAAGATTATTCATCAGATACTACCAGTAGACGTCGAAAATTCGGATATTCGAGGGCGATGTTCGGAAGCCAGTAGCCAATGTCAAATCTTCGTGCCAAAAACCGGGTTTCTCGGAAAGGATGAAATCGATAGTTGTTAAGAACTCTCCAGACATAACCCCTTTGGCAATCCCAAGTTGTTGCTAGCGGTGGTGATTGTTTCTCGAGAGTAAGCAGCAAACTAGGCCAGAACGATATCTTCAATTTTGATGGGATGATAACCTGGTCCTCGTAACCTCGAATTGACATTAACACACATTTCAAACTTACGAACAACTCGGAGGACAGTGTAGTGATTAGGTCTACTGAAATACATATTTTCACCATCGATGAGCAATTACTTTAACGCCTCAAAGTTTGATGCAATAGAAATCATTTCCATTCATACTTGTTGTTTTGTTCTTGACTGATTTGCGGAGACAGCTTAATAAGCCCATCTAATGCATTATCTTTAAGGTCGTTCTCTGTGATAGTTTTAAAGTTGGGTCGGCTCAAGCAATATAAATCTATGCATTTTTTTGTGTTCTACAAATCGTGAGTTTCGTGAGATAGGATTATAAAGATTAGGACATTTACTCGCAAATCAGTTAGATAATCTAACGAGGGGCTAACCACTTCCTCAAATTATGTACACCAATAAGGCCCATTTTCATGCTCGCTGGTAGCGGATAAAAATCGTCAAAATTCGCATCCGCCACTCGCAAGCGTGAAAATTAATCTAAAATATCTGTTTGAAACAGATCGACGCGGAAAGTGAAAAAGTGTGTAGCGGAAGCGGATTTTGTCGATTTTTACCCGCTACCAGCGAGCATGAAAATGGGGCTTAAGTGTTTAATCTGTAAGCGATTACGTAATCACTTTAGAACAGTCAAAGCTACAGGCTTGTACAGAAATTACGGATAGTGGTCAGCCCCTCCGAATCTGAGGAATTTGTGTCTTCATCTGCAAGTTAATCTGGCATTCTTTTTTCTCATCTGCCTCTTAACTGGTCATGCTGTTACCAAAGTATCAATTTCCTGTGTTTGATTTTCATCCGTATTCAACTTAGAAATCGTGGCATTACAATTATTTACAAATTCCAATGCTTTACTGTTAACGTTGTCAAATGTTATTTTCTGTTCCTTCAACTTCGTTGTGGCTTAAGGTACTAATTGCTAATATAAGCAGAAGTTCTATACGCTATTAATCCTACAATTGGTAGCAACGCCCTTTTCACCGCAAAACAACTCACATTCAGATTCTTTATTTCCTAAATTTTGATACTTTCAGATTAAGGGATTCGCGGACTTTTCATGTCATTTTACGTTTAAGAAAATTAAGCGGGCCCCCTTTCCATAGATCAGTTAGTATGGTTTGGCAATTGTTCTAAACAGTGAAAATATCGCCTCAATGATGACAGTGTTTCTTTCGGAAAATTTTCTCCGGGTGGGTTTCCCAGACGTTCGGGGGGGGGGGTCGTGTCCAGTGGCGAGCGTAGCCATTCTTGTACACCTGGCAGTGGCGTTGGAAACCGGGGAAGCCCCCCCCGGCGGGGGTTGACTTTCTCCTGACGGGGCGAAGTGAAAGAAGCACTGATGATGACCCTTGATTGCCGGAGATATATAAATATTTTCAGAAAATGAACTTTTAGGTATTTTATCCCAGCCTTTGTATATTTATTTTGTTAACTCTCCCTTCAGATATTCGAGGACTTGCTAAAATCTATTAGCTCTAAGTGGCTTCCATACTGTCGGGTCACATTTTCCCATTTTCAATGGGTGCCTAATTTTTATGGTTACGCTACTGTCCAAATTCTTTCACCACTTGAAAGTCAAAAGTTCGTTCGTGGTTTCGTTAGTCCAATGCGGGAGTCTTTGGTTAGACTCCTGCTCGAGATAATGAGACTGATCAGTGAAATCGTTGATAACAATTAAATCATTTTAATTACAGGTATTTCAATATTCGACTCAAATAATCTTTGAATTATTTATTTGGAATTAGGAATCTAAAGACGACACCAAGAAACAGATTTGGGAGCATATTATCAGAACAAATGGCTTGTTTGAAATTTCGAATATCGATTCCTTTAACATCATAGATTCTGTTGAGGCCGGTAAAAAAGTGTTTCTAGTGGATTTAGACACGATGTTACTCCTCAGGCATTTATTTAGAATGTGCGAAAAGAACAATTTCCATGCCTCGAAAGAAACCTTCTTTGTAGAATCGTATTTCTTGGTCATGAGCAAGGGATTCAGAAATACTTCATTATTCAGCACATGGAAGCGAGTGTACGTTTGTTTACCACTTGATGAATGTTGATTTCCTGTTTTGCTATTATTAAATTAGGTAATTTACCATCTAGAGCTAAAAGACCTATTTATTTCAGTATTGGTCGATATATGGCCACTGGACTTCCAAAGGAAGATTTTAGAATGAAAATTTTGAAAGATGCAGCTTGCGTTGGTCTGATTGAAAAACAACAAGAAAATCCCGATATAGAGAAGATCCGCTTGGATACTCTGTATTTTACGTTCGCGGCATTCATACTTGGCCTTTTCCTTAGTACATTTATACTAGTTGTAGAAACAAAGATGGTTTCAATGTAAAAAAATATTTATTTTGTAATTTGTAATTAAGCTAGTGTTATTTTCCATTTTAATTTGGGCTCCAACCTATTTGATTTGATGGCATAATATTTACGCTGTAAGACCCAATCTTCAGTTAAAAAAAACTCCGTTACAATATACAAACAATTAAAGCAGGGGGAAAGGGAAAAGTCTATATCGTTTTTTTTTTCATCTCCATGGTTAACAATTTTAGACTTTTTGAAAATAACAAGTGTTTAGCACTCGAAAACCGTTATTGAAATGTAAAATGGCTCATCCTACTTTTCAGGATATTTCAACACATTTGTGAATTCTACGTTGTATACTTTTTCAGAACAATGGTTGTAACGTTTTAGTGGAAAAGGTAGTTAAATTCTGAAATTTTTTTAAACCTCATTGTAACACTTGAAACTACACACCTAGGCCTACTATGGCTCTTGTTATTCTCTTTGATATTTTATCCACTGTTTTTTATTTTATAATATTAAAGTGATATTTTCTCTCCATGGTTCTTTTGAGCGTACAAACAGCATTCCTGAGATTCGCGGAATCAGCTCAGGCACCGTTTCTCCCCCCCCCCCCGGCAAAATTTCAGTTAAAACCATTTGATAACATAGCCTAAGCAGCTACTTTATGTTTGTCCTCGTGTACCTTGCTTTCCCACCATAACTAAAATCGATTAAATTTCTTTGTTCAAACATTCATTTTTTTACATATTTTTCGTGTTTCCTTCTTTAGTTAAATTTTCCTACTTTCGAAATTCAGCCTTGCCATAATTCATAGAGTAGTACTTTATCTCTGTACGATTTTATATTTTATTTGCAACAACACATTTTGGGCATTTTTAAGAAAATTGTGTTACTTTTACAATTTTTTTCACGCTCAACGACAGTCTGCAGCTTTAATATTCTATAATTGCATTCAGTGAACATGTAATAGAGCGTTCTATAAAATCGGTGTGGTGTGCTTTCCCCCTTTTGAGTTCGGAGGCGGTGACGGTTTGGCCGATTTTTCGTGTGAGAGAAAAATATTTATCTGGCAAACCCGTAAGAAATTGAGAGCAGTCGATTTTTAGGAGTAACATAGTTGCTAGCCTAGGCTTCACTAATTTCCGGCTTTCCGCGCCATTTTTCTTATTTTAAATGATTTTTGTAATAAATGTATGATGGCAAATAAGTAAAATACTAGTCCCGAATCCACGGGTTTGAAAAGAAACTTAGATCATGAAAATATTCTTAACCCCAAACATACTTCAACAACTAGGGTCCCTCCTACAACTCCTAAAAGGTACGTCTCTAAAATATTCATATAAAGACCGGACATAAGCCGATTTCACTTAAACCAAAGAATAACAATGTGATATTTTATGTTCCAAGTGCGCCATTATTCTTCAGTGTGTAGACTGTAGGCTGTTCCGAGGGATGTTTTTGAGTTTCTTCGTAAAGATGGACACTTTCACTGGTTTTGTTAGTCATGTAATCCCTTGGTTGCAATAAAGTTGCGAGATTCTGTTGGTATACGTTTGTTATCGAAGAAAATTGCTGATATTGAGCAGACTATCCAAGTGTCACAGTTGTATTTTGATTAAAATGTTTCAAATAATAAAAGTGCTATTGAGGAATTAAATACTAGACTAAGTTCAATGCATTTATCGTATTTAAAGGACCACGATTGTTTGTCTTCTCTCCAATCAAAGTGCACCCAACTTCAAGCAAACATTAACGCGTTATTTGGAAACTTATCTAAAGCTCAGGATGGTCTTTTTAGGGCATTTTCCGATAATGCAGCGAATACCAATGAGGCTATCAATATGGTTTCGCAACAATGAAATGATTTCCCTGTCCAATTAACCACTAAAGTATCGTCGTTGGAAGATTCGTTATTGAAGTCACTGCCAGCTAAATTGGATCAATTACGACCCCACGCTCTTGAGTCAAATACCTATATAACAGCGGAATAACTTTCTCAAAATATACGTCGTTTTAACGTCATCTTATTTGGACTTCCGGAAAATTTACCGGCCGCACAGGAATACGACATTTTAGTAAAACTTTTCTCTGCTAGTCGTGCTCCAGCTTCTACACAGTTCTACCGAATTGGACGTACTATGACGCCAAACTCTCGACCTCGACGCTTTTCTGGCTCTTATTTATGATAGACGTCAAGATCCACACTTAACTCTCTCTGCCGGCATTGATCAGACACCAAAACCACTTGATGAATATAGAACAGCTCGTGACGAGCTTTCTCGTCTCTTGAATGAAGGTGAAAGGGATATCGTCATTCTCCAGAATAAAGGGGTTTAAACCCCTTGCTATGGTAAATCATATTGTTGATTCTACGGTTCCATTGCCTCGACATTCTTCGGTGACGTCTAGTCCCCTACAAACTCGTTATTCACATTCCTCTGGGCATAAAATTAGTACTACATTATCATCGTATTGCCATCAAACACCTCTAATGCAAGTTAATACTATTAACACGTCTTCTTTTGATCGTTGAATTTATCAACCTAACCACAGGGCTCCAAATTTTAATTAAGAAAGGCAGGGCAAAAAATTAAGACGAGGGCACAATTTTCCCATTAAGACGCTTTGCTTACATAAAAAGTTGCTAGTGCTAGGGTTCATGTCGAGCGTATAATTCAAAGATTGAAAACGTGCAACATTTTTCATAAAAGCATACCCTGGGATTTATTACCATGTGCTGATAAAATGTTCACTGTTATGAGTGCTGTAGTAAATTTGTCAACATCTATTTTGGCAGATTATAAATTTTATTTGAAAAAATATTTAAAATAAACATATTGCAATTGAAGCATAAGCTTATGAACAAACTCTTTGTCAATTTTCAATTCAATTATTTGACAGTCATGCTTTTCTTTGAATAAATGACTAGATGCCCTACGGAGAGGCCTAAAATTGCAATGTTTAGTTCCAAAGTTACGTGATGTTGGATCTTCGGGAAATGAAATACTAAAGCCTCTATTTTGTAACCTTCCAGTTTGTCAAATACTCCAGTGAAATTACATGATAACTTCTTAGTTTTCCTCTCCTGGTTGAATACGATTCACTTTGTTTCGATAATGGTAATCTGATTTCAACTGTATTTTTATAAAACAAAAACACTCATAAAAATCATGTGGGCAATAGGTCAAGGCTTACTTCATAAATCAATTTAAAAAATATTCACCTTCAGTATTGAGTATAAAGTCGTACCACTTTCTTCCTTGCTGATGATTTTTACAAGAAAAAGTATTTATTAAAATCATTAATTGATTGAACAATGATATTAATGAAGAAAACTCCACGTTTATATTTAACTGCCCTTATCTGACCGATTTGTTTCCTTGAGATCGTAGTTGGGCTTCATCGCCACTAGGTGGCGCTAGTGAAACTTTTCGTTGCGAATATGGAGCCCCCCCTGCTAAATATAATTTTATTGAAACCTGGTAACGCGGTTGTTGGATATTTTGAAACAAGGTTTTTATATTTAAAGTTAAGCAATGCTTCAAAATTGTGTTATTAAATCTTGTAAGAGAAATTACTCAAAAACAAGTTGGCAAGCCAAAATATACCTCTCCTCGGAAGAATTGTCCCTAGTGGTATTAATTTCTGGAGCCGTCCCTTAAAGATATCTCCGCAATTCAGAGTTATTTACTAAAAACATAATCCCGGTGCAATCCCGACCGGTATAAAATTTTAATTTTAATTAAAATAATTGAGACGAAACAACAGAGTTTAATTTATTCAGAATAATATAAATTGAGTAGTTACAACAGCGAGTTAGACGTACTAAAACAATGCACAATTGAATTTAATCCTATTTACAGAACAAGTTTTTCAGTTAAATATAATACGAAGCAAATTTTAATGAAAGAAATACCTACAGAGGATATTTGTATTTTTCTCGCTTACGACATACTTGCCGTATCTTTAACGCTCATTTTATTTCAACACTCGCCCTTGATGAAGATACCGTAGAATAGCTATATTCGACATCTGGTAGTGGACGACTCGTAGACTTCCTGTTGACGTTGTGACACATACCGCATGAAAAAGACCAATACCATCCAATTTTCAATATCATATAATGACTCGCACACCCAGGAAATGACTGCATTAGGAATCGTAGATGTCCAAATATCCACAACAATAAAAAATGAATTAACAAGAAGCGAAAAACCTACCATTCACAAAGCGCATAAAGCCACTTGACCGAACGACAGCTCGTATATCCATAAATGACCGTAGACGGAATAGTTAGGGCTCTTTAAAAATAAAACAAACGACCCCAATTGATGAACTGCATTAAACATCTTAATCAGTCGAGAAAACGTTTGAAATAAATTACGAAGTAATGACGACCCGGTTAAAAACCCAAACCACCATAAGTGTGAGCGCACGATGTAAACAACTCGATATTTTCTTCATAAATGAACTATTACCCTTGAAAACTAATACGTCCGTTATTTCACTCCGTTTCCGGTCCGCTTTTTTTCTCGTCCGTTATTTCCGTCTGTTTCTGCTCTGGTTTATTTCTAGCCCAATATTTTAGTCTATTTCCGCTCCGGTTTATTTCTAGCCCATTATTTCCGTCCGTTTCTGCTCCGTTTGATTGCCGCCTACCATTTCGGTCCGTTTCTGCTCCGTTTCATTTATCGTCAATATTTTCCGTCCGTTTCCGCTCCGTTTTTTTCTCCGATATTATTTCCGTTCGTGTTCCATACAGTTTCATTAATCGTATATTACTTAATATTTATGCTCAGTTTCCGCTCCCGTTTTATATTTTGCTTTCCCTCAGTAGACACTCT
Source organism: Leiobunum rupestre (assembly GCF_980474605.1). Lineage (NCBI taxonomy): Eukaryota > Metazoa > Arthropoda > Arachnida > Opiliones > Sclerosomatidae > Leiobunum > Leiobunum rupestre. Next base: position 43,097,443 of record NC_143385.1, read on the forward strand.
TTTTAGAAACGTTTACTGGGCGCCGCCATTATCGTACAGACAACCAACGAGCCAGCCCTCTACCGCAGTTATTTCATCCCCCCAAAACCGGTTTTCACATCACCCTCCCCGTAGACTCTAAGGTAATGGCGGTCGATTGGGAAGGCGCGTTTAAGAGTCTATAGTCTTGAAAAATGAGGAAAAATTATTTTATTTTCCTGAATACAGAAATTTACAGAAACAATTATTATTTCTATTGATTTGAATGTAAAGCTAAAACTTTACCGCAAGCCGGGTCACCCAGCCAATTTATTCCCCCTTTTCGCTAAACGGCCTTTGTACCTTTTGCGATTCTGAGCATTGATGTACGTAACGTAGTCGTAGAGAAAAAGGCTTCAGTTGCAGTTATGTTTCCCACGAGCCGGTGAATTTGCTCCGATCCCGTTCCGTTAGGGATAACAAGGCATTTTAATTACTGTGTCTTTAATGATTATCTTCATATTGAGACGTTAATACCAAAAAATATTCGATAAAAAAGATTAAATATACATTAACAATTAGTGGCTACAAGCTTTCTTCACACGCTGTTGGTCTCTCATCTTACCTACGAGTCACCGAGCCTACCAATATTCTTGACCTTGCTCTGGTCTCTGACGACAACCTACTTGAGGACCTCTCCCATCTACCTGCAGTCAGTGATCACGACATTCTCTTTCCAAGAATCCGAGTGGTTCGCCCCGCACCCAGAACCCTCCCTTGTTTCGTCCCTGACTTCAACAAGGCCGATTTCGTTGCTATAGAGAGGTCGCTGGCAACTGTTAACCTGACGGCCACCACTTCTATTGCAGAGGCGTGGAGCGCACTCACTATAACCATCATCCAGGCGATCGCTGCCCATGTTCCGATGAAGAGGCTCTCCTCTCGACATAATCTCCCGTGGTCGGCTCCTCTCTCCGCCGCCTGATGCGTATCACGAAGCGTCGCTATAATCATTCTCGGCTGTACCCTACGGCTGCTAATATGCCATCGTCAAATACGCCCGCTGTGCCGCGCGTACCCATCATGTCGACAATTGGCTTCCGACCTGACTACCCACAGGAAGCAGTTCTACCAGCTCGTCTCTATGAAGGCGAAAGTGACTGGAGTCCCTGACCGCTCGGGCTCAGGGCAGTCATACACCACTGCAGCCGCCAAAACTAATCTCCTGGTTTCCACCTTCCGGCATTATTTTCCATCGTACGATGTGGACACCGTTCCTCTCCTAGAAGCATGTGCCCCACCAATGTTCGACATAAGAGCCATTCACCAGCTCCTCACAAACATCAAAGCACAAAAAGCTCCGGGCCCAGACGGCATCCAGGTTGTGGTCCTTCGCAGGTGTGCCGATGTCTTAGCCGCTCCTCTGACTGTCATTTACCAGCTCTCCTACGACACGGGAGAAATCCCGGATGACTGGCGTCGGGCCAACGTCACGCCGATCCCTAAGGGTGGCCTGGGTCACGACAAGTCTGACCCAACAGAGTACCGTCCGATTGCACTCCTGTCGCCGGACCTCAAAGCCAACGAGCATGTCAGTGCGTCCGCCAGCTCGGCTCACTTCATCTAGCCCAAACTTATAAGTCCGTCCCAGCATGGTTTCAGGAAGTGGCGCCTGCACTGAAACCCAGCTCCTTTGCCGCGTTGACGCCTGGACTTCTGGGCTGGAGCAAGCCAGCCGAGTGGATATCATTTTCCTTTGATTTGGTTAAACATGAGCTCCTCAAGGCCAAACTTTACTCCTACAAGGTCAGGGATTAGACCCTGAACTGGCTATCAGCTTACCTCGAGAACAGGGAGTTTCGAATGGTACTCCTCGGTGCCACCTCCGACTGGCTCCTTGCTCCGTCTGGCGTACCTTAAAGATTGGTCCTGGTGCCTCTCCTCTTCATCATCTACATCAACGACATCGGAGACAACGTCGTCTCCCAACTTTACATCTTCGCGGATGACATAGCACTCCGCAGGCCGATCTTCTCTACACAGGACTGCATTACTCTTCAATCCGACCTCGACACCATCGACAAGTGGAGTGAGCAGTGGCTGCTACCGCTAAACTCTGCAAAGTGCTCAGCTCTCTCTCTTTGCATAGTTGGTCTGCCAGTTCACTCAGCGAGTGACCTTAACAGACGCCATGGAGTGATCCACCTACATCAACCGTGTCATTGTCCAAGCCGCTAGGACATTGGGTTTCATTCGCCGACACTTGCCCCGCTGCTCCTTTGCGAAGAAGTCATTAGGAGTTAAAACTTACGTCCTTCCGATCCGGGAGTACTGTTCGGCCGTCTGGTCCCCATCAACTGCAAGTGGCATCCACGCGGTTGACAGTATCCAGCGGCGAGCCCTTCGCTTCGCGACCAGCGTTGGATTCACGTGGCGTACGTCGATGACAAACGTGCTCAAGAACAACAAATGGGACACCTTAGCTTTGCACCACCGTCTTGAGCGTCTCATTATCGTAAATAGCGTGGTTCATGGCTCCTGTGGTGCACTCGCCACCTTCTCGGCGGTCTTGTCCGACTGGCGTCGCCCACCAAGAGGGAATCGGGTACCCTCTATGATCCTTCCGGGCTTCAGACTTGCCGTCCGCAAACATTAATTTCTCCCCTCCTCCATACAAAAGTGGAATTCCATTCCAGAGTACCTAAAAGACATTCCTGGCCGTGCTCAGTTCCGGAAGGCCCTTGCTGCGTACTAGGACCTGTACGATTAGCGCTCCTCCTAGTCTCGACGAAATGGGTTTTTAACCCTTTGTCCCGCTGCTCCTTTGCGACGAAGTCGTTAGGAGTTAATCGAACTAAAGAAGCTTCATGGCGTCAAGGAAGATCATAATTTGAATCACCACCAGAATTCATAATTTTACAAAAAGGAAAATAATTTAATATTCCTAATGAAAATAATTCACGTAATAAATTTCAGATATATGACCAACAAGTAGCGTTCAAAATAAAGGAACTAAAAATTGGGTATTGGAAATTTTTACTATAATATTTTTAATTCGGCATATATTGAGATATTCATTATTTTTGAAACTTGCTATTCAATAGATTGTCTTTTCTAAGTGAACTAAATCTATTGGAAGAATAGAAATAAGGTTTTTTTCAGTTACAATAGCATATTTATAAGATACATTTATTTTCAAAAATATCTCTCAAAAACTATCTTTCCATATTTCAAAAAATGAATAAAACGAAAAAAATAATTGATGGCTTTGGGTAACTAAGTTATTTTATTCAATCAATTCTTATTTGAGGAATGTCTGATATAAATTATCAATAGTAAAAAATTACAGGTAAACATCACTTCAAGATAATCTTTTTTTCGTCTTTTTCCAATAATTTATCCGACCCGCTTAATTTCTTAGCTTACTTACAAATAAAATATATTTTTTATCTAAGTAAGGTTAAGTGATTAAACAATATATATAATTTTTTTAGGAATAAAGTTATTTTATCGGATTTCGTTTGTTTTTTGACTTTTCTAAATTAAATTATCTTTACAATTAACTAGAAGTAGAAAACCGCATAAAAATAACTGATTTTGGTGGTTATTTGAAAAATAACCAAAATTTCCTCGGATAATGGATGGATAATACCGACCACTATACCAACCAAACCCAACCGCAAATTAATCCGTTAACGCTCACCGTCACACGGTGGTTTTGCCAACCCTTCGAGAAACTGCGAACGCAGAGATTTCGAGAAACTGCGTACGCATTGATTAAGCTTTGCTGGACAGACACACAGACAGACATTCATGGTGATTGTATAACCCCTCCTAGGGGACTTTGTCCTCTCGGAGAGGTAAAAATATATACAGGGTGTCTCAATTTGCTCGATCAGGCCATTTTTCTCAAAATGTATTTATGCTAGGGTTCTGAAATTTTCAGGGTTTATTTGTTAGGTATGGAAGGCTTTGGTTACTAAATTTAAGAAAAATCGAACGATTTTGTGCCGTTTTGGAAAATTTATTTTTTCACCGGTAGGTGTCACGCAAAATGTTTCAATAGAAAAGTTGTAGGGCATAGTCGAAAGTGTAAAAATAATTTTGGTTCGGTTGAAAAAGACCGATTTTTCATTGAGTTTGGAGGTCGGGGGAAAAACAAGTTGTACTAGCAGGCAATAGCCTTTAACGTAAACAATCGTACATAATCACAACACACATGTACATTTATTTTAGGGAACTTATGCTTTCAGCTATGTAGTTTATAATCAGATCTGCAAAAAGTTATTGTTAAAGAAAATTATTACGTTCAACATCTAATTAGACAAAGTAGACAAAGACCGCGTCTTCCATTTCGACGTGGTTACGAGTAAGATCATCAAACAAAGATTTGTAGACCAAAAATTACGCTTATTTTTCTTTTGTTGTTTTTTAACGTGAAATATCAATTGTCCGAGTAGTATTTAAAGCGTTTACATTTCAAAGTTAAAACATTATCTCAGCTTAGCCGAATGTTGTCCAGTATGCCTCTTTACACTCGAGATCAGCGCGCTCATATGCTAGAATTATTTTACGGAGAAGGTCGTCGTAATGCTACTCTAGTAAGTGAGTTATTTAGACGAAGATTTCCCAATTGCAGACCAAGTCATACGACGGTTCTCAGAGTGGTCCGCGACTTCGATAACTGGGGTAATATCAATCCGAGGTTTCGTGGTCGTGGTCTCCAGGACATCGACATGGAAAACACCATACTTGCCTACTTCGTCGCCTATCCTCGAGCGAGCGTCAGGACTGCCAGCTTTGACTTAGGGTTGGATCGAAACTACGTTTGGAGAACACTCAAAAGACACCAATTTCATCCTTATCGAGCGACACTTCACCAAGGACTGCATGACTTCTGCAATTGGTTTTGCCTCATGGCTGACGCACACCGGGATTTTCACGATCAACTACTGATGTCCGACGAATGTTCATTCGGAAGAGATGGGCCTTTCAATCGTCAAAACCAACATATGTGGGACTACGAGAATCCACACTGGGGATTTTCTCACCGCCACCAAGTGCAGTTTCGCTTAAATGTGTGGGCTGGTCTGTTAGGTGACGAATTATTGGCCCGTTCTTCCTGCCAAATCGTCTGAACGGTCAAAACTACTTGTTGGACGACATTCCTCTGGCCGAGTACAGACGCATCTGGTTCCAGCAAGATGGTGAGCCACCTCACCAATATCGTGACGTGGTTGCATATCTAAACGACGAGTTTCCTGGAAGATGGATCGGAAGAACTGGTCCTGTTCGTTGGCCTGCAAGATCCCCTGATCTAACACCACTCGACTTTTTTCTTTGGGGATTCGTAAAGGACTACGTATACCAAACACCTGTGACGAGCGTTGAAGATTTACGACAAAGAATCATCGAAGCATGTCGCCGGGTGACTCCAGAAATGGTTCGGGGAGCATTTCGCAATATGCAACATCGTGCATATTTGTGCATTGCATCAGGTGGCATTTTTGAAAACATTTTGTAGAAGTCATAAAAAAACATTTGTCACTTGGGCTAATTATTATTTGTTTATTTTTCGAAATCTTATAACTGAAATGCATGTTACCTACAATTCGTTAAAGGCTATTGCCTGCTAGTACAACTTGTTTTTCCCCCGACCTCCAAACTCGGTGAAAAATAGGGCTTTTTCAACCGAACCAAAATTATTTTTACACTTTCGACTATGCCCTACAACTTTTCTATTGAAACATTTTGCGTGACACCTACCATAACGGCACAAAATCGTTCGATTTTTCTGAAATTTAGTAACCAAAGGCTTCCATACCTAACAAATAAACCCTGAAAATTTCAGAACCTAAGCATAAATACATTTTGAGAAAAATGGCCTGATCGAGCAAATTGAGACACCCTGTATATTAAAGGGTGTTTCAAAAGGTTATGTAAAAATGTTAAGGAGTTGTAGGGGGAGAGTTGAGAAGTATGCCTGTTTTTCCCAGTGTCCTTAAAATAGCGCTAGAGAGCTTCAAAGTGTGGCCTACTAGCCCCTAGAAGTGAGCTGCAACAAGCGCCCTTATTTTGTTTTTGGAGATATCAGGTTTTGAAAATAAGGTAGCGATTAATTCGAGGGTCATCGCCAGCGCCTCCAAATATTTAAAGGTCAAAAGGTTAATTTCATTATAACAACGTCCCTGTTTAGAGTTATACGACCGCAAGGTATCAAAACTTACCTAAGACCATCATCGGCAAAAAATTAATTGAAGTTAACTTTTTTTCGGATAATTTCGAGGAGTAAAACGTTACAACGTATGTAAAATCTCAAAGACGGGTACCTATAGCTAGGTTAATACCCAAGGCACCATCTTAGGCCCAAGTCATCCATCGACTTTTAATGACTTTAAACACTGCGTAGGCGGGTGACAAGCACTTCATGCCTTTAAACAGGTGGCCGGGTTACAATGCGAGGGAGGGTGACAAGCCCTTCATGCCTTTAAACAGGTGACCGGGTTACAATGCGTAGGAGGGTGACAAGCCCCTCATGCCTTTAAACAGGTTTATTTACTTTTATTTTTTATTTGTAAATTAATTTTGTACCAGAAGCCTTTAACTCACCCAAAATCGTGAAACGTCTCGTTTTCGAACTAGAGGTATTCGGAGGGATACAGATTTGTTAAGGCGATATGTGGCCTGATGGCCAGAAAATATAGTCTTCTCGATATATTCATACCGAGGGACTTCGGGTGTACAAATCAGCAGTGAAATAACTTGAAGCCTGAAATCAGATGTACAACATTGTAACGGGGTGCTAAGTATGGGAAACCTCGGTAGGCCTTTTTACTCCTTTTCCTAGGTATTCTGTTGGATCGGATAGGGGGCGCCGCGGTCGGGTGGTTAAAGGTCGTCAACGGCGCGGTCTTTTCGGCGTATAAAAACAGCATGCAGAGGAAGCTTATGGTCAGATCAAGATTGGTAATCACAATTGTAACTTGAGCTCCTGTGAATAAACTATGTTTTTTAAAGTATTATAAAGAACTCTTTTGTTGAAACTCGACACAACCTTGCAACATTTCTAACATTGGAATAATTGGATAGCCCCTCGATTTTTTATTTTTTTTTAGAAGCAAGGTTATGAGCGATTGTGACGGGTGGGACAATTCAGTCCGTTCGTCCATTGGATCAATCAGGTGCGAGATATGTGTTACGGCCACGCCAACGGGGGGATACTTGGGGATAGGGTTGGTACACCCCTGGCGGAAGTATGACAACCACACGTTGGGGGATTAGTGGTCGTCCTCACACGGCCATCCACAAACTCTTCCTCCCAGACGCTTGGGATTACAGGAGTACGCCACTACTCCCGGCAGCCCCTCGATTTATACGCTAGCAGTAGCGGAGAAAACATTTGAAAAATGCAGACGATTAATTAAATTTTAGCTCGTAGAATTCTTATAGGATTTTGCTGAGGATTTTAAATTTTGAGAGACTCGCCTCGTATAATTGAGCTTGGTAATTTCTACATTATAAAGGTAATAAATGTTAAAACTATTATTTTCTATCATAAATATACTTACTAATGAACAATAATCGTGATTCTGAAGACGATATCTCCGTATAATTTCTCAATACGCTTTGAAAAACCTTACGTCTTGCCCGCCTTTCGCGTTTAAAGTTTTAAACCAAGGATGATCTATACCTACGTGGCAGGTTTGCCAAACGACGTATTGTAGAGTAAACTACTTTTTCGCTACAAAGACTAAATATAGCGCTCACTAGATTTGCTAGTCCTTGGCCGCGTTAATTTCTTCTTTGCGGTATAGGGAGTTTTGAGACTTCTCTTATTGTAGTCTTCTGGTTTTACCTAATTTATTCAACATTTCTTCCATTGCCGGCTAATAAAATTTACTGATCTCCTACAAGTTTCGAGGACAAACGTAAAAAGCACAAAAATCGCAACGCAATGGAAAACTGAATTTCTAACGTGCCCATACTGATTTTTGTGTATTGAGGTCTGTTTAGGTTAGGAAATAGTAACCTGAAGTGTTTTATCAATGTCACGTTTGGAGTGAAAATAACAAGGAAACAAAAATATATTTTTGTAATATGAATCGTGTAACCGTGTGTTTTCTCAGATTGTTTATTGTTAGTTGTTATTTTAGTTTAAAGAGTGTAATTTATTATTTTTAATATTTTTGAAATACTACTGAAATTAAATACTATTATAAATAATTATAATTCAAAAATTCTTGGTTATTTTTTTTGTAACGAGATGGCGTTGGGAGCCCAAAATGAATTAAAATGACAAGATAATTAATTCGAGGAATTTCAGTAATGTAAATTATTTGATATAAAAAGCAGATAAAATGTTCAAACTGAAAATAAAATTAACAGAAAAAAATTTATCTAAAATATATGCGGAAGCGAGATTTGAACTCACGCCCGGTAGATGGACAGAGCGTATCTTTAACCATTACACCGGCCTCTTTGCTGAGTGCAACGGCCAAAAAGAAAAATATGTATAAATGTAAAAGCATCCAAGTCTTAGCGATAAATTGACAACGAAATAGCCAGAAGTAACCGAATTACAATTACATACAGGTCAAATCGCTAATTATTTTATTGCACAAACTCAATTTGCAACTAGGTTTTGTATTATTTATGAATTATCTTTAATTTTGACTAGAAACTAAACCCGTTTTGCCTGAATGCTCGTATTTTCGCAACGACGTTCGGCCATGTTTTTATATTATATTTCTAGCCGGGAAACGAATATACTTCAACCTGTGTTGCCACGTCAATTTGCCGTTGTATAGGGCTCTTGATGATCTAAACACACACACACACACACACACACACACACACACACACACACACACGCACACGCACACGCACACGCACGAGATTCATAAAAATGGTAACGTTATGTATTCCCCAATACGGGCTCCCCATCGCACCTACGGTAACGTAGCTCGAGCTAAAACTTTAAACTAAGCCTGTAGCGCCATCGTATGGCACGCAGGTTTACTAGATGCTTGTACATATAATTTCGTCTGCAAGACGTTCGAAATAAGAAGTAGTAACGGGTTTTTCTTAGGTTTAGTAGTGGTAACTGATTTTAATTAGTGGAGGAAGCTGAATGTTTGGTTTTAGTAGCAAAATATTGTAATATCTAATTAAACAATATATATTTACCATAATTTGTCTCATTTTTACTTTTGCAAAAAACAGTGTTCTTGGAAAATTAAATTTCATTTTAAAAACTATAAAAACACGTGGCAGAAGAAAATATTTTCTTAAGCTCAAACTATATCCTCTAGATGTCTTATACAGGGTCTTTTTTTTGCTCGGAAAAGTGTTTTTTTTTCAAAAACTATTTATAGTACCGATTTCAAATTTGGAAGGTCAATTCTCTATACCGGGGGACATCAGTTTGAGAAATTTGAGCGTTTTCGGTAATGTTTTTCACCAATTTTGAAAAATTATTTTTCGACCACTAGGTGCGAGATAAAAAATTTCTATTATAAAGTTGTAGGCCGTCATCGAAAACCCTTAAAAATTGTTCACTCGACGAAAAACAACTTATTTATCAGTGAAAATTCGAGCTTGAAAAATTTACAAGTTGGTGAAGCCAAATTACGATTGTTTGAAACGATAATTGAAAAGGGAACAAGTCTAATACAAACGTAGTAGAGTTTTCACACTTGAAAAAATGTACACGTTTGGTTTTTAAATGCAGATATTTTATTCACATAAATTTTTACAAAACATTTTCAATAATATCACCATTGGCTGCAACACAGGTTTGTGCGCGGACAATTAAGTTCTCAAACGCTTTCTCTACCATTTCTGGTGTGACGTCTCGGCAAGCACTGATTATTCGTCTAATGAGTTCCTCCCTAGTTTCAATGGGCGTGGCGTATACCTTTGCTTTAACGAATCCCCAGAGAAAATAATCCAGCGGTGTTAGGTCAGGTGACCTTGCTGGCCAATGCACTGGACCATTTCTCCCTATCCACCTTTCAGGAAACTCGTTGTTGAGGTGCTCAGTTACTTGCCGGGAAAAATGCGGAGGGGCGCCATCTTGCTGAAACCACAACTGACGTCTTTCAGCCAATGGAAGGTCGTCGATTGCGTCACTCAGTTCGTTCTGTAGAAAATGTAAATACCTTTGGCCGTTGAGGTTCGTCGGCAGGAAAAAGGGACCAATCAAACGGTTTCCAACAAGTCCAACCCAAACATTGACCCGTTCAAATTGAACCTGGTGATGATATTCAAAACCCCAATGTGGGTTGATGTCAGACCAAAGATGGCTGTTTTGATGATTAAAGGGCCCATCTCTAGAAAATGACGCTTCGTCGGAGAACAAAACATGGCGCAAAAATTGTCTATCTTCTTGGACAGCATTTTGTAACCAGTTGCTAAATTCATAACGTCTTTGATGGTCTCCGTCAATTAGTCCTTGGTGGAGCGTAGCTCTGTATGGGTGATAGCGATTCTTACGAAGAATTTTCCACACACGATTTGCAGAACAACCCAAATCAGCAGCGGAGTTAGCGCAACTGTGACGAGGATATGCCACAAAGTACGCGAGTACATTGTTCTCGAAGTCTAAATCCGGTTGACCCAATCCGCGAAACCTAGGTTGCAAGTTACCAAATTGATTGAAATCGTGAATTGCTCGTCTTACTGTATTTACAGATGGTGCTCCATTTGGATGTCTTTCTGCGAAGATTTCAGTCACTCTTCTAAGGTTTTGCGCTGCTTCTCCATAGTAAATGGCAACTATCTCGGTACGCTCAGCTACTGAATAACGAGGCATTGTTCGAAATATTATCAAACACTGATAATAATCTCCCAAAGTTTTCCTTTAAATACCCAATGCATGTTTAGGATTGACCTATAGCCTCGTGTTTTTTAAATCCGGTCGTTTTTTTAACCAAAGTTTCAACTGGATTAGGTAATTCGGTTTCAATTATCGTTTCAAACAATCGTAATTTGGCTTCACCAACTTGTAAATTTTTCAAGCTCGAATTTTCACTGATAAATAAATTGTTTTTCGTCGAGTGAACAATTTTTAAGGGTTTTCGATGACGGCCTACAACTTTATAATAGAAATTTTTTATCTCGCACCTAGTGGTCGAAAAATAATTTTTCAAAATTGGTGAAAAACATTACCGAAAACGCTCAAATTTCTCAAACTGATGTCCCCCGGTATAGAGAATTGACCTTCCAAATTTGAAATCGGTACTATAAATAGTTTTTGAAAAAAAAAACTTTTCCGAGCAAAAAAAAAGACCCTGTATAAGTATATTGTATTAAGTTCAATGCCAAGCTTACCTACCCAGTCTACTCCATAATTTCCATCCTCCTAGTGTTGTTTTGCATCCCGAAAAACCAAGGTTTCGTAGTCGGTATTACAGGCGGGGGGAAATGGTCAGTAAACTTTTATTTGGCCTCGGCATAGGTTTGCAGATCAATTTAAACGTTGATATTTTCATAATTTCCTCGTCATCAGCGCCAGTATTTTGAAGAAGTAAGGCCGTTTTCCGGGCGTCATCCATGAGAGCCATAGCGGTTAAAAGATGCTCAAAACGCCGCAGCCATTTTTTCAAGCGCAATGCGGTTTCCGAAATTCCCAACTTTTCGGCGAGACGCCGTGGACAGGGTCGGACATAAGGCACTAGTCACGGCTTTGACTACTAAAATTAATCGAAATCTGGTGGCTCACTAATAAATTTGAGTATTTGACTAGTGAAAAATTTACCTAAATATTCATAAATAATAGTTAATATGGCGTATCAATAATTCACCGATCCCATTTGATTTTAAAACATCACAACATGCTTGTAGAACTTGTAGAAAATCAAAAGTTTAGAGAGTCCACACACCACTGCACCTCATACAAGTTCTGATTCAAAATCTGTATCTCAAATTAATTCGTCATTTGATCAATGAAAATATTTTAAACTAGTCAAAGACTCAAAATTGTGAAAAATTGTCATCGGCCAAACTAACGTAACTCAAGTGATACTAAACTCCTATTTTAATTCTGACGGGTAAAGCAATATGTTGGCTGTCCTTCTGGTTTTTTATCCCCATTTTTACCCCGACTAGTTAGTGACTACTAAAATAAATTAAGATAGGAGGCTCACTAGACGTCAGGTTGACTATTAAAAAAAATGTCCAACCCTGGCCGTGAACAAGAAAGGGTTCGTAAGCAGGTAGAGCTAACATCCTAGTGCTAAGCTCGTGTCGGGTCGATGTAATTTATTTCAAATCAAATCAAATTTTATTTTTTTTTTAAGCGTAATGGATAGAGGTTAGAGGGCCAAGTCTTAGTGCGACTTATAGCCCACTTATACAAAATTAAGTTTACTTAATTACAGAATGACTTAAAAAACATAGTAATAATGATGATAAAAATTATCAATAAAACAGCCAACCAAAGTTAATTGAGGGAAATACAATTAGCAATTAGGGATAATATCTGACGGTCACAAATCTTTGATATTGCATCTTTTAGAAATTTTTTCACAGAATGATTATTTTTTAGAAGTCTTATGTTATTATAATACTTATTATACAGTTTAACTCCCATATAAAATATCGAGTTTAATTTTTTTGTCGTTTGACAGCTCGGTTGAATTAAAGTATTATTGGACCTTGTCACAGTTTTTACGGTGTTTAATTCAAACAATGGCCTTGGGTTGGTATTCAGATTTTTAAAAATTAAATTTACAAAAGAATATTTGTAAATTTTCTCTGGGCTTAAAAGTTTACTTTTAATGTTCAATGGCTTGGAGGGTGACATCCAATTTAAATCGTAGATTCTTCTTAAAGTACGTTTTTGTAGTATTTTTATTCTATTTAGGTTATAGTTGGACGTGTTACCCCAAGCCAGTGTACCATAAGTTACATGTGAGTAAAAAAAACAATAATACAATTCAAAAAGGATATTTCTCGGGAAGAACTCCTTACATTTACTGATTAGATATGTTGATTTAGCAAATTTTTTACAGAGATAATTGATGTGTTCATTCCAATTTAATCTGTGGTCTAACCAAATTCCTAGATACTTATAACTATACACCCTTTTAATTTCGGTATCTTTTATTTTAATTTTACATATGTGATCACATATTATTTTATTGACATTAGAAAAGATAAGATGTGGAATTTCGTATAGTTAAGCCGGTTATCATCTGAAGGGGTGCGTTTATAAAGTTTATAAAGTTTTCGCTTCTTTTTAATAATTAATTTAACATCTTCAGTGATCCAAGATTCCTTTGTTAATTTAATATTTCTAAAGTTAAAACATATTTTGTAGGCTTCTGAGAGATATCCATTGAAAAGGTCGTAAGCTTGGTTTACGTCCTCCAGACAGTAAAGATTTTCCCAATTTAATTTACATATGGTATTAGCAAATTAATTCATATTTTTTAGAGAAAAGTCTCTTATTTGTAAAATTGTTGGAGTTTTTGCTTCTACGTCGTACACAAATTTCATAGGTAGGTGATCAGAGATATCAAAATTTTGCATAAGTTTAGCTTTACCATTAATATTTGTAAAAATGTTATCAATGCAAGTTCCCGATTTTGGCCTAGTGATGTCACTTATGGTTTTTTGGAGGCCGTGACTAACAAACAGATCGACTATTGGGAATATCACAAGCACGCCGGTTAATTTGCTCCCGGATAGAACTATAAAAAATATTAACTTCCGTTTCGCAATCAGGCGCCGCCAAGTGGCTACGTTATAGGGTATTTTAGCGCTCGTGGAAAATCCTCTACTATTTAATCCATTTGCTAGTCATCGATGAAACAAAGCGCGGTACGTGATACGCTAAAAGATTTCAACCGAAAAGATAATGTCGTTAAAACTCACAGGAGATTGGTTCACAAATCCGTCGCCATTAGGGTAATGTCCTTAGAGATTAATACCATACATTAGGTAAAACATAACTGCAAATTTTTTTCGCATTAAGGTACAACCAAACTAGTATTTAGATTTTCTTTGTCCTCCTTCGTCTTTCCTCTCTTCCGGTTGGGGCTCTGACGACGTAGACTCATTTTAGAAAGGCGCGAACTATTTAACCTTTGATACTTTGCGTCGATGCTGGGCCGTCTTGTTATTAGTTCTTTCACTTATAGTTTTGGTTTTCGCTTTAACTTTTGTTTTCCATATAAATTTGATTGTTTAAGACCTATAATACAAAGAGTTGCTTTTTGTCTATAAAATAGTTTCGCTCGTATATTTTACGTTTCGTGAGCGTTCTAATAATTTTAAATTTCGTATTTTCTATTTCTCATTTTGTTGCTTTGTTAATTTAATTTTATATTGGAAATTTGTTTAAGGCAACAACATTTCGTAATATTTATTATAATTATAATAAAAAATATTTTATGGGTTGGGATAGCACCGAGATTACACTTTTTTTGGAGGACGCTTTGAATATGGCGAAATATCGTTGAATGCCGTGTCCAGTTGTTAATATGTCCAAGGGCAAATTCTTCCGAGGAGAGGTATATTTTGGCAAGCTTCGCAACTTGTTTTATTTGAATTCAAGTCACGTGAAATTGAAATAAAAGCATTATCTTACAAGTTACAATCGATAGCGCCATCTCTTATTTTGTACCCGAAACACAAAACCACCGACTTCCGCCTTAATATCTCTAAATTGGGTGGTTTTGACTCATGTTTCATAAATAAAATAATATTAAAATTTTAAATAACTACAAGTTCTTTAAATACGGCCTATAAGAGGAAATGCAATAATTTTTCCAAGAATTGAATAATTTTCGATCAGGGGTGCCATAGTTTTCAGTTTTAAACCTGACAACGCTGCTTTGTAGTCGATGGTGAGACTAGCTCTAAGAAGATATTTCAAAAGGCGCAAAGATAGGGCTGACACACTTTTGGGTCTTATGTCGCTTTGGGTAATTATCTTTCATAGCTTTGGGAAAAGCTGTTGTGGATATTAGCGTTTTCGCTAAGAATAACATATGTCAGTTGTAAAAAAACCCGAAGACCTTCTATTTGATTCGAATTTTAATGTAATAAAAGATATAAAATTTATTTCCTAAAAGAGTTTGGCAATGAAAAGGATTCCAAGATTTTAGGCACTATATTAGACTTAATAAAAAATAATTGTACCTTTACCTGTGATTTTACTACTATTAAAAAGAAGCTCAATACCGCAGCGCTACGCTTCACTGATAGTTTTCCAAGCACCACTAGAAATGTTAGTCCGATATGTACCCATAGAAATGCCATAGGTATATTATAAGATTTCTATGCTTGAATAATTCACTATGCTGATCAGCCTTTAAATTTAACATCTAGTTTCAAAAAGCAGGTTCTGGCAGTTGGAAATATTAGTTCTTGGCGATTTCCTTAATTCTGTTTAACGCAAGTGGCGGCACGACGCGAAAAAGCTCTTTTTTCGATAAATGACGCTAGCGTCGAAATCAAAAAGGCGGTACTTAGATCGTTTATAAATTGGTCAATAACATAAACTACAGGAATTAAAAATATTTTACACGGGATATAAAATTAAGGTTAAAGTTTACTAAATAGAGTATAAGTTGTCTAACTATAATAATAATAATCAGCTAGGCTAATACCCAAGGCACCACCTAAGGCACCAAGCGACTTTTAAAGACATTAATTCAGATGACCGGGTTAGAAATCGTAGAAGGGTGGTGGCAAGCCCTTCATGCCATGCGAGCCAACAGCTCCCTACACAAACAATTACCTCAATAAGTTATAATGGAAGAGAAACCGAAGACCTTGTTGGAACACCCCTTTAATCAGTGGGGAGATAACTTGTAAATTCAAAGCAGGAGGAGTTATTCCGAGTTTTCACCCAGTGCCATAAGCTGGGATCGAACCCTTAATGCGAGGCGAAAGTGCTAACCACTCCGCCAATCCGCCACTCTACGCTACAGTGGCTCTTTGAAGACGTTATCATTTGTCCATTTTATATTTTAGCTCCAATAATGTCGCGGTTTTTCTAAGAATCGTATAAATTCATGGCCATCTCCAATAACAGGGGCTTTTTCATAAGACAGGTGGCAATGATAGAGCCTCCACTTATTATTATTATTATTAGTAAGAGTTGGGTGATTGGGTTAGACCCAACCTAGCACTTCGACCATAAGTCCATTGTGCAGCCCCAGCCTTTTAAACATGGAAACGCCCAGTCTCTGAAACGAAGTGTAAGATTTGCTTCACCGGGATGTTGGAAAGATCGCTCGTTTTAGCCTATGCATACGAAAATGCTGAAACCTTTGAGCCGCATAAGAATCACAGACACAAAGGACATGAGAGGAAGTTTCCTAATCTAAAAGTAGGCCCGTAACCACCCTGATACTATTCTTAGAGAGCGATAGCAGACCTCCACCAACCAATATGTAGTAACCGATAGGCACTCATAATAGCAACCTCCTCAATATAAAGATGGAGCGGTAGAATATTCAAGAGCACCTCTAGAGAAACGCTTGGGGCTGTTCTCATAGCTCCTGTAATGCTGACACAGGCCAGCCTTTGCACAGTGCGTAGTTCAGCCTTAACTGACTTAAGCTCTACCCTCGGCCACCAAACCACTGCTGCATACGTCAGCATAGGCCTGATTATCATGGTATAGATCCAATACACAACCCTTGGGCTAAGACCCCAAGACTTGCTCTCCAGAATAACATTTTAGCCTTCCATGTTAGTTTACTGTCGAGAATGACACTGATGTATTTTACCTCAGTTGATTTGACCAAAATGGTCCCAAAGAAAGAAATGTCATTGAACAAGTCCTGCACCTTCCCCCGAGTGAAAGGAACCCGGCTCGTCTTGTCAGGATTGACGGTGAGGCCAACATCCCTACACCAGCATTCCACAGAGATGAGAGCTTTTCTCATCATAGCCGAAATGGTTCCTGGGAACTTCCCAGTAATGATCATTGCGACATCGTCAGCATAACAAAACCCTGACAGCCATCCCTGTTTAGCCTCACCAGGAGTTCGTCCACAACCAAGCACCTGAGCAGGGGTGAAAGAACACCCCCTTGAGGGCAGAACCGGCTGCTGGTGACCCTCAGCGATTTGCCAAGCAAAGAAGCAGTCGCAACCCGATCAGTCAACATAGAATCGATCCAAAGACACAACGTGTCATTGATACCAAAACGTTTAGCAGGCTAATTAAGAATGACAACCTTTATCTAAAGCCCCCTCGATGTCCAGAAAAACACCTAACGCTCTTTCTTTGAACTCAATTGCACGTTCGAGGAATTTAATTATGCCCTGAAGGGTAGTCTCAGTAGATTTGCCCTTTTAATAGGCATACTGAGCATCAGAGAGCGGTGTAACACTAAGAACCTCCTCTCTAATATATCTATCAACTAATTTCTCCAAGACTATTAGGAGTAGTTAGACTGATTGATCTAAATGCCTAAGCCTCGAGATAACTGGTTTTCCAGGGTTTAGGAATAAAGATAACCTTTGAATACTTCCAGGAGTTCGTTATATGCCCTGTAGATTCTGCACAACACAGGACAGAGAATATCCCATCCGGACCAAAAGCCTTGTAGAGCTTAAATGACTTTATTTCCCACATAAGCTTGGAGTGAGTGACTACTTAGTAGTCACTCACTTCAAGCTTATGTGGGCTATAAAGTCTTGTTTTGCCACATCCCAATCTGCCCTTTTAGTTCTTTTGAACCGAATAGGAAGCGTACATAAGAGTCATCTGTGTCAGTGACGTTAGAATCTGGAAAGTGAACCACCAGCATATTTGTCAGTGTCTTCTTTCCAGAACTGGAGTAACAACCATCCTTCAGCTTAATAGTATCCAGATGTTTTGTATTGTCATGTGCCATAATTTTCATTAGTTTGGCTATAGTAGGAATATCAGAGATACTCTCACAAAAATCCCGTCAGGAAGCCTGTTTGGCTGCTTCTCGGATGGTCTTATGATAGGAAGTGAGGGCCTGCTTATAGGCTGACCAATCACTTGACCTCTTAGTGGGGTGGCGGAGTGGTTAGCACTTTCGCCTCGCAGCAAGAGGAGCCGGGTTCGATCCCAGCTTGTGGCACTGGGTGAAAACTCGGAACAACTCCTTCTGCGTTGAGTTTGCAAGTTCTCTCCCCACTAGTTTAAGGGGTTTTCCCCCGAGTTCTTCGGTTTCCCCTTCCATAAAAACTTGTCTAGGTTAACGGTAATAGTTAGTGTAGGGAGCTGTTGGCTCGATATCGTGGCATGCAGGGCTTGCCACCACCCTCCTACGCATTGTAACCCGGCCACCTGAATTAAGGGCTTCAAAAGTCGCATGATGACTTAGGCCTAAGGTGGTGCCTTGGGTATTAGCCTAGCTGATAATTATTATTAAAAAGCTTGCCAGTAGTTTTGCGAAGTTTACCAATCTCATTGTTCCACCAAGGAACTAACCTTGGCTGGTTGGTAGATTTTGCAGGACAGTTTTAGTGGTAGGAGTTGATTATGGACTGTTGCATGTGATCAACAGCCATTTCTAGCTCCAGCACCGAGGAGAGCCACATCCCCGTAAATGAAGATCAAGGTCTTCCCTATACCTATGTCAATTGGTTGATCTAGGATTGCGGATTTCGGTAACTACCTGGGCAGGTTTGACCAAAACCAAAACAGAAAAACCTATTTGACTATGATCCGAAAGTGATGGTTCATTAGACACATGCCACTGTGTCACAGAAGGTAATACATTTTCTGAGCACAGAGTTAAGACTATAGCCTCACTCCTCTTACTTGTAACAAAAGTTGGTAAATTGTGTTTATTTAGAATATGTAGTTTAGTACTAACCAGATATTCCATTAAGTCATCACCGCGTTCCCTTACAAAAACTTTCTTAAGACCTCTTAAGAAAACCGTATGGAGATTTAGGAGGGTCTAAGGAACCTTAATCAAAGGAAATATTCAAAAGAAATCTTTAAAATATTCTTAAGAAAGTTTAAATAATAATAAATTCAATTATTTGAATTTTTAAAGAGAATATTCACATACATTTTCTGAAAGAATCCTTGAGAAACTATACAGATAAATCCTTTAAAATATTTAAGGAAAAATACCCAGTATGGTTTCCTAAGATAATCTCAAGATATTTGTAAGACGCATCTCCTAAGTTTTTGAAGGGAATATGCTCGTTAGAGTTTCTTAAGCAATTCTTCAGCTTCCTTAAACAGCAATTCTTTAACGTTTTTAAGGCAAAAATGAACCAACAATTTTATTAAGAGTGTCTTAAGAATTGGTCTGGAGGCATACCTTAGGGTTTTCTAAGGAATATGGTTAAAGTTTTCGTTCAGGATACTACAGAACGTTTACGGAATGACTTGGGAGACATTCCTTGAGATTTTCAGATAAATGTGTGAAATACTTTCTTTGGTGATTGTTAGTATTTCCTAAAGAATTACTTTATGCGAAAGTTAATAACAATTAATATACGGCATGAAGAGAATATTTATGAATTTTACTTTTATTTTTAAAAATTATTCTAAAATAACAAACAATTTTATTGTAAACAAATACTGGTAGGTGACTTTTTATTATATCAATTAAAAGTGGCGTTCCTATCGTTTCAGTGACTTTAAAAGCCGAGGTCGCATCGAAAAACATTTAATTGGGAACCAACGTTTAACTAGGGTGTTTGAAAGTAGCCCTATCTCAATAATCCTAACAAAAACTTTCTTGAGAATTCTTAATAATTTGTAAAGGGAAATTCTATGGAATTTCGTAAGAGATTTTTTGGGGAAATATTGGGAAGTTTGGCACTTTTTTCCCAAGCACTTCTTAAGATATTCTTACGACAAATACCCAAGAAAATCCCAAAGATATTCCCACGGTTTCGCACAGAAATTCTCAAGAAATTACCAAGGTTTTCCAAAGGTATTTGCAAGGTTTCGCAAAGACATTCCCAAAGTACTCTCAAGAAATGCCCTAGGTGTTCCCATGGTTTTTCCAAGAAATTCCCAGAGTATTCCCAAGAAATCCCCTAGGTGTTCCCATGGTTTTCCAAATAAAATCATGCGTTTTTTCCATGAAATTCCCAAAGTATTCCCAAGAAATCCCCAAGGTTTTCCAAATACAATCCTACGGTATTCCAAAGAAATTCCCAAGTTTTTCCAAAGAAAGTCCCAAACTATAACCAAGTCATTCCCATGAAATTCCCAAGATATTTACACGTTATCCCAAAGAAATACCTAAGACATATCCACATTTTCCCAAAGTATTCCCAAGAAATTTCCCAAAGATTACCAAGACATTTCCCAAATAACTCTCCAAGTATTCCAACGTTTTCCCAAGGATTTCCAAAAAGTTTTCAAATGAAATTCCACAACGTTCGGCGCATGCGACCAATTATATATAGTTTTAAATTATTTATATCTCCTTAACTATTCATTTCCGACAATTAATTTTAACGGCAATAGATTCCTTGCACAATCAAAACAAATATATAGTAGAGGGACCTATTCTTCAAAATAGCCCTAATTCCGTATCTTTTGTAGACATAGCTTCCGCAAATTAATTTTAATAATTTCTAACTAACGTTTTAGGTACCAAAAGCAGTATTACATCACTGTATAACAATAAGTCTCAACGCGCTCAATTGTTCTAACTAGCAATGACTGCTTCGACTTCGGGTTTTCTTTTATCGTTTTGTCCGTTAGTTTGGGTTTAGCCACTGTAAAAGGTTAATTGTGAACGTTCTAAAAGTATAAGTAAATGCGAACCAACAACTCGCGTTTTTCATATTTCTTCTAAGCGGCGGTTTGGAAGAAGCTGCCGATAATGTAACAGGGCTACCAGACATGTTTAGGTGTTTCACAACTAGAACGATTTTTCTTATGGCGGAATGCCCGCCGATTAGAACCGTAGCTTTGGCGAATGGTGAATCTTCGTATTTAAAAGTAATAAACCATTTCTAATTAAATTAAATGTGGTTTTGGATGGAAATTAAGGTTTCGTGATATAACATACATTTATTTAAAGTTTCTAAAAAAATTGTCAAACAATATCCGTATACGATTATCTCTCCCCAAAGAGTTCTTGAGAAAATTTTATATATATATATATATATATATATATATATATATATATATATATATATATATATATATATATATATATATATATATATATATATATTAATAAATATAAATATAAATATAAAAATAATATAATACACTTGAATAATGCTCTTGAATTAACTATAAATGGAGAATGTTTCATCTCGTTTCGATGCGAGTGGTTATAGGCGTTGGGGTTAAACGGGTTCGATTCCCGGTGGCTGCTGAAACGTAAAGAAATATAAAAAGAAATTGAATGGAAAAATAATATAAAACGTATGGAAACCTCAAAACATTTTTAGGGTGGCTTTAGTAATTTTTAGGAATATCCTATGAAAAGGTTAAATAATTTTAAAGGAAAGTGTATGGAATTGGTATGGCTTTTCTTTGGGATGTCTAAAGAGGATATTTAGAAAATATATATAACTTGTTAACGATAATTTAAGGAATTTTTTAAATCTTTCTAACGAAAAACTTAAGAACCCATTGTAGAGATTTTTAAGGAAAATCTTGAGAATCATTTAAGCAAATTTGAGGGAAGATTACAATACTATCTTAAGTAAATTCTTTGGAAATTCTTTATGAAAAAGTGCCAAATTTCTTCCCTTAAGAAATTCCTTTTAATTTTATTTACAATTTTTCTTAAGAGGTCTTAAGAAAGTTTTTGTAAGGGTTGGTTGCAGTCACTGCTGCCCCATGCAACGTGGTGAGCATTGGCATCGCACCCAATGACAAGCTTCTTGCCTAGTCTCTCACAGTGGTTCACCAAATTGACAACCCCCTATGATGCCTTGAGTGGACAAGGCATCATAAGGAAAATAGCCAGAAGCTATCGTTTATTCGTCTTCTCCATCAGCTGACGAAGTTTTTTATGGTGGCAGTGTCCCTAGATTGGTATAGTGAAAGAGGAAGAGCGTATCAAAATACATACCCTAGGTTTAGCAGACTTGTAGTCATAATAAACAGTACCTGCATTTTTGAGATCTAGGATTCTTCCATTATGGATCGAAGGTTCCTGTATAAGGGCCACGTCTAAACCCTCCACAACAAACCTACGACAGAGGACTGCCGAGGCTGCCTTACAGTGATGCAGATTGATCTGTATCACCTTCATGTCCAACCACAGTTGCCGGTGTTGGTGCTGGGCTACTTGTCGGCTAAGGGGGTGGGTACAGGACTGACCCTACCCCCATCACCAGCTGCACCACACGCATCTTCACCTTATGCCCCTGTGGGTTGGACAGACCTTCTTTGTCGGTGGAGGTGTTCTCCACCACCGTGATGTCGGAAATGTCACCCAGTTCTCCTGCCATATCAAAGTCCGACATCTCAGTAGCAGAGTCCTCTGCCACCGCTCAGGCTGCGCTGGGGTGTTAGGATTTTTCAGGACTTTAAAAGTCCCCCTATCCACCCCTGTGTAGGCAGAAAATCCTGCCTCCTTAAAAACTGCGACATAATCTTGTCACAGATAGAGGTGACCACTTTCCAACGGCTCGTAATGAGCTTGTTGTTATAAAGGTGCAGCCTCTTTAGAAGGACTTATGGATTCTTCGTCCAGACATCCTTAGTTCTGAAGGCGACCTTGACCAGTTTCGGTAGTTTACTAGCCTTTATTACTACTTCATTCTAGTCAAAGGCCTTCCTTAACCACTCCCCGGTTGGTTTATTCCCACAGATATATGTGATGGCACCTCTGGTTAGGTGGATATTCCTGATGAGAGGAAGAGGTTCACCCGAAGGTGACCCATCAACTTTCTCCAGAATCCCACACTGGACGGTGCCCATATCCTCCTCTGTGATAAGGTTGTTCGGAAAGCCATCTTTTACAATGGCCATCTTAAGCAACTCTACTGTGTCACTATAGGACATAGGAGTTGGACGCTCCTTAGCCTTTTTGGCCGCAGATTGAGAAAACCCAGGCGAGGGATTGTAATCCTCTGACCTGAGCCTCTTAATTGAAGGGGTTTCTTTGTCACCCGAGGATGACTGAACTTCCTTCTTCTTAGCTATCCTTGCAGCCTTGTGGCGTGTATTGCGTATCCAAGTTTTTGAGGGTTGGGTACTGCTGGAAGCAGACCCTTGGTCATTCTTTCCATCAAGCCGGGTTCTACTGGAAGTAGACCCATGCTCATTTTTTTGGTTTTGTTTTTGTTTTTCAGAATTCATGAATGATCCCACGAGTATCGAGGAACGCAAGAGGTCACCACCCGGTAGCCCTCCTCCCGGGTGGAAGGCTAATTACAAATGGATTTCACCTGGTTCCCCAGGATTCGTTAGTGATACTGTATTTTCGTTTCCCCGGTACCATTCAGCCCTCAACACGATACCTTACACCTTGGCTTAAGGAAGAAGCAGAGCCTTAGTTGGCCAGCATGAAGGGTTACCCCTCCACCTGTTACTCCCTTCCACAACGAAGAGGTACAAGGTTGCACTTGCTTTAAGCGCCTATTTTGCTTACAATAAAGAGTCGAAAATTAGAAAATTATCATTTATTAGATGATTCATTTTTTGCTTTTATATACAATTAATACACTTCATTTTTTATTCTGCATTCAGACCATTCGTATTAATCAATATCGATTTTAATATAAAATTTTTGAGAATACCTAAAATAGGAAGAACACGTTGAAAAGCGTAAAACTAAATGGTGTAACAGATCTTTTTTGTTTATTTTTCGACTTATTGTCTTAGAAAGAACCTCAACTAAGAGAATAGAGGCCAAAATTCAATGACAGATTTTACAACTAAAAAATTAAAAAATTAATCGATTCCTTTTGATTGAAATTATTAATTTCTTTGATAAGTAATAACGCGTTAAAGTAATGAAACCATTGGTCTGGTACATAAAAATATACTTAACCAACAGATGGAAGTTTTGAAATTAGCGCATTATTTCTCAGTTCTGTAAAGTTCGATTTAGACCGTTTTGTGAACGCAATCTTCGGGATACTCGATTTCGGTGAAGTAGTTTTCAGGTTTGTTCTTGACTTCGTGCAATGGTCGGTTACGGCTCTCGCGTTGCATGAATCGGGCGAAGTTGTCCTTGGCATTCAGGCAATAGAATCCGACGTTCTGTCTGACCTTTTTGGTTGGGACGCAGTCAGTGGCGCATTCGGGCAACGGGACGGTGGAGAAGCACACTTGTTTCTGGCGGCTTTCGGAGTAGACGTATTTGTTCCTGTAGGTCTTGCAGTTTTGGCGGTGTCCTGAAAACGGACAAGGATACTAACTTTAGATCAAGTATTTAGTATTTTAACTCTAACAATAAACGATGCTTTTGGTTTGTCGGTAGCTGAGTGGTGTTTTTGGGTGTCTAATTTCCTTTTTTTCGGTGTTATAGTTGAGGGGAAATCGTTGATTCTATTTAACTCTCAAAATTAGTAAGAGATCACTTTCGTTTTAGGGTTTCTTTAAAAATGTATAAAACTTATTTCGGAATTTATAATCTTATATTTTACTTAAATTGCCGTGTCATTTTGGTCTATTTCCCGCATTATGTGGGGATTTTGTTCCTTGAGCAAGATGGCTTGGTTAATAAGCTTTCTACTGTTGAGCTGATAGCTAACAGCTTTGAAACAAAAAAGTGAAATATCCGTAATTAGAAGGAGGTTCATTACCAGCTCCGATTTCGCAGGCACTTTGCACTTGGGGAACGGTGCATCCTTCCTGTGGTACAGTGTAACTGTAGGCAAAGTCGTTGACATTGTGGAAGACGCATTGCTCTGGTCCTTGGAATTCCAAATGACGTTCACTATTGAAATCTCCACACAATCCGCATTGTTTTCCTCGGTAGTAAGGTGCCAGCTGTAATTTAAAGAATTACCAATGATTAAGATTTAGATTAGTAATTTTCAGAGTAAAGACGACATGTTTTTATTTATTTGACCTCAGTAATGATGGCGTTTCCGTCAAAGAACACCTCCAGTCCGTAGTAATCGGACAGGACTGTGTAATAGAGACCGTTGTAGACAATGTGGAAGAGTTCCACTTGGTGATCACCTTCGCCAGTCAAGTAGAAGTAAGGTTCAGTGGTGGTAACTGGTACAGCCTTGCCGTTAACCCGAACGATGAGTTCCGAATCGTCAGTAACGGCCAAGATCTCGACCTTGGATTTTCCAATGAAAGCCTTGAGGGCCTTGCCGTATTTGGGGTTGGCGGTTTTCTTGCCCAAAATGCTAAAGTATTCATGAACCGAGCAATCCTTGGCGATCACTTTGTAGCATCCAATTTCGGGAAGGTGGTAGGTGACGTTGTCGAAGGTTCGGACAACGTCTCCTTCAACGGCGCAGAAAGCTGCAAATACATTTAAAATACAGCTTTTAGCGTTAATTTAAAGTATGTTCAATTAAATGTTTTCTTATCTTGTCACCAACGAAAATTTTATGTGTTGAGCCAGTAGGTGTCAAAAAGTAAAACTAAATAATATTCTTCCATAAGTAAATGACTTTCAGAAATATTTTGCTAAGAATTTGTCCAGTAGTGACGTCAGCATGCGAAGGAAATCACGAGTTAGCGAGACGCTGTTAAAGGCTACGTGAAACTAGGAAACGAGCGGACACAAAACGATGTCGTAGCCCACTATAAAGTCGAGATCGTGAAGTAAACGTTTTTCGATTGAAGGGTGGGAATTGTCACATTTATGGAACAATATTATAGACTTATCCTTAAAACAATATGCCCACTAAAACAAATTCTAACGTTTTCTGTAGATGGTAAAGTATTTGGCCAAGTTGGTGTAGCTAAGAAGAGGAGAGGCGCTGAGTGGAGTCAGGAATTTTGGAGTGGGTACTTGAGTGAAACGGGTGTCGTCGTGAGGTCGTTGGATGTGGATATCGGAACGGTCACCGGTCACTGAGAAGACAATTTCAATCTTCTCTTTGTTGGCGTCGTTGTTGATTCCGTAGCGTTCTTGGTCCATGTAGTAGTACAGTGAGTGGTCCACGAAGGATTGAATCTTAGGAAGCGTGTGTAAGATTCCCTCAGAGAGCTACGGTAATATTTCGTAATTAATTACATCCAGATAGAGTATTACACCTATTAAAAATATTTACCTCTCCTTCGTGCTCTACGTTAATGAGATATTTGTGCATTTTAGTGGCGTAATAGATGTATTTCCTGCATGGAATGCTGTAATGGTGTTTCAAAGTTTCTCTGGATCTCAAGCAAAGTTTGTAGTAGTGAGCGTAAGGATTGTAATGCAGGGGATCGACTACTTCTCGTTTTTGCTCCAATTCAATCTGTTCCTCGGACTTCTTCAGAACGCCCTTGATGGTGATCTTCTTGTCACTCTGGCAATCTTTTCCATAGTTGACGACCATGGCGGCGTTGATCTTTTGGTCCAGCTCCAGCGTGTCCAAGTTGTACAGTTTCTTGAGGTCGTATTCCGGGTACCTTAAGTTAGCCGAGAAACATACCTGAAATGGAACGTGAAAGTTATATAATCCAGTCTCTGTGACCATCGAGATACGGGAATGTTCCAGCGATTACGAACTTTTAAGGGCTCAGTCTCTACAGAAGTGAAAGGTGTTCTCTCATAGTACAGGTTGACTTTCTGGTACAGATGGTCACAAGTGTGGGTGTAAGCGATTTCGAAGCTGACTTTCCTCTCCTTGTCGCCTTTGGCAACAATTCCTCCCTTGAAAACGTTGGTGTACACTTTACGGCCAGGGTAAGATTTCAAGTGCTCTTCTGATCCGTCCTCGAAAGAAAGAGCAGCTGAGCGGTAAGGTTTGTTGTCTTTTACCATAGAATCGTGATGGTCGTATTTCAGAGTATATTCGACCTGTTAGACAAAACGGGTTAAATGAATGGGTCAGAGAATGGTATGATCAGAAACTATACCTCGTCAGTTGGGTGAGTGGCATCTCTAGTAACAGTCACGTCCAAATCGTATGAAGTAATGTAAGGATCGAACAACAGGTAGTACAGCTTGTGTCTCAAATCATTTTCCGCCATGAACTTTCTAAAGTCACCTTTGCTCCTGAAGATATGGAGATCTCCGTGGTAACCTTCAACGTGGTAGCCGAGTCCAAGAGCGTCGTGGAATAAGTTATACTCTACTTTCTTCATTTCGGATTTCTTGAAATACGGCAATAGTCCTTCCTCTTCGACCAGGATATTGTGGTTTTGCAAATTGTCAATGTAGGTAATCGGGTAGCTGCATTTGTGCAAAATGTTGTGCGGGAGATACTCCTTCTTGTGGTCTCTGAACGTAAACTTGTGTTCTTTCAAGTCGTAAGACAAGTCGAAGTTCAGCGGAATCGATACAATTTGACGTCCAAGGCGGCCTACGCCGATCGATACCTTTTCGAAGGGCAGGTAGATTCCAAGAGTGGCTTGTTTCAACTGATCGTAACTGTAAATAAGGAGTTATTTAGAGAGTAGTGTTGGGTGGTTTTTGAGGATATTAAATTAAGTACTTACGCGAAGTAACCGGAAATGCCCAAAGAAACGGATGAAGGCGCTTCGTTGTTACGTTTATCGGAGAAAAGACTCGGTTGAACGTCAAATTTGAATTGGTTGTTGTGGTAATACATGAGGGCGGGTTCTTTGTAGTTCAGGAAGGCCGGAAGACCCATTTCGAGGGGGATGAACAATAAATGATCCTTGGCGATGACGAATCGCTTGAAAGTAAAGTCTTTGATGTCCCTTAAGTAGTCTTCAACATCGGGAATTCCGAATCCAGCTAATAACGAAATTTATTAAAAATATTTTAACTATCTAGAGTAAAAATTTGTTAGCTATTGTTATCGGTAAACTAGGCAAAAGCCAGAATTACTGCACTGTTGTTATGGGCCCCAAAAGGGCGATAACGGTGCTGGAAAATCTAGCTGTTGTCGGAATTGTTTCAGTAGCCAAATATCATATAATTGAAGAAATACTAAATACCTTCTCTTTCAAAATTATCGAAAAAGTGTTCGTCAAAGTGAAAAAAGGAAATTTCGTTCCCGAAGAGTCGAATGGAGATGTCACCGTGAACTGGTTCGTATTCTCGGTTGTGGATGTGCAACTTAATGGGAAAATTAAGATAATTAATGGTTCTTCAAATAAATCAGGAAACGGTGGAAGAGTATGCGTACTCTGTCGTCAATCTCTTTGAGTTCCTTCTCAACTGAGGCCGTATCTCTGGACACTCTGCGCTTGAAGATGTCG
The DNA here is from genome assembly GCF_980474605.1 of Leiobunum rupestre. NCBI lineage: Eukaryota > Metazoa > Arthropoda > Arachnida > Opiliones > Sclerosomatidae > Leiobunum > Leiobunum rupestre. The sequence continues at coordinate 43,125,631 of NC_143385.1, forward strand.
AACAGCGAATGGGATTGGTACAATCCCTTGGGGCCAAATAATTTGTCGAAGAATTTGTCCAAACCGAAGCCGTGGTAAGCGATGGAGAAAGAGTCGTAATGTTTTCCAGAGACGAAGTCACTGGCTCCGTAGTAGATCATGCTTGGAATGTAGCTGTCGTTAGAGGTCACGTAAGAAAATTTGGAGGATCCTCCGAAACCGTATCGTTCTAACAATGAAAATGAAACAAATAAAGTTATTAAGTAAAGAAAGCGGTGTTAGTGTTGATAGATCGACGTTTCATATTGAAATTTCAATTGTCGTTATTTGTAATTGTGTCTTACCATCGTATCCGCTACTGATGTGAGCGAAAGAATTGCGTAGGTCGTAACTAAATTTGTACTCAATATGTTCAAGATGTCTCATTACAGTTTGAATGTGCTTCTTGCTACATTTTAAAATAAAAAGGAGTTAAAAGTAAGTTTAGATTATGACTGTAATAATATCATGTGGTCATTACATTTCGCGATAGCATGGGTAGTCGGAGTGAGACAAATGGTAGAAGACGCTCTTAACGTATGAAGTCACTTGTCGGCTTTGTTCGCGGTACAGGGCTTGTCCGATGGTGTCCAAGAGAACCAGATCAGGGCTTGAGCTAATGATCATTGTGAAAGCAGCGATTCGCAATTCGTTGGGCTCTGAGTGGTTGAAGTAGACGGGGACCAGGATTTCCCGTACAAGTTCGGGGTAAGAGTCGATGGTCCTCCTCAAGGCGAAAATGGACGACAATCGGAAGTAAGTTGGGTAGTCGAAGTGGTGAATGTACTTCTTCAAGAAATAGATTCCCTTTTTGAGTCCAAAGTTGCCAGCCGACTTAATGGCAGTGATTCTCTCAAGTTCGGTCACTGATGGGTCGTTGTAGTCGGGAATGATGTACTAAAATATACCATTTGTTGCAATCATAGGCAATTGGAATTAGTCATGTTGAGATTAAAACTCACATTGAAGTATTTAATTGCATCTTCAGGGGTGCAAATGCGTTTGGCGGTCGATGGAAATTTCTGGTATTCGTGGTAGCTGTGGACGCAACTTTCGTACACTATGGCACTGAGAGATAAGTGGCAAGATGCCTTTTGTGCAGGATAGAGTTGGGTAATTTCTTTTTGGCATAGTTTCTATTTATGATATGAAATACATTAAAATTGGAAATTGTCTGATCACCGGCTTTTCTTCGCCCAAGTGCTTACGTAAATCTCGTCCAAAAGAACTTCGTGGGGTTCCTTAATGCTCTGTGGCAGAACTTGAAGGAAATGTTGAACGACTGGGGCTGGCAGTACCTTCTTTTGGATCAAACGTTTAAAAAACAAAATGGCGGGGTTTGTACCAGTGACTGACAATATGTCGGTGAAAATTGAGCTGTAATTATAAAGAGTGTAAATTAAATAAAGGGGTAATAATAGCAATACAAGCCACGCGATGATTTACTGCCTTCCTAATTGTTTAATTCAACTCGCGTATTTATAAACAAATACTAACTATTTAGCTGCCTGTTCCCTTGAGATTTTCTCGCCTGGGGCTCTTTCCTTGTGAACATATTGAGTATCGAAAGCCTGAATGTCCTTTAGGTCGAGCGTCGAAAACATTTTGACGATTTCCAAGAACTTGAAGGGTAATCTCTTTTCTTTCAGATTCTTCGCGAATTCTACATCGGTGTACGATTTGGTTAGTTGAAGGAAAAGTTGCCCGATCTGAATAAATAAAATTGGTAATTAGGTGAGAAATGTTTAGTTGTTTGTCCTACGGTTACGGGATATTTACCTCTTCAATGTTGGCTTTATGGTCAAGGAGATGGTAGAGGTAATGGGCTTTCTCTAGATCAACAACTTCCAAATAATCGTGGACGTATGGGAACTCAAACAGAAGGTTTTGGTCCGATACCACATCTCCGGTGACAGTAAGGAATTCCGCTTCATCGGAGGTTCCAACTTCACGGTCGAACAACAACTGCAAAGTTCGACTAAAAGGGATGGTTTAATTTTCAGTATAAACCTTTGGAAGAAACTAAGCTGTAATATAAGGTTAGACAAGTACTTGGCCTGGGTCGATGGCCTCTCTCCTTCCATGGTGTATGGAATGAAGTACATTTCACCGACAGTGTCGACTCGTTCGATGATAAAGTTCATTCGGTTGCCTTTCATGTTGTAGTAGTAGATGTCGCTCAGGTGAATTGGGTGCTGCGTTAATAAAACTAATATGACTATTTTCATAGACCAACATTTTTATTTGGAAAATATGCCTTTCGTAGTTAAAAAGAAACAATGGACTGTTTTTTCTCTCGACAAAATGGTCTATAGATACGTACATCTTGGTCGCTGCATTCTCCACAAGTATCGTAGTGGTTGCTGTGATAGAAAAGATAGGGACTCTTAACGCAATTCTCGTAGTTCCTGGACTTGGTGATGTTGAAAACGGGTTCGGTGTGGTAGGCATCCTCATCAGATCCAATTTCGTATAGAGTTTCGCATTCTCCAGTAACACCGATTTCCATCGCTTTGAAGTAGTGAGAAGTGACTTCGGGTCCGGCGAGGTGACCGGCATGGTCTTTGTCGTGTCGTTGAACGACGTTGATTTGGTCCAAGTTGAGCTGCAGCAACGAGACTAGACCCTTCTTCAAGTTCATTGAGTAACCGATGTCGGAACGGTCGAAGACAAGTCGCTTAACCTGTCACAATGGGTGAAAAGTTAAATACGCCGTGTCCTCACTTGGATAGTTCGATGGTTGACTTACGAGTCCATGTTCAAAGTAAACTTTGAATGGTTTCTCGAGCACTTCCGAAAATTCCTTGTGCTCTCGATAGTTATAGTTATAACTTTCAGCACCGACAATTCGGAGGTTGGCTTTGTCGTAGACTAGGTCGTCGATCTGCGAAAAGGAAAATTATATTAATATAAAATTAGCATTCATTGTTACATTTGGTTAAATATGGTGAGCAGCAGTGACGTATCCCCAGGGAGGGGGTTTAGTTTAAATAAAATTAATTAGGAAGTACCAATACGCACGATCTGGACGTGCAAGGAACTCCTTGCCGCTTACAATAAGTGAGGGATATTTTTAAAATTGGCGTTTATTGTCGTAGTGTTAAAATCAGCACTTGGCCTAATAACGGCTTTTTTGCCTTGTATGTATTGTAGTATTTTATTTGCCGGTAACCCACCAAACGAAAATATTAATTTCCAGTGTAGTGAGGGGAGGCTTAAATACAGCCCCATAATGTTAATCAGGTGTAGATTAGAGAGGGTATTAGTTCAGTACCTTAATGATAAAAAAGTCATCGTGTGGTTGAACGTGAACTTTGCTCTTGAAGAAGAATCCCGAATGCTGATGATGTTTCGAGTTGAATTCTTTAAAGACGCTAGCTTCGTAGCTGTACACGTATTCATGACCAGTCAAATAACCACCATATGCGACGGCGGAGGCTGCAATGAAAAATTGGAAATTTCTAAAACGATGGGCTGGCCGCCCAAATATCTTCAAATTACAGTTTTAAAAGCATCTTTATTCGGAGCGTAGACATTGTAAAAATACATTTTTAAATCTTAAAGATTGAAAGTTTCAAGTTGCACATCAATATTATCTCAAAGTTTGTTGTTGCCCTTAGCCGAATGGTCTTTAAATAAATTTGATTTATTTATTAAGGAAATTTGACAAGATATTTCAATTCGTAGGCCGATAGCAGCGTCCTTTTGCGGTGGCACACTGTCTAATAGTTACCCTTTCTTAATTAATTAGACCTATCTTTAAATTCCTCGACTTCCCACTGTTTTATTTGAGCGATGACAACTCTCTGCTCAGTTGCAAAATTCGGGGACACCCGTAAAGTTTACGTAGTGGCATATGTAACTTATCCGATTCGATTGTCAGATTTCTGAGGCCTACCGTATTTTCTAGGCTGGAAGATTATGAACCCGTCACCCGCCTCCTCTGGTTCGTAATACATTTTATTAAACTATTTGCCGTCAAATTGATAGCGTTATCGCGAATCCTACTATCAATCAATGGATTTATTTTCCAATTTATAGGACTTCCAAGCCCAACTTAGAACTCATTACTGCGCGATAGTGAAAGGTTGTCTGGACGCGTAAAACCGCTTTCATTCGATTCGTTGCTCCCTGCTTTGATTCTGATTTAACTTCCCTTACAACTAGAATCATAGAAAATGTATGGCATGTGTACAAAAGCCATGCTAAATACAAAACTTCACAACCTCAAAAATAATATAAAGCGATGCTAAATATAAAACTATACTTCTCCCAAAATAATTTAAAGCGATGCTTTACTTATCCCCCAATGAAAAGCTATGCTATATACAAAACTATACTGAGTCCTCAAAATTAAAGCTATGCTATATGCAAACTATACTTAGCCCGCAAAATGAAAAGCCATGCTATATATAAAACTATACTTCTCCCAAAATATTAAAAAGCTGTGCTATGCATAAACCTAGGCTTCTCCCAAAATAATAAAAAACTATGCTACATATAAAACTGGATTTCTTCAAAAATAATTGAAATCTATGCTAAATACAGAACATTATTTAACTTCCAAAAAGGAATTAAAAGTGCTAAATACAGAACTATACTTAGCTTAAAAAATTATTAAAAGCTATGCGAAATACAGCACAATACTGCGGTTCAAAAAGCTATGTGTAAATATCTTCTCAACACAAGACAAACAACATAGCACGGTGTTATAAAGAGGGGGAAAAGCTACAAATTACTGGCGCCCGTTCGGTCTTTGAGGGCCCAGTTTTCTCCCCGAAAACCTAACGCTTTCTCCAGTAATAACGGCTTTGTTGGGGCTCGGAATAATATATTTATTCAGCTAATTATTTTGCTAGGCTAATAGCAAGGCGCCACCATAGGCTAGAGTCAGCTAGCAACATTTAAGGTCTTTAAATCAGGTGGCCGGGGAAAGAAATATCGAAGACCTATCTAGTGAAACTCGGGTATTCCCTCATCGCGTCACCTTGAGAGAGAACGTCAGACTTCATTCTACAGTATTGCTTCGTGGGGCCTGTGCTAACTGTTAAACTAATCATTTATAGGGCTAAACTGGCCAAATACTTCACAACGACTACATAGCGCTATTTGGGTAAGACTTACAACTGTGACTATTCCAAACTTCCCAAGTTTTAAAACTTCAGCTTATTTTTAGTCCTTATTGGTTGCTTTTTTGTAAAGCGTCGACTTTTTGTACATAGCTAAGGTGGCCCATGATTGTATTTCAATATAAAGCAATATCATGTCAATGAATTATCGTTATTGAATTAAATTTAAAAATGTAAACAAATTAGTTAAGTTTTGCATAAAGAACTAGATATTTAACGCCGCAAGATTCCAAGATTCCCTGGTTCAAGAAAATATTTCGCCTTAATACTCAAAAACGGGAAACTAGTCATCTATGAACTTGTGGCTTTTACGAAATGGCAAAAATGAAAGACTTACCGACAAAAGCCGCTAGGCAGAGTACGATCCCTTGCCTCATCATGGTCAAACCTCAGAGCCCTGTTGAGTCCGGAGGAAATCACACTCAATCTGGGCCCCGTCGTCTCCTTATATAGTCCTCTTCCCCGAAAGAAATCATGGTCACGTGGAAGCAGACCCCCCCCCCCCCCCCGCCTGAAGCGATGTAACATTAACAGTGTCCCGATTTAAAACACTCCAGAAAGACGATAACGCTTAAGAGTTATTTTTCTCCTTATGTCTAGTCGATGGCTGCAACTAGTTAAGGAGCCGAGGGGAGGGGGGGGGCGGTGTTCACGTCTTGAAGAATATTCTAGAGTGGAAACCGAAGAAATTACTGATAATATTAGTAAGCGCTTTAATCGAATCAACTGAAACTACGGGTCGTTATCAATAATCGAACATTGATCGTCCATATTGTCGAGCTAAGCCTAACGACAGTTCAATGGCTGAAATTGTTACATTTAAACCCCGATTTGGGGTTAATTAGCTTAATTATTTGCGCAATTAAGATCAGAAGTACGTTATTCCAAATAAATTAGACAAAACGTGTTACTTCTCTTTATTATATTACGTTAGATTTATAAATAGATGTATTAAGTTATTTTAGTTGCAGTAGCTATTGGTGTTCTGTGAATCTTAGAGTGGGGTAAAAGCAGTTCAACTTCGTTATAATTGTGAGTATAACTCAACTTTTGAATTTGGTAGTGTACCGATTCAATTCTTTGTCGGTTGATATTTGTGGTTAAGGCTTTATTTTAATCAAAAATTTAAATTTATCACAAATATATTTGTATTCTACAGTTCTCGATTTAAAATAACTTAATTTAGGGTTATTTGAAAAAGCAGATAGAGCGCAATTACAAAATCTTTGTATTTGTTTATTATTTGAATTTTGAGGCTTAATATTAGTGGAACTTACGGTCAGTTTAAATTTAGAATAAATAATATTTCTGTCAACTAGGTAATTTAGAATAAATAATATTTGTGTCAACTAGGAAAATTAGTATAAATAATATTTGTGTCAACTGGGAAATTAATAATAAATAATATTTTAGAGTCAACTGGGAAATAAAAAATAATGAATATTTTCGAGTCAACTGGGAAATTTAGAATAAATAATATTTTCGAGTCATCTGACAAACTAAAAATAATGAATATTTTCGAGTCAACTGGGAAATTTAGAATAAATAATATTTTCGAGTCTTATGAGAAATTTAGAATAAATAATATTTTCGAGTCAACTTTGAAATTTAGAATAAATAATATTTTCGAGTCAACTTTGAAATTAGTGTCAACTGGCATATTTAAAATAAATAATATTTTCGAGTCAACTTTGAAATTTAGAATAAATATTATTTTCGAGTCAACTTTGAAATTTAGAATAAATATTATTTTCGAGTCAACTTTGAAATTTAGAATAAATAATATTTTCGAGTCAACTTTGAAATTTACAATAAATAATATTTTCGAGTCAACTTTGAAATTTACAATAAATAATATTTTCGAGTCAACCCTGAAATTTACAATAAATAATATTTTCTAGTCAACTTTGAAATTTAGAATAAATAATATTTTCGAGTCAACTTTAAAATTTTGAATAAATAATATTTTCGAGTCAACTTTGAAATTTAGAATAAATAATATTTTCGAGTCAACTTTGAAATTTACAATAAATAATATTTTCGAGTCAACTTTGAAATTTAGAATAAATAATATTTTCGAGTCAACTTTGAAATTTAGAATAAATAATATTTTCGAGTCAACTTTGAAATTTAGAATAAATAATATTTTCGAGTCAACTTTGAAATTTAGAATAAATAATATTTTCGAGTCAACTTTGAAATTTAGAATAAATAATATTTTCGAGTCAACTTTGAAATTTAGAATAAATAATATTTTCGAGTCAACTTTGAAATTTAGAATAAATAATATTTTCGAGTCAACTTTGAAATTTGTGTCAACTGGCATATTTAAAATAAATAATATTTTCGAGTCAACTTTGAAATTTGTGTCAACTGGCATATTTAAAATAAATAATATTTTCGAGTCAACTTTGAAATTTGTGTCAACTGGCATATTTAAAATAAATAATATTTTCGAGTCAACTTTGAAATTTAGAATAAATAATATTTTCGATTCAACTTTGAAATTTGTGTCAACTGGCATATTTAAAATAAATAATATTTGTGAATAAACTGGGAAATTTTGGAATAAATAATATTTGTGAGTCAAATTGGAAATTTTGTAATACATTATATTTGTGAATCAACTGGGAAATTTGTGTATAAATGATATTTGTGAGTCAACTGGGCTTAGAATAAATAAAATTTATGAGTCAACTCAACTGGGTTTAGAATAAATAAAAATTGTGAGTCAACTCAACTGGGCCGGGTTTAGAATAAATAAAATTGGTGAGTCAACTGAGCTTAGAATAAATAAAATTGGTGAGTCAACTGAGCTTAGAATAAATAAAATTTGTGAGTCAACTTAACTGCATGGGTTTAGAATTATTAAAATTTGTGAGTCAACTCAACTGCATGGGTTTAGAATTATTAAAATTTGTGAGTCAACTCAACTGGGTTTAGAATAAATAAAATTGGTGAGTCAACTGGGCTTAGAATAAATAAAATTGGTGAGTCAGCTGGTCTTAGAAAAAATAAATTTTGTGAGTCCACAGATAAATTTCAAAATCGATCATATAAAATCACTACATAATTTTAAATGTCAACTCATTTAGTATAATTCTAAAAAGAATTATATAATATAATAATAATAATACGGACAACAGCGAATCTTTTCGGCTATATCGTTTGACCAAATATGTAATATAAAGCTGGAACTAAAATTTTATGTCAAATCAAGATTAAGAAAGGGTAAATATTTTTATGTAAATCTATAATAATAATAATACGGACAACAGCGAATCTTTTCGGCTATATCGTGTGACCAAATGTGTAATATAAAGCTGGAACTAAAATTTTATGTCAAATCAAGATTAAGAAAGGGTAAATATTTTTATGTAAATCTGTGATTTATGTATCACAATATCCATATTTATTCGGAAATAATAAAATTTTCGTATTCCACAGCAAGTGAAAAGTTAAATATGTTAATAAAATAGTAATCAGCTATGCTAATTCCTAAATACCCAAGTCAGCTAGTGATTTTAAGACCATTAATTCGGGTGGGTGGATTATTCGGTCACGAGAGCCAACAGCTCCCAACACTTACTTTTCCTTGAACTCCCAAAGTACTAATGGATAGGGGAAACCGTGAAATCGGGGATAGCCAGTGAGGAGAGAACTTGCAAACTCAACGCATAAGGAGTTGTTCCACAAACTGGCACCCAGGCCACAAGCTGTGGTCGAACCAGGGTCTACTTGCTAAGCGAAAGTGCTAAAAACCTTCACAATAAAGTTACTGTTCAGGTTATATTTCAACTAAAAAACGTTTTGTTGAAACATCACAATTACAAAGTATAAATATTACCAGAAGGTTTATTCTATTAATAATGATAATTATAGTTATAAATAATTATAATAATCGCCGAGAAAGCCATTAACAAAGATTTTATAAGCACCTTTTTAGAAGTTTTTAAATTTCCATGAACGTTTCCTGACTCTTAGCCTTTTTCAAAAATATCCGACTTTTCCTCTTAATTTTTTGGCCCATCTTCAAAATCCCCGACTTTTCCCTATTTTCCCCGAGTTGTATCCAGAGCCGTGCATTTCGCCCGAGGCCGCGAGACCTCTAAGCACGGCCCTGGTTGTATCAACCTTTAGCTCGGTACCTCAGCTGGAAGCCTAGGCTTACCAACGTGAATGCAGTGGCGGCGACGGTCCACCCCGGGTACCAGGGCAGCAGGGGGTGGCATCGGAGAAGCTCGAGAGGGGGGGGTGCAAATCAGAACGATTAAACTTGAAGAAGACGGACCCGTGAAAACGTCTGCACGGTCCTGGGGGGTGTCACAAAACACTGCCGCCGCCCCAGGGACCCAGCCTTCTTAAGCCGCCACTGCGTGAATGAAGTACATTTCAGGGGCGTAGGAACATTTTAGAGTTTGGGGGGTAAATTGCGAGCCTGACATATTTATGATATTATAAAAGTGGACAAATATTTGGAAATTTTACTTCAATTTGACCAAAAATCGAAAGTTGAATTTGAATTCGCTCTTACTTTGTTGTTAAGAGTTTTAATCAACAAATCTATCTTTTTCATAATTGTTGTAAAAACAAATTCACAATATTTGAGGGGGGTCAAACACAGGTGTTGTCCCCTAGTAGAAAATTTAGGAGGGGAGGTTGCCCCTTGTCCCCCTGGTTGCTACGCCGCTGGTACATTTAATACAGAGGTGTAGGGTAGAAACTTAAAATGAACGAGTCCAGCTAAATTGAAAGAGTTTAGAGATATTTTTTTTCGGGGATACCCGTTTAGTCTACGTAGTGGCCTACGTGAAAGAAATAGCAGATAGTTTCTATGCATTATTTATCTTAATTTTATCTCTAGCTACACATATTATGTTACATCTCATATTACATATCTTCAATCGTGCGAGGATAATTCGAAGAATGGAATTCGAGCACAGATTTAATTTTTGTTGGTCGTTTTGTGGTTTACTATTTACCCTTTAGAGATAAGCCGCTTTTCTGGGAAAGCCTATTCTTTGATTAGTGTGATCACAATCAATCATTTTTATCATATGTTTCCTTCACAGGCATTTTTGGATTTGTCCACATGTAGCATCCAGAGAAGTTTCTGTATTGTTCTACATGTAGCCTCCAGAGACATTTCTGGATTGTTCTACATGTAGCCTCCAGAGACACATCTGGATTTTTCTAAATTTAGTCTCTACACACGTTTCTGGATTTGTCTACACGTAGCCTCCAGATAAGTTTCTAGATTTGTCTAAATGTAGCCTCTACACACGTTTGTGGATTTGTTTAAATGTAACCTCTACACACGTTTCTGGATTGGTCTAAATGTAACCTCTACACACGTTTCTGGATTGGTCTAAATGTAACCTCTACACACGTTTCTGGATTGGCCTAAATGTAACCTCTACACACGTTTCTGGATTGGTCTAAATGTAACCTCTACACACGTAAGAGGCGTTTCTGGATTTGTTTAAATGTAACCTCTACACACGTTTCTGGATTGGTCTAAATGTAACCTCTACACACGTTTCTGGATTGGTCTAAATGTAACCTCTACACACGTTTCTGGATTGGTCTAAATGTAACCTCTACACACGTAAGAGGCGTTTCTGGATTTGTTTAAATGTAACCTCTACACACGTTTCTGGATTGGTCTAAATGTAACCTCTACACACGTTTCTGGATTGGTCTAAATGTAACCTCTACACACGTTTCTGGATTGGTCTAAATGTAACCTCTACACACGTTTCTGGATTGGCTAAATGTAACCTCTACACACGTTTCTGGATTGGTCTAAATGTAACCTCTACACACGTTTCTGGATTGGTCTAAATGTAACCTCTACACACGTTTCTGGATTGGTCTGGATGTAGCCTTCACGGATCTCTGGATTGGCTTACATGGAGCCTGCACAGGAGTCTCTGAATTTTCCTACATGTAGCATCCACAAGGGTCTTGGGAGTTTATACATTCGTTAAGGCCGTCTTTCAAATACATGTCAACATGATCCGTAGCGGCGCCAGGATTTTAACAGTTATAGGCTTATTTATTTTTGAAAAGAGAAACCTATTTTAGGTTTTTACAATTTATTTCGGGGAGCGGGATCCCTTTTAATCGATCTATGGGTCCCAAGTAAAATGAAAAATAGGCTATAGCCTATCCCTAGTGCCACAAATGTCAATGATTCAGGCCAGGTCCGAAAAGCTCATTAAAAATGGTACTTTGAAACTTTATTATTACTAACAAAAAACCTTGGTCTACATTTTGGACACTACAGAGTCTCATGAAATAATCTTGGAATTCCTGACCATACTGACAAGAATCTTTCCATTTAGGATTAGCTTGACCAAAATCTAGGTATTTCTGATAGTACTGACAAGTATCATTTCGTAAAATCATGCCCACAAACTTGGCATTTTTGACCTTACTGACAAGAATCTGAACATTTCGTAAAATCCTGACAAGACTCTGAGCATTCTGGACACTCCGAGCAGAAATCTTGACATTACGTGCCTCGTAACAAGAATCTTGGCATTCTAGCCTATTCTTACAAGAATTTTGACATTTCAGGCCAACCTAACTAAATCATGGGCGTTACAGAGTCTTGTGACAAGAGTCTTTGAATTCTTGCCTGTATTCACAATAATCTTGACATTGCAGAATGTCCAATCTAAATTATTGGCATTATAGAGCCTCCTGACCAGAATCTTTGCATTCCAGACCGTTCTCTTCTTTACCAGTGCTAATCCTAACAAGAATTTTGACAATTCGGAATCGTCTTGAAAATAGATTTATGTTATTATTTAAGAGTAGAACTATTCAATGGTTGAATTGAGATTTTAAACAATTTCCGGGTTAAAAATAGCAAAATTCTCAAAATAATCATCTTGATTATTCTCGTTGCAAACAACACTTCTGCGATTGTTTTTTACTTGTGATAATTTTTTTTGAAGAGCGCACTTCAGTGTTCTTAGACGCGGCTTCGTACTCTGACCGATAATGTTCGGTTCAGATTGAGAAGCCCAGCGTTCAGAGTCTTACGCGGCTCCTTCTTATCACAGATTTTCAAATAAAGCCACGACGATACGTTGTTTAGTCATTGAAGGAACATAAGAAGGAGAGTAAGGTCAATTCGTCTCGAACTCTCCGTCGCGTGTTTACAGAAATACAACTTCGTGGTTTCGTTTTTGTGGCCCGTTATCGTATAGATCCATTTCTGCAATGATCGAATTATTCCATGGAAATTTCCTACAATGTTGTATCTAACTGTCTCCTTCGCCACCCACCCTTATTACATAAAGGCTGTTTTGACCATTGATACAAAAATATTGTATTAGACCTAACAGGAAATTTTTTCGTAGACTCTCAGTCTCTCAACATCTTGTCGTTTTGGCTCTAGTGAAAACCAGCCCTAACGGATTTTTGACGTCGATGCCCAAAAAAATTATTTTAGGACTAAACAATTTTTGACGTCGACACACAAAAAAAATGGTTTTAGGACTAACGAATTTTTGACGTCAACGCAAAAATATTGTTTTAGGCTTAACGGATTTTTTACGTCGACGCAAAAAAATTGTTTTAGAACTAACGGATTTTTGACGTGCAAAAATATTGCTTTAGGACTAACAGATTTTTGACGTCGTGCAAAAATATTGTCTTAGGACTAACAGATTTTTAACATCGTCGTAAAAATATTGTTTTATTTTCTCCTACATTTTCAAAGGCTGTTGGATTTTTTAGAGTTTTTTTTTCTAATAAACCTGAATTCTTCATAAAAAGTTTTAACTTTTTGTTTTTATATATGTTGTAAAAAGCCGTTTAATAAAATCTTAAATAGCGAAAAATTTGGTTTTTCATCTGCCTATATAAATAACATCGTGTGAAAAGTCCGTCTTTTCAGTTTACATAGAGTCACATATCGTAAAACGGAAGAAGGTCTTAAATTGCCAGATTTGCAGACGTTTTGTGTTACAAATCGATTGCAAAGCAGACGAAAATCCAGCGATTGCCGCTATGTGGCTCAAATTAAACTAAAAAGGCTGATTGCTTCGACAATATACAGAAGGTAAATTGGCAGTAGAAATAGCGAATTTATAAAATATCTTTTCGTCTTTATATTTTTAACGTAAACATATTTTGCTTATGGTTAACATTTCATATAAATAGATGTTATCAGCGATAACGTAATATTATTTAAAGGCATTTTTGACCCCAAGTCTCTCTTTAGTTCACATTGAACGATGTTATCCGAAAATTACGTAAATGATTTAGAGAGAGAGAGAGAGAAATATCTTCCATCTAGTCGACCATATTTCGTCATGAATATGACCTCGCTATCTAAATAAATTGACGCAAATCAGGACGAGAGCATTAATTTGATTGCGTGATATCAAATGAACAGTTCATTTCTATGCAGAGATGCCGGTATTATCTGAACACTAGTAAAATTTTAATAATTATTTTATAAATAAAATTAAAACATTGATAATAAACGTTAAAAGAAAATATTCACGTGAAAGTAAAAACTGTCTAAAAGAAGGATTTTTATATTCAAAACGCGTGAATCTCGAAGATACCGCACATTTTTTTTATCGCACGTTTAATTATTCTTTTTATATTTTATTTTTTTTAGAGTAGATGGGACAAAACATTCCACTATCAGCTATGCGATTAATCACGGGTGAGATTTGTGTAACGGCCACGCCAACGGGGGGATACTTGGGGACATGGACGGGACACCCGTGGCGGAAGTACGACAATCACCCGTTGGGGGATTGATGGTCGTCCTCAGAAAGCCGTCCACATTCTCCATCTCCCAGAAGCTTGGGATTACAGGAGTGAGCCACTACTCCCGGCGTTTAATTATTCATTCTGATATTTATCTGCATTTTTCTTAGCCAGAAAGATTATCCCTCCAGATGGACCCTCTGTAGATCGTTTGAAATTCGATCAGATGTGTCTATATCTATAAAAGTACATATCGTTAGGTAGTGTAATTTTTACATTTAATACGCGTAAAGTAATAAATGGGTTAAATTTGAAGCAGGGATGTACCCATTCTATGTTCGTGGATAAATTTAAGTCGCGCCTGCGAAGGTACATGTTTCATTTTAGTTGCTAGGATGTATACTTTTCTCGTAAGTGACATATTATAGGCTTCTGGTATTTAGTATAACATTCGATTAACGAATTTAAGGTTTTTGCCGCTAGAATCGCTGTTGTTGGATTTTTAGGATGGAGAGTTCGTAGTAGCCTCTATTCCTACAGCGTTATGCAAAAATTGGCTCCGTGCGCCATTTTCGCTAGTAATTATCCAGCCTGGGCTGCGTTCAGTAACTTTAAAAAGCTCAGCGCTAAGCTCAATGGTCAGCGGTTTTTTATTGAACGGGTTTTTTATCTTCCGGTTTTGTCCGTCCGTTGAGCAACAAAGTCCGAGGCTGTAAGAGCACGTTTTTCCGTTGCCCAACGGTCACGTGATGTTGCAGCACGGAGTGAGGCTAGCTGCAGACGCCGAAACAGACGATATTTTACAAAATTTACAAGTGTAAAAAGCGTTCAACAAGATCCTACGGTCTCAACGAAAATAATTTTTCAGATACTTCGTTGAGAGTTACTGAACGCAGCCCCAATTGAAAGCCGTAGATTAATCTATACAGCAGACAACATTTCCAACCAATCAGGCTTTTTACTTTCCTATTAATCTCCTACTCAAGTAGCAAGAGCCAAAAGTGTAACAAGAAACGTCCCAAATACACCAATATTCTACGGTGTAGTGGGAAGACTGAGAAACTAATTATTTGGAAAAGAGTGAAAGTGCAAACATTTCATTCCGGTGCAAGCGAACAATATTAGCCTGAAAATTTTAACACATTTTACAAATATTTTCTAAACCCGGGTACATGACGAAAATAAAAAAGCGTTTAACCAACACTTAAACGCGCATTATGTTAGGCTGTGAATATTGTCTAAAGACCAACATTTGTTTTCGTGTACCCTGCTGTACTTTAAATGTGTCTCCGTATTTCGATTTCGCCTATAATATCTTTGCGTACGTTATCCCACAGAAGAATGGTTATCCATAAAGGCCCGTGCACGAGAGATAACGTAGTCAACGGGGTCCATCTGCGATAACGTCTAGGTGTGGTTAGCACTTTCGCCTTGCAGCAAGAGGAGCCGGGTTCGATCCCAGCTCGGAACAACTCCTTATGCGTTGAGTTTGCAAGTTCTCTCCCCTCTGGTTTAAGGTGTTTTCCCCCGAGATCTTCGGTTTCTCCTTCCATAAAAACTTGTTGAGGTTAACGGTAATAGTTAGTTAGGGAGCTGTTGGCTCGCGTGGCTTGAAGGGCTTGCCACCACCCTCCTACGCATTGTAACGCGGCCACCTGAATTAAAGGCTTCAAAAGTCGTTCGATGACTTCGGCCTAAGGTGGTGCCTTGGGTATTAGCCTAGCTGATTATTTATTTATATTTGGCAAAGTTAAATGTCAGAAAAAAATTTAAAACGTTTTTGTGCACGTGCCTTTATAGATAACGTAGGCTATGATAATCTAGGCTTAGGAACATTTCAATTTAAACCAGTGTTTACGATTTCTAAAACTCACGTTGTTAGAAATGGAACAACCTGTAATAATTATCTCTCAATTTGCCGAGCAGGAAGTATCTAATATTCAGTATTTTTATTTAAACGCTATAGATATTTTACTATGTGTCACATTAGATCGACAAGTTATAACATAGAAATAGAAATGAGACTAGAACCATGATTAGATTTTGGTGAGATGTACGTTTAGAAGGCGGCCATGAGAGTGGAATCGCTAGTACTCCTAGTCGGAGCACGCCATCTATTTCAAAATATTTAAAGTTTCCATTTTTTTTTAATAGATGGCGCACTCCTGCGTGGTTTAGTAGCGATTCCACTCTCATAGCAGCCTTCTAGCTTGCATGTTTTCCTTGAGGTAACCGGATAGCGCAGTGGTTCTAGTCTCATTTCTATTTCTACGGTTATAAATGGTTCCGACTCCGAAGTATAAACGCGGAAAAAAAACCGTCGAGTATGGTCATGTGACTCTCGACGTTGTCGTTCAAACTTCTAGAGCGGGCTACTCAACCTCTCTATTTCCTGTATGAATGCCCCCTATTTAAGCACCGTAACTAACAAATCACTGAATCAATGAGAATTTATTTCATTCATAACGATAGGCACGCGGAAATAAACTTCGGTTCTAATTACGAAAACATTAACGTGCTTCCCTTTACAATGTAATTTTTGTGGTGAACTCTTCGTTCTTATTACTATGACATTTACAAAAAAAAATTAAAATGTGTCTAAATTCTGACAGAGAAAAGATTTTATGGTTTCAACACAATCCAAAATAAGCACTCTTTCTATATAGAAAAAACTCTTCAACCTTAAGGATTAAAATGGCAAAAGATACGTCAATCGATAGTGCTTGGCCAAGCACAATATTGATGTCGGTAACGAAGGTGGCAGCAATCCGGTACAAATTACCAGGTCCCGTGATTGAATAAACCAGGTATACTTATTCCGGGTTTCTCTCCGAAAAAGTATAGCTATCTCTAATAGTAACGGCTCTCTTGGGGCCCCAAAATTTATATTTTACCCGGGACCCGGGGCCTCTCGCAACGCGTGGCACCCGCAGGGGCGCCTGCAGAAAGTTTTCAAACGGGGAGCAATCTTTATACCTAGTCAAAAGGGGGAAGGAACTTCATACCTTATTAGTGCATTTATAGCTCATAAAAGAGGGCATTTCTTCCGCCCCCCCCCCTCTTTGGGTGCTCATGCAGGCTTCATACAGACCTTGAAAACCTGGAAATATCAGGAATTCGATTGTCGACAGAAAAGTCAGGAAATATCATGGATTTTCCAATTTTTTGTAAAAATCAGGGAAATCAGGGAATTTTGTGGGAGTTCAGATAATTTTCCTTAGTTAATACCAATTTACATCAATAAGATTTCTTATAAAAATGTATTTACCTTTTTGCACAAATAATACATATAATACATATTTTAAATGATAACAATTAATCAATTTAGCTTAAATGAAAATCTTGCAATGAGTTAGTCTGTAAATGTTAGTTCTAATTGTGGTTATCTCGCAAATGGAAAAATCAGGGAAATATCCGTGGGAAAAGCTGGAAATATTAGGAAAATCGCGTTGCCATTAGTTGTATGAACCCTGCCATGCATGGGTGGCAGTTCTCATATTTGTTAACTCCTCAACCGATTGTGTTATAAAGGTAGATGATACATCAATCGATAGGAAATGTTTCCACCCTCGCTGTTCTCATATCCATTTTTTTCGATCGGGACCCCTAAACAAGTTTCGTTTTTGACCATGGTTTTTGGGATCTCACACCATATCTCTCCAAACGATAGGGTTAGGAAAGTTAATCAATCGATTTGGAACCACATAGCCTCATTTTGGCAATTAAAGGCGTAGGGGGCGTAGAGGCTAGGCAGTAGCAGTTGTCTTTGTAATCAGCTAAGCTAATACCCAAGGCACCACCATAGGCCCAAGTTATCGAGCGACTTTTAATGTCATTAAATTGCGTATGAAGGCAGAAGAAGGAATTGCTCCGATGTCTCACCCATTGGGTTCTGAGGTGGTTATTTGTTCATAATTATACGCAGCTCACTTGTGAAACTATTCGGATTCTGGTGTCTTTGGGTCAGCGATTAGCAGATAGGCAAAATCTGCTTCGCTTTATAATATTTGATGGCATTTAGAGAAGGAATAATCGCTCGTCTTCTCTAGCAGTGGCTTGCAATCACGAAACCGTATCAGTGCTCTCGGCGTCGACTTCTACTTCTCAACGCGCAACTGTTAAGTTCAAGGAAGCCTCGGGGGTGGTAGGCTTTGCTCTAGAGGGTTTATTGACTCCGAATAGAAGTACCGACGCCCTTGAAGGTCACAAATCAACGTCATGGTGGTTGTAATTAAACGTGAAAGCTCAATCGACTTATTTTGGTTTTAAAAGTTTAAACCGTTATAAAAAGTTTTCAAGGTGTCTGGTGTGAACGCGGCTAAATATTCCCCCTTGACGTTTTCGAACGCTCGATTTATTTAGAACGTTTTAAATTATGATTGGTCATTCCCAGGCAAAAATAATTTATTAGACTAAGGAAATGTTTCATCCCTGGCCCAGAAATTTTGCGCCCCTAAAAATGTGCCGCCCTATGCACGTGCCTAATGGGAAATTCGGTACTGCATTATTTCACACGTGAAGATCCTACGCAATAATCACGTGACCTAAACACGTTACCATGGCAACGAACACAGGTCACACCCACAGCAAGGTACGAAGTAACATAATAACAATAAGTATGACACTTTCTATGGTTTTAATGCAAATTTCCGGACCGACCTGGACTCGAACTCGAACGGAGTAGCGTGTTATCCTCCTTGGTAGTAATATATTTCACCTTAGACATATTTAGACAATAGAGGGATCTGTGCTGAGAACTTATTAAACTAGATTGTGCAATAGCTCTGAAAATGTCGGTGATGTTTTCCAAATTAACATACTAACTGTTATTCTTTTTATGGTCACAAGATATTTATCGTGGCAATTTTAAGAATTTAATTTTAAGAATAGCATTTTTTGTTATTATATTGTAACGGAAATAGAAAAAAATAGTGAGATTATTTCGATATTCTATTGAAATGTTTCGTGAGGCACAAAATATTTCTTTTTTTTTTCATTAAAGTATTTTGTTACTAGTTTACAACAAATCTTGGCAGCGTTCAAAGTTTGGAATCCGCGTGATAACATAGTTAAGAGATTTCAAGAGCCGAATAATTTCCAAGATAAATCTCTTGCTCTTGGCAATATCGCGTCGCGGACTGAATGTTCCTACGACCTTGACCGTCGATCCACTGTTAACACGCCACACTAATTCTGTCAGCTTCGAAGTCATTGAACGCGTTCTAATTGTTTTCGCCTCCGTTAGGCCTACTTTTCACTAGGCCAGAAACGACGTGAAAACAAATTAGGCCTAACCGCTGCTACGTTATTATCAAGGCCCATCATATGTAACATAAGCACTCATAAGTACGCCAGAAAAGTATTTTATTTAAAGAAACCAATACACCTATCTTCATATGGCGGAGGGAAAGAGACAATGACAGCGGCAGGTTCCATTTGGCATAAACTTTTAATGAGAGTATCTGTGGGTAGATGGCGCCAAAGTTGAAATCGCATTTCCCTAGTTCAAGACGATCGTCTGTTAATTTTTTTTGGATGGCGAGGAATAAGGCCAAAACTATTCGCTCGCTTTGGGACGAAAAGAATACACCTTTTACCCCAAACTACCAACTTCTTCCATACCATAACAGCCAAACTGTATTTTGAAGCTGCTCGCTATTTCCTAAAAATTACTCCAAAACTAGGGAATAGTTTTCGCCTATAATGGATTAATTTTTCCTGTATCCCATATTTAAATTTAAATTTTAAAAAGTTTTAAATTTTTCATTGAAGAATATATTGAAAGGAAAACTCTGTTATCGTTTACTGATAGGTAAGCCTTGTCAATCTACCATTTTAAAGCTCTACTGTGACTAATGAAAATTTATATTTGTTTGCAGGAAAGAGAACGTCTTTTATGTGAAAGGGAAATGTTACAGAAGTCAGAGAGCCAGCCCAGCAAACCCAAGTTAGTCCCACGGATATCCACTAGATATCCAGTTTGGACATTTTGGATATCCGTATTATATCCAAAAACCTGCAGATTACGCCCAAGGGACGTACTAAAACCATCCAAATGTCCCAGGTTTCTACGTCCGTGAGACGTCCACCTACCCTGGTAAAAGACGTCCAGTGGATACCAAATGGATGAAATTTGTACATATTAAGGTATGCTTAAGGACGTCCAATGGATATGCCTGAGATGTCCACTGGACCTGGAAAAGGACGTCCAATGGATATCAAATGGATGAAAACTGTACCCAAATATGTACTTAAGGACGTCCAATGGATATGCCTGAGATGTCCACTGGACCTGGAAAAGGACGCCCAATGGATATCAAATGGATGAAAACTGTACCTAAATATGTACTTAAGGACGTCCAATGGATATGCCTGAGACGTCCACTGGACCTGGAAAAGGACGTCCAATGGATATCAAATGGATGAAAACTGTACCCAAATATGTACTTAAGGACGTCCAATGGATATGCCTGAGACGTCCACTGGACCTGGAAAAGGACGTCCAATGGATATCAAATGGATGAAAACTGTACCTAAATAAGTACTTAAGGACGTCCAATGGATATGCCTGAGACGTCCACTGGACCTGGAAAAGGACGTCCAATGGATATCAAATGGATGAAAACTGTACCCAAATATGTACTTAAGGACGTCCAATGGATATGCCTGAGACGTCCACTGGACCTGGAAAAGGACGCCCAATGGATATCAAATGGATGAAAACTGTACCTAAATAAGTACTTAAGGACGTCCAATGGATATACCTGAGACGTCCACTGGACCTGGAAAAGGACGTCCAATGGATATCAAATGGATGAAAACTGTATACCTAAATATGTAGGAAAAAAACATAGGTGACGTGTTGCAACGTCACAGTGTCATGTCCCTATTGGGTAATGGGTTTTTACAGACAAATGCCCAAGCCCGACATAGTTAAAATCGGTCCAAACCCAAGCCCACCCAATATGCAACTTTAAAAACCCGCCCATTTCCGGCCCGAAAACATTTGTCCTCAACCAGCCTAATCCAGTTTAACCGGATGCTCGACTCACCTCTAATTACATGTATTGATCAGCCCCTCGTCTCTAACTAGCAATTCATGGGATATATTGAAATCTGAAGCGCCCCTCATAACGAGGTGCACATAGGCGCGCTCGTTCTTCGCCTAATAGCTAAAGAAGCCTCTGGGCATATCTGTTATAGAATATAATTGTTTAATACAAAAATTATAACACTAAATTCTAGAATTTAAAACCCCTTTAAGGCAAATATTGAAGCAATATTAAATGTGTAGATAAAAATAATATTTAAAGTATTAAATTGTTATTATAAGGGTTTTTGTGTTGATCTTCCTATATAATCGCATTATTTTAAGACAGGGATAGCCAACCCGCGGAAAAAACGCATCTGTCGTCTGTGGAACTTCGGGAGACTCGTTTGCGCGGATTTTCAAGTTATGATGATATTTCATGAGAAAAATATAACTGTCAAGTTCTTGAGGTATTTAAAAAGGTAATTTAAACCTTCAAAGTAAGAAAAAAGCCATTAAATAATCGACATTTTTCTACCCCCCCTTGAAATTGTGAAGGGGCGCCAAATTGTTTTGAAAGGGGTGCTAAAAACCTGTCGATGAATGGGGTGCCTAATTCAACATTCAATTTTGTACCCCCCTTAATCCAAAACGTTCCTACGTGCCTGATAATTACTTCAAAATATCTATTGAGCAGTTAGATATGGTTTCAAAGTTTTTTTTATAGGTTTCAATTATCTTTTTAAATATATCTCAAGCATTTGACAAATATTTTTCTCTGAAAAATAGCACAATGACTTAAAAATACGCAACAACAAACCAGTTTCTCGACTTTCCTGAGTTATAGCAGACAACAGATGCGTTTTTTCCCCGTTTCTCCATCGGCCCATGATTAAGCCTAATTTCCGCCGATAGGGAATAAAATGGAATAACAGCGCGAAATCTACAATGCGGTTGGAAGTAGCAAAATAATAATTAATTTAAATTACATTATTTGGATTTACGTAATATGTCGTGAAGAACACCTTCTACCTTAGATCCACACTTAATAAATGTTTAATTATTAACAATATGCTGTCAAATAATAGAAATTCCCGCAAAAAGAAATGATGTAGAACCACGAGGCACGATGTCACTTAACCCTTGACTCCTTCTAGCAGACAACGTATCGACTTTGTTACTATTACAAGAGGGCTGTACAAAGGGGATCATTTTCTTCTTTAATTTTCGGTAGAAGACGTAAGGGCTAGTAGCAATAATCTGTCCCAGCTGCTTGAATTATTGTAACATAATATTTTTAATAAATATTTATTTTAAAAGTCATCTAAACCAAAATTAAATTGGCGTTGCACATTAATTTAGAATTAATTATTAATTTGCATACGCGTGCAAATGTAAATCCTGACATTTCAAAACTTACATCTCCTGGACATCCTACATACGTCATTCACATTTCGATGTAATCCGGCATTTTGGACATAAAAGGATGTTGTCCTAACGTCCATCAAATTCACCGATATTTAGATCTAAAATGGACATCCAGGAGATGTCCTAATTTGTTAGCGATATTTTGTATGTAATATGAATATAACTTTAAATGTATAATTTTTGTCACATCCCAACGACATTTTAAGGATATTCATTTGGGCTGGGACATATAATGGTGACTTTGAGACATTCACAGGACGTGAAGTATACGTTCTACGGTAGAATTTATCCTTTTAAACACTACATGCATTCAAATAAAAGAAATTGCCGTGAAAAGAAAATATATACGTCGAACCATACCTCATACATCTGAGCTCCTTCTAGCACGCGCGCGCGGTGTTAACTGCTAGTAATAAAAAGAATTAGGCAGACCAAATGTGATCGTTTTCTTCTTAATTTTCCGGAAGACGATCGACGTAAGCGTTACCAGTAATCGGGCTTAAATAATTTAAAAAGTAATCTAAACCAAAATTAAAGTTGTGGCGCACATTAATTTAAAGTGTTAATTAATAATTTGTAAATGTCAGTCCTGACATTTACAAATGTACAGCTCTTGGACATAGACGTCATTCACAGTTCCATGAAATCTGGCATTCTGGACATCTAGTGGATGTTCTCCGAACATCCATCAAATTAATCGATATTTTAGATCTAAGAATGTACATCCAGGATATGTCCGAAATGTTTAGGAATATCTTTGATTTATAATGGACATCCGGGAGATGTCCCAAATGTTTATCGATATTTTTAATCTAAAAATGTAAAATCCAGGATATGTCCCAAATGTTTAGCGATATTTTGAATCTGTAAAGGGCATCCAGGAGATGTCCCAAATGTTTAGCGATATTTTGAATCTAAAAATGTACATCCAGGATATTTCCCAAATTTTTAGCGATATTTGGGATCTGTAAAGGGCATCCAGGAAATGTCCCAAATGTTTAGCGATATTTTGGATCTATAATGGACATCCAGGAGATGTCCCAAATGTTTAGCGATATTTTAGATCTAAAAATGTACATCCAGGATGCCCATTATAGATCCAAAATATCGCTTACCAATTTCGACATCTCCTGGATGTCCTTTACAGATCCAAAATATCGCTAAATATTTTGGATCTGTAAAGGACATCCAGGAGATGTCCAAATTGGTAAGCGATATTTTGGATGTACTTTAGATATTAATTCTAAAATATATTATTTTTGTCACGTCCCAACGACATTGTCTGGATATCCGTTTGGACTTGGACGTATAATGCACTTTGAGACATTCGTAGGACGTCCCAGGGACCACTTGTGTTTGCTGGGAGGGAAACTGCCTACACGGTTGTGGCTGCTTTAAATTTGCAAGAAGGCATGGTTTTGGATTCCTATTGTTTAGGAGGTACTTGCAATCACCTAATGGCCTTACTTAGGTTACTGGAATTCATTAAAGGTGAAGAGGGAAATGGTCAAGCGCCATGTAACGAGGAAAACACTCCCGTTTCTAAAACTTCAATCAAGCAAACATGGAATAGGAAAAGGGGTGATAAAATCCAGCCTTTAAGAGTACTAGATATAAATTTTCAATCACCAAAAGAAAATCGTGAGTTCAAAGCTATGAAATGCAAATTGTATGAAAGTAGGAAAGCTACCAGGGAAAAGAAAGATTTGGAAAATGCAGTTTCAAAACTTTCGTGCTACTCTGATTTTTTTTGGGAAACTGTCACAAGCGAACGTTGGGTGGAAAGAAACTAAATTCAGTGTTGCGCCTAGAGGTTCACCGCTAATTTATCAGCTGCAAATGATTAATGGGGAAGTAACCCACAATCTAGCGATTTATAAACCGCAACTTTCAAATGTGCCAAATGAAAACATTGCAAATTATTATACCTGGTCCCTGGACATCTTATGACCACTGCCGTAATACCAATTTTTTTCCCATTGGATGAGAAGGAATCAACAGTATTTAAAGTGATATTTTAAACAGATTTGTTTACTGTAGAAAATGTAAGTAATTTTTTTTGTTAATATTAGGCAATTAAAATGTCACAAGAAGAGTGCATAGAAATGGAAAAACGTACGAGACTACAATCAAAATGTCAAGACTGGTTAGTCGCAAGAAAATTCCGGCTAACCTCATCATCATTTGGGCCTGTTTGTGTAAACAAACGCGATGGATGTTGGACAGAAAAAGGATTGCAAAATATAATATTTCCTTATGATATTGGTAACATTAGGACGGTGAAATTAGGCGCGAAAATGGAACCCATTGCCAAAGAGAGTTATATCAACTATATGCATGATTTGGGTCACCATGTGGAAGTACGAGAATGTGGCTTAATCGTATCACCAAGTAGAGTTTGGTTAAGGTCATCGCCCGATGGTCTTGTTTTTGATCCAAAGGAAGACCCACCATTTGGTTTGTTAGAAATTAAATGTGCCTACTCACTCAAAGATTTTAAGCCATCAGAATCTATCAAAGAAAAAAGTTCCTATATTACCATTGTTAATGGTAGCCCTCGTTTAAAAGAGTCGCATAAATATTATAACCAAGTCATGGGACAGCTAGGTGTATCAGGATTTACGTGGTGCGATTTTATAGTTTACTTCGAAAAAGGTCTCATCATACAGGGAATTAAATTTGATGCTGACTTATGGGATAAAATGTTAGAGAAAATAGATAGTTTCTTTTTCGGTTTAATGCTTCCTAAACTAGCCCAACTGTGATTTTTACTAGCGCCCAACTGTGTTTTTTTTTCTAGCCAAACTGATTTTTTGGTTTAAAAAATAAAGGAGCGTTGTTAGTCAAAATATGATTTGCAATATGAACTATGTTTATTATTATACAAAAACAGTTCTCTGAACTGAAAAAACCGTGTTTATTCTTGTAAATGTTACGGCTAAGAAGGGACAGATATTGAAAGTTCACATCTTGTAAATGTTACGGCTAAGAAGGGACAGATATTGAAAGTTCACAACAGCGTTTCAAGTTCTGTTTAATTTTCCCAAGTGACTTACGGAACACCGATGAATTTTCAGCTAACACGCATGCGCATTGCGGTCCCGGATTATTTCAGTCGGTAGGAAATAAACTTAAACGCTGAAATAGCCCTTAGGAATACTCTTAAAGGGCTATTCCAGCGTTTAAGTCTAAGTCACTTGGGAAAATTAACCGAGTGGAGTCGCATTTTGTTTTTTTAAATCTTATCAGTGTGAAGGTTGAAACGTGGCGACGAGTGTAAAGATTTGTGGATAGTTTCCAGCTGAATATATTTTCACCAATTATTAAAACTATAATGGATATTTATTGTCTCAATCATTAAAATTCTATATAGTCATGGAAAGGTGTTGGGAAAAGGTATTGTAGCATCTATTTCTTTTCTGCTTGGCCAAATATTTATTTGTCCCAGTCGAAGATACATAAAGTTAATTCATGTTATGCATGTGGTACTAATTGTACTTTCGGAAACTTCAAACCTATGAGACAAATCTTTAACGAATAGACCTAGTCGCATCCTCATTAATACTACCAAAAACCTGTCAAAAACGTCCAAATTTCTCGGTCTACCAGACAGAGATGGAGATTTACTTTTGTTTGTTGTCCTCTCCACCTTACTATATTTTCTCCATTTGGACCAGGGTTTCAAAATTCATAGAGCGACATTAGTTTAGTGTAACTTGGAATGCCAGTATAAAAATGTACATCTGAATCATTATCCTTAATGTTGTTAATACCAAATTTCATTTTCTTTCATTTGTTTTCAAGATTTCGATAGTTTAGTTGTTATTCTTTCAACAAACGCTCGCCTTCTTTTATTTTATATTCCAATACACTGGTACGCTTCTCTTGAATTTTTAGCTTTAAGTTTAAATCATCGATCAATTTTTTCCACTGTTTATTCTCTACTTCTAAAGAGCAAATAGGTTCTTTTACAGAAGTCATTTCTACATCTGGATGTTCCGTTCCAATTACATTTAAGCATTCCGCTTATTTAAATGCTTTAGACACTGCAGCATTGGTAGGCTCCTCACTAACAAGGAGACATCCCGTTAAATTTGGATGGAACTGTACCATCAAGAAGACGCCGTTTATTATTTGCAACACCTTTCATGAAGTCAGCTTAATCAAAATGGAGCGAGCAAACAAATATGTTCAAAACCGAATTGTAAAAATAGTCACGTCTTTTAATTTTTTGATTCCACAACTGACGTTGAGGTTCATTAGTTGGAACCCTGTGATATGTCACCTACACAAGAAACCTTCATTAGATAACCACATTATTCTTACAATAATTCGATCTTGTATTTCAATACTTACGAGGAGACTACCCGAGGTGATAATCACCGATTTTGTTGAAACTAACTGGGTATGTAGACCTTATGGTAACATGAAATTTCACCAAGGGAAAAGTTGCAATGGGCATTAGTTTTGCCATGGCAACCGAAAATGTTTTTGACAACACAGTACGTATATTTTCCCATATACATTCGGATAAAGATTTTGTCGTTATGTTAAATACATTCGAAATATCTACTTGCCATTGTTAATTGTTAGTAAAACGCTTTGGCGCTTTAATATTTTCTCGTAAGTGTACCCCTCGTTGACGTTGGACAGTTGACCTGGTGCGAGATTGTATTCGCATGTTTGAGTTAGTGATATTTCTTTGGTTTGCTTGATTTTGAATATTTGTCGCAGTTTGTGATAAGGGTCTGACATTAATCATTAGTTGAGGTGCTGGTTGAAATAAGTGGTAACGTTCGCACCGGAATACGATTGCTAAAGCTTCTCGTTCAATCTGGGAATATTAATTTTCGGTCGAAGTCAGCGTTCTGCTGGAGAATGCCACGGTTGTTTCGCGACCGAAGGAGTCTTATTGCGTAAGCATGGCGCCCAACACAGTAGGACTCGCGTCAACGTGAATGCTAGTTAGCTTTGTGGGGTCAAAGTAATGTAATGTTGTCGCTATCGACAAGTGGTTTTTGATGCTCTGCAGGGCGTTTTCGTGGTCAGTGGTCCAAATCCAGTCACAATTTTTCATCGTTAGTTGGCGTAGAGGTTCGGTGATAGTGGTGAAGTTCGGTATGAACCGTGCGCAATAGTTAGCAAGGCCAAGGAAACTTCGGATTCCATGTTGGTTCTTCGGTGGTGGCAGTGATTCGACAGCTTCAATTTTTTGGGATCTGGCTGAACACCATTGCTCAAAAAAATATGGCCATAGAATGCGAGAGACGTTTTGCGAAATTCGCATTTGTCCTTATTGACGGTTAGATCATTGTTGCTTATACGGCGTAATGCCATCTCAAGCTTAGTGTTGTGATCGTTCATGTTCGTTCCTCCTATTAATATGCCGTCACTGGTGTTTATTACGTGGGGAATTCCACTGATGACATTTTCGATGGCTTTTTGAAAAATTTCCGCCACGCGGTTTACCCCGAAATTCAAGCACTTGTAACGAAAAAGATGGTCGTAATATTCCTAGACGCTTTGTCGAGCTCAAGCGGGTGACATCCTTTATTTAAATCAATTCGACTAATCACCTTCATTCTATTCATCGTGTTAACGATAACTTCTATTTTCGGTGGTGTGTGACGTTCACGGAGTATCACTCTGTTAGGCTCACGCATATCCACACATATACGTATTTGGTTTCTGTATGATCACCAATGGAGATAACCACGTAGTTGGACCGGTAGCTGGCTCTATGATGTCATTGTTTAGCAGGTACTCCAGTTCAGTCGTCACTTGTGGCCGTAAGTGAAAAGGCACCCGTTGGTGGTGTATCTCGATCGGTGGCATTGAAGGATTAATAATTTAATATGTATGTGAGCTTGAAAATTACGGAGTTTACCGATGCCGGTGAAAAGAGTCGGATATTGACGCAAAATATCATCGTGATAAGCATATTAGGTTTGTGAATTGAAGATATGTTCGGGATCAGGCTTAACTTCTGTAATGTGGGAGCACCAATAATATTGTACGCCGATTATCTTGGGTGTAAAATGTGGAGCACATCGTGAACATCATTGATTTTTGTAGAAAATTTCCCAATTAGAGGTTCTCTTGAAGCGTATGGGAATAAATTTATCGTAGAAACTTCAAGATTGGGCCGTGAAAGTTTGAAAATCCAAAATATTAATACAAGCTCCTGAGTCCTGAAGAGCGGTTATCTTGAATCCACTAATGTCAAAGATTTTCATCATATGGTTTTTTGTGTGAGATACAGCCGTTTCACTAGCTTTGTCAGAGACGTTGATTGTAGTCGGAGTACTAGGAGTTGAAGTACAAATAGTTGACAAGTTTCAGTGTCATCAGCGTCAAGCGTGTCATCTGTGGCGATCATCGCTGCGGAAGTTATCTCACGATTTTTGGCTTTGAACCTGCATAGAAACTCAATGTGTCCAATTTTTTCACACCAAGTACACGTTTCGTTTATTGCTGGACAACTTTGTCGTCCTTGAATATGTGGAAAGGGGCCCCCACAGTTAAAACAAGAGCCCAACACTTGAACTCTATTATCCATAGCTGGTGACTGCTGTCGGAATCCTGTCTTTTGCCGGTTAGTTAGTATTGTTGGTAGCGGGAATTGCTGTTGCTTGATCGGTTGAGATGAGCCATAAGTATTTTGAATAGATGGCAAGTGTGGCTGGTGTTGGAAAGCATGTTGTTGTGGAGAGGCACGTTGTGGTTTTGTATAAGCAGGTTGTGGATGTTGATAAGTTGGTTGTGGATGTTGATAAGCTGGTTGCTGTTGATAAGCTGTTTGCTGTTGTTGATTAGTTGGTTGCTGTTGTTGATAAGTTGGTTGATGTTGTTGAAAAGCTGCAGTTTCGTTATTTGTTTGTTGAAGCCTCGCACATGGAGGGGGTGTAGTTCTGATAGCATTTGCAGCAGAATGATCATAAGCTGTAGTGTCTATGAGATTAGCTTGGTCCTCAGCTAATTCATACGACTTGGCGATTGTAAGAAACTCATCCACAGTTAGCGCTAGTTCTCACAAAGCCTTGCGTCCGAGTGAGGCCGATGAACAAATGGCCCAAAATGTCCTTACCCGAATCATGGAAAGCACAAGAGACGGTGAGAGCTTTCAGATTAGTGGTGTACTCATCAATAGATTCGCATTGCAGTTGTGTAGCTTGGCGAAACCTGAATTCCTCCACAACGGTATTTCGTCGCGGTAAAAACTAATTATTCAGCGCTTGTGTAACTGTCGCGTACTCATTGAGTTGTTGGCCCACACCCGCTGCTGGTGGTGCTAGTACTGCTTGTGGTAATGATAGTTGAAAAGTATCACAAATATCCTGAACCTCCTGACCAGCGTAGTATAGAAGCATATATTTCTGTCGGTGAGGATCATTGATGGCAAATGCATCCAGAAGCCATTTCTCCCAACGAAGACACACATCATCTCTCGATTCTTGAATAACAAAGTTATAATTGGTGTTGGGAACGTCATAATGAGTTAGTTAGCGTTAGACGAAAGCCGTTAGAGTCGCCCAATCTCCGTTGCCAATTTAGATAAAATTACGCTAATTCTTTCAGTTTAATATTTTATTCCCAACTACCTTGTTACCTACTATGTCCCCTAGGAGGGGTTTTACAATCACCGTGTCTGTCTGTATGTGTGTGTGTGTGTGTGTCTGTCCTGCGAACGAACGCGTTCGCATTTTCGGTGCAAAGCGTAATCACTGCGTACGCAGTTTCCCGAATTCACCGAGTTCGCAGTGGCTTAAAAAAATGTCGTATAATAGTTTCTTCGGCTGCGTATTGTAATTTTCCGTGTTTGTGACGGACCGAGCGCTAAGGGTCTTAGCATCCAGATGGCAGGGTTTCCACCAAATGTTCACGGTGTACGCCTTATTATTTATTGCCGGGTCTGCTGCGTGGAAGAGATTTACTCTAACCACTTAGCCACCGACGCTTGTTAAGCTATGGTGTTTTTTTTTCTAAAACAGCTTTGGCGAAAGTGTTTTAAGCAGTTTTAAAGTTATTAACGTCAATTTTTCCTGTACCATTTTATTTTTTTTTTTATGTATAAAATTTTCAAATGTGGAAATTTATCAATTTGTAGTTAAATACGATCGTCGTCAGGAATCGAACCCCGAGCACATTCTTATGACGTGGACGTTTTACCGATGAGCCATAGACGTCTTCATCACTAAAGTTTAAATACCAGTAAAACCAGGATAAAAATAAATGTAATATTTGTTTGGGTGGGAAGATTATAAACACCTTACGTAGATGTTTATTTTGTTTTTAAAGTCCACATTTCTTACGTATGAAAATTTAAAGGTCAAATCTTGTTTTAGCGCAGTCAGCAGAGATGGTTAAAGGATATAACCTTTAGTTTTTTGTAATTTATTTAGTTTTTTCAGTCGTATATTTTTATCTATTGTGTGTTTAGCGTAATTATTCATTTATGAAGAAAATATCGAGTTGTATACATCGTGCGCTTACACTTATGTTGGTCTGGTTTTTAACTGGGTCGTCATTACTTCGTAATTTATTTTAAACGTTTTCTCGACTGATTAAGATGTTTAATGCAGTTTATAAATTGGTTCGTTTGTTTTTACCTCTCCGAGGGGACTTTGTACTCTAGGAGGGGTTATACAACCACCGTGTCTGTCTGTCAGGCCTACGAACGCGTTCGCATTTTCGGGGCAAAGGGTAATCACTGCGTACGCAGTTTCTTGGCTCACTGCGTACGCAGTCGAATAACCGTTTTAGCAGTTTAAAGTTTGGCAAAACCCCCGTGTGACGGTAAGCGTTAACGGCTAAATTTGCGATTGCGATGAGTTTGGTTGGTTGGTTGTTTTTCCGTTAATGCCTACCGTCGCGCCGGTTGACATGGGTGTGTTTTTTCCAACTCCTTCTTATTGACTTTAGGGACGGACAGAGTGCTGAGTGTTATGGCAACCTCTCAACGTCCAATGGCAGGGTTTCCACCAATTGTTTACGGTATTCGTCTTAGTATCAATTTGCGATCGCATCAGGCGGGATTTGAACCCGAGACCTCATGCTTGACAGGCGGACGTTCTACCACAGAAACACCGACACTCATTACGCTTCATCGAAAATTAGACCTTCAGCTTTATCGGAAGCGTATTTAATAGAGTATGAAATTTTGGTTTAATTGATATAGAACTAGATTTCGTGTAAGATTTAAATTATTGCATCGAAGAAATTCTAATTTAGCGATTTCTCTATTGATTAAAAACAAATGCGCCACCCAGGTTTTGAACCCGAGCCGTTCAGTTAGGCAGTTGAGCGCTCTACCACAGAACCAACGATAACTCCTTAGCTATACTGCAAATAAGACACTCATCGTAAGCATAATAGTTAATAAAGTCTTGAATTTTTTACGAATAAATTTATGAAGGCCTAATGTGGTTTTTTTACGAATAGAATGAAATTATGAAGACTTAATCTTGTTGTGTGATTTCTGGGTCAAAGAAAGTCAAGTGGCATTAACTTCAACCTACCTTGTGGGCATTTGGTTTATTATTGAACACTAGCCGAGAAGCCCGGCTTACAGGCGGGCCCTCAGCTAGTTGTGTGTTTCGAGGCGCTCCATTCCAGTACGCC
Organism: Leiobunum rupestre; assembly: GCF_980474605.1. Taxonomy (NCBI): domain Eukaryota; kingdom Metazoa; phylum Arthropoda; class Arachnida; order Opiliones; family Sclerosomatidae; genus Leiobunum; species Leiobunum rupestre. The sequence continues at coordinate 43,157,596 of NC_143385.1, forward strand.
CCCCAACCCCTTTTTCCCATGGGATAATTTCCGTTGCACCCTTTTCCCCATAGTCGAGCCACCGCAGTAAGGCCCTTCCTCCCCCTTTTCCCCATGTGATAATTACCGTGATACCCTCTCCCCCTTTCCAACGCGATAATTTCCGTGGCACCCTTTACCCCATAGTCGAACCACCGCATTAAGGCCCTTCCTCCCCATTTTTCCAATGTGATAATTACCGTTCCTCCCCTTTTCCCCCATGTGGTAATTATCGTGGTACCCACCTCCCCCTTTTTCCCATGTGATAATTACCGTCGTACTCTTTTCCCCATAGTAAAACCACCCCAGTAAGGCCCTTCCTCCCCCTTTTCCCCTATGATAATTACCGGGGTACCCTCCCCCTTTTCCCCATGTGATAATTACCAGGGTACCCCTCCCCCTTTTCCCCATGTGATAGTTACCGGGGTACCCCTCCCCCTTTTCCCCATGTGATAATTACCGTGGTACCCCTCTCCGATTTTCACATGTGATAATTACCGTGGTACCCCTCTCTCCGCTTTTCACATGTGATAATTACCGTGGTACCCCACTCCGATTTTCACATGTGATAATTACCTTGGTACCCCCTCTCCGCTTTTCCCATGTGATAATTACCGTGGTACCCCCTCTCCGCTTTTCCCATGTGATAATTACCGTGGTACCCCCTCTCCGCTTTTCCCATGTGATAATTACCGTGGTACCCCCTCTCCGCTTTTCCCATGTGATAATTACCGTGGTACCCCCTCTCCGCTTTTCACGTGTGATAATTACCGTGGTACTCCCTCTCCGCTTTTCCCATGTGATAATTTCCGTAGTACTCCCCTCCCCATTTCCAACGCGATAATTTCCGTAGTACTCCCCTCCCCATTTCCAACGCGATAATTTCCGTGGTACCTTTTTCCCCGCAAAAATAACTCAAACCCGCAGTCGTTCCAAACATCCCTGTACCCCTTTAAGCCCCCTGTATCCAATGGCTGATGCATAAAGCCCATGGGACTAACGTACGTCGAGAGAGCGTCGGAACGAACCCGAACCACCCCCCCCCCCTCCCTCTTTCCGAAACTCACAGGCCTACTGATACTAACCCACACGATTCCCCCCCCCCCTCCGAAATTCGCGGCTGCAAGAGAGAAAATTTTCGGGTGTATTGCGTGTTGGGACAAACACGGCCCAACTCTCAGGGGCGACGGATTTCGAGCATTTTTAGAAACTGACATTTGTCTCACTTTTGAAAATTTTTAATAAAAAAACTAAAAACCAAATCGGAAATCGAAACCGACTCGATGTGAAAACGCAAATCGTAACGTACTTAAAAAAACGCCACGCGACGCTCGCGCCCGTAACGGGCGCGCGAAAAGCGTCAGAAAATCGAGAAATAAATCCCGAAAATCGGTTGACGAACCTACCTACCTACCTACCTACCTACCTACCACCCAACCAACAGCTTTTTATTATATAGATCATATGTTTTTGCCTCTCTGAGACGACACCTGGATATATCCTCCGAGGAGGGGTAATATTACGGGCTTGACCGACTTTTTATTTATAAAGAACCCTAACTATTCCGTCTACTGTCATTTATTGATATACGAGCTGTCGGTTAGTCAAGTGCCTTCTGTGCTTTGTGAGTGGTAAGTTTTTCGCTTCTTGTTAATACATTTTTTTTTGGTGTGGATATTTGGACATCTACTATTCCTAATGCAGTCATTGATTTCCTGGGTGTGCGAGTCATTATATGATATTGGAAATTGAATGGTATTGGTCCTTTTCATGCGGTATGTGTCACAACGTCAACTGAAAGTCTACGAGTCGTCCATTACCAGATGTCGAATATAGCTATTCTACGGTATCTTCATCAAGGGCGAGTGTTGAAATAAAATGAGCGTTAAAGATGCGGCAAGTATTTCGTAAGCGAGAAAAATACAAATACCCTCTGTAGATATTTATTTCATTAAAATTTGCTTCGTATCATATTTAACTGATAAACTTGTTCTGTAAATAGGGTTTAATTCAATTGTGCATTGTTTTAGTACGTCTAACTCGCTGTTGCAACTACTTAATTTATATTATTCTGAATAAATTAAACTCGGTTGTTTCGTCTCAATTATTTTAATTAAAATAAAATTTTTATACCGGGCGGGATTGAACCGGGATTAAGTGTTTAGTAAATAATTCTGAATTGCGGAAATATCTTTAGGGGGCGTCTCGAGAAATTAATACCACTAGGGACAATTCTTCCGAGGAGAGGTATATTTTGGCTTGCGAACTTGTTTATATTTTAAAACGCGTGTTTTTACATTGGCGGCCGCCAAGAGTCAAATTCAAATTTGAATATATAATATAGGTATATTAGAAGATATTACACTAATTCTAAGGTGTTTTTTATATAGTGCTTGTGGAAATAATGGAAACTTTTCACCTGTAAACAGAACGTCGTGTTTTTCCCAAGCCTTAATATGTCAAAAAAGCTATATGGTTAAAAAGGAACGCTATGGGGAACGCTATGGGGAACGCTTGTTGCTGCCGTGGAGGTGAAACATTTCCATTATTTTAACAAGCACTATCAGGAATTCATACTACGAACTTGGAATGGTTATCTCGGTTTATTTTAGTCTCTATCTAGGGGACCGTTTTTTTTTCATCATTTTGACGTCAGAGCATACTTGTTTTCTCTTACGATTTTCATTGGCTTAAAAATCTGATACCAAAAATATCCTGGACCCCCAGTTACCTAGTATAGTCGTCTGCTAGATAATCTGCACAAACCTAACCCTAAATTTCGAAATGGCCGGGGAGTCGAAAGTAACACTAAACCTATTGAAACCAAAATTAAAATCAGTTAAATTAGATGAGGTTTTTAAACAACAAAAACGTTGGATTGGGAATTGTCATTTTAATTTCACGGAGAGCTTCAAAAAGATACTGGAATTCAATGAGAATTATGAAAACACGTTCGAATCTTTATACAAAGCTTTGTTGGAAAAATGCATTAACGATTTTATAGTAAATAATAAAAATTCTAAATTTTTACGGGTGTGGTAGAGAGTAGCGTAACTTTGGCTGAACGGACTATTTGGAATTTAAGTATATAATTTTATAATTTGAAATAAAATAAACTTTTTTTAATCAACTTCTAGGTAACTTTTTGGGTGATGAACTTGAAGCGTAGACGACCCCAAAACTACAGTTGTAAAAACGGGAGGTTGCGTGCGAGGGCACGATTTTTTTCTCATACACGTCACCGAAAACGGTCCCCAAGATCTTACCATAGGGAATACGGCCGGATAACCATTCCAAGTTCGAGGTATAAATTATTGGTACTGCAGGTCCTGGCTCTCGGAAGTATTACTTCTTGGCGATTTCCTGTGAGGATGATTTATTGAGGCGTCTATTGAAAAAACCTCCCTTGCACTGGCCTTTATAATAATGTAAGCAACGGCCCTAGCCGGTTTCTCCTTCCATTAAAACTTGTTGAGGTTAACGGTAATAATTAGTGTAGGGAGCTGTTGGCTCGATCGCGTGGCATGCAGGGCTTGCTACCACCCTCCTACGCATTGTAACCCGGCCACCTGAATCAATGGCTTCAAAAGTAGCTTGATGACTTAGGCCTAAGGTGGTGCCTTGGGTATTAGCCTAGCGGATTATTATTTATTTTATTATTTAATTTAGGCGTATTATTATTATTATTATTTTTGAGTCAACCATTTCCGTCGAGTCGTTTTTCTCCTAATGAAAACCAGCCTTGAAACTCCATTTTCATATAGTTAAATTTCACTTCGGCTTCTAGGATTTTCATTTTCCGCGTCGATCCGTTTCAAATTAATATTTTACGTTACCCTAGAAATTAGCTGCAACTTTTGAGTTGAAATTTATTGTAACTAACTTTCGTAAGAACTTTTCGCGACCGAAACGAGTGTAGGTGGCGACGGCGCTAGCTTCTCCGAGAAGTGAGGTGGCGGAGTGGTTAGTACTTTCGCCTCGCAGCAAGAGGAGCCGCGTTCCATCTCAGCTTGTGGCACTGGGTGTAAACTCGGAACAACTCCTTCTGCGTTGAGTTGACAAGTTCTCTCCCCACTGGTTAAAGGGGTTTTTGCCCGGAGCTCTTCAGTTTCCCCTTCCATAAAAATTTGTTGAGTGTAACGTTAATATTTAGTGTAGAGAGCTGTTGACTCGCGTGGCATGAAGGGCTTGTCACCACCCTCCTACGCATTGTAACCCGCCCACCCGAATTAATGGCTTTAAAAGTCGCTTGATGGCTTAGGCCTTGGGTATTAGCAGATTATTATTTTAAAAAAAGGAATTAAAAAAGGTAGCGCCTAAGATCTAGCGTTTGCTGCAGACAAATTAAAAAGTCATAAGAACGTTTTTTCTAAAACAAACTTATCAAAAAATAAGCAAACGATTAAAAAAATACATTAAAATGAAAGTATCATTATTTATAAAGTCAAATTTACGAGAAACGATGAGGGAAAAACTAATAACATCTGCTTTAGCCGCTACCGATCTACGTTTCGATGGCCAACCAAAGGGAGCGTATATAGGGATAGTTTTCGGTCGCGAATATATTTCTGCTGATTTCTCCGGAATGTTATACATATTTTTATTATTTTATCAAGTTGGCGCAGTGTTGTTAAAATAGGACTTAATTCCACGAAATGTGTTGTTTAAAATTGAGGAAAAATAAGCCATAAATCAATCTGCACAGTATGATTTTTACACACCTTTTAATATCGTCACGCGGAGTAATACGTAATGTAAATTTCAAACCCTGTTTCAGTGTATTCTTCCGCGGTAAATTTCACTGATAAAAATATTGTTTTCTTTTAAAGGGAGTATAAATGAGGACTTCCGATGTTGGACCAACGAATTTCATATTTTTGGCCGCTAGGAGCACTGGTGGTTGACTTATATAGCGAAAACTATTAAGGAACCTCATTTTTTATCATCATATGCAAAATTCAAACGCGTTCTTCTTAGCTTAGTGGCTAAGATGATTTGTTTAAAGATACCGTAGATATCTGGTAGTGGACGACTCGTTCACTTCCTGTTGACGTTGTGACGCATACCACATGAAAAAGACCAATGCCGTCCAATTTCCAATATTATATAATGACTCGCACACCCAAGAAATCATTGACTGCGTTAGAAATCGTAGATATCCAAATATCCACACCAAATGTATTTACAAGAAGCAAAAACCTTACCATCAACAAAGCACAGAGAGCCACTTGACTAACCGCCAGCTTTTAAAGCAATTAACGTTAAATTATCTCCTTTGAATTAACAGAACTATATATAGGTCGTTAAGAAAGTGGACCACCCACAGGGTCTACCCTTTAACCCTCTAATCTCGGCTGACTGCGCTAAAACAAGATTTAACCTTTAAAAAATACCAGATTAGGCCTTCATAAATTCATTAATAAAAAAAGACTTTATTACCTATTATGCTTACGATGCCTGTCTTAATTTCAGTGAATCTAAGCAGCTATCGGTGGTTCTGTGGTAGAGCGCTCGACTGCCAAGCCGAATGGTCTGGGTTCGAAACCTGGGTGGCGCATTTGTTTTTAATCAATAGAGAAACGCTAAATTAGAATTTCTTCGATGCAATAATTTCAATTTCAATTCTATTTCAATTAAACCAAAATTTCGTACTCTATTAAATACGCTTCCGATAAAGCTGAAGGTCTAACAAGTGTCGGTGGTTCTGTGGTAGAACGTCCGCCTGTCAATCAGGAGGTCTCGGGTTCAAATCCCGCCCGATGCGATCGCAAATTGATACTAAGACGAATACCGTGTACAACTGGTGGAAACCCTGCCATTGGACGTTGAGAGGTAGCATTACACTCAGCACTCGGTCCGTCCCAAAGTCATTAAGAAGAAGTTGGAGAGAAAACGCCCATATAAACACAACAGACTTAACATGCACATCCATCAGAACACAAACACAACAAATTCAACACTCACAACCTACGCATAAACATTACAAAAACCGTAATACACCAAACCGTCACGACGGTGAGCGAAAAACACCATCCAAACCAAACCGCAAATGCATCCGTTAACGCTCACCGTCACACGGTGGTTTTGCCAACCCTTTGAGAAACTGCGTACGCAGTGATTACACTTTGCACCGAAAATGCGAACGCGTTCGCAGTCCTGACAGACAGACACACCCACAGACCCACCCACAGACCCACCCACAGACAGACACGGTCGTTGTATAACCCCTCCTAGGGGACTTTGTCCCCTCGGAGAGGTAAAAACATTCGATATGATGAAAAAACAAGTGGTCAGTAATATCTAGTTATGTGCGCAAAAAAAATTCCATGTGATTTATCTAAATGTAAAAAATCCGAGGCCTACTAATAAAACATTTTATGTTGCTTTTGCGCAAAGGTCGGTTGTCAGGTACTATTTAAAGCGGAATCTTTCAGTTTTAAACGATTTTCTAACATTTATTGAGTCGATTCAACAACTATGACAATTGATTCTCGTGAGCAGCGCACTTTTATGGTCGACTTATTTTACGGGGATGCCAATCGTAATGGTCATAAAGTAAGTCAAATGTTTAGTATTCACTTTCCTGACAGAAGACCAACACCGTTCTCGGAGCGGTTTGAGACTTCGACAACTACGAAAACGTCAATCTCAAGTTCCGTGGATAAGGTAGTCAAAACCTCAACAAGGAAGAATTCCTTTTAGCCTACTTTGCCGCGTACCCTCGAGCAAGTAATAGAGATGCCAGCGACGATCTTAGGTTATCAAAGAACTACGTTTGGGGAACTCTTCCCAATCCCCACTTTCATCCGTATCCAGCTACTCTCCACCAAGTTCTGCACGAAGGAGATATGGAACGACGATATAATTTCTGCAACTGGCTAATTATCATGTCTGATGATGACCCAAATTCCATCAATCATCTTCTGGTAACCGACGAGTGTTTGGGAGAGATGGACATTTCAACCGCCAAAACAACCACATGTGGAGGGATGAAAATCCACACATTCTGACTGAGTGTTTGGCAGTGGCGTACCGTACACGGGGTTTGCCAGACAGGTTTCCCTTGGCCCCCGACCTTTAGGGGGCCCCATCGCGATCGCGAACAAGAAGGGGTGGCCCGGGTGGGAAATTGGGGGATCACTGCCACACGTAGGGTGGGGGCCCCTTTTTCGCGTTCAACCCGGGGCCCCACGTCAATTCGTTACGCCACTGGTGTTTGGGTGGGTTTGGTCAGAGATAGAGTTATCGGCCCATTTTTCCTTCCGAATCGTCTTAATAGACAAAATAGTGGGGTGGTAGAGCGGTTAGCATTTTCACCTCGCAGCAAAAAAAGCCGCTTTCGATCCCAGCATATGGCTGTGGTTGCCACCACCCTCGGCCACCTGTTTATAAACATTAATAGTCACTCGATGACTTGGGTCTAATATGGAGCCTTCTGTATGGACAACTTGTTTTATAATCACCTCAAATCTTCGTGAAAAATTGGTCTTTTTCAATGGAATGTGTTTCTTTGTACTTTCTCATTGGAATATTTTGTCTAGCACCTTCCTACCCAAAACTAAATTTTTCTGAAAATTTAAATTTAACGCGTTCCTATACTAGACATAATACCCTAAAAATTTCGTAACTAAAACTCTTATAGTTGAAAATTGAGAAAAATGCCTAGTCAGAGCAAAAAAAACATCCTGTATATTTCCGATAATACTTATTTTACGTCCAAGAGCGCTATCACTTTGAACGTAAACGAGCAATATCCCAATAAGATTGATAAGATCTTTGGGCAAATTTTCTGAAAAGGGCAAGGTTGTGTCAACTTCTTAAGGGTATCTCCTTACGCTGCCTTAATCGGATCAACTCTTTCAACACTTTTCGCAGCGGAGTGAATGCAATTAGTCCCGATGGGCTTAAGTTCCATATTTATAAAATGTCCTCACATGTATTGATTTAATCAATTTTACGATTGTACCGTTGAAAAATTAATATTTAATGGTTTTCTGTATTTTTAATTCCACATTTAATTCGTGATGAGTCCTACTATATCTGAAATTTCGAACGAATTTTAGTGCGTGGAATAGACTCACGTGTGAAACTATTTTTACCAGTTAATTAGATGAATTTCTAGATAGGATAATTAGTTGTTCACCGCATTGAATTCGTCACTATTAATACTATATCTGAAATGACAGAATGAGTATAAATGCGCAGATTAGACAGCCTGTGAAACTATTTTTACCAGAAAAAAGAATTAGCTGAATATATACATAGAATATTTAGTTGTTCACCGCATTGAATTTGTGACGAGTCCTACTATATCTGGAATAACAGAAGTAATTTTAGTGCGCAGAATAGACTGCGTGTGAAACTATTTTTACCTGAAAACGAGATAGCTGAATTAGCCTTTTCGGCTGGAGTTTTGTCTGCTAAGCGGACACATTATGTTTTATAATAATAAAACGAGCCCGTAATAAAACGTCGGAGTTAATCAGTTCCTCGTGTAATATTTTCGAATACGTTCTAGACTGTGGCGTCACGAGTGAGTATTTTCGAATACGTTCTAGACTGTGGCGTCACGAGTGAGTATTATCGGAAGCTTGGGTTTTAAGATAAATATTTCTAAATTAGAACTATGAAAATTATTTAAAATTAAATACAAACAAGAAAAAGAAATCCCTGAAATAAGCATAATATTTTATAAAAGATATTTGAAAATCTAATATTTAAATTAACACCTAACATTGACAAGTTAATAGCTTTATTTTTGTGATTTTCTTACAATTAATTACAACTGTTAAAGAAGAGGTCTGTGTAACGTTATAGAAAAGTAATTTTCTTCTCTTGAGTTTCCGCTTCTTGGTCACGATATTTCCAATGTGAGGTTGCATGACGTAAAACTTAATTTTTATCATTGAAAATAAAACCCTTTAAAATGCCGGTCAAGAGCTGAACAAGGCTACCAAGTGAATGTATTCTATAATAGACAGTTTCAGCAACTCATGCACATTCCTGAACGCGAACGTCAACATTAGATTTGTAAAAAGTCTTTGGCATGAATGAATCGGATATAGGCATAGGTTTAAGGAGTTAGCCTATTCAGTTTGCCAAGCAGACACTCTGTGTTTTATAAAAGCTTATGTTATTAGGTTACTTATGTTTTAAGTTACAGAAATTGATTTGATTGAAATAGTAAATGAGAATACGTCTAATAACCTTAATTTAAAACCAATAAAAACGTCCAATAAATAACCTGTCGTGCTGACTACATGGAAAAACAGATGGCGCAGTATGTAACTTCGTCAGGTTTTAGAAAGTGAAAAGGGTTTTACTTCACGCAATATTTAAAAATGTCCTTCTTCCCCTGGCAACACCTTTGGGTATTTTCACGAGTTGCTGAAACCGTTTCTATACCTAGGTATAGGAGATAGAGAACCAGAGTAGTGACGGAACTAGTGGCGACATCATGTATCGCTTTACGGAACGTTTCACAATCATACTGGAAATAAAATCTTGTTGAGGCTATTTCCACCAAAATTGATTTTTAACTTACTGAATTCAATGAAATTTTAGAGCTGCTGGCATACAAACGAAAATAAATGCTAGTGAAGGCATTTAAGAAAACTGCATACCTTCCAACATGGTTTTCTACCATACATTTAGTTGACATTGTGAGGGAATAGAAAAATATACCACAGTAAACACTTACGCTGTTTTATACTGCCATAAAATAAGACGTTTTAGGTGCAGGCGATCCGCCGACGGGCGAAATTCAAATCCTCAACCTCCATCTTTTCTGGGTCAGTTCAGAGAAGGGTCCTTCTTAAAATTACACAGATCTCTTCTTGCTGGTGAACATGTACCATTACTTTCTGTCATTCACATTTCCTTTTACCATTACATTAACATCCGTGTTTACTAATTAATGAACTGTATATTTGAAGGACCACGCAAGCGTTTGATAGCAAAAGTGATATAATTACCAGAAATGTGGTTAAACATTTACTGAATGCTGCTATCGAGATAGACCACATAGATGGCTAGGCTGGTTGGTTCTTTTGTGTTTGGAATTAAAACGTAGATAAATGGCGGTAGCGTTTCGGCTGTGTGGCAAAAATCATAAAGCCTGATAGTCTTCTCAGGCGTCAATTTATATACTTTTGAACATCATTCCCTCCCACACTTTTAATTCGCGTGTAACATTCATTTCAAAAACGATCACATTAAAACACTTTTGAAATTATGTCACTTTTAGTGATAGCATATTTTGAAATCTCACAATGGAAACTAGTGATATTCAAACGCTCGTGTGGCCCTTTAAAGGAACTATAACCCTAGCAAGGAAGGTCAAGCTTCCAACATTAATCAATCGTGGTGTGACTGTCAAAAATGCAGCAGAAAATTTTAATTGGCCATCCTGCAGCTTGAGATGTATAGAAATATCGTTGGAAAATATACGCTCGATGCGGGAATTTATACTACGTTCTAGACTGTCGCCCAAATTCCGTGACGGAAGCTTGACCTTCTAGCCTAGGATCACACTCTCTTTAAAGCTGGTTTATCATTTGGGCAAAAATGCTGTAAATTTGATCGTCGACGCAAAAAAAATGTATTAAGCCTAACGAACATTTTTGTCGTCGACGCGCGCCATTGCGGCGTTTTTACCGGCCTTTAACTCTCAATTACCTGTATTTAACAAATTTGTTTCGTAGAATATAAAAGTTACACAACCTACAAAATGTACATGGAAGAACTGACTGAGGAGGTTACTCTATTTAAAAATATAACTCACAATAACGTTCATATATATTAACATTAAATGATTATCTACTTTTGAAATGATGATGCACGTTTAAAAACCATACCCATTAAAATTGACGCCATTCTATACAATTAACGATACACCACTTCAGTAATACAGTCGGTGGAAGCCTAGTAAGTGAGAAGAGCGGAACGCTCTCTCCCGTTTCTACAATATTCAAACAGTATTTGCTTTCGAAAAACTGCCGGCGATGTCGTCGCGAGAAATACTGAAGTGGCGTATTCACGGAGTCTTCGGGCGTCATTAACCGTTTCTGAGGAACGTGTCCAAATGGTTCATGGCGATTTTTACCGATTCGCTGTCGTCATTCTCGTAGCCACCATGACGGTACGTCCTGACGTCATCGTCGCTGTCGTCTTCGTCTTCTTCTTCTCCGAACACCGTCTCGTCTTGGACTCCTGTCGTGTCCCACACGCACATTTTACCGTCGTAGCTGGCCGTAAATAGTTTACCTCTGACCACCTGAAACAGTTGTAAGAAAAAGCTTTTTATATTACACAGAGCCACGCAGCGGATGGCGCGAAAAGCTCATAATTTGCTGGATTTCCTTCTGCTAGGCTAGTGATAAATAATAATAATAATCAGTTGGCTAATACCCAAGCCAACAATTCAGGTGGCCGTGTTACAATGCGTAGGAGGGTGGACTGGGTGGTGTCAAGCCCTTCATTCCACGCGAGCCAACAGCTCCCTACACTCACTATTGCCGTTAACCTGTACAAGTTTTTATAAATTACAAAGCGTCTGTTTATATTTATTGTTTCTACTTAGTGATTCTTAATCTCCGGTTAGTAGACGCTTCAATAAATCATCCTCCCAGGAAATCGCCAAGAATTAATATTTCAGAGAGCCAGGATCTGCAAGTCACTGTTTGTATAGTGCTTGTTAAAATAATGGAAATTTTTCACCTTTACGGCAGCAACAAGCGTTCCCTTTTAACCAGGTACATTAGCTTTTTTGACATATATTAAGGCTTGCTAAAAACATGACGTTATGTTTATATGTGAAAAGTTTAAATTATTTCAACAAGCATTATATAAACAATATCTTGCGGAGCCTGGCTCTCGGAAATAATACTTCTTGGTGATTTCCTTGAAGGATGATTTATTTAAGCTCCTATTATTATCTAATAAATAACGACGATCTGTTAAACATGACAACATATTTACTGTCTTAAATACTTGTGTTTAAAATATAAATCGAATAAAATTTTATTTGAAAATAGAAAACTTACACATGGATTACTTTTCAATTTTAAAAACTATTTAATTTGACGTTATTAATATAATAACAGGAGCTTTCGAGTATATAAAGGGCTTCGAGGTCATAAGCTCCTGTGTATATCCATGTGTCATCCGCTTGTGACTCAGCTGTTATATAGTCGCTCAAAATACAAACATATGGAGAGCTCTAGTATTGCCAGCTATGCGTATAGTGGGAAATATGAACGTTATATTGATAGAATCTGCTAAGTAGACGAATATCCAGCAGTTCATGAGCTTCTCGCGTAGGCCGCTACGTGGCTCAATGTAAACTGAACAAGCTAATTTATAGAGAGTATGAAGTGTTCTTAATATGAGGTTAGTAATAGTGAGGACGGTGACTTATTTCAAATCCTCATTCAGCCAAATCTGTACTACTTTATACTATATGATAGTATTTATCTGGTTTAAGCGTTTATTTGTTAAGCAGAATCTTTTTTAAAGGGAATATAATCTCAGATATTTGGCGCCACTGTACAGGGAATTTTGAAAAATTGAAGAGGTCTTCCATAAAGATTGCTTTGCTGATTATATTTCCTTTAAACGAATGAGCTTCCACTGAGTGACTGAGCTAGAAGGAACGCCCTAGGGTGGTGGGGATAGAGACTACCGCAGACTTTTCACCCTAAAAATCGATCAATTTCCCTCCCAGCTGTATACATTCTATAGCGGTATGCAGATTTGACGGAGCGTGAAATGGGCATTTGAAGATAAATTCCTGCCCCACAACGGTCCTTATGTATTAATCTATAGTCTGCGAATTAACTTTTGTATAGCTAATATGGCCAGCGTGAACGATATGAGCTGTGCAATAAAGTATTTGTTAGATATGTGTGCCTATTTTCATAAAAGTTTTTTATTTTAAAAGTCCGCTATTTAGAAAATCTACCAAATAGGAACCTTTTGGGGCTCATATAGAGTAAGCTGGATATATTAGTTAGTTCAGGAATCTTTATTTGTAAACACTAGGAATGTCTAAGCATCCGTGCTGCTAAAGCGGCTCGAGAAATGGCCGGGGCTTAAACTTGAATTTCATTGGCTTGCTGCCGTCGCTAGTAAGAAGACCCGCCGCGCTACAAGAATAAAATGAATAACACTCACTCGGAAAATAGACATACATAAAAATATTTTAAGAAACCTCGATTAGATCTCACGCTGATATCATGTAAAATCTCGAATTAAGATGTTTTAAAAATATCACAAAAGGTAAGTGAACTTCTATTCGAGCCAAGGCTTAATGTCGACTAGGAGCTGAGTTTAGTTTAGCACGTTGCTAGCGAAAATCTAGGAGCAACAAACACAGCACTCCACACAATGAGAACGCAACCCGTCAAAAGTCGTGGATTTTCTTGTGTACAGTTTTCATTGGTTAGACGCTTTAAAGCCTGTGGCCGTCGGAAGGGGAAAATTCTGAAATTGTCTTCCCCTTTTCCGTAAAACGTTCAGCGTAAAGGCTTGTCCAATTAAATTTGTGTTTGTTGCTCCTAGCTTAGACATTCCAAGTTTATATAAGTGTAGTCTGAAATTGGCAGCATAACCAGGGAAAATTCATAATTCCTACACTGTAGTGGTGATCCCCAAAAGGGTGGAACCGGTCTACTTGGTTTTCTGGCAAGCGCCTAGTTCCTCTTTGGAACTTTTGTAAAGGTTAACCTTTAGCGGTTTGGCTTTTGGGCCTTGGAGTACTGGTAGGGTGATTTGGAGTAGATCTATTCGCTTCTAGGTCTTCCTACCTCGATACACGCAACCAAGCTCTCGTGGCCGGCGAAGGTTCGTTTCAGTGTTCCCGATTTGGATTCGAACATTCGTGCTTTTTGGTCACCCGATCCCGTAAACACTGAAAGAAAAAGGACACACTGCGGTTTCATCATGTACTTAAACCTGAAAGATCCGTGTACGTACGCATGCCGTCTAAGTATCTGAGGCAAGTCGTCGTCAGCTTGTGCCCTCTGTAGACTCTGACGCATTGAGCGAACTCCATCACCCAAGCCCGGGCCGTGTGGTCCGAGCTGGCAGAGTACATCATTCGGTTTGGGTACTGCAAGCAGAGAGCACTTCGTAATGGAATTCATGTAAATTGCAAAAATAAGTAGCGCCACTAATAAGGAGACAACCTTCATTTATCTTGAAAATTCAACTAAGGAAAAATTTCCAAGAACTTTGGGTTTTTTACAAAAATATAACTTTTATGAATAAAATTATGAATTATTGATCGAATTCGGGTCAACCGTTGAATTTAGAGACTCGGTTCCGACTAGTAAAATGTGCACCATCAAATTTTGGATCTTAATGGCTTAATGTGAATTGACCAATAAGAAGCCAAGAAAATAAACATCAAAATTTAATAGTATTTCTTAATTTTTTTTAATTTACAGCCTATCCTTACGCAAATGTATTCTCATTGACCCAATTCTATTCGCATTCACCCAAATTTAATTTAATTTCCTTAAATTTCCCTTCATTTAACCAATTTTACCTACATTTACCCAAATTTCAGCTAGGCTAATACCCAAGGCACCACCTTAGGCCTTAGTCATCCAGCTACTTTTAAAACCCTTTAATTCAGGTGGCTGGGTTACAATGCGTATGAGGTGATGGAAAGCCCTTCATGCCACGCTAGCCAACAGCTCCCTATTACCGTTAACCTTATCAAGTTTTTATGGAAGGGGAAACCGAAGAGCTCGGTGGAAAACCTACATTAGCCCAATTTTTGTAATCATATCAAAATTTCCGAATACTTTTTCCCTAACCTTACTTTATTGGCATGTATTTATCGAAATTTTCCTTAATATATTTGTTTTTACAAAATGTTTGTAACATTTACCCAAAATGACAGGAATTTGACCCATAATTCATAATTAATTTGAGTTTTTAGTTGTAAAATCCAAATTTGGAAATCAAAAAATATTTTTACTTCGCGACAAGCTCTCATTAAACATTATACCGTACTGACACACTTTTGGGTCTTATGTCGCTTTTGCTTGAACGCCGAGTTTAAACAAAATCTATGCAAATCACCTCGGGTCGTCTCCACATAATGAGGTGTATTAGGCATATTTACCCGCTTTTATACCCTAACATGTAGACGTAATTTAACGCGTCAAAGTAATTGATAGTAAAAGCGACCAAATAGTGTCCCAGACCGTTAAATTATCGACTGACATGGTGAGAACTTGTCGCGAGGTAAAAAGAGACTGTAGGACAAGGGGTAAAAAATAATCTAGCGCCACCAAGTGTGGCGTTTTAGAACGTATCTCTCAAAGGGAATATAACCTGCAAACCATTCTTAATGGAAGACCCCTTCAATTATTCAAATTTCCCTGTACCGTGGTGCCAAACATTTTTAAATCCAAGGCAAGAGCGGCCAGATCTGCAAACGTTGGGGTTCCACACCAAATACCTGGGGTTATATTCCCTTTAAGAGGCGAGATAAACTCGCGCTAAGGCAAATTCACGATTACAGCGTTACTTATAGCGCCACAGCGGGATTTGCCGAACTGTTGATTGGTAAGATTAGCGGGGAAGAAAAC
This sequence comes from Leiobunum rupestre, assembly GCF_980474605.1. Taxonomy (NCBI): domain Eukaryota; kingdom Metazoa; phylum Arthropoda; class Arachnida; order Opiliones; family Sclerosomatidae; genus Leiobunum; species Leiobunum rupestre. The sequence goes on from NC_143385.1 coordinate 43,173,216, forward strand.
CGTGTGGGGTATTGGGCACAGGCACAGCCAACATCGGACATGCGTTCGAAGTTGGCTGTAGCACAGGGTTGCCTTCCGGATTGCAAAAACAAATCGTACAAAAATAAGGGTCTATCGTGGCATTTTTTCCTGCTGATGCGAGTTTATCCAAGTTATGGGCTGCTCGTATTATAACTCATTTCGGTTTAACTGCTTTGAAGCGCCAGTAATATTCTAAAATTTGTTCAGCTCCCTTCACCGATACTGATTTTAAGCCTTTGCTTCACTCTAAAAAGAAGTTTTTAAAACCTGGAGTCTATCCAACTGTTTTTCAACCACTACTAGATAAAAATGTAGGTTAATTTTATAAAGTATTACGATTATAGTTTTTACCACACAGCAATCTTATTATATGTATTTAACTTTGTTAGTGGCACTGGGTAAAAACTCGTTACAACTCCTTCTGCGTTGAGTTTGCAAGTTCTCTCCTCACTGGTTTAAGGGGTTTTCCCCCGAGCTCTTCGGTTTCCCCTTCCATAAAAACTTGTTGAGGTTAACGGTAATAGTTAGTGTAGGGAGCTGTTGGCTCGATTGTGTGGCATGCAGGGCTTGCCACCACCCTCCTACGCATTGTAACCCGGCCACCTGAATTAAAGGCTTCAAAAGTCGCTTGATGACTCAGGCCTAAGGTGGTGCCTTGGGTATTAGCCTAGCTGATTATTTACATTCTTCGTAGAAGCAAAACAGCTCGCCTGGATAGTATAAGCTTGTAATTTTTCAATATTGTTGGGCAAAGGCTTAGGGTGCATGAACATTTTTTGGACGTATTTTTCTATAAAAAATCTATAACCTTTCGTTTTTTGAGAAAATCCTGGGAATATTAAAAGTGATCTAGTCCAACCATTATTCTTTTGAATTGCCCAGTCGACCTTTTCCCAGTTTTTGGCTTCAAGCGCCATTTTGAAAACCGGATATTTACACCGGAACTTAAACTTTCTCAAGAAAAGTTCATCCCCGTTTACACCCCTTACCAAGTAGCATTTTGGCTTTTCGACCCTAGTACGCGCTTCGAATTCAGGCATGCGCGCTACGGAATACTAAAATGGTGAATTAGCCCATAGACCAAAGATAACACCTACCTAGCCATCTGGTTGGCTTTGTATTGTCGATGGAGAGACTAGCTCTCGGTAAATATTTCAAAAGGCACAAAGGTAAACGGCTGACAATTTTTCACGTAGACGCGCCTAGGGCCTAAAAGGTGGTGGTTCTAAAATAAAAAATTCATAATTTTGTGTTAGGTCTCGAAGGGGTGCAAAATGGGCATCAAATGCACACTGAGCCTAGGGGCCTCAAGTGATATAAACGCGTGTCCCCTCAGAGGGTTGACACGGGGTGGGGGGCAACAAGTCACCCTCTCATCATAAAACTTTTAATTATTCACCTTTTTGAAACGATTAAGTTCATTCTCATCGTTATTTTCATTAATTCCCTTGTATTTAATTTGTGTACAATTTGGTTGTATTATTACTCTTTCGAGCAGACAAGTGTTTAGGGTGTCAAAAATTCGTAACTGAAATTTTAGTTCAGTAAAAGCTACGCCCAAAAGGAAAAACTAATTTTAAAACCGTGAGTGATATTTCGTCACTAACAAGAGTAGTCCATAACCTTTTTTCGACACTGACACTCCCGCACAGCTTCGACTTGGACTTGTACTCGAGCTGAGTAGCGTGTTATCGTCTTTTGGTAGTATTAATTCAATCCAACTAAACCTAGATTGGGCAATAGCTTTGAAAATCAGTTCGTGGATATTTTTTTGTAATTTTTATATTACTTATGGTACCAAACGATTATTGGTCCTTCATGGTTTGGTAAGTATCGTTCATAGGTATAATACCATGAGTTTTACCGGTGACCCCGATCTTAGTGACGCCACCGTCTGAATAGAAACGCGTACTTACCACTCGCAAGTCGAAGATGGGTCCCTTGTGGCCTTTGATATCTCGGAGACAACTTCCCTTTTTAATGTTCCACACTTTAATGAGAGCGTCGGCTGAACCGGTGTAAAGCGTCTCGTTGGTGGCGTCAGTTGCCAAACAATTTACGGGTCCGCCGTGGCCCTTGAATACCTGAAATTGGTCATGAATCTATCTTGTAACATTAAACAGTTTCAGCAATTCATGAAAATACGTCAACGCCCGAAGTTTGGTTCCAAATTTAGTTAAAGATCCACAGAATCGTTTGAAATATTCAATTTCCGATAGCCTCACTCCTGTAATCCCAAGCGTCCGGGAAGCAGAGTTTGTGGATGGCCGTGTGAGGATGACCACCAATCCCCCAACGGGTGGTCGGAATACTTCCGCCACGGGTGTCCCCACCCCTGTCCCCACGTATCCCCCCGTTGGCGTGGCCGTTACACATATCTCGCCCTGATTAATCAGTTATTGTGTGCTGGTGTCTAAGGCCTTGGGTCGACACCGATGTGTGGATGTCAATCCGATAGCCTCTCCCCTTCTGGCACGTGACTCACTCATACCTTCTTGCTTATCAAACGATTTTGTGACTCTTTTTTGGCAAAACCGTTTTCACCTTATGAGGTCTGACGAAGTGAAATACTCCGTCATCTGTGTTTCCAAAATTAGGATACTGATTTAATGTATTTAATTTAACGTTTTTTCTTCATCTTAATTAAAGTTATTTCGCAAACTTTCATTCTGTATCATAAAATAATGAGGAAACCTTTTACTCCGACTATGTTGAAGATGGCGCTACACAACACAAGGGGACTTTAACGCTTCTATATGATAACGGCGCACGACGCACGCTTGGTTGTACGTTTCAAGTAAAAGTGACACCACGAGTGCGTCGCGCACCGTAATTAATTAGAAACTGATAAGCACCCTGTGGGTATCTAGCGCCATCTCGAGTAAAAATCGTCCTTTGTTTGTTGTCTGCTTTTTCTCAACTTCAGAGACATATCGCAAAGGCGTTCGCGTTAACGCATTTTCATGAGTGGATATTTTTCGCTTGTTTTGGGATGTCGGAGTTGGGTAAAAGAGTAACCCTGTGACGTAATTTTCTTCCTATACTATAGTGGCGAATAGCTCGAGCCAAAATGGCTGCCTGGGGTCATTTTACCAGATAATCAGATAAATTCTGGATAAGCAGAGGATTTTATCAGTTTACTCACTTAACACCTAGTTTTCAGAAGAAGTAAAAAGTGTAGCCCCAATACTTGGACGTTGACGAATAGTTGGGGTGGATTTAAATTTATTAAAAATCGCAAGATTATTTGGTGGTGTCTTTGGCATTGAGGGTGGAATGAAAAAGCCAGTATGTTTTTAACTGGTTAAATCCTCGGTTCTAACAGTTAAAACAAGAATGAAACCCTTATTAAAAAACTCTTATATCAGGCCCTAATATGTATTTCTTCTAGTGTTGAGGTTTTTAGTAGACGATTCAAATCAGAAAGTTTTAGTTTCGTACTTTTGTTATTGAATGACACTTGTTATTCATATTTTATTCGAAATAAAAGATTAATTCGCTTGTTTTCACAGCTTTTGAGCTTTAATTAATACTTTAAAAAGAATCGGTGTTAACCATGGATTTTTCTAAGTGGTAAAACCGGTTAAAACCAGGTTTTGAAACCCTGTCTGGCTGGTTCTTGCCAACCCCGTTGGCATTAGTCTATCTGATTATTATTATTATTATTTTAATTATTAATTTAGCGTGCACGCCTTGGTTCCAGAACAAGCGAAAAGTACTGCGTAATACAATGTTTGATTACGTGAATGCATTCTCCGGAGAGTAGGCTCCAGGAACGGGCGGTCCAGTCGGCGGAACCAGTGATGACCACGTCGTCTTCATAAATGGCGTTTCCGTTCAGCGGATTCTCTTCGGAAGGAACGAATATGACGGCAAAAATTGCTCTCGTGTGGCCCTGCAAGGATTCACATTCGAACATTCGTGAGAAGAATTGGTCATGATCGCAATTACTACGCTGGGACTTTAACCTTTGAATAAAAGCTACCATTGTCCAAGGTTTTGAGCCTTCCTTTCCGGGAGAACTATTTCAATTATTATAGAAAAAATAAAACTTATATTTATCAAAATAGGGAGTTTTGATTTGCTTAACCTTGGCTCTCAGGTAGAACAAAGTGGTTAACACTTTCCTCTCCCAGCAAGAGGAGCGTTTAATTTCCAAGTTAACCCCTAGGTTAAAGGGAATTTCCCCTTTCCATAAAAATATGTTAAGATTAACAGCAATAGTGAGTGTTGGGAGCTCTTAGCTAAAGTGGAATGAAGGGCTTTCCACCACCCTCCTACGCATTGTCATCCGGCCGCCTGATTTAAAGGCATTAAAAGTCACTACCTGACTCGGGCTTAATGTGGTGGTTTGGATATTAGAAAATATAATATTTGCTTATTAGAAATTATCTTATGATAAATCAAATAATCAGCTAGGCTAATACCGAAGGAACCACACAGGCCTAACTCAACTAGTGACCTTTAAAGTCCATTACTGTTGGCCGAGTTAAATTGCGTAGCAAGGTGGTGGCCAGCCAAGTGTATAAAGAAAAAATTAGAAGTAAAGATTATGTCCAAAAGAGACACGATTGGATAATCATTATAGTTGGTATGTACTTCCAGATTGACAATGATAGTGGATCAACGAATTTCGCATTCCTAGCATCATGATTAACATAAGATAGCGGTGATTGGCGCTAGGGACGTTAAAAACCAGTCGATACGCGTGTTAGCAAATGTTTTTCTGGTTTAGCTCGTACTGCTTTTAATACTCCCCTCAGTATTAAAGGTGGCGCCATCTACTATTTAGTTTTTGTAAAAACCTGAGAAGGAAAAAACGTTTTAAGCATTTCTGGGCTCTTACAGTAGATGTCGCGTCAGTAGAACGTATTACCAAAGTGATGCATCTTGGAAAATAAAGGAAGGGGAGTAGCAAACGGGTAGAGAATACTGTTTCTTCCGGGGGGCCCGATTGGGATTTAAACGCCCTTGGCTCCATCTTCATGCGATGGTGACCACTATATTGGTATTTTACTTAAGCAGTTCCCAACGCACACTGATAGCGACAAAAAACGCTTAAACTATAGAAAAAATAGAAGAGGAATAGCATTACTTTAGACCTGTTGGCCTCCAGTAATGTTATAACTTAGGGATGCAACGGATAACCGGAACCAAGAAGAAGTGAGTAAATTCTAGGAACCGGAACCGAAACCGGAACCGGTAATAAAAAAATTTGATAACCGTATCCGGAACCAGAACCGCTATTTGTAAAAAAAAATATAACCGAAACCGGAACCGGAACCGAGTTTTTCATTGTTTTAAACGGTTTTTAAACGGTTCTATAACTTAATTTAGCACATGTTGAAATTTAGTAATTAAACTTCCTAATTTACTATTAGTTTTTCATATAAGATAATCTTTATCCTATCTCAGATAACTCTATGTGGGTTTATACGTAACTGTCAACTGAAAATGGGCTCGTCCTCCAAATGTTTGCTTTAAAAACTGGCATAATCCGGAAATCCGCGATAGTTTTAGTTTTATTTTCTTCAGTCGGAAAACTCGACACAATTTCTCAAATGTAGCAAAGGCCACCAAAAATATTTGTCGTCTACTGCTACTAGTGTGCCTTCCGAGCAATTATTTAGTGAGGCAATGGGCAAGCATAATTTTTGATCCCCTTCGCAACCGACTTAGAGGAGAAAAGAAAGTGGCGTAAATAACGCCCCGGCAGACTCCGCAATGTGGGGGCCCGGGGGTGGGGGTGGGCTTCCATCGAGGGGCCCCAAATTGCCTATGGGACTGTGTACAGTCCAACCGCGCGAGGCCTCGTCTAGTTTTTTCTCTTGTCAGCTCAAGTTAATGCTTTACTTGCTTCAAATATTTATTTATGTTTCAACAGGCGCGCCCAAAACTTTATAAATACAACCACAATAACCATCGCATAAATATCCATACAACGTACATAATGAAAGTAACATACTGAAGTTTGAAAAGTATCGAGACACATGTTTTAAAGCAGATCGTTAAACCTTGTAAATTAATAACTAAGTTGTGTTTCTGAATTTAAAGTTTTTAAGGAATAAAAACGCGAACAAGTAAAGAGACCAATAATTAGGGGAGAAAACTAAGCTTTAATGGGGAAAAATATGCGGTACTTCGGCCGATAGGCCTTCAAGGCGAAAAACTTTAATACGACTAACCGACAATTTGAAAATGTTTAAAAATATTAATATTAAGATTTTTAAACATTTTCAAATTGTCGGTTAGTCGTATTAAAGTTTTTCGCCTTGAAGGCCTATCGGCCGAAGTACCGCATATTTTTCCCCATTAAAGCTTAGTTTTCTCTCCTACTTATTGGTCTCTTTACTTGTTCGCGTTTTTACTCCTCACTCTCTAGACCATTGGTGGTTCTCGTGTTTTTGTTCTTAAAGTTTTTAAGGTAAAGCTAAGTCGTTTGCATAATATAATCGCTGGCCTGGGTAGTTTTTGTCTAGAAAATCTAAAATTTCAACTTTTGCATTTGCTTACATTTCACAAATGACAATGCTTATTGAACAAAATAATATGGACTCCATTTAGAACGATATACTCAAACGAAATCAAAACGAGTCATAGAAATCCCGTCTTTATATATTTCAATGAAATGAGGCAGGGGCGTAGGAACCAGGGGGGAAATGCACCTCCCTAGAATTTTGCTGGGAGGGGCAATTAATGTTATTGCCCCTTCAACGTTTTGGTCAGTTGAAATCTTCAAAAGCTCAAATTCTCAATTTAAAAGCATATAAAGCTTATAGAAGCTCAACTGTGTCTTTTCCCGCCAATTTACATCGTAGTCAAACAGTAACACACACAATCGGTGTAGCTACACTTCTTAAAAAATTCCAAACCATTCTCATTTTATTATTGTGGATTTGTGTATCGACTCTAAAGACTAAAATACACTTCGTATGATAACTGTTGTTACTGTTAATGCCTTAATGACATTCGCGACCGATTACTCACTCTACAAGGGGGGCTAGGCTCCTAGAGACCCGTTTCATTTCTCTTTGCCCCCTCCAACTTCTAAAACGTTCCTACGCCCCTGAAATGAGGAGCGGAAGGGAAGGCAATGTCTCCCCAAAACTTGATAGTACATCACCCCCCCCCCCCCTCCATCTTGAAACGATGAAACCGTGGGAATTTTCAAACAGAAGATTTCATTTATACCCTACTTTATTGAATAAACAAATAACGCGCTTACACGAGTTCCCTACGAGAGAATAGTACCAATATTTTTTTAATTATTTTACATTAAGCCATCTAGATCGTGATTCTGGTCGGACTTGGGAGTCTGAACTCCAGACTTGCAAGTTCTACCAGAACCTTTGTTTTTAATGCTCCAGACGCTGATTGCCGTGATTTATCTTAATCGTTTCACTTAGGGCTTAAAGCCATTTTTAAGCGTTTTATATATTTAACATGCAAGTACGTGTTAAATCTAATTGTAGAAGGCGATACATGTTAGCCCTTACTCTAGATGGCGATAATCGCGACTCGGCCTTAATGATTATAAGGGACCACAAAAACAGTTTCGCGGGAGGACCCCGAACCCATAGCTACGTCACTGAGAAAGATACTATTTTTAAAATATAATTCATCAAAAACAAATTTTATATTCTAAACAAATAAATGTGTTTTTTTTATTTCTCTTTGAATTGCTTGTGTATTTAACTTTAATTAATACTAAAAACACTGGAACCGTATAGGAACCGTTTAGGAACCGGAACTGATCGGTTCTAAATTTTGAGAACCGGAACCGAAACCGGAACCGATAAATTAAAATTTTAAGAACCGGAACCTTAACCGGAACCGATAAAGCAAAAATTTAAGAACCGGAACCGGAACCGGATCCGGAACCGAGATAGTCCAAAAAAGTGGAACCATTGCATCCCTATAACTTAGGCCTCATTACTCGAAATATATATATATATATATCGGAAGTAACCCGCCGAAACAAATTCATTGCTAAAGAGGTGTATTTGTCAACGAAGCCGAAGTTTGTAAATTTTCTTGGGGCGCTAAAATTATTCAATGGATCACCTCGAAGACGCGTATGCAGCCTCGCAGCGAGTTTCCGCTATCCACTTCCGGTTCTTCGTCTTCTTCGTCGTTGTCGTGCATGGAGGCGTCCAGGAACCAGGCTCGGACCGTCCGGTCGTAAGCGGTGGAGAAGATGAACCCGCACGTCGCCAAAACGCGACTGATCCTGGACTCGTGTCCCGTGTACACGAACAAGCAGAAGCCTGTCCCGATGGACCATTTGCGAATGGTCAGGTCGGCAGAACCGGTCACCACGAATTGTTTGAAGACTGAACAGCACGTTATTGAAGCGTAGTGCCCTGAAAGACAGAAAGACGACGGATTCACCCAAATGAGTGTCAGCCTTTTTCGGATATATCGATCCAAACCTTCATAATTGGGATCTGAACCTTTAAAATAAACCGGTTAAGCCCTAGCTGAAAAACGTGTAAGGTGAAGATTTAGGATAAACAGTCTGTTAAATGCATTAGTGCAAACTAATATAAGCTTCCAATACAACTTGGCGTGAAGTAAATTCACTATTACTGAAAGGGGAAAAAACATTATTTGAACCTTTTTTTGCTAAGGCCAGGCGTTTTGAAAAGTTACCGAACAAAAGAAATACTTATAATATAGACGTGAATATCAACGCTTCACCGGTTTCGCTTTTGTTTAGGCTTATCAGTATGGTGCAGAAGTTCTGGCATACAACGGATTGTTGCAGTAGATACTATTAAAACATAACTTGTCCTATATGAGTTCTACAGTTTTGGGTGAGCTGCACCACTACTGCAAAATAGTCATCTCTAAAATATACATATTAAATGTAAAGCTGACCACAAATATGCTACACTATACAGGGTGTTAAAATGTGTTTTATTAAAGTGCCAGTAAAATCTATTGCCCCTATGAACTACTTGTCATTTTTCATGACGTCATAACAAAAATCGTTTTTTTTTCCAAACTAACTGACTTTGTTTGAACGTTTTCAAGTGTACTCTACAACTTCCTCGTTGAAAGTTTTCGTCTATCACCTACCATGAAATACTTTAAAAAAAATTGAAATTTTGAATTTAGAAGGTTTCTTACTTCCTAAAAACTACCAAACTCCACCTATTATAGTTTTTAAGAAAAATTACCTGTCAAAGCCAATTACAACACCCTGTATAGAGGCTAATTCAATCAATTAAATGTGGAACTCTATAAATATTTAGTAACGCTTTCTACCAACAGATAGGGTAAGCATCTAATTAATTATAATTAATTAATGTTTCCTAAAGAACTTAAAACATTTGGTAAAATAAAATAATTTAGCTGAAGTTTAATCGGTTATTAAAACAAATAATTTATTCAACGTTCTATGTATCCGGAAACATAGATAAAGTCTGAATTAACGATGGTAAAGGTTTGAAGTCACAGTACCTGGGAAATCTTTTAAACCTAGAAAAGTCAGGGAATTCGGAAAAAGATCTAAAAATCACTGAAAAAGTCATGGAATTTTAATAACTAGTAAGAATATCAAGAAAATGTTTTGTTATCTTTCGGTTTTTCTCTATTTGGTATTAAAATTTCCATTATTTATATTTTATCGGTGTTTGGTAAACCGTTTTATGGGTAAACTGGTATCCTAAAGGGCTATTCTGTAAAAATCAAAATTGACAAAAAAAAGTCGCGATCCGTCAAAAATGGCAATGCGCATGTGGAGAAGGGGAGGATATCGAAATATCAAACTATCGATTGTGTAAGTTCAATTGTAAGTAGTGGCAGTATGTTATGATAAATAATGCTATATATGTAATTTTAGTCAAATCATAAACTAAATGCTTAAGCGGATGACAAATATCTGCTTATTTTTGGTGCCGAAGACTTAAATTGGCACCATCGACCGACCGCCGCAATTTTGAATTTGACCGATAGTTTGATACTTCGATAGTAGCCTCTTCTGCACACGCGCATTGTCATTTTTGACCGATCGTGATTTTTACGGAATAGCCACCCTGGCAGTAAATTGGTCAGGAAAAATTATTTTGTAAAGTTTTTAGCGCTTAATTTAAAATTGAAAAAGTCGCTTTATTTGTTTGAAATCAGGTTTGTATTATTTTTTTTAATTTTATTAACTTTTTAACGATTAATGGTAATTGATAAATAATTGGAGTGCAGTGGTAATGTAATTAATTAATTAAATTCAATTACTAATTAAAAACTAATATTAATTTAATTCAGTTGCTCTGAATTGAAATTGCTAAAGAACCTACTGTTGTCCATTTTCACAAATACATCAAAGTATATTAGGTGATTTTAATCAATAATTTAAGTCAGACAAAGCTGTTTAAAATAAATGAATTTACACTATCAATATCTGTGCATTTGTGTTAAGAATATTGTATGTACCTCGTAGAACGCCCAAGCATTCGATCGGCATAGATTCTGTGCTCCACATCCGGGCCGTCGTGTCGTCGCTTCCGGTGACCAGCAGAGAGCCATCGTCACTCAAGGCCATGCAGTTGATTCCGAGCTTGTGGTCTGTGATGGTCTGGAGCAGGTAGTTCTGGGATGTCTTTCCTCCAGACACTACGCAACCCATTAACGAACCCGGCTCTCCTGGATCTCAATCTAGATATATAAGAAATCCAATGCTTAGAAATTTGATTTTTGAAAAGTGATCAAATAAATTTACTAATCTCAGAGCAATTTTCGCATAATCTCAGGGCACTCTCCATTTAATATCAGCGTAATTCCAGAGCATTCGAGTAATCTCAGTGCTCACTTCGCGTAATCTCAGCGCACACTCCGCGTAATATCAGCGCCCTCTTCGCATAATCTCAGCGTAATCTTCAAGTAATCTCTGAGCACTCTTCCCGTAATCTCTGAGCACTCTTCGCGTAATCTCAGTGCACTCTTCGCTTAATATCAGCGTACTTTGCAAGATCTGCCTCCGAAATAAATGAACAGGCTTGAAACAATTTTCAATATGGCAATGTTTATGAATGGAATTTTCGATTTTGGATAATTTAGTTCGCCTTTTTAGTTTAAATAGAGCTCCAAAAGAGACCAATCTTCGAAGTTTATAATCCGCTATATTTATCATGTGCCTAGCAAACTCAAAGAAATCGAAAGTCTCAAGGGCTTTCCAAGGCCCACTTAGTAAAGCAAAATTTCCCCCAACTGCCAACGTGGGCAGTCCGCCGCTGCATACCTTTACGTGACTTGCATCTAAAATAGCGATTGTAGAACACGCAACCCTGCGAGGCACGTGGGTAATGATAAAACGACCCAGAATGGGAAATGTGACCCTGCTCTGTTTAAATGAGGAAGTAGCGAAAATTTAGACAAAAATAGTGCTGGAAACCTAGCCCTGGAATTTGGGCAAGGCATTTCCTTTACGTCATAGGAAATTCCCTTCAAGTCCCTTCTCACCGTAAAAAATAAATGTGTCTTTAAAAGGATTTTCTTCATAAATTAAACATTTTATAAGAGTGGCCATTTTAAACGTAGTAGACATTAAACTATCTTAATAATATTAGAAATATACAAAAATAACATAATTGGTTCATTTTATGTGATATCAGGAATTTATTCATATTCAACTGTGAATATAGAACAGAGGTTATATACTTTCTGCCGATTTACAACGACTATTTAAACGAGCCAATCGGAGGTGAAATGATATGACGCGAAAAATCCCGCTTGCGCTCTGAAGTTACAATGAGTCAATTTTGCGTTTTGCGTTTCGTTTTTAGATTCCCTAAGTTTTACTTCAATTATGGTTTAAAAAGTGCTTTTAAAATGTCCGTTTCTACCAATATGACTAGTTCAAAAGTGAATCTTATGAAAGCCATTCTTTCCACCTCTTGTGATAATTTTAAGAATCTATCATTAGTTTATTTACGTAATTTATCGGACCTAGGCTTAGCATCATTTGAAGTCAGGTTGAATAATTTTTATATCTTTGGCTATAGCTAGGAATTCTGTTTGAATTTTTGAAATATCATTTCCAATTCAGTCAAAATACTTGATTGATAAGTATGACAGTTAATACTGGGTTTCTCATTCACTTCTGTTAACAAACGTAAACCAAAATGGTCTCGATGTTTGAGCCTTTGTGATTTTAAAATCCCTTCCTCCTTATCAAGGTCTAACCTCGAAATAACCTTTTGGGATAATTCTTCACTCGCTAAATTTATTTTACATAAACTAAAACTCATTTCACGTGCAACTTTCGCAACTCAAAATATTTATGGACGCGAAATGTTATGCAGACGACTGTATGCGGTGATGCCATTGTGGGCGGAGTTTAATAGTCAGCCTTTTTTTTTAAAGTGATGGAGATCTATATTCATGGTCAGGAATCCATACTTCTACTTGGAATGCTTATCGCGGCAGATTTTCGAATCGATGTGGCTGACGGTTTTTTTGACGTCACTATGTAAACTTAACAAACAACAAGGTGATAGGGGAGCACGCTCAAAGACGACTTTTTTTTATCTCATAGGTGAACCAAAGCCGTCAGGGTGATCTTACCATACGTGATACGGCCGGATAAGCATTCCAAGTAGAGGAATGGATTCCTGTTATGGTTGAATATTAATAAATTCATGGTGATATTGATTAATGGAAAATCGATTTTGTTAAAATTTGTACGGTGTATTAATGAGGCCTGCAAAATGTGCTAGCCCAATTTAGATCCAATTAATTTTTTATTGGGCCATTGAGCCATGTTTTCTACTCTTTCAAATTTGACAATTTTATAACTGATGACTAAATATTTTTTAACTGTTTGTATCTCTTTGCAAGATGAATGGTTTTATGGCACTAAATGTAGTCAAGGCTGCTATAAATTATCACTTTGCTGAAATAATAAAGTTCTTTGGTGCTTTTCTTGTTATTTAACGATTCATTTCGTATTTGTGGTTGGGTTGTTATTTAGAAATCCATATTGGCCTGTGGTTCAATTACAAGAATTATGTAATGGGCAGAGCTTTCAAAAGATCTATCTTTAGCGCAGTGTTCTCTGAACTAACCAATAGGCTGAGTAGGCTTAAAGCCGAGGGACTCCCGGATCTTGCCAAAAGGTAGGGGCCCAAGACGAAACCAGAGGAAGCAAGGTCAGTATAGGCTCTAATAGAGCCCAAGCCTAGAGGCCCTTGTGGTAGTTAATCCGAAACTGGATGTCACGTACATTTAAGTGCACACATTTCCCCCATGTGTTAAGGATACCCAGAAAATCATTATCCATAAGAACGCCACTAAATGAAGCTGTGAGCCGTGTGTAATCTACAATCATAAGTAGCAATTTACAATGATACTAAATGAAGCTGTGTAACGTACAATCATAAGTAACAATATAAATTAGGATGACACTAAATGGAGCTTTGTTACGCACAATCGTAAGTAACAATACCAATAAGTATGACACTAAAAGAAGCTGTGTTACATACAATCATAACTAATCATGACACTAAATGAAGCTGTCAGCCGTGTGATTAACGTACAATCATACGTAGCAGTATTGATAAGTATGACGTTAAATGAAGTTGTGTAGCGTACAATCATTAGTAACATAATAACAATAAGTATGGTATTAAAGGACGCTGTACGCATTTTTACACGATACTGGGTTTCCCTTTGAGATATAAAATATCAAGTATAGTGTTTTGAACATTCCAGGGGAAGTAGCTTAACACATACGATATCGAACTTATATTACGATTAGGCCGATTTGTTTTTTCTATATCTTAAGGTGCGAGGGACAGTCAATGTCCAAGTTTAAAGGCCTCTGGTGCCCAAAAAGGCGTGATTTTTAAATGATTACCAATGACCTCAACTATTTTCAATTGTAATCACCAGTAAACTAAATTTAAATTTTTATAGGCGCTTATATAATTCTGGGAATGAAACTTAAATACACTTCGACAGTGTCCACTTGGGAAACATTTTGATTTCGCAAGTTATCACACCCTGGGTTAAAGCGGGTTTCCCTTTCCTTAAAAACTTGTTGGGGTTAACTGTAATAGTGAGTGTAGGGAGCTGTTGGCTCACGTGATATGAAATGTTTGCCACCACGCTAATACGCATTGTAACCCGGCCCCCTGAATTAAAAGGCATTGCCTTAGGTATTAGCCTAGCTGATTATAATTAAAACAAATTAAATTAATATTTTATCCTGCCGTCTACTTATACGTAAAGTTGTCTGAGGGGTATACACAACGTTGAAGTTGGAAGACGTGATGACTTAAAGGGAGCCTTACATCGATCGGTGTGAGTTTGGAAAATCATGTCAATAGACCATTGTGGGCGAAGGGGTGAGATCTGAAGTTTATAATAATAATTATTTCCATAGTTGAAATGAAACATGTACCATCACAGGCGCTTGAAAGTTTCCAATTGTGGCGAATTTCACTCCAAATCTCGAATGAGATCTTTCTAATGATGGAAACTTATATCTGATAAATACATCTAAATACTGTGGAAATTTAGGAGTCAGTTTGGTGACCTTTTTAACAAGGTTTGATAAATTAATACCAAACGAGTTAGCATTATCGTATAATTCTACAACTAAACAACTTCCTTTTTTAAAGTATTCTGAACTGTGCACACTGCAGCACGTCACAAAATTTTCCTCGTGTGTTATGTTAAAATTAAACTGCCTAAGGATATTTGTTTGACTCTGCACTATTTTTTTTCCAAAACGTATTTTGAAAAATAAGGGATGAAATGCGAATTTACACGTTTCAAGTCAACAACGAAATCAGTATTGGGAGACGAACACTTTCTCTCGGAAGAAATATATTATAAACTTCGGGTAGAATGAACTTGATAGTCCCTGATACAAAAGCCAGATTGAATTACACGTTTGTACCAGGGATTGCAAGAAATTCTCCATCCAATAGAATAAAGTTAAATATAAATCGCAGGGTTAATTTTAAAGCCAGTCAACTCGTCATGGTGGTTTTAAAAAGAGCATTTTAACCATCATTTGTAGTAAATGTAGAAATAATAGTGCTCATATAGTTTCAAAAATATATTTTTTTATCATACATAAAAAGAGCTGCGTAATACTATTTTTTTTCAAAGATTAAATAATTTTTCACTAAAATGTTTTTTTAGATAATAATAAATTTTTTGAACATTAGTCAATCTGAAAGATTTTGTTCTGAAAGTGTGAAATTATTTTATCTACGTCAATTCTCAGTTTCATTTGCTCCTATTTTTTTGCCGGTGAAAATCGCGAATTGATGGCTAGGCCTAGATTTTCATGCTGGTTTGATTAATTTAGGTTAGATTAGGCTTAATTTAATTAAGGTTAGCGTAAGATAATTTTTCACATCCTATGGTTTTAATGCTAATTTCCTGACCGAAACTTTTTTCGACACTGATATTCTTGACAAGCTCCGACTTGGACTTGCACTCGAACAGAGTAGCATGTTATCGTCCTTGGTAATAATATATTTCGCCTTAGCAAAAAGCGACATAAGACCCAAACGTGTGCCAGATCACTATATTTTTAACTGAGAGCTGGTCCCTAAGTAAACAGACAGTGTAGGAGACGAGGTAAGGAAAACGTCATCAAAATTTAAGAGAGAAATCGCGTCCTGACAAATTAACCCACACACGAAAGAGAAATCTTCCAGTACATAGCCATCTAGTTGCCTTTGTAGTCGATGGTGAGGTATTTCAAAAGACGGAAAGTTAGGACTGACACAATTTTGGGTATTATGTGGCTTGAATGGCCTTAGACATATTTTGACACTAGGAGGCTTTTTGTTGAGAAATGAATCTATATTTCGCAATAGAACCTGAAAATCAGTTCGGTGAGAATTTTTCCTAATCGACATAGTTATTGGTATTATGTTATTTATGGATTTAATCACACGTTTATCAACAGGTTTAAACAGAAGTCGCTCTACCTTGCTTTTTCAAAAAATGTGTTTTTTTTTTCATTCATATTTACGTACTAAAACTTAAATTCAAAAAAATAAAACTTCACAAATTAATTTCGCCTTTTAAATGTTCAATGGCAAGCTTTTGTGGGGTAAAGAATTGTTTAAGATATTGGAATGGATTTATGAAAACCTTTCTTGCAACTTCTATTGGAATATTATAATTAAGTATTAATGGTTTTAATTTAAGTTAAGGCTATTGCATATATATTAATGTCAACTATATTCTAAGTCACTTTTACCTTCGTTCACGACCAAAAACAGTGGTTTTTTAGTCTGCTTAATAAAGTGATCTATTTGATATATTATAAGATTGGAGTTAGGTAAAATTTCAAATTCATGAAGGAGTTATAGGGTCAAGTCTTACAAGGAGACTACCCGAGGTGCAACTCACCGATTTTGTTCAAACTCGGGGGTTAAGTAGGCCTTAATGAATCATGAAAATTCCCAAAGGGAAAAGTTTCGACGGGCATTAGTTTTGCCATGGCAACCAAAAATGTTTTCGACAACACAATTTCGAAAATTCCTTACCGAAAATAACATGGGATTTTAAAATTTCGAAAATGCCAAAAAGAGTAAATATTGATCAAAATTGACGAAAACAATTAAAATTGGTCAAGTTTTGATCAATTTTGATCAAAATGGGTAAAAGTGGAAAGATGTCATGTAAAACTAATGGAAATCACTTGTATGGATAAAAAACTCAAATTTGATGGCAAATGAATTGGTCTATTTATCAAATTACTAGAACAAGAATAGAACAGAATGATTACGTAGTTATTAATCAGCAAATACCGTAATCATTCCAATCAGAGTGTATAGCAATTAGTGATCAGGTATTACACCGATGAAAACATAAAGCACTCACTTATCACATGCAGTCGGTAGTAATTGCGGACTTCATTTAGTAATCCAGGAAACTCTGCGGGTTGTGGAAGGCGTTATATCCATTGGCAAGTCGGTCGCGCTTTGGCCGTTGAAGATCTTAAGAATCCTGTCCAGTGAAGAGTGCTTGTCAGTGCGAACGCGCGTCAAAATCGCGTCCTCTCATTCCACGTGCTTTGGATTTCGCGATTTGTTTCGTTGGTGGGAGGTACACAAAAACACTTGTATCTGAGCACTCTGACTCGAGAGGCGAACTGACCCATCCCATTTTCCCGGCGAAACAGCGTTCCGGTCCGATGACAGCGAGAGAGGGCAACTCCCGACGCGTTTCCATGGCAGCCATCACCCCAACACTGGCCCAGGTCGTCGATCGACGCGGACACTACCTCGCGCGGACACTCTTTTTAACCCCTACCTTTCACCGTAAGTAAAGTAAAATAACTTTGGAAATTTCTATGGAAGTTCAGCTGTCCCAAGGAAGAATAATTTTGATCAAATCGGAATGAAGTTGAATTTTATACATCCTGACAAACGTCTACAAATCCATACACATACTTCCGCGTAAAAACCCTGGCATATACGTACTGACATACATCTGTGTACATATACTAACATACTTCCGTTTATATATACCGACATACTTCCATGTATATATTATGGTATACTTCCGTGTACATATTCTGACATACTTCCGTGTACAAATACTGGCATATACGTACGTGTAATATACTGACATATTTCCGTGTATATATACTGCCATAAACTTCCGTGTACATATACCGACATATAATTCAGTGCAATATTCTGACATACTTCCGTGTACATTGTACAATCCCTGAGATAATCTTTCGTGTACAAATCATGGCATACATTTACGTGAACTGACAGATACTTCCGTGTACATATCCTGACATATACTTTCGTGTAAAAATCATGGCATGTTTGCGTGAACAAATTCTGACATACTTTCGAGCACAATTCCTGAAATTATTCCTCGTGCTTATTTCGACATACTTACGTGTATAAATGTTACTTGCACCCTTACTTCATCTGGTCCCCCGTTATTCACGCCCGGCTGATCACCGTTCGTGTTCCATTCACAGAAATGCACGCGTGCGTCGGCATCAAAATCAATTCCTCCCACGCTCCTCGTGTCCGAATGACCAGTACTTCTCTCCTGACATCATCCCGTGGGGGGGGGGGGGGCGTACCTTCCGGAACGCCTGGCCTCGATAAGAAGCGAACGTAATTATTACGTAAGTCATATAATTTGATAGGTGGGCCCGTAATGGATTCCCGTGTGTTATACATGACATTTATATTTTTTAACTTTAATTTTATATATAATCAGTTACCCTTGTGTTACGTCGTTTATTTTCTGCAATTACCTTCGCATTTTAGCCGGGTCACCGAAAAGACGAGTTAGGTTTCAATGACGGTGATTGCAAAGTTTCAGGTTTTTCGAATTGGAAATAAAGACAATATAATGATCGGATTTACCGGCTAATTTTTCATTTCCACGTAATTTTATCAAATTTATTTATTGATTGTTCTACGACTCAGATGTCGGTATTTAGCTAGTAAGTGAAATCGAAATTTTTAATAATAATAGCTTTCAGTAAAGCCATACTTACGAAAATTTGTAACTACTACTTAATATACTTTTGGAAAATACTGTAAAGATAATTTTAAATCTAAAATTAGTATTATTTTTAATATAAATTATTAATGAACCAAATTACATTAGATGTAAGACAAAATGAATAATATATAATTTATGTTATATCT
Organism: Leiobunum rupestre; assembly: GCF_980474605.1. Classification (NCBI taxonomy): domain Eukaryota; kingdom Metazoa; phylum Arthropoda; class Arachnida; order Opiliones; family Sclerosomatidae; genus Leiobunum; species Leiobunum rupestre. The sequence goes on from NC_143385.1 coordinate 43,191,893, forward strand.
TAATATTATATAATATAACGTATTTATAAGAAGATAATACAACAATACTAATGAATAATGTTTCGCAATATCATTCAAAAGATGGCGCTATCGACCTAAAATCAAGATGGAGGCTGAAGTTTGGCGGAGGAGCGTCGGTATAACAGCTTGGCTGCAGTGAAAGGTTCTTCCCTGAGTAAATCGGTACTCAACCTTGAAAACAAGGTGCTCAAAGGCTACCGAAATCTAGTTTTCTTGTTGAAGTCACGTGACTATATTTTAGTACCGGATAATAAAGGTTAAAGTTCATTTAGATTGGTATCGGTGGCCTTATTTTAGATCCCGCGCCCATAGCTGCACGGCCCGAGTTGGAATCTGGCTCATCTCAAAATTTTTAAGCATAAGTCTATAATAATATTCCATAAGTTTGTCACTTTGGGGAATATTTTACTGAAAGTTAGTCACAAGAAGAAAATCTTCCCCCTAGCGATGCGCTGTCAAAAGCTCCACGTGACGCCGGCGCGTGCAGACGTAAAATGGCAACGAAGCCCGTAACGCAGCCTGTCTTGTGAATAGTTCGAGATCAGTAAATATTTTACATGTGAAGAATAGGAATTGTCACACTTATGTGTTAATATTATACACTTATGGTTTAAATGCTCGTCTCTGGCTCAATTTAAGGATAATTATTGTACAGGCTCAGCTCAGACTCAGTTAAAACGACAGTGTTTGAAACGGCTCTAGTGAAACTCGTGTTAAGTTTTATTTTTCATGTGGACTCACCTCGATCTCAATTGTTTTACATTTTTTTCCTCAATTTTCTTAAGTTAATAATTTAGGCTAGTCTCGGGCTCTTCTTACCTAAACAAATCGTTTTGGACTCGTCTCAACACAAATTTTAATGACGTTTTATTATGACTCAGTACAAAATAAATGGGTTCATTTTTTGTAGTTGTTTTTTGAGTAAAGTAGATTTATGTACCTATACATAAGCATTAGAAAATGGACAGCTTACCATAATTATCTTCCAATTTTAGAAGCCGCATGTTTATTTATTTAACCCCGAATACCTCATTCAAAAATAGCAATTGAAAACGGTATGAAAACTTGTTTTTACACAATCCTAACTGGGCCCACACACAGTGTAGCCGATGCCACCGCCGATGTCGTATTCCACAATTCAACAATAAGAAGGGTCGGTGATATGCCAATCGAAAGCATATGGCATGCCCTCGGTAGCCCGTTATACATTTTTGGCATCTGAGAACAAGACGTTAATAATTTTCCCATTTTCGGCTTAAAAGTTACATATTAAATTAAGAGCGACTTGGTTGAATATTATATTTTTAGTTAGTACTGATCATTTCTGAACTATGGTTTCAGTTGCATTGAGAAATTTTAATTTTAAGTTATATTTGAATTTCGTACCAATTGATACAGGCGCCATCCAAAACCAGGTAACTCAAAAAATTCAGTTTGTCTAAAAATTAATTTAAATTACCTTATGCGCGTTTCGCTACCTTATTTCCATAACCAGGAATCTCAAAAATTCGATTAGTCTCAAAATTAATTTAAATTACCGTATGCGCATTTCGCTACCTTATTTCCAAAACCAGGTTACTCGAAAATTCGGTTTGTTTATAATTTAAATTACCGTACGCGCGTTTCGCTACCTTATTTCCAAAACCAGGTAACTCAAAAATTCGGTTTGTCAAATTTAAATTTAATATTTAAAATATAGTTATAACTATATTAGCTATAACATCGGTGGGATTACTCGTACTTAAATGTCCATGACATCGTCTTGTTTCCCTTTCCATATTACCGCTTGGAGATCTCGGCGTACTATATATTTATTATTATATGGGCGCTATATTCGTTTGGCAATTAGGGGAAAGGAAGACAATGAATAGGATTCTCGATGGAAATTTGATATAAAACCACTCTTTATTAACATACACCAGAATACTATATCAAAATAAACTTACGCTCTGTCGCGTTGGCTCCGTTTGAAAATAACACTAAGTAAAATAAACCGAAAAAACCTAAAATATAAACTTCAAATCTAAAAATCTAAATCACTAAAAATGGCACACTCAACGAAAACTGACGCATTGTAACCCGGCCACCTGTTACTTGATCACGCACAAGCAACATTGCTTATGTGGTCGAAGGTGGTGCCTTGGGTATTAGCTCTATTTTAAGAAAAAAAAAATTGTCGAGTAACTGCAGTCAGAAATATCTGGTCAGAGATTAAACTATATTTTCAGAGGGATCGAGCTCTTTATACCAGTACAACACAATGGGACCGTGATATGTGGAAAATTCGAGGTTTCACTGTCTAGGAAAGTTAATCCTTTAAACATAACTTCTAGGGGTGAGACTCAATATTATTAAATAGACGTGGAGAACGTTTGCTACGGTTAGCTATTTCAACCCAGGACGAGGAGGTTAAGGAAAGTTTCTTCGTTACGAAGGGGTTGTTTTCTTCGGGGGTAATCTATCACTTCGGTGTCTTAATGATCGGAGTATCAAAAACGACTTCGAATAGGACGGTACCAGGTGAAGCGATGTCTTGATGGGATGATCTCGCAGTTGACTCGGAGGATTCTCTTCACTTCACTCTCATTCAGTCTTACGAAATAACTTCCTTAAGTAGATCGAAGAACGTTCCGATGTGGACAATTGCATCTTTTGGATTATTTAATTGTGCTTTAGGCTAGTGGTGTAGCCCTAAAAAAATAACTAGGGCGCTACCTGGGTACGGCCAACTTCGATTTCTCGCGTTATCGAAGTTTGCTGTACCGGCCACTATAAATGTACGTCCAACTTCGATTTCACGTTTAATCGAAGTTGGCTGTACCTAGGTAACAAAATTTATAATAAATGAACACACCCTTTTTTCGAGAAAAATGATTTACGAAATAGAAGCCAGGCGCGCCCTGGCAAGTTGAAAAAAAAGAGGCAGGGCGCACCCTGGAAAAATGGAAAAACCAAGTCGGGACGGCGCCCTGGCCCGACTACACCATCTTTTAAATAACTTGGGAGAAATTCGCGGAGTGGAGTCCAACTTTATCATTTCCGGGGAAGGTTCTTCCCGTTCTTGGGATGGTGCCGTACCTTTTTAACTTGATCAGCATTAACTAGTCTCGGCTTTGCAGCCAGATTGGAATGGAATTGTCTTGTTTTTTCCTCCTCTCTTGGTTTTATTCTCCTTCCATTTGGGGAGTGAAGAAAGGTGGTTTACGTTAAAATTGCATCTTAACTCCGGATTCGTTTATGATGACCTTGAATCGTCTAAGTTGCAGAGAGACTCTAATGTGCTTCGTAGTCTCTTCCTTCTCTTGGGTGCGTGGATGACAAACGGAAAATTTGTCTCTCGTGCTGTGAATCTGGGCTCTTATGAGAGAAGGCTGCAGGAACGGTCAAGTTTCTATCGTTGAGGATCTTTCCTCTCGTGACTTGGTTTCTCGGCGTTCTGGAATGGATTTCCGTGTTCCAATTGACCTTCGAGATGTCCTTCTCGACCTTTCTCTTTCGGTCTCTGGTGCCAGTTTGGCGGGGTTGTAACATAATATAATGGACGTTTTGCATTTAGCCGTTAAATTAAAAAGTTCTTAGCTCTCGTTAATTATATTTCAAAAACCCTAATTATTATTCCGTGGAATTCCGTTAATTTTTCTCCAGGGAGTGTTTCCGCATGTGGGGTAGTTTACGAAGCTCGCGCGGGACGCGAGTGGAGTAAGATTACCCTTGTGTGTAGGGGAATGATGACTCCGTAGGCCTAGGGGTCCCGCTTCCCCGCTTTCTTCGCACCGAAGCCGTTCACTATTGTCTGCTTAAAGCGATAGCTGCTGCTGTCGTTCCCCCCTTGCGTAAAAAGTAATGCCATTGTATTTTTCAAGTATTTCTACCGTAAAGATAAGGTCACATGTGGCCATCTCCTTATCTTTCCTTAACCCCGCGAATACTTGTTCTTTCTTTAACTTTTCTAAATATGTTTTGCCAGCGGATTTATAAATGTATCCCACATGTTAAAAAGTGTCGCGTATGTTTCCCAAATGTTGAAGGTGTATCGATGGTACTGTGTTCCCCATATGCCAAGGACAGGAGGCTCGAACAAAACTAAGCTGCAGAGCCGATAACCCTAAGTTTTTCCTAAGTCATGCTTGGAACTCGACTTCTACTCGGAGCTGAAAGCTTGCCTACTACGATCGCGCCAAATGACATAACTTTTGTCCTAAGTGGTTTAATATCAGTTGTGCTCGGTCTCCGGCTAACCTTAGCTGCGGACTCTCTCATAAAAATCTAACTCGCTCAGCCAGTCGATCCGACCGTGCGTCGGCCCAAGCTGTTGTGTGGGCAGGTAACGCTGGTGCGTGAGCGAGTGATTCAACTGTGTCCAACAAGATTTCCAATGAGTGCGCTGCCGCAGTGAACCAATGCAAGGGGACTGATGACTAGGTATAAAAACCATTGACTTTTAATGTAAATATTGTGGGAATTGATGTATGGGAAATTGTTTATGTTGTGTTATTTATTTTATGTTTGAGTGTTTAATTACTGTTTGTTTCGCCCTATTAAAACCTGGTAAAACCATTTAAATCTAAATTTAATGATAGTTGTAAGCTTATTATTTTCTAGACCAGCAGCTACGCTATCTCCAATAGTGAACGATACGCGTTTCACCCGGGAAGAACTTAATTGTAACGGCAGGCCGGGAGTAGTGGCTCACTCCTGTAATCCCAGGCGTCCGGGAGGCAGAGTTTGTGGATGGCCGTGTGAGGACGACCACCAATCCCCCAACGGGTGGTCGGAATACTTCCGCCACGGGTGTCCCCACCCCTGTCCCCACGTATCCCCCCGTTGACGTGGCCGTTACACATATCTCGCCCTGATTAATCAAATGGACGAGAGGACTGAATTGTCCCACACGTCACAATCGAATAAAAAAAAAATTGTAACGGCAGAATAGGTAAGTTAGCCTCGGTGCGATCAACCCTTTATTGCGAATAGAAGGCAGTGGCGTAGCCAGGATTTTGTTTCGGGGGGGGGGGGCACGTCATTGAAAAAAAAGTAAAAAAATTAAAATATTTGTACGTACGACCTTACGTGCCCCCCCCCCTGGCTACGCGACTGATAGAAGGTTGCGTGTAAAAGTTACGTTACAGGGTTCGGGGGAGGTGTGGACAGGATAGACAATGGGAAGGGTCTGTTTCGATAAGCCTTAGTTGAGGTAAGATTTAAATGTAAGTTTTAATGTTGATTTTAATAATCAATGTTATGGGATTTCTTATAGGGCGATAGTTGTTGATGGGAGCTTTTTAGAGATGCCAAAAATGGCTATTCTCTATTGGGGTTTATCTGTCAATTGTAGACCCATTTAATATTAATTAATACGGGGTTAATTTAGTGTTACCTTTTTCGGGGATTTTTATACCGGGGGAGCCAACTTGTAATCCTATATGTATAGCACATAATATATATTTAAATAAACAATAACACAAAAACATTCACATTTATGACCCGTATGTACTAAGTCTCGTCTCAAAATTAAATATAAAAGGTCACAATCAGCAGGATTCGAACCTGCGCTTGAATTAATCATAAGAATTTGAGTCTGCCACTTTCAAAAAATCAAATATCAAATATATTTTAATTCTTTTTAGGTTTGTCTAAGGTATTAGAGGGCCAAGTCTTCATGCGACTTATAGCCGTCTTTTTACAAGTATATCATAAAATAACAAAAACAGAAGTAAATATCAATTTAAAAAACGATTAGTAAAATATTTAAAACAGTTAATATTTTGTTAAAAAAACTTAACAGAATTTCATGAAATTTTAATTATAATTAAACATTTCTCTTTTAAAAAATCTTTTGATCGCCGAGTGTGTTTTTAGATCTTTGATATTATTATACATATGATTAAACATTTTAACTCCCGTGTAAGAAATAGAGTTGATTTTGTTGTTGTGTTACAGATCGGCGGTGTTATTGCTGTTTTTGCTCTTGTAGCGGTTTTAATAGCATTTAAAACAAACATCGGCTTAACATCAAATTTTAAGTTTTTATAAATAAAGTTTAAACAGGAGTACTGGTAGATTTGTGATATATTTAACAGTTTACTTTTTTCGTATAATGGTTTAGTAGCGGATATTGGTTTTACATTGTATATACTTCGTAAGGCGCTTTTCTGTAATACAGATATTCTTTTTATGTTACTGTTAGAGGTATTTCCCCAGGCCACTATTCCAAAAGAAACATGAGAGTAGAAAAAAACTATAATAAAGTTCAAACAAAATAGCTCTTGGAAAAAAGTCGTTACATTTTTTGATTACATACGAGGCGCTAGCCAGTTTTTTACTAATATTATTTATATGGTCATTACAATTTAATCGGTGATCAAAAACAACTCCAAGGTACTTATATTTTAACACGCGTTTAATTTCTACACCTTTAATTTTAATTGTACATATATCATCGCCAATCAGAGCTCAAAGAGTGGTTCTGCCAAGAATTTAATGTCACCAGAGAGAATGACGTCACCTAGCTCCCGCGATAATAGCGGAACCAAGGAGGATTATTATCCTCCTTGGCGGAACCACTCTACGGCCTCTCATTGGCTGAAGGTTCAAAACGAACTGGCGACAAGCTCGGCCGTAGGCGGTAGCATTCTAGTTACCTATGAGATTTCTATGTATGGCTAATAACCTGCGGCTGATTTGCACAGGTATCACTGTCCCTATCCGGATTGTCCTTAATGGGGTCACTGGTGTCGTTCGCGGCTGCCGGGCCTGATTTCTGGGCTTGCGCGCCAGTTCGCATCGCCCCCTTCGCCGCCAGCCGGAGGGGGGACGGGTGTGTTCGTGGTTGCTGGGCTCGGACTTTGGGTTCGCGCGATGGTTCGCTCCATACCTCTCATTTGATAACCTTATCGGGGATGGTAATTGCAGTGAATGAGAAAGTCTCTCTAGCCCTCAGCTGTGCGAGGATGGGTTCTCGGGCAGGCCCATGGTGTCGCCTTTTGTTGGGCCGTGATGAGGGCGTTTGTTTGCCATATGTGAGCCGGTTTTTATAGCTGTCTCACTGGCCGAACGTTTGTTTCGCAAAGCGCATTTTTGTCCGGACCTGGTTGAGTGTTGTGGGCCGCCGTAGTGCCTAGCGGAACGGCGGGGTACAAATACATAACTTCATGTAATGGAGCGTGACGAGCGTCAACATTAGGATTTGAGTTAACAATGGTTGTAAAGTGCTTGTTCATGTTGTCTGCTGATATAGAATTAGGTATAGATTTAGAGACTTTCGTTCTTCCAGTAACTGTATTTATAATTTTCCATTTCTCTCTACTAGACTGAGCGGATTCTAACTTTTTACGAATGTATGAGCTTCTGGCGTTCCGAATCTGATTATTACAGAAGTTACGACTTTTAGTATAGTTGTTTCAATTTTCAGCATTGGGGTTACGTTGGAATAGCTTATAGAGTTTGCGTTTGTTTTTAATTAAAAATTTTATATCTTCCGTAGTCCATGAGTCTTTTGTTAATTTTATATTTTTAAATTTAAAGCTATTATTGTAAGCCTGGGTAAGGGTGTTACTAAAAAGGTTGTACGCGATATTCACGTCTGCAAGTGAGTACAGATTTTCCCAAGAAATGCTAGCTACTATGTTCGTGAGTTTGTTCATGTTTTTAAGGGAAAAATCTCTAACTTTGATTGTAGAGGGAGTAGGTAAAATTATTTCATATTCAAAAAGTATAGGAAGATGGTCTGATATGTCGAGGTTGTAAAGTAAATCTGATTTGCCGTTGCAATTAGTAAATAGGTTGTCTATACATTTACCCGAAGATAGTCTAGTGGGTTCGCTTATAGTTTTTTTAAGGCCGTAACTTGTAAATAAGTCAATAAGGGCTAGATGACATGGGGTGTCTGAATTAAAATCCAAATTAAAATCGCCTACAACGGTTTTTCTAAAAGTAGTGATAGTAAAATTATTTACGATTTCTTCACATTTTTGCAGGAAAATATCAAAATTAGATGAATGTGGCCTATAGATTACTATAAATATATCGCCAGAGTTTTCCAACTCAATTCCATAGCTTTCAATGTTTTCGTCAAAGAAACAAATGTCAGAAAGGACTGTAAAATTCAGACCAGTTTTTAGGTAGAATCCCACTCCACCTCCAATTCTGTTCCCAGTCCCGGTAAATATATAGTTAGGAATATAGGTTACAAAATCATTTTTAAACCATGTCTCTGTAAGGGCAAAAATATCTATTTCATTAGATGGTGTTTGCGAAACAAGGTTAGGGAAATTACAGTTAGCACTGCGGACATTTGCGTAAACTACTTTCATCTGGTAAATAACAGGTAAAAAAAAAGTATCCTAAAGATTTTCAATTTATTTTTCAACAACGCAGTTTTTTAATTAATTGTAGTGGTAAACTTTCCCGTCCATTATTACTGAGAATTGAGTTTGAAATTTGGCAGTGCTATTACCCGGAGAGCGTATAAATTGTCTTAAGTTATACCTAGCTAATTCCTGTTTGACAGTGAAGTCATGCGAAATGAAGATCTTAGACCCCTTTAATTTATAAGAATTTTTAATTATTTCTGCTTTTAACGCCGAGTTATCTAGTTTTAATATTATAAGTTTTTTTTCACCACGTCTATACACTTGATGAGGTAAGATATTTAATTCAATATTTAATAATTCAGTAAAAATAATTTTAACTTCTTTAGCTAACTGCACACGATCTTCTCTTAGTTTTGGGGGGAGGCCAGAAATAGTTATGTTGTTCCGTCTTTTTTCAATTTCTAGAGAATCAACTTCTGCTTTTAAATCATAAATTTGTTTATCTTTTTCATCTAATTTCGATTTAACTAAGTCCTCAAAGTTATTATGTTCTAGTTTTATACCATCTATTTAATTTAATTTTAATTCCAAATTTTCTAGTCGAATTTCGTGCTCATTTATTTTCTTACAAACTTTATCAAGCTTTGAGTTGACAGCTTTGTTGGACGCATTTATTCTGTCAAATTCAGACTTGTTATCTATTCTAAGCTCTTGGAGAATTAAAGAAATATTTGATTCTGTTTCCATACTCGGCTTTTAACAACTCGGTCACGACTGCTAGAACTTCAGAAAAAAAAATAAAAAATTTAAAATTAAATTATCAACAATCGTGATAGATTTGACAAGAACACTGAAAATAAAACGTGGTAGATGGCAGGATTCGAACCTGCGCGGGAAGATCCCATTAGATTTCAAGCCCGAGGCCTTAACCACTCTACTTTTGTTGCTGGTAGTCTTTTTTTTTTTGAAAAACGCGCGGCATTATTTATTTATATTAATATCAGCAATATCTATTTTTTTTATTTAAGTATCTTTTTCCTTTTTCAAGCCATGTAAATATTAGTTCCGTCACATTTTTGGGCTTTTTTTTTAATTCAGAAGAAGTTTTTTATGTTATATTAATATTAGCAATATCTTAAGTTTTTTATTAAAGTATCTTTTTTCTATTTCAAGCCACCGAAATATTTCCATCATTTTTTTGAGCTTTTATAATTCAGCTTACATTGATATTTAAAAAATTTGTTATTTTAATGACTTTTTATACAACAATATTAAAAACAACAACTTTCCTATAAATAGTATTGTTGTTTCACAGTCTATGGTCATTTGCATATTCTCCATCGATAAAGTGAAGTTCGAGAGATAAGACATAGTGAAAATATTGATTTTAAAACGTAATATGTTGGGTGTATCGGTTTTCGTATTTCTGAGCTGTGCCGTATTTGGATCAACTGAGACGAGTTCTCGGCAATTCGTCAATGGAAGTAAGTAACAGTGACCGATATGACTTGATTTCATAGGTGGTCTTCAAATTGTAGTTGTCATAATTAATATCCACAATTGGGTCGATGACTGGTGAAATTAATCGTATCATTAACGTTTCGTTATAATTTGTAGCATGGCAGTTTGTGGATAGCCCTAGCTCCGATGTTGACTGGCCAGTGCGGAACTCAACCTGGCCGACCTTCAATCCATTCTCTTCGCTTCCATCCCCGCCTGCTTTTCCGGCCACTCTCCCCGACGAGAGGAACCGGAGTACATCCAACATTCCCGGATTCAACGTGTCCTCTTGGTACTTGAATGCGATGGTGGCTCCGCTCAACGAGACCCCATCGCCAGATGGGAACGCGACAATTACCGACATTGTCGATGGAGCAAGTTCTTCCACGAACAGCTCCAGTAGGGTACCTAGAGCCACTCCTTAAAGCCATCATTACTATTAAATTGTAATTTTTATTTAAAAATGCTGTTTACTCAGAACGACAGACGAGGCTATTTTAATGTAATTTATAAAATTGAGTAATTTATGTAAATGTATAAAATTTGTAAGAAATAAAATACTTTAAATTCATCTTTTGTTTGGATAGAGGGGGGGGGTATCGACAATTTCTATGAATTAATCAACATGGTTTATAAATGATTTTGCCTAACCACAGCGGTAAACCGAGACTAACATAACGAAATAAGTATCCAACTAATTTGGTCTTCACGAAAAGCGACTCTCTAGTCAGAATCATCTCGAAATATAGTGCGAAATTCATGACAAAGTGATTTACCCCTTAACGAAATATTTAATCGGGAGAGTCTTGTTTCAAGCCAATTAGGCTCTCGTCGAAACATACTTCTGGTAAGCAGTCATCTGATAAGAACCAAAACTAAATTTTAACCTAGAAAAATTTATGAAATGTTCATTTCACCACTGCTAACCTCGCTTAAGCGGCCGTGTTAATCACCGGAATTTAACGAGTATACATTTACCCGGCAGGGGTCCACTACGACCAAAATTTAATGTTAGTCACGTAGAAAAACCATAAAAAATTAAAAAAAAAATAAACATTTAATTTAACCGAATGTAGGTCAATATTTAAATAATAGTATAATATTTTTTTAAAGCTTCTAATTTTTGAACGGTGTTTATAAGTTATAAGCAATGAGAAATTCCGCTAGGTGGGGCCAGCAATATAAAATTATTGTGTAATACTTGAAACACATGTAAATAATTAAAACCAAAAGTATAAAGAAGGTTTACTGTAACTTCAGTGTAAATATATTATTTTAAAATTTTAATTTAAATAATATTAAGTTAAAATATAATATAATATAAGCGCAATAAATTATAATTTAAGTTTTAAACAATTTGGAGGAACATTTCACTGAAGTTTGTATAACTTCCTAAATATAGGCTTGTATACTAATTCCCTCGCTTTCACATATTTTGCAGAAATCGCACGGCTTATGTTGACAATAAGTGGAGAAATTAATTTGTAACAGACTAATTTGGCGAACAATCTAGCATGGTTTGGTTTTTAACATTCAAGTACAGTATACAATTTACGTTCAACGTTCTTTGATGTACTCGAAGTAGCATCCTTTACATTCGATGATTCCCATTCTAAAGTTATTATTTTCTTAGGGAGCCTAGGTTGCATATAGCTAGGATATTCAGGGAATATACTAGGAAACGTGCCTGTTTTAAGCTTTCGTCTAGAAAAAAATTGTGTATTTAGAAAGGGTTTTTAATTTTATTTGACTGAAAATGTTTTCCATAATAAGGGTACAAACCTGATCATCCTCCTTAAAATATACAGGCTCTAGATCTGTTTATCTGTTGGTACAAAATCATACCGAATAAAGCTTTTTAACCATAAACTTCTAAGGCTTACTGCGTTAGGAAATTCGCCTTTCCTATTTACATGGTTTGATGTACAATATTGTACGCAACTCGAAGGCATTGTGATTAATATATCTATCTTTTACCTATTTAGTTCCGAAGATGTACCTAAGTATCTTTCATCTTCTTTAAGATATAAGGAAAATACTACCTAAGAACGATTATAAACTCGTGATTTGATTTTCTTATAAATATATATATATAAAGATATATGGCGCCTTCTTTATTTAGTTTTAATAAAGTAATTTTTTTAAACAACGAATTATGCATAAGTATATTGAGGAAAGATAGTTTAACTAACCTTACCTTGTTTTTACTAAATAAGAAAGTGGAAAACCGAAGACAAAACATTTTCCCGCGATTTCACTTGTATTCCCCGTCTTTCGAGGATAAGATTATGTATTTGTACCCCGCCGTTCCGCTGGGCACTACGGCGGCACACAAGACAAACAGTCATGCCGGGACAAAAATGCACTTAGCAAAACAAACGTTCGGCCAGTGAGACAGCCACAAGAAACAGGCTCACATATGGCAAACAAACGCCCTCATCATGGCCCAACAAAAGGCGACACTATGGGCTGCCCTAATTCCCACCCTCGCACAGCTGAGGACTAGAGTGACTTCCTCTTCCACCGCAAACTATCCTCCCCAGTAGGTTATAGAATGCCGAGTATGGAACACCCCCGAGGTTCCAGTGACCCAGTGCCCCGAGCACGAGACGCCCCAAGGACTCCAGTGACCCAGCAAACCGGGTGTGGACCGCCCCCAAGAGCCCAGCGACTCTGAACGCCGGGTGTGGAACCCCTCAAAGGCTCCAGTGACCCCATCAAACCACTGGATAGGAACAGTGTACCTGTGCAAATCAGCCGCAGGTTATTAGCCATACGTTGCCCGGCTCTCGCCACGAGGAGGCTTTGCAATCAGGATTTAAGAGAGGATTTCTTTCGAGGATAGTGGGGTTTTGGTCGAACGTAGCGCCCCTAACGGGATTATTCTCTCACGCAAATGCACATTAGATGCGAGGCAATTAACACAACCGAAGTCCGCATAATATTTGACGTGGAGAGGCACCACCGAGATTCGAACTCAGGATTTCCTGTTTACAAAACAAGCGCTTTAACCAACTATGCCATGGTGCCATGGCCCTTATGAAATAAAATGGTATGTTGTTGAATTGGTACTTGTAGAAATTGGCAAAATACACAAACAAGAAGACCACCGCCGAGATTCGAACTCAGAATCTCCTGTTTATTAGACAGGCGCTTTAACCAATTAAGCCACGACGCCAGGGTGCCTGGGTATCCAAATGGTGTATTGTTGAATTGGTGATTGTAGAAATAATCACAATATATGACGTAGGAGGGCACCACCGACATCAGGATCTCCTGTTTACTAAACAGGCACTTCTTTTTATCGAGATACACACACAGCGGTGTCGACCGTAGACCGTAAACACCAACACACAGGCAATAACTGATTAAGTATATTGAGGCACCGCCGAAATTGAAACTCAGGATCTCCTGTTTACTAGACAGGCGCTTTAACCAACTAAGCCACGGCGCCATGGACCTTGTGAAACCAAAATGATGTGTTGTTGAATTGGTACTTGTAGAAATACGCAAAAATCAAAACGAAGAAAGGCACCGCTGAGATTCGAATATAGTAACTAGTTCAAACTGGAAAGGTGCTTTAAACATCAAAGCCACGGCTCCTTGAACTGTGTGAAACAAAATGTTGTGTTGTTGAATAGTACTTGTAAAAATACTCAAAATACAATAATCGCAAACTCCATGGCGCCGTGGCTTAGTTGGTTAAAGCGCCTATCTAGTAAACATGATGTCCTGGGTTCGAATCTCGGCGGTGCCTTTCTTCTTCATGTATTTTGAGTATTTCTACAATTCAACAACAAACCATTTTGTTTTACATAGTCCACGGCGCCGTGGCTTAGTTGGTTAAAGCGCCTGTCTAGTATACAGGATATCCTGGGTTCGAATCTCGGTGGTGCCTTTCTTCTTGATGTATTTTGAGTATTTTTACAAGTACCAATTGAATAACATACCACTTGGTTTCGCAAATTCCATGGCGCCGTTTCTTAGTTGGTTAAAGTGCCTGTCTAGTAAACAGGGAGTCCTGAGTTCGAATCTCGGCGATGCCTTTCTGTTTGTGTATTTGGCGTATTTCTACAAGTTTCAATTCAACAACCAACCATATTGATCCATACCCTTCACGACGCCGTGGCATAGTTGGTTGAAGCCCGTGTCTAGTAAATTATTAAATCCAGAGTTCGAATCTCGTCGGTGCCTTTCTGCTTTGTGTATTTGGCGTATTTCTACAAGTTTCAATTCAACAACAAACCATTTTGCTTCATACCCTTCACGACGCCGTGGCATAGTTGGTTGAAGCCCGTGTCTAGTAAATTATTAAATCCAGAGTTCGAATCTCGTCGGTGCCTTTCTGTCTTGTGAATTTTTCGTATTTCTACAAGTTTCAATTCAACAACAAACCATTTTGATTCGAATCCTTCACGGCGCCTTGGCTTAGTTGGTTGAAGCGCCTGTCCGGTAAACAGGATGTCCTGGGTTCGAATCTTGGTGGCGCCTTTCTTCTTCATGTATTTTGAGAATTTTTACAAGTACCAATTGAATAACATACCACTTGGTTTCGCAAACTCCATGGCGGCGTGGCTTAGTTGGTTAAAGCGCCTGTCTAGTAAACATGATGTCCTGGGTTCGTATCTCGGCGGTGCCTTTCTTCTTCATGTATTTTGAGTATTTCTACAAGTACCAATTGAATAACACACCACTTGGTTTCGCAAATTCCATGGCGCCGTTTCTTAGTTGGTTAAAGTGCCTGTCTAGTAAACAGGGAGTCCTGAGTTCGAATCTCGGCGATGCCTTTCTGCTTTGTGCATATTTCGTATTTCTACAAGTACCAATTGAATAACATACCACTTGGTTTCGCAAATTCCATGGCGCCGTTTCTTAGTTGGTTAAAGTGCCTGTCTAGTAAACAGGGAGTCCTGAGTTCGAATCTCGGCGATGCCTTTCTGTTTGTGTATTTGGCGTATTTCTACAAGTTTCAATTCAACAACCAACCATATTGATCCATACCCTTCACGACGCCGTGGCATAGTTGGTTGAAGCCCGTGTCTAGTAAATTATTAAATCCAGAGTTCGAATCTCGTCGGTGCCTTTCTGCTTTGTGTATTTGGCGTATTTCTACAAGTTTCAATTCAACAACAAACCATTTTGCTTCATACCCTTCACGACGCCGTGGCATAGTTGGTTGAAGCCCGTGTCTAGTAAATTATTAAATCCAGAGTTCGAATCTCGTCGGTGCCTTTCTGTCTTGTGAATTTTTCGTATTTCTACAAGTTTCAATTCAACAACAAACCATTTTGATTCGAATCCTTCACGGCGCCTTGGCTTAGTTGGTTAAAGCGCCTGTCCGGTAAACAGGATGTCCTGGGTTCGAATCTTGGTGGCGCCTTTCTTCTTCATGTATTTTGAGAATTTTTACAAGTACCAATTGAATAACATACCACTTGGTTTCGCAAACTCCATGGCGGCGTGGCTTAGTTGGTTAAAGCGCCTGTCTAGTAAACATGATGTCCTGGGTTCGTATCTCGGCGGTGCCTTTCTTCTTCATGTATTTTGAGTATTTCTACAAGTACCAATTGAATAACACACCACTTGGTTTCGCAAATTCCATGGCGCCGTTTCTTAGTTGGTTAAAGTGCCTGTCTAGTAAACAGGGAGTCCTGAGTTCGAATCTCGGCGATGCCTTTCTGCTTTGTGCATATTTCGTATTTCTACAAGTACCAATTGAATAACACACCACTTGGTTTCGCAAAGTTCATGGCGCCGTTGCTTAGTTGGTTAAAGTGCCTGTCTAGTAAACAGGGAGTCCTGATTTCGAATCTCGGCGGTGCCTTTCTGCTTTGTGCATGCTTCTATTCAACAACAAACCATTTGGATTCACATTGTCCACGGCGCCGTGGCTTAGTTGCTAAAAGCGCCAGTTTAATAAACAGGTCATATGGGCAGGTCATGCCCTGGGCGGGGTACTGCCGCCTCAAAGATGGAAGAGCGTCGACGCGATATTTCCGGTTCCCGTAATGACGTCGCCGACAAAGTACAAAGGACAGAGGATCCCGCAAATGTACGACCTGATGGGTCTGATATGTCAAAGCGGAAACCAAAAGGTGACATCGACATGGCTGATGCTAATTTAGACGACTGGCTTTTTGCCAATCACCTTTCCAAGGTTGTGGTGGGCAGTGGGAAGCATTCCCTTCCCACTTCGAGTTCCGATTTGGATCTCGCCAAACGTCAACTACCTTTCAATCAACCTGGTATCCAGTTTCCGTCGCTCGAGGCAGTTCGGAACGCTATAGTCTTCCTCCGTCTACTACTGCACCGTCTCCGGGAGCTGCTTTGTCTTCGTCATTCTTCCACCCTCCAAACACTCATGGATCTCTGGGTAATTTCTCTTAATATCAATGGTCTACGTGATGTCAATAAGATGGAAGAATTAGTGGAATATGTAAAAACATTTAACATTTTCTTTTACAAGAAACTCATTGGGATTCGTATCATGTTGCGCTTTTTAAAAAAATTTATTTCGGTAAATGTTTTTATCTAACGATGACGCTACGGGATTTTGCTTGGTATCAATTTTAATTAATCCGAAACTCGATTTTAAAACTGCAAGTGTTTGTCATATTGTTCGGGGTCGTAATTTATTAGTTTCGGCTGAATTATCCGGTGATCTATTTCATTTTATAAATGTGTACGCGCCTAATTCGGCGACTGACCGTGAGTTGTTCTTTCATGGACACTGTATGGTTCTTTACAACCATCGAATCTAACTGTCCTACCGGCCGTTTAATTTTAGGCGGCGATTTTAACGATATTTGCCATAGCCTACGGGACCGCCTTCCTGCTAGTTGTAGACCTAACAAGTCACAATTTACGGCCCTTCATAGATTTGCCGGCAAATTACATGTTACTGACACTTTTCGACTCAAAAACAATGAAAAAAGGGACTTTACGCGTTCTGGCTACGTTTTTGGCCGATTTATCCGCTCTCGCATTGATTACATTTTCGTAAAAAAATATTATTCTTTGAATATTCAAAATGCTTTTATTCGTGACTGTCCGATTTCCGATCATCGTGCCACGGTAGCCCATTTTGATTTTGAAGGAGTTCTTAGGGGCCCTGGAACCTGGTCCTTTAACGATTCGCTGCTTGAGGATGACGTTTTCTGCTCGTGCGTCAGGCGAATTATCACTAGGAGTCGCTTACGCGAACTCTATTCTACGGATATTTTTGACTGGTACGAAACCCTCAAACGTACAATTCGTGATTACGCAATATTTTACGGGAAAGCCGCCGCTTCCGAACGTCGGCACACCAGGACGATCTTGGCTTGTCAGTTGGAAGAGTTGTCACGTCGTTTATCAATACAAGACCCGGTTTGTGGCGAATTCATCAAAGTTCAAAATTTGATCAAGGAACATGACCACTATCTATTGTGGGGCGCTGTCATTCGCGTGCGTGATTTGGGGGAACAACCTTCGGGCTATTTCTTGAGTCTCGAAAAACATCGGCAAACCGGCGGTCAATTAAAAACTTGACTTTAGCAGACGGCTCAACAATTCACGATGGCACTTCCGTTCGTCAGGAAATATTTTCTTATTATGAAAACATGTATCGGGCGTCGGACAGTGATGACTCTCAAGCTGCACGTTTTGCCTCCTTTGTTGCCGGAAAGTTACCACCGGATTTGTCTGCCGATTGCGAAAGTCCCGTTTCTTGGGAAGACATCCACAAATCTTTGAACGCTATGTAGGAAAAACTAGAAACTAAGGTAAAATAATTAGAACTAAAAATGATTTAGAGATACAAAGGAAAAACTGGAGCTCGGAGCTCTACGATTTATTAACTGCGTATTTTCATTTTTTTACACATGAGAGGGGAAAAAGCGTTTTGGAAAATATAAACAAAAACGCAGCTCCATGCTGCCATCTATTATGAGAAAGAAAGCACGAAATTCAAACTTTGTATTTTTACACCCTCTCTCAAAGTTAAACATTTCTACATTTGATAGTTCAGTCCAATCAGTGAAGACAATTCTTTAGTTTTCACTCTTTGAAGCGGTTTGGTTAGTAAATCCGCGATCATAGTTTCTGTTGGACAGTAATTAAAATCGAACACATTTCGTAATTCTTTCACGAAATTATGTCTTATAGCAATGTGCTTCGGTCTTTGCGTGACGCTTTCGTTTTTGACCATTCTTAGACAACTCTGATTATCCTCGAAAATTTTCGTAGCAATGTTTTCTTGTTTAAAATCTTTCAAAAGATTTTCGAGCCAGAGTGCTTCCTTGCACGTTTCCGCGAGTGCCACGTACTCGGCTTCCGTTGAAGAAAGGGCCACGTTTGGCTGCTTATGACTTGCCCAACTGATCGTTCCTCCGAGCCATCGAAATACGTATGATGTGTTGGATTTTCGATCCTTAGGGTCACAACCCCAATCCGCGTCAGCGTACCCAGTTAAGCCGTTTGATTGTATTTCAGGACTCCCAAGTTTTAGCTTCAGATCCACAGTGCCTCTTAAATACCGCATTACACGTTTTACCGCAGTCCAGTCCAGTGGACTAGGAGTTGAGATACTCCTACTCAAGATAGATACGCTAACAGCAATATCCGGTCGCGTGCATGTGGCTACATATAGGAGACAACCAATTGCTTGGCGATATAGCTCTTTGTTGTTCATTTCAACGTCATCTTCGGTTGATTTTTCAGTCATATAGCCAACGTCGAGAGGCGTTTTCGCAGCCTTCGCTTCTTCCATTCCAAAACGTTTTAGAATTCGCTTTATGTAGTTTGACTGGTGGACGTGGAATATTCCATCCATGTCTCGTTCAATTTCGATACCGAGGTATAGCTGTAGTTCTCCGAGATCGCTGATTTGCAATTCTTCTTTCAGCAAATTGAATATGCTGTCTGTAAAAGTTTTGTCCCCAGCAACAACGAGATCATCTACGTAAATGAACACGTAGAACCACTTGTCCTCCACCTTTTTGGCGTAGAGACATTTGTCAGCCTGCCCTCTCTCGAAACCGTTTTCTTCGAGAACTTCGTTTATGCGTTCGTTCCAAACACGCGCTGCTTGTTTTAGTCCGTAGAGACTTCTGTGTAGGTGACACACATAATGCGCAGTTTCTTTGCTTTCGAAACCCGGAGGCTGTTTCATGCAAATATCTTCCTCAAGTTTTCCGTTCAAAAACGCTGTCTTCATATCGAAATACCTTTAGATTTTGATGTCCCGCTATCGTCAATAGCGTGCGAAATGTTGGATGCTTTCCAACTGGTGCAAAGACTTCGTCGTAATCTGTTCCAAATTTTTGGGTAAAGCCTTGCGCGACGAGTCTCGCCTTATACTTGATGACGTTTCCTTTTGCATACTTTTTAGTTTTATACGCCCATTTACAACCGACTTTTTTTATTCTGGGGTAACTCTTTTAGAGTCCAGGTCTGCATTTCTTCGTGTGATTTTAACTCCTCTTCCATGGCTTTCTTCCACTCGTCATTCTTAGGACTCGCGAGTGCTTCCTCCAAGGTACGAGGGTCATCGTCGTTTTCAAGCTCTTGTTTCGTCATCATGACGTCAATCAGTCTTCCTGGCGGTTGACCTTTATTCACGCGAGTTGAACGTCGAGGTTGATTCTGGTTCTCTTGTCTTTCCGGTTCAACATCTGCTACATATTCTTCAGAATCTTCGTCTTCGTTTTGGTTTTCTGGATCCTTGTTTTCACTTTCGTCAAAATGGACCATGGTTTCTTTTCTGGCTTCTTGGTTGTCTTCTGAAGAAAAATTTAAATGACATGTATCTTCTACGAATTTCACATCTCGACTGATGGTAATGAGATCTGTGTTTGTGTCTAAAAGCCTATAAGCCTTCGAGCCTTCTTCATATCTGACTAAAATTAGCTTCGTAGCTGTCTTATCAAGCTTCCTTCGTTTTTCCCCAGGAATATGAGCGAAAACGGTTGATCCGAAAATCCGAATATGCCGAAGATCTGGTTTTCTACCAAACCATGATTCGAAAGGTGTCGTGTCAAGCACCCTACTGGGCAATCTATTTTGAAGGTAACAAGCTGTAGTCACAGCTTCACCCAGTATCTATTTGGCAACCTTTTGTCAGTCAACATACATCTCGCCATTTCTGTTAAAGATCTATTTTTTCTTTCAGCCACGCCATTTTGCTGTGGGGTGTACGGTGCTGTTGACTGCCATTCGATACCTTCTCGTCTTAGGAAATCTTTAAGCTCATCATTTATATATTCACCACCTCTGTCCGAACGAAACGTTTTCGCCTTTTTGTGGTATTGTGTCTCGCAGAGTCTTACGAAATGATGAATATGAGCAGTTACTTCACTTTTGTTCTTCAGTAGCGCTATTACAGTATAACTGCTATAGTCGTCGTTCAGCGTGAGAATGTACCGTTTTCCGTTGGGTGTAAGGGTTTGCATTGGGCCACATAAGTCTGTATGGATTAAATCTATTGTTTCTTTTGATTTAATGTGCGACGTCGGAAATGGCAAACGTGTTATTTTCCCTTCCATACAGGTTTCGCAAATTTGCTCTTTCTGACATTTTTCCAAATGTATCCCATCTCCAAGTTCTTCTCGAACTAGAAATTCTATAGCACTAGGATCCCTGTGTCCCATTCGACGGTGCCAAACGTGTACGCATTATTTTGAGGCTGATTCCGCATTGTGTACCATGAGAGCGTTATTAGGTTGATCTAGCTTGTACAGATCACCTTCGAGGGTTGCTTCTGCCACAATGTCTCCATTTGGGTCACTTATCGTGCAATTTTCATTTACGAAATTAACTTCAAGTCCTTTCTTGGTAAGTTCCCGTACAGACAGTAAACTACCTTGAAGATCAGGTACCAGTAAAACGTTTTCTACATTCGCTATGGTTAGCTTACGTTCTTTTCCAGACTGACACTTTATTGTCCCGGATCCTCTAGCCGTAACAGCTAACGCTAACCCTTGTGCCGTGAAAACTTTATTCTTGAAAGTTTCATCAAGATCTGAGAAAAAGTTATTTTCATTTGTCATATGACAAGTTGCACCAGAATCTATATACCACGCATTCCCGCATCGGTGTGTTGTAATCTTGAAAGATGTATAAACGGAGTCTTTTGAACCTGAAGGTGTTTGTACAACGTTGGCCTGTGCTGTCTTGGTCTCTTTGCCTTTTCTGGCTTTATAAACCCGACAGTCTCTTTGGAAATAACCGCCTTTTCCACATTCGTAGCACTTGGGTCTAGAGTTTGAAACTTCTGCAACGCCAGGCTTCTTTCCTACATACGTATTTAACGCTGTTTGTTTATCACTTAAAACTTCCATTTTATTTGATCCGACTCTTCGTTTATGTTCTTCAATTAACTTGCCTTTCACAAGTTCTAAGGTTAAATCCTTTTCGTCCCTTGTCTCTAAAGCCATGATTAGTGTATCGTAGCTTTCAGGTAAACTACAGAGCAACAATGCTACCACAAGATTTTCCTTCAGATCTTCTCCTAATCCTCTCAAACGATCTACCAAGTCAAGCATTTTATATAAATGTTCTTCTACATTTCCAGATTCCGACAACTGGCTTCTGCATAGTCGTTTCAATAGAAAAACCTTGCTGCACAATGTGCTTTTCTGGTGATAATCTTGTAGAGAGTTCCATACCTCCAATGCTGTTGTTTTGTCCCTAACGAGCAACAGCTGATTATCCTCGACGAGTAAAGAGATCGTAGCCCTTGCTTTTCCATCCGCTTTTGTCCAGGCTGCGTTTATAACTGCCGGTGCAGGATCGCCTATGACATACCAGAGGTCTTTATTAATCAAATACATTTCCATTTTGGATTTCTATATTTGATAATTCGAGCTGCTCAGTTTCGCGAAATTCACTTTGTTCTCCATATCCGACATTTTGTCCCAGCATCCGTACACAAAAACTTGTATATTTGGGTCTTGCCTTACTAAACTTCGTAATTCACAATAAAAAGTTAATTACCAGTTTCGTTTCCTATTTCACTTAAATCTAGCCGCGTACTAGGCCCATAACCTGTAGGAAAAACTAGAAACTAAGGTCAAATAATTAGGACTAAAAACGATTTAGAGATATAAGGAAAAACTGGAGCTCGGAGCTCTACGATTTATTAACTGCGTATTTTCATTTTTTTACACATGAGAGGGGAAAAAGCGTTTTGGAAAATATAAACAAAAACACAGCTCCATGCTGCCATCTATTATGAGAAAGAAAGCACGAAATTCAAACTTTGTATTTCTACACGCTATGGCAATAGGCCGTAGCCCAGGTCTCGATGGCTTCACAGTCCTCTTTTGGCGTTTCGTACTACCGTTGATAGCCAAGGATTTCGTACGGCTTGTTGAAGTTATGTTTGCCATGGGGCAAATGCCTCTCTCTATGACTCAAGGCATGATCATTCTTTTACCGAAAGACGGCGACTTAACGTTATTGTCTAATTGACGTCCCATCACGTTGCTCAATGTCGACCGTAAGGTTATTGGTAAAGTTTTGGCTACTCGCATGGCATTGGTGGCGCCTACGGTCATTTCGCCCTGCCAAACTGGAGCTATTCGTGGCCGTGATGTCGCGGGCACAACACGATACCTTGGCGACGTTGCCTCGTATCTGGCACTACACAGACAGCCGGGACTTTTCTTGAAAATGGACTTACGGAAAGCGTACGATTTCGTGAACTGGTCATTTCTATTCCGGGTACTGCAAGCTTTCGGGTTCGGTCCCCATTTTCTCCGCTGGATTCAACTACTCCTGGTGGGAGGTCGTACAACGATCAAGGTCAATGGTTTTTTGACCAACTTTTTTCGTCTTGGAAGATCTGTCCGTCAGGGCTGTCCTTTAAGCCCTTTGTTATACACCTATTCTACCGAGCCACTTTGCCTCGCGTTGTCGCAGTCTTCGAGTATCCCACGTCTTGCGTATTTGCAACAGTGACTCCCCGGTACTCTTTCAACATGAAGATGACAACACTTTGTCTTTAGCGACTGAAACTTCGGTACGCGTCGTGGTATCGATTTATCATGACTACGGCAGCGCTTCTGGGGTGGTTATAAATCTGGACAAAAGTAGCGGGCAATGGCTCGGTTCTTGGACAAACGTACTGGACAAACGGATTGAAGGAATTCTGGTATCCAAGGAGCCATTAAAGGTCTTAGGGGTAGTACTAACTATGAACCACGCTCTATCGGACTCTCTCAACTGGGAACCGGCTATTCTACGTATTATGGCTGTATTGCGCGCGTGGAAACGGCGCCCGCTATCACTCTTCGGGAAAATAATAATAATCAATTGTCTGGCCGCTTCCAAACTTTGGCACCTCACTCGTGTATTGCCTTTGTCGAATAAACTTGCTGCCCAAATAAAAGCTGCTTTTCTGGATTTTATTTGGGGTTCTGGTTATCACGCTCTCGCTTATTCAACGCTGATCAGACCAAAGGTAGTTGGCGGTTTTGGCTTAGTGGATGTCGTCCAGAAACTACACTTTATGCGTATCCAAGAGTGCCAAACACTCATCCTGCGTCAGTATTTTGCGTACTTCTACAAGTTTTAATTCAACAACAAACCATTTTGGTTCATATCCTTCACGGCGCCGTGGCTTAGTTGGTTAAAGCGCCTGTCTGGTAGAATGGAGATCCTAAGTTCGAATCTCGGCGTTGCCTTTCTGCTTTGTGTATTTTGCGTATTTCTACAAGTTTCAATTCAACAACAAACCATTTTGGTACACCTCCTTCACGGCGCCGTGGCTTAGTTGGTTAAAGCGCGTGTCTAGTAAACCATAAATCCTGAGTTCGAATCGCGGCGAGGCGTGTCAGCTTTGTGTAATTTTCGTATTTCTACAAGTTTCAAATCAACAACGAACCATTTTGGTTCAGATCCTTCACGGCGCCGTGGCTTTTGGAGAGTACAGGTCGTCCGATTTTGCCCTCCGTGTTTCGTCGCGCTAAGCCTAAGCTTGCTTTTTTGATTCTTTATTTTTGCTATCTATTATTATTCGTTCCTTTAATCTAATAGTTGTTAATTTATTAATCTCGTGGGCCCTCCTGGGTGTTTCTACCCATGATGGACGCATTAAAGCGGTCTGTTTTTATTGATTTTAAACGAAATCTACCTAGTTTTGAAGTGGTTTCTACCGCGGTTATTGCGAACTTTGGTCCGGACTGTGCTTCTTCCCTCGTTGCCTGTGATGAAGGCGGTTATATTCTTACCTTGAAAAATTTGGCAGATGTTGTTGGTGTTATCGATTCGGTTTTGGATATTGGTGGTGAGCTATACGAAATATCAAGCGTTTCTGCGAAGACGGTGACGGTCGCTTTTCATGATCTGCCAGAATACGTGACTGATGACGCTGTTCTATCATGTCGCTATGCTGCGAAATTAAGGGTCAGATAGTTTGGCATAAAAAATTATCATTTAATTGAGGAGTACGTACCATTCGGGTAACTTTACCCGAGGGGCTTTTTTCGTTGCCTTTTCGCTTAAGGGTCGCCGATGCTGTTGGTCGGGAGAAGTTTTACGCTGTAAATCATGATTCCCAAATAAAGGTGTGTAATAAGTGTTATGTTACCGATCACATATATCGTCAGTCTCCGGAGTTCCGGTGCTTCAAGTGTCAGAAGCAGGGTCATGTCATTCTCGAGTGTCCACTATGGCCCAGAATGGGGTCACGTGATTCTGAAGTGGCGTCCGTTGGCGTTGGAGATGCCGCAATGGTGGTAGTCGATGCTCCCTCAGATTCTATTCCGCCAGTTTTTCCGGTCCTTGATGGCGGGGGTGCTTCTTTAGTCGTCGGTGCCGGTCTCAAGTCTGATCCGCGTCGGAGTGCTAAGCATTCGTTGTCGTCTAGTGATAGTGATTTCGGTTAGGAGTTGGCTCTGCTACCAAAGTTCAGTAGGTCCCCGTTGCGTTGCCTCTGGTCAATTTCGCGGGTCATCGCCGGCCTGATTGGTGGCCTAAAGAGGTTGTCTAGCCTCCATCTTCAGAGAACGAATTTTATGCTCGGGTGTGTCGGTATCAGGGGCAGCCTGTTACCAGTCCTTTGTTTAAGGACTTTGTGATACCGGATGATTATGGCTTTAAGGTTTAAGACTTGGCTTCAGTTTGTTCGTTTTCGGGAAGGAATGTAGATGTTATTTTGTTCTATTGTATGAACTTGTTTATATATATATATATATTGTGTTGGGGTATCAAATTTAATTTTCTGTACATCACACGAGAAAGCATTCTGTAACTTTGTCCTTTTTTCCCTACTCGATTACGCGTCCGTTTTCCCGCGATCGTTCTTTATTTATCAACTTTTTCAGATTTATTTCGTTTTCAGTGTATTTTTTATATCCCGGGTCTTCTGCAGCTGTTTTCAATCGAACACACGCTCATTTTTCTAGATTATCGTTGTAGTGCCTAATTTTTTTTCATATGTTTATTTTTTGGTATAATGCTAATCCCATGTTAACAATTTTTGTGTTTTTTCAAGTTTTTCCGTAAAATGAATTGTACTGTACACACCATGTGTACTTTTTTAATGATATAATTAAAAACAAGCGCCTGTTGTTGAAGATAAGAAATGATATCGGCTTTTTCTGTTTCGTTTTTTTAACAGGTTAAAATGTTAAATGTAAATAAGATATTCTTTTTTAATTATTGCTAATCTTGTTTACTATTTTTTAACCTAGTATATATATCCGCTTATAGCGTCATTTATATTCTGTCATTCCATCTTGTACAGTATGCATTATTAATATGTTTTAATTAATAAACGTTTGTTATTTTAATTAACATATTCGGGGGAATTCTGCAGACTTTCCTAGGAAAGTTGTGACACGCCTTCTTTCTTTCAACTTTCTTCTTGAGATTTCATTGGGCGCGAAATCACATGTCGCATTACGTCCCCAGGGACCGTACAAATTCGACCCCTTCACTCCGATTGGTTGTCGTTACGTCATAGAATGACACCACGTGATTGTGAGGCAATAATCGCCATCTATTCGACTCAATGACCTCCAGTTGAGCCAGGTTGTCCCGAAGAAGAGCGGGATAAAACGTCGGGGTATCCGCTGCGCCACATGGAGCAAGTGTATGGAGGTCCAAAAGAGTGCGACGAAAACTCAGCGGTGGAATTGCGGCCTCACCTTCCATTAGGACAATGGGTGTAGACCGTGGCACACCAAGGATGACCCGTAGAGCAGCGTTTTGGACTTTGTCCAAAGAGGCGAGCAGAGGAGCGGCTGCGGACGCATAGAGGGGGCTGGAATAATCCAGCCTGGAGCGAATGAGGTGGGTGTACAAAAGCCTTAGCACGCCTCTACTGGCACCCCAAGCGGTCGCTGAGACAGTACGCAGAAGATTGAGGCGCTTGAGAGAAGAGGCGGCTAGAGCCTCGACGTGAGGCTTCCATGTGAGTCGGTCGTCGAAAATACCACCGAGGTACCTATACGAGTGGACTTTGGTTAAGGGAGTGCCATCGAGACTGAGAGTGAGATCGCCTGGGATGGTAGTCGCCTTTGAGAAAAGCATAAACTGGCACTTGAGTCGCTGAAAGTTGAGCCCCCAGAGTGCACCGTACTCCGCGATGTGATCAAGCGATTGCTGCATGGAGCCGTATAAGGAGCGAAGGGCTTGGCCACAGACCCAGGCCGCAATATCGTCGGCGTGTTCCCCTTGGGAAACATGTCTCTGGCATAGTTGAGGAATCCCGTCCAACATTACAGTGAAGAGGATGGGGCTGATCGAGCTGCCCTGAGGAACGTCTCTCGTGACGAGGTAAGTGGCTGAGAGCGCACCATTGACCCTGACCTGATAGGTCCTATGCTTGAGGAAGTCTTCCACCCAACGAAGAAGGTTACCGGTAAGGCCCCGGTGTTGGAGTTTGTAGAGCAGCGCCTGGTGGTGAACACTGCCAAAAGCATCCTTCAGATCTAAGAAGACCGCGAGGCAGTGATTGTTCGTAGCGAGAGCACCTTGGGCTGCCATAGCAAGGCGGATCGCATTGTCGGTCGCTCGAAGCCCACGTCGAAAACCCGATTGCTCTGCAGGCAGAACAGCGTTCTGGTCTAGGAACCAGACCAGTCTTCCTAAAACCAGCTTCTCGTAAATTTTGCCGAGATTAGGAAGCAGAGAGATAGCGCGGTAGGACGCGGCATCGAGAGAGGGCTTCCCAGGTTTCAGAATGGGGTGCAAGACAGCATGTTTCCAACGAGAAGGCATGATGCCCTCCGCCCAAAGGCTGTTATAGAGCGCTAGTAGTGCCGTTCGAAAAGCCGGAGTCGAGTTCTTTATAATGAGGTTGGAGACGTTGTCCTTCCCAGGGGAGGTGTTGCGAAGGCCGGAGAGGACCTCGTATAACTCCGCTTCCGAGAAAGGGACATTGTATCTCGCCGGTGGCTGCTCCAAAAGTGGTTCAGGCTGGTATTTTTGTTCCGGGCCGAGCGTTGGCTGAGGATGTATATCCGCTCTAACAGACTGCGCGAGGCACTCTGCGACTTGGGCTTGATCCGTTTCCACCTTGTCTCCGGTGTTCAACGTAATTAGCTTCCGTGGACGCGTGCCGGTCTTGAACCACCGAACTTGAGACCAGACCTGAGTCAAAGGAGTGTGAGCATGTAGTTTATTGCAATAAGTTCTCCAACTGTTACGCTTCGTCTCTCTAGTTAGTTTTTTGAAAAGGGCCCTTTCACGTTTGTAAGCGACCTGATCCAACGAATGACTCGATCGTTGGGCCCTGCGACGAGCCGCTTTGACAGTCTTGGCCTGCTTCGAGCATGTGGCATCCCACCAAGGCGGCTGGCGGGGGGCTGCGGAACCACTTCCCCGCTTAACCGGAATCGTTGCCAGGGCCGCTTGAAATATAATAGTTTCAGCCGACTGAGTTGTCAAGGGGTCAGTTGATAGGGAATCATCCAAAAGAATGCGAAAGCTTTTCCAGTCAGCCGCCTGGTAGTGCCAGTGAGCTGGACCAGTATGACCGCTATCTGCTTGAGATGGAGCGCCCATGTGAATCGGAAGGTGGTCACTGGTGCCTGCAAGTATGACTGACCAAGGGAGATGGATAGCCAGGTCGGTACTCGCAAAAGCAAGATCTAGTGCACCATCAGGACCCTTAGTTGGGCGACGAGTCGACTCACCGCTGTTGAGGAGGACCAGATTGTCGTGGTCTTCCAGCCAAGTCTGGACGAGGCGGCCCTGTGCGTCTGTCTTGTAGCTGCCCCAGATAATGTTATGGGCATTGAAATCGCCTAAGATTAAGACGGGAGTGGTTACATCCCGAAGGAGAAGGTCGAAAAACGCCTTAGTGGCTTTACTATGAGGATCATAGATGTTGAAGAGGGTGAACCATCCAGCGGAGGAGTGAATCTTCAAGGCTAGAGATTCCACACCGACACAGGCTGGAGATGGTAGACGGACTACCGGAAGAGACTTGTCGACGAGAGTCGCAACACCACCACGAACTCCGGAAGGCGAAGGGCGATGGCCAACCCTGTCCGCACGAAAGGGTTCATAACAGCCGAAATGAAGATTGACTGTATCCGTTGGAGAGAGAAAAGTTTCTTGAAGCGCGATAATATTGGGGTGTA
This sequence comes from Leiobunum rupestre, assembly GCF_980474605.1. Taxonomy (NCBI): domain Eukaryota; kingdom Metazoa; phylum Arthropoda; class Arachnida; order Opiliones; family Sclerosomatidae; genus Leiobunum; species Leiobunum rupestre. Next base: position 43,220,298 of record NC_143385.1, read on the forward strand.
AGTCACCGAGAAGGTCAATGAGATCCGGTAATCGAGAACGAACGCCGTTGACATTCCACTGGAGGACGCTAATCATCTCCAGTAGGATGTGAAGTGAAGGCATCCTGAATGGTAGTGCCCTGACCATGAGGGGGCAATTTGCTGTTGAACTTGTCCACAAATCCGGCGGTAAGAGAAGCCGCAAGGGATTTCAAGACCGACCGTTTGTCCTGGGTGCCCTGGATCTTTTCGTAGGTTTCCACAACGGCGGCCACGATGTGCGCCACCATCAGAGAAATATCAGCAGCCGAAAAAAGACCCAGAGGCGCGGGCGTCTGTAGCGCTGGAGCGGACGCAGCCGACGGTGGCGGCCTGCGTGGGGTTTTACTCCTGGGGCGTGACACTACGTGGGCGTATGACTTTTGACGGACGATTGCTCGTGCCTCTCTAAAGGAGACATCCTCTGTGCGGCGGACTTGTAGTACTTTCTGCTCCCGTTTCAGAGAAGGACACTCTGAAGACTTAGAGCTGTGGGCACCTTTACAGTTGACACAATATGCCGTCGCTTCACACCTCTGAGTAGGATCATAGACGTGATCCTTTCCGCATGTGGCGCAGATCTCGTGGGCCACCTGGGTTCTGCAAGCCGAAGCAATGTGCCCGTAGTGCCGGCACTTGTAACACTGTAGTGGACGAGGGGTGTAATCTAGAACCCCAAAAGCCATGGCATACACGAAGATTTTCCTCGGAACGGATTCCTTGGGAAAGCCGATGAGAAACGTATTGGAACGGCCACCTAGACGGCGAACCGACTTGACCGCTTGCTGCCTGGAGTGTAAGGCCTCCTCAATATCCGCTTTGGTAATGTCCGTCGGGACATGAATAATTCGCCGTAGAGCCACTTCCGATGCCGTCTGGGATCCCGCCACTCCAAATTTGAAATCTCCGAAAGCGGTCGCTGATTTGACAGCCGCAGCCTCCTCCTCTGTTTTCGGGAAGACCAGCAGGTCCCCCTGTGGGAGGGGCTGAAAAGTGACCTCTTCGCCGAAAGCACCAACGGTATACACGTGAAGTTGTTTTGTACCCAGGCTTGAGAATTCCTCTCCTTCTAAAAACGGCTTCAGGCGGAGGGGGGGGGGGAGACCCCGGCGAGGGGGTGCCCCGGGGGCCGAAACATCCAGGAATTCGCGGTGGGGGGGGGCACGTACGTAGGAATGTTCCCCAACGCTCGGCGAGCGCGAACGCTTGGCGCGGTTTATCGGCCGGCCGCGGCGATCCACGGTGATGTAGCCGTAAGAGTCATCTTCGGCCAACTCCATACCTTGAGAAACGCCGGCAAATTCCGAGGAAGAAGCCATAGTCCCAAAAGCGGGCGACTAAAACAGGACGGGGAAAGCAAAAAAAACTAGGCAGGATAGGGACTGGGAAAGCTAAGACAAAAGAAGCTAGGCCGAAAAGGCTTAGAGAAAAAAAAAGAATTAGGGAAGGTAAAAGAAAGACGAAGACAAAAAAGACACGTCCTTCCGCACCAAAAAAAAAACCCGCGATCCCATCACGGGCCCGCTGAATCTGGCTGCGGAACTGAACTGAACTTGGTCCTTCGGAGTCGAATAGATGGCGCATGGACTAATCAACTACGGGGACGGTCTGGCTATATAACATTTCCCTTCAAACGACCCGTAATAAAGAGGTAACGCGTTTAGCACGGTTGCCAGACAAATATTTATTGAGCTGGTGCTTCAAACGTCACTAACAGGAAACTGAATTCTTGGTATATCGCCATCTATTTTACCTTTTTTAAATTATCTTTTCATTCCGCGATTTGAAATTTCCGTTGAACGGTACCCAGTCAAGCCTAGAACCAATTAAGTGTATATTTTCACAATTAAATAATAGTAATTATTGGTGTTACATAAAAGCAGTATTTGAATTAAGTTCTTAAATGTAAAATAAACGTCGAAATGAGAACTAAAATTTGCGTACATAAGAAATGCAACAGTGATTCCCGGTACTTAGACAAGGATCACATGCAAGGAGTATTCTTTTTGCCTTTTTCTAAAGCAAAAACTAACTTTAAAAAATGTGAGATGTGGATCAAATGGTTGGGCAGAGACGATTATCCTATAGAACGAGTAAATAGGAATACATATCTATGTTCTAAGCATTTTGTTGGGGGAAATGGCCCGACTAAACATTTTCCAGATCCAATTCATCAGTCATCAGTACGTCTCAACTCACAATTGATTTTACAGGTCTCTAATATAATGCTAACTGTCTCTTAAAATATTAGGAAATGGATAAACATTTGAACATTTCTATTGATGTGCATGTAAAAAAGAAACAAGTTCAGATAAGCAGTTCCAAAACAGATGACTCAAATGCTGAGAATCAGTTAAGTCCGCATAAGTCTTCAGATTCTAGGGTAAGAAACTGGTTTTTAAATATATCAATTCAATTTTTTGGCTTCATGAAAAATTTTCTAGATTAATGAGCATCAAGTTAAAGGTGAAGAAAACATAACACCAGAGAAACCCATTTACGCTAATTCTTCCAAAAGAATGACTCCGAGAGCTGAGTCAATACCAACGAGAGATACACCAATTTGTAGTACGCCTCTTAGACTGATAAATGAAATAAAAATTGATGAAATTAATACGTCAGTCATTCTTAAGGTATTTTAAAAATTATATAATAGTAAAAATTAATTTTATAATATTTATATGATGTTTTTTAAAGGATCAATCTATTGTTATTTTGGATGGGACAATCAGTAGTGAGAAGGAAGAGGTAGCCATTAATGAGAGTGATAAGACAATCAGGAGTGAAACAATAGATAAATCAAATGATGGAAAAAAATTTGAAGTATGTATTTATTTATCAGTAATTTTATTATGGTTTGTAAATGAATTCTTTTTTTCCATTAGGAACCCAAGGATCTTCAATTAAGCTTTGAAAATCTCATTTTCCCATTGGGATGGGGAGTAACTTATTTTCTTGAACTGGTTAAAGTCATCAAAATAAATGAAGAAACTGGTTATCCGATTTACACAATAAATATTAAAGAACATTTTGTAGCGGAATACGAGGTAGCAGGAAAAAAGATTTTGAACGAAGATATCATCAAAGAGTTACCAGTAAAAATAAATTCAGTCAATCAATTACGAAAAGCGCTTATTTCTTTCTCTGTTTGGACACGTTGTATCGGAAGCCCTGAACCTAAATTTGTGGATTTGTATGATAATCGAAACCATATTACTGGATTCAAGGACAATTTGACGGGGGCAATACACAGTGCAAGGTGCTGCCTAATATTGAAAAATGCTAGAACAAAAAGATGCTTTTATTGTATCAAGCAAAGATCTAGTTTTCGAGTGGCCATATCCAAAAAGAAATCCAAGCCAACTGCCGCTAAACGCTTTCATAACTTGAGTAAGACTGAGCTGGTGACCGAATTAAAAGAATCTAAAATGGCGCAAATGAAACTCAGCGCAAAATTAAAACGCTCAAAAATAACAATAGAGAAGAAAATTCGAAAAAGTCCGGAACAGGTTGAAGTGGAAAATCATAATGTTTTAATGACAATTTTGAAAACCAATTTGGACAACCCAAATCCGCAGGACTCTGATTTCCAAAAAATGTTTCTAAAGACGCAACTGCAGATGTTGGAATGTAATAAACATGGAAGGCGCTGGCATCCTTTAGTGATCCAGTGGTGTTTATATATGTATCATAAATCCCCCAGCCTTTACAAGGTTTTGCATGAGGCTGGAATATTGAAATTACCATCGAAAATCACATTAATGAGGCATTCCACTGAGGTTGGTGGCAAGCCAGGATTCCATACAAATGTGTTCGAAAAATTAAAAATGATTTCAAGAAGTTAACACTCGAAGCCCATCACGAATACTTTGCTTTGGTAGTGGATGAAATGAAGATTTATGATGACATCGTTTACAGGGTGGAGAGTGGAGAAATGGTGGGCTTCATTAATCTGAATGATGTTCAAAATAAGATAATGGATATGCAATCTGAAATATTTAAAGAGAAACCTCTTGCCTCGCATGTCTTGCAATTTATGATCCGAGGTATCACATCATCCTACAAATATCCATTTGCACACTTCGCAACAAAATCTCTGACAGCGGAAAGTCTGGATTCGCTTATTTTCGAAGCTATTTGCAAATTGGAATTATGCGGTTTAAAAATATTTTGTGTGGTAGGAGACGGCGCTACAACAAACCGTAAATGTTTCGGAATGAACGGAGGGGGAAATTATTACAAGTGCGAAAACCCATTTGCGACAGATGATAGGGATTTATATTTCATATTTGACATTCCTCATTTGTTGAAGACAGTGCGGAATTGCCTTTTCTACAGCTCTGTGGGATGCACGTATAGGTTAATGAACATCAATGGGGAGATACTTATTTGGAACACCATAAAACGTTAAGGATATGGAGAAAAGTGGATCTTTAAGAAAATTACACAAATTAACATCGGACCACATCAATGTTGAAAATAAAATGAAAGTCAAGTTAGCTACGCAAGTTCTCAGTCAAAGCGTTGCAAATGGTCTAAAACAGGAATTTCCAAATGAGTATCCAGAGACTGTTCGTTTCATTGAAGTTTTTAACCAATGGTTCGATGTTATGAACGTGGGACACCTTTTAAAAGGCATTTATTCTCGGAATCCCAACCTTCATCCTTTCCGGAAAGCAGATGATCCGAGGCTTGCGGTAAATATTTTAAACTATAAACAAGTTTTCAACATTTACAATTATATGATTCATATTTCTTAATTTTCAGTGGCTCAAAAACGAATTCCTAGGATATTTGCAAGAATGGGAAAATTACGTGGAGGGACTACCTGAATCAAGGTCGACAAAGAATAAAATGATGCTTTCTAGAGAAACTCTATCTGGGCTTCGACAAACAAGTAATTAATAATTAAGAAATGTGATTTTTAAATTTCTAAAACATTTCTGGTCAATTTACACTATATGTAAATTAAAGTTTCATCCCTAAATAGATAGCTTTTTAACTAAGAAATTTTGATATTTTTCGCTGAAATAAGTTGGTGAATTGGTCAGAAAAAAAGGTATTAGAGTGTCAGGGAAAACCTGGATAAGTCAGGGAATTTAAAACTGGAAAAACTGTAGCAACCCTGAAATGTATATCATGTATTTAATGTAATATATCATTTCAGCAAATGCCATTCTGGAAATGATTCCTTTCTTACTAGAAAAAGGTGCGAAATTTGTCCTTACTGCACATTTCAATCAAGATCCTTTAGAGCAGTACTTTAGCAAACAGCGACAAGCGTGTCAAGCTGGATCACAGCCTAGACTATATCAATATTCCAGGACGACAAAAGTTTTGCAAAACCTTCCGGAAGGAAGAATTATGTTGCGGAACGTTAAAGGTGGAAACACTGAATAATATGTGAAAGACCAAATGTTTATTAAAAGTTTAAAATGTTAAAAAATTCATTGACATTTAAAAATACATTTTTCATTTACTTAAAATAGGAACAATATTTAGGAACAATTGAACGTGTTATTTGCACTTTTCATAAACCTTTAACACTCGAAACAACAATTATGTCTTTTTTGACTTCCTCTTCAATTTTCTTTTTTAATTTTTCCTTGTTCTTAAATTTCGTCTGCAACCTATTTTTCCTCGTTTCATCTTTTTTCTCATTTCTAATTTTTTTGGTAAGTCCATTGCCTTTGGTATTTAATAATCACTTTAAAAATTGGATCTCCAGCAGATGTACCAATGTTGGCACTACTTAGAATGGCTTCCCATTTTTCTTTAATTTCTTTATCATTTTTAATTGATGTTATTGCTTTATCAAGCCTTTCGGTACATGTTGAGTCGTTTAAATATTTTTCAACATGGACGTCAATTTTCTTAAAGAACATGAGAGCTGCCACATTGGGGTATTGTAACCCACCACGGCTCTGTAACTGGACCCATTTTTTGTACTCAAGAGTATAGATTCCAAATTGTTTTCTTTCATAACTTCACCCACTCGTTGGCTTTCGTTAGTTTTCTTTTTTTTTCAACAATTTACTTACAACATAGCCAGCCACATAAAACAATGTGCATTCTTCCTCCTCTTTAGGAACGTTAATTTGTGTATTAGGTTTTATTGCACACATTCCGCAGTTAAATACTTCTTGCATGAGCATCTTTAGACCAACTTTACATTCTTTTTCTGTTAAGCCAGAGTTTTCATCGCTTCTAAATGTATCAAGTAAAGTTTTAATATCACTGTGGTAAATGGTCTTGAACGTTTTGTAAGCTTTATCATTTTGAACAAAAATTGGGTGAAATAAATCCTGCACTTCCACGTAGCACGAACTATTTAATTCGATCTCAGAGGCCCAATTTATTATTTTCTGATGCTCTTCAGTAACGCCAATATCTAAAAGCTTCTTTAGTGCAAGTTTGCCGTCACTGAAAATTTTTTTAAATCGCACTTCAAAATTATCTTGCAAAAGACTATCATTTTTAAATAAATGAGTTCCGGAACTTTTCTTTTTTGACTTTATTATATTATTTTTCGAGGGAGAGCCAATGTTTTCATTGTCCGAGTCAGAGCTCAAGTCATCTAAGCCGAAATTTAAATTTAATGGAAACCTTCATAAAATAATCAGTTATGATACTTACCAAAACAAATTGGGATTTGGATTTTGTTAGACTCTTCTGCATTGAATAATTCACTAGCATTCGTTATGGGTTTTAAGGCGTTTGTATTGATTTTTTTCGTTTTCTTTTTCACTGGAGATATGCTGGAGCCTTCAAAAAAAATAAAAAATACCTTTTAACCAATAATTTCGGAAAATTTCTATAATAATAATTACCATTATAAACTTTCGGCTGGTTTTTCCCCTTTTTTACCGTAAACCAAAGCATAAGTATGATCGGAAAACCTGGACATAGTTAATAATAGTTTTTAAATCATCACGTAGTTATTAAAGAGAGAGACAGCATGGACGTAGTTCATTCGTCCATGTGGACAGTAAAAAGCAGACAGCTCGAGAAAACTTTATCCCCCTTCTCGCCCCTGAATCACCAACGAAAAGCGTTTCCGGTACGCTCGCAAGCTCCGCCAGAGTGCGTCGAAGTTTGTTTTTTTCGCTTTTTTTCCGGCTGGACCGTCCCCGTAGTTGATTAGTCCATGGATGGCGATTATTGCCTCACAATCACGTGGTGTCATTCTATGACGTAACGACAACCAATCGGAGCGAAGGGGTCGAATTTGTACGGTCCCTGGGGACGTAATGCGACATGTGATTTCGTGCCCAATGAAATCTCAAGAAGAAAGTTGAAAGAAAGAAGGCGTGTCACAACTTTCCTAGGAAAGTCTGCAGAATTCCCCCGATTATGACTTCTTACTAGTTTCGTCAGTTTAGTGTAGTGTAGGCTTTGCTGTTATCATTGGTATTTAAAACTCCAATAGGTTATGGGCCCAGCACGCTCCCACTGCGCCACAACAAAACTGATGGACTAGTCTACTGCCTGCTGTATCCGGTATCCGGATCCCAGTTACTACACCGTATTCCGTATCCTGGTCAATAGTTCCCGAAAGAAACCATGGATAGTCTACTTCGCCAAGACGTGAAAAGCTATCTGGTCCGGAGAATTGGAGGAGTTGGAAACGACAAATAGTCGACATCCTCACAGTACGAGACGTTTACGAGATACTGACTGGTGAATGGGTTGAACCCACGGGGCCGTTATTATCAGCAACAGCAGAAGAGAAGTCGGAATACACCTTAAACAAGAAAAAATACCGAGTGGCATTTAGTACAGTCCGGGGTATCATCTGGTCAGCCTTGTCCAAGTAGGTCCAAAACATGATTTCAAATTGCGAAACACCAAAGGAGATGTGGGACAAACTACTTGAATTTTCGAGCAGAAGTCGTCCAACCGTCTGTGTAACCTTCTGGCGCAACTTATGCGAACTGCGAAGTCACCAGAGGTCGACATGGCCACCCACATTGCCCAGATGTGTTCTCTCTGGACAGACATCTTGTCAACGGCACAGACAGAGAAGAACGTAACATTCGACGACTGCATACTCATTGCCTGCATCTTCGAGTCACTACCTCAGGATGAGTATCGATAATTCGGTATGCTCTGGGACACGCTGCCAACAGAAAAACAGACGGTCGCAGAATTGGAACGTCTGTTGATTGGCCGTGCAACTCGAGAAGGTAACGCTTTCCGAGATTCCTCTGGTCTTATGGCGAAACGCACAACCGGAAGTCATCACGGTCACTCATCAAACGAGACGAAAGGCATGAGACGTAAGCGGAAATGCACCAATTGCCAAATGTTCGGTCACGTTGCAGAAGACTGTCGAGGACAAAAAAGAGCTCCTAGAAAGACGAGCGTTGACAAGCATTGAGGGTCTGATTGCAGTAAACGGTCTCGTTGCTTGCTCATCATCTGAAGCAGCATGGTACTTTGACTCGGGTGCTACACAGCATATCACGAACGACGCCACAAAGTTCCTAAATTTCCGCAAGTTCGCTACTCCAGCGACTCTTCAGATTGGAAACAAGACGCAGATGACAGCGGATGGTGAAGGAGACATAAGGATTCAGTTTTGGATCGGAAAGAAACTCTATCAAGAGGTAGTCCACAATGTCTGGCATATCCGTGACTTTGCCTGCAATGTTTTCTCGCTGAAAAGCGCAATGAAGAGAAACAATAATCTGCAGTTCAAGGTCACAGCAAATTCTTGCGGTCTCTATGAAGTTGTCGGAGGCAAAAGGAACCTTCGTGTACTTGGAAAAGTCTAGTGTCTGTATCGTCTGGATATCAAAGTCGAGCAGCAGTCATGCTCCGCTCACATCGCAGCGGATCCGAGAAATGACCGGAAAGCAGATCTCCAAGTCTGGCATGAACGCATGGGTCATCAGGATAAATGGCATGTAGCAGCGACGTTACGGAGACTCGGATACGAAGTTCTAAGCCAGACGTCTGACAAGCTCTGTGAAGGGTGCATCTACGGCAAGATGACTAGGCACAGTTTCGGCACTCATTTGGAGAAGGCTACGAAACCAGGTGAAATGATCCATTCAGATCTCTGGGGACCATCACCGACACCGTCCATGAAGGGGAAGAAATACTACCTCCTATTCAAAGACGAGTATTCCAGTGTTCGAGCCGTATTTTTCTTAACGAAGAAATCCGAAGTCGTCAACTGTTTCAAAGAATTCCTTGCCTTTTGCCGAACCCGCAATCGCACAGTACAAGAGCTGGTCATGGACAATGGAACTGAATATGTCAATGTAGAGTTCCGTCAATGGACGTCTCAAGAAGGGTTACATCACCGCAAGTCCATGCCATACATGCCCGAACAGAAGGGGGTCGCTGAACGAGAAAATCGTACGATCATGGAGTCTGTAAGCGCCATGTTGTATTCCAGGTCGGACTTACCAACGAAACTCTGGGCTGAAGCGGTGAACACAGCCGTCTATATCCTGAACCGAACAGCACCTACAGTCCTACATGCATTGCTGGGAAGACGCCGTTCGAATTGTGGACAGGGAAGACAAACCCATCGATCCAGCATCTGCGTGTCTTTGGCACTGAGTGCTTTGTCCACATACCAAAAGAGAAGTGGAAGAAGCTGTCTCGGAAGGTGTATAAAGGTTTCCTGGTTGGCTATGAAGACAATGCAGACGGATATCGAGTTTATGTTCCAGAGCTGGACGATGTACTAAGATCTCGAGATGTCAAATTCAATCCCGAGACGTGCGTTCCTGATTCCTGGATTCCTGTCTCTGAGGGTTTGTCCAGCCAGGGCGAGCAATTGACCGACGATTTCGTTTGCGAAAACCGGCCTACCAGAGCCACCAACTCATCAAAAGACGGACCAACCAGAGCCACTAATGAACCATCAGGCATGCCAACCAGAGCTGCCGACTACTCAAATGACGAGACAACCAAATCCGTTGAAGCGTCAGAAAACGTGGCTACCGGACACAATGAGGCAACAGTCTCTGACGAAATGTCAGACAACCGGTCTGAGAAGAGTGGTCCGGTACTCAGAGATCGTTCAACGCTCAAGAGAGTTCAGCTATGCCATACCTGTCATCCAGGAAATAAAAGCTTTCTTGATCCGTGATACTTTACCACAGACTGCAAGAGAAGCACGTTCAAGCAGCGAATCCATAGAATGGCAGAAGGCAATGTCAGATGAGCTTTCAGCAATGAAGAAACACGATGTCTACGAGATGGTCGATCCTCCGCCTGGTCGGAAGATCGTCGGAAATCGTTGGATTTTTCGTACGAAGAAGGATGAAGATGGTACTGTCATCAAATATAAAGCCCGGCTAGTAGCAAAAGGCTACACGCAACGAGAAAGTATCGGCTACGACGAAACTTTCGCACCAGTTGCTCACTTCGAGACGCTACGAATTTTTATCTGTCTGGTCGCCAAGGAAAATCTTATTCTAAGACAATTTGACGTAAAGACTGCATTTCTTCATGGCAAACTATTCGAAGAAATCTACCTGCGCCAACCCAAAGGTTTCGACGACGGTAGCGGACGAGTCTGGAAGTTACGAAAAAGTCTTTACGGTCTCAAGCAATCTCCACGATGCTGGGACGAGCGAATCGACAAATTCCTACGTAACCATAGATTTAAAAGCGCTGATGGAGATCGATGCCTATATATCCTGTCAACCAATGACGCTTTCTCGGTCCTCATCCTCTACGTTGATGATGGTCTGATCGCTGGAAGTACAATCGAAGCGGTAGACGAGTTCCTCCTAAATTTCAGTGACGAATTCGAAATCCTCACAGGAAGAGCATCAACCTACCATGGCCTGAAAATCGATACGTTGGAAGACTGATCCATATTTCTACACCAGAGCGCCTATGTCGAAAAAGTCTTAGAGAGGTTTAACATGCAAGACTGCAAACCAGTAAAACTCCCACCGGCAGTCAACGACCATGTACGCCTCAGCCATTGGAAGTCTCAGATACGCAGGCACAGGAACACGGCCTGACATAGAATACGCTGTCAATCGAGCATCTCAAGCCATGGCCAATCCCACAGTCGCTGACTGGAACTGGGTTAAAAGAATCTTTCGATATCCATGTGAAGAACAACTAGCGGACATATTCACCAAGTCTCTGTCCGCAGAAGTCTTCATTCGTCTTCGTCAAAAACTCAACCTACGTTACCATGAAAAAGTCTTCATCGAGGCCGAGTGTTGAAGATAAGAAACGATATCGGCTTTTTGGTGCACATCCTTCACGGCACCGTGGCTTAGTTGGTTAAAGCACCTGTCTAGTAATCAGGAGATCCTGAGCTCGAATGTCGGTGGTTCCTTCCTTCGACGCGCTTTCGTATCACCGTCCCAATGGAACCTTAGACCTTCCAAGTGTATATCTCAATAGTTTCCTGATGTTAATTATTATATTTAAAAAGTTTAAGGTTAATTTTCATCTTCTATATATTTATTGAGATATAAACAAAAAATATTTATGATATTTTACTAATTAAAAATCAAACATCTTGGACTATAATTAAAGTTAAAGGGCTTTTATTTTTATTTGATGTTACTTATTTTATTTTACTTGGTTTTACTTTGTTGTATTTAATTTACTTTATGTATAATAATATTTCACATTTTATTTACTTATAACTTTTAATTTTACTATCGCTAAAGAGTACACAAACTGACAAGTTTAGTATATTAGTGTCAGCTATATTTACGGATAGGATGACACTTAGCTTGAATATTGGAGTTTTCACGACTTCAGCAGTTGACAATATTGACCATAATCCGAGAGCTACAAGCTCCCAATCTTCATTTCACGGAACCGGCATATCCCTATTTCAACATCCTGGACCTGGAAACGTCGGTACACCGCAGAATCGTTTGGATCAAGTTGCAAAAACACGAAAAAAAATCCACGCTACCATTGGACTACACGGATGTACCACCTATTCCTGTTACGAAAACACGCCCGATAATACCAACAATTACCGGCTTAGCTGATTACTTTAACACAAACATCCCATTAATACACAAAGCTATAGAAGAGGAGCTCGAATGGTGCAAACACGTCACAAAAACTATTGAAGATGGTAACGAATCTGATATTAACGTCTCTTGGGCAGCATACCATGCTAACAGAAATATTCAAAGTTTAGAATACCCTTTGGCAACATCTGCTATATTGCCATTATTCCAAGACGATTCAAAATCCGTCGCAATGATTCGTCATTCAATGGACGTTGTAAAAAAAGCGACTGCAATTTTAAACCCTGGTCAAGTACCGGTCATTGCTTGCCACCAGCCCCTTTTCAAATTTGCCAAAGAAATCCAATGGCGATGGCCTGAGAAGTATGGTTAAATGTTTTGGTAGTCATGCTTGGCGGCCTTCATATAAAAATGACGTTACTTTTAGACGGAAGTGGAAAGACATTAGCTCTCGATCAAGCCAATATATTTTCATCAGGAATAGCGCAATCTTTATTAAAAGCATCTCACGTGAAAAAAACTTGCCGAGTACACCGGATCACAGCTTGCGCACTTTAAACACTTCAAAAACAGGCGTTTGAAAACGTCGATGCCCAATGCTCATTCGAAGAGTGGTGCGCTCGTCAACAGGATGCTAGTTCCCAGTTTAATTTTGGCAGCTTATTTTGAATACCGAACTTGTATTTCTAACATGGGACCGAGCTGTTCACGAAGGTGACTTTCGACTATACGTCAAGGCGTTGAAAAATATCCAATGGCATTTTCACGCTCTCGATCATTCAAATTATGCCAGGGTTGTGTCTCTTCACTTAAAAGACATAGTTTCGCTCCAAGAACACCCAAAAACTTTTTATGAGTTCTGCGAGGGAAAATTTTCTTTCAATAAAACCACAAGACCGTTTTCAAGGATGCCGCTAAATGAAACGCACGAACAAAATAATGCTTTTATCAAAGGCGATTGAGGGGCCATATGTCTGAAAAACCCACGTCTCTCTTGCGATGGATGGTAGCTGGACTAGAAATGTGTCGAATTGTTGATTTTATAAAATGTCTTTACGCTTGCCCAACTTGTTGAAATGTTGCCCTGGTATAGTTCAGCCAATGCCTAAGAGTGAGTTCATAAACTTTTTAGTGAGAGAGAAAACGGATCCACAGCTGAAGCGGGGAGGCAACATTTCAACAAGTTGGCCAAGGTTATTTTATAAAAATAACTATTGTTCAAGAATTTCAAAATATAATTGACAAGCGAAGTTTTAAAAACCAGACATGTCACCACGAGGATACTCAAATGTTGGGAAAGAGTTCAATCACTCGTATCGATCTTGAATGATATGGGCAATACTTTCGCCGATGTGGTGAAGATTTACTTTTATTTGATTATGGACAATAAAACAGCAATTTCTTTAAAAAATATTAAAACTGTTGGTGAACTCCAATCCAAGGAGCTATTTCTGAAGCATCCCAGTGAAGACGCGTTGTCACTACAATTATTACGTGTTGCTTACCAAGCTGGTCATGTCTGGGGACAAGCTCTATTCAGGGAACCTATTTTTTCGCAGCCATCAAGCTTTGGTTGGACCACAGTCAACGTAGCTAATGGCGGTACGGAATGGCAACCTCTGTTTATGATTCTATCCCCCGCCGGTGATGTCTGCAGAGAGATGATAAAATTCGGTTGCGTGAAAGGGTGCCGCGGTAATTGTAGATGCATGAAAGCTAATCTCCCATGCACTGAACTATGTAAATGTGGAGGGTGTAAAAAATATTTTTTTGTGCATTATATAACTGTTTAACTTGAAAAATATTATAAAACTAAATAAATAATTTAAAACCTTTTTAAATAAAAGCAAACTTATTGAAAAAGAACCACCGTAATAATTGTTTCCGAGCTCTTTTTATTTAACTAAAATTTCCTAAAATAAAATACTTATAATTAGTCTCAAATATATATATAGAATGATTTCATAATATAATATAATAAGATAGTTTAAATATGCTGTTAAAATATTTTTAAATATAATAATTAACATATAATCTCTATAAATATCGAAATCTCTACTGGAAATCTATACGCACTAGCATGTAGCTCAAGCGGCGCTAAGGAGGAGTTTCGCAAGGGTTGTTCATAAAGGTACGATTGCAATATCCTAACGACTTTGACAGCTTGTCAAAACTGTCACAATGGAGATAGCGAATGGCTCTAATCTTTCATTGATTTTATATACTACTAAGTATTTATTCACCAAATTTCATGCTTTAATAGACCCATAATAAAAGAGTGACCGCAGACGAGGCTTAAGTGAGACGTCTGGACGGAACATCCTGTTTGTGACGTTTTGAACCACGAGACCGCCATTGAAATATACAGGCGGAAGTAAGGAAACGGATGTTTCGTTCAAATGCTGAGTTGCCAGGTATAAATGTTAATTTTCGGCTCCCAACTTTCAACATGGGTCAATCACAAAGTGCACGATTTCGAATAAATTCACCCGTTATCCTCTAGACTAATACAAGTTAAGTTAAGAAATAACCAACCAGAAAGGGTCCGCATTGTCCACCCTAGCCTAGCCTTCTATATGGTCTCGATAACAGCAGCCACTAACTCTCTGGCATTTACAATACTTTTGATATTTATATATTTATTATGTTACTTTTGCTATAATCCACAACTTTATTTTGAATGCTTATCGTGGCAGAGTTTCGTCTCGAGGTTGCTGACGGCTGTTTTGGCGTTAGCATGTTCACTTATATACCATCAAATTGAAAGAGTAGCGCGCGCAAAGGGGATTTTTATGCTCTCGTATAGTCGGGGCCAAAGCCGTCAGAGTAATCTTACCATAAGCGATACGGCCATATAAACATTCCAAGTAGAGGTGTGGATTCATTTCCATGTTGATGCATTTACAGAAATTGTCCTTACCATTAGTTGATGCCCCCCCCCCCTTACAGTGCAAACAAAATTTGTGTTTAAAAAGTATTTTATTTCTTACAAAGTTTTATATATTTACATCACTTATTTGTATAAAAGTATTAAAATAGCCCTTTCTGTATCTCTTAATAAATAGCATTTAAATAAAAATTACATTAATGTAATAGTAATGGTGGCTCTAAGGAGTGGCTCTCGGCACCCTACTGGAGCTGTTCGTGGAAGAACTTGCTCCATCGACAATGTCGGTAATTGTCGCGTTCCCATCAGGCGTTGCGGTGTCGTTGAGCGGAGCCACCATCGCGTTGAAGGACCAAGAGGAGAGATTGAATACGGGAATGTTGGATGTACTCCGGTTCCTCTCGTCGGGGAGAGTGGCCGGAAAAGTAGGCGGGGATGGAAGCGAAGAGAATGGATTGAAAGTCGGCCAAGTAAAGTTCCGCACTGTCCAGTCAACATCGGAGCTTGGGTTATCCACAAACCGCAATGCTACAAATTATAACCGGTCATTAATTATGATAATAAAATCGTCTTGGTCACTGCTACTTACTTCCATTGACGAATTGCCAAGAACTCGTCCCAGTTGATCCAAATACGGCACAGCTCAGAAATACGAAAACTGATACAAGCACCATAATACGTTTTAAAATCGGTACTTTCACAATGTCAACTTTACTTTACCGATGAAGTATATGCATCTGATGAAACCGTAGAATAACAATACTATTTATAGGAAAGTATATGTTTTTAATATTGTTGTATAAAAAATCATTAAAATAACAAATTTTTTCAATATCAATGTAAGCTGAATTATAAAAGCTCAAAAAAATGATGGAAATATTTCGGTGGCTTGAAATAGAAAAAAGATACTTTAATAAAAAACTTAAGATATTGCTAATATTAATATAACATATTATACTTATAAAAACAGCCGCACGTTTTTCAAAAAAAAAAGACTGATAACTATGCGAAGGACTAAGTGTCAGACTCGAAGAACGGCGGTATTCTGCATGACCCCGCAAGTAAGAAGGGAACCGCCTACTTACTTCGGCCCTACCATTCGACGAGAGCTCACCGATTTCCCTCTTCTTTCCCCTCTTGCTTGGCCAATTGAAGGGTTGCTTTAGTGTGACGTATTACTTGTTTTTAATTCCCAACTTCCGGTTAAAATTTTCCGACATTTTTAATATCATTTGTCAAGTGAATTTTGCTGAAACTGCAATGGGAGTTATTGCTGCTGTCGTGGGAATTGAAACGATAGGCTTAGCGGAAGAAGTAAAATTTTTTAACGAAGGTAGCATGGAATTGAGAATGTTTAGCTAAGCGCATCATTGAAGAAGCAGGTATTTAATATGTACTTTACAATCGTTGAACATAAGGTTATAATTAATTGGCGTTATTTTTTACAGATAAGGCTCTTTTCAACGTGTTTTGTCTAGTAACCACGAAACTGGGCTACGTTCAGTAACGCTCATCAACACAAGCGGCTTTCAGGTACAAAATGATAAAATTGAAGAGCCAATGGTACAATACTCTTTGTAAATTACGATTACATTATAAATTTGGAAATACAAATATTTTTATTTGCAGATGCATACTACCGAATGAACTTAATTAAAAATGCTGAATGTAACAATTATCTCCTCGCATATTACCACTCTTTATATATTCCAGATTTTTCACAGAAAGCCCCTATTCAGATGTAAATACTACAAGGTACTCCTCCGTACGACACTTATTCAATAATATGTACAAGTGTTTTATTTTAAGTGGTTCACTTTTAAGTATGTCTGGATATTATCCGTTACCAGTATTGTTATTTCTTGCATCAGTTTTTAGGTTGTTCCATTATTTTCATATCAGATGAGGAAATTTTGGGAGCTAGCAAAGCAGATTAACCACGAGTCCAACTGTGTCCCATCGATTATTCTGCTTATAGTTATGAGCACTGCTTTTATGCCGCTGAAGCTCTTCACATTTGGGTTCATTAAGATGGGGAATAGAGGCTTTCACTTCCTCCACAGTATATGAAGGGTCTTCATCACTCATTTTTAAACAATTGCTTAGTGCTTAACAAAATATTTCACAAAATCGAATTGAGTCCAATATTTATTTCACAAATTTCTACACATTTTCCAAACAATATACTAAAAACCTTTATTTATTTTTGTGATTGGGAGAAAAAAACCTGTAGGGATGGCGAATGGTTGAGCAGTTATTTTCATAGGTGGATTTAAGAGCCATCCCTATTTGAATACAGCCAATTATAGCAACATAAAAGGTGTAATTATCACCACCGCCTACATTTGGCTGTTGGAACAGAGCTCCAGCCGCTTAGTAACTACTGATAATACAATCACTAATTCGCTACTCCTACGTGTTTTTATTTCGATATGGCTTATAGGTGCATAATTTTATATAGCCTACAGGTTCATATTTCTTGTTAGAATTTAATTCCATAAAGTAAACAAACTAAAGAATATTCGTCACTTGTTGGAAACTTCACGAAGCTCTTCCGTTTTTCCCGCGCAACTGAGTGGTCAAAGTTGGCTGTACTTTTATGTAAATTTTATTCAATAAATTGTACACTAAAGCTGAATATGTAATAAAAATATTGTAAAAAATAATTATTTTTATTCTGTTTTAATTTCAAACAAGATTCAGATTACTATGGAAGGTTATTTTTAATTATTGTTATTATCATAAAAGATGTTGTTCTAAAGTTAATGAAATTTAAAGTAGATGGCATTGTTTTAGGGCTATTACTTTTTTGTTTGTAAGAAGATGGCATTACAAAAGTTTTGAATAAAAAATGAAAAATAGATGGCATTGCAAATTATCTTCCCTAAAATAACACTAGATGACACTGTACGCTTAATTTTGGTGTAGGGGGCGTTTTAACGTTATTTCCGGAACATTGGTCGTCAAGAGTCACGTCACACTAGTGACGTCGCTGCAGCCCTTCAATTGGCCAAGAGGGGGAAGAATAGGGAAATCAGTGAGCTCTCGTCGAATGGTAGCGCCGAAGTAAGTAGGCGTTTCCCTTCTTACTTGCGGGGTCATGCAGAATACGGCCGGAAAAGCTTATGGGATCTGCAACCCTCGGGATAATTCGTCAACTCGTATCGTATCGTATTGGGATAACAAGTACGGTCTAGAATATTCCTAGACCTTGCTCAACAACATTAATTCAGCAAAGCCCTATTCGGCTTTCCGTTGCTACGCAACTCGTTTTTAAATTTTTAATGTTTAGGCTTAGTTTCTCTTTTCGGTTTAATAGTCGAGAGCCAGATTTCCTGCACGGTACTGACGAGTCCCAAATAGGACGAAACCGGTCTACCGTTGGAACTTCTGGCTATTTTATTTAATTTAATTTAGTTTTTCACTCGAAGATCTATTTGGTCCGAGTTTCGCCTCTTTTTGTTGGCTCGAAGACCTATCGGTACGAGCTATTAGTAAGTTTTTAAATTTCTTCAAATTTGTTTAGGGTTTAGCTTTATTATCCCTTTTCTAATGGACTAATCTACTTATTCGCTAATTTTATCATCCTATATGGATGAAATAGCTTCCAGAACAAACTCAACTCTAATAGTTTTAGCAACATCTTCGAATTCAGGCAATGTTTTCTATTTAAAATCGACGAAAATGGAACGGTGTATCGTATAAATCCAGAATCTAAGACCCAGAAGGGCGCGTGTTAAATTTAGCCTAAAATTATTATAAGTAACAACGTGGTTAAGAAAAAATTCATATTAAAGTAAAAGAACCGTTACTAAAAACGGAAAAAGTTAGGCTTAGGTTAATAATATAAATGATCCTCCCCGGATGACGCTCGAACTCACAAACTCGGCATTTCTAACCCGTACTATAAGTACCGCGCCGACCAATTGCTGTACTCGGGAATAATTTACATGCCATGGAATGTATCTTGTACCATAAGTAACATAATAACAATAAGTATGACACTTTCTATTGCATTAATGCTAATTTTCTAACCGAACCTTTTTTCGGCACTGATACTCTCTTCAAGCTGTGACTTGGATTCGCGACTTACCGATTTGGGTGACTACTTTTTTATAAAAATTAAGCCTAATATCGGAGAGAACGTTCTGGAGTCGCGAGGCGCTTTGGTTTTGTTTTGAAGCCCGCGTGTGAGCCATGCGTGATAAAAAAAACTTGAGCTTGTGGAGCCGATAAAAACTTTTTTTAATTTTTATCATTTGGGCCTAATATTCCGCCTACCTATCGGAAACCAGATGTTTCGGTTTAGCGGAAGTCTCACCTATTTTAGACACTAGAGGGCTCTATGCTGAGAAAACATCTTGATTACGCAATAACTATGAAAATCAGTTTGGTGGTAAATCTCGTTAATTGTCATACTTATTGTTATTATGTTACTTATGCTTGTACTAATAAAGCGGTGCAATTTTAGAAATGAAACAGCTTTCCCAAGGAAGCCTCGAACTCAGTCTCAGAACCTCGGCTTTAAAGTAGTATTTCAATTTTAAATTAAGGCCTAATTTGTTGGTAATATATAGGTTACTTATTTATAATTATAGAGCCATATATTATGTTTAAATTTTAATAATTAGTACCACTTATTTAAAAGCTAAGGTTATTTTAAATCAATATTTTGAAATAACCATGATATTCCGTTTACATCTTTTCTGGGTTTTTTAATCCATGTAATAATGGCTAAAATATATTAATAGTCTTAGTCGATAGCTACGCCGCAAAATTTTCGTTTTGAAAACGAAAACATCTGAGAGAGTTGGCCGTTTTCGGTCTATCGAAATCTGGCAGCCTTGCCTGCCTTCCGGCCTGTATCTCCATACCGAAAATGGCCGACGATTACGCCGCCGAAAATATTTTACTAAACTGATCGGCGGCGTTTTTGACCATTATTTTGAATTATCGACTACGACTATTTTGAGTCTACAAATTTAAAACCTAGAGTAGCTTATGTTTTATAATGGCCCGTGCATGTCGCCGTAAAATTTCAACGAGGCGAAGATTTAATTTTCTTTCTTCTTATTCACTCGATGTTCTGGGCCTAATGCAATGTTTACAGGAGGTTCGTAAAATATAATATACATTAATTTGTTATAATGCAACCCCATCGATGTATTTCTAATGCAATTTTATTATTGACGTACTGCAATTCCATATATAAATTGAAGAAATTTACATATACGTAGTCAACGAACCTTGTTTTTTTAAAATTACGTTAAGTGGCTCTGTTCAAGGTTCTTAGAAAAATCTCTTATATAGATCTATTTAAAATTTTTAAGGGTAAAATCAGCGTTGCCAGAATTTTCAGACCGAATTATTGTACAAAGGGTAAAAAATTATAGTACAACAATGGAAATTATGGTACCAATATCAAATAGTATTAATTACTTTTAATTTAAAGTGTTTGTTGCATAACATGCAGATAACTGTTCTCGTGACGTTTATTTATGTTGAGTTGACCATAGAAATCGGAATAACTAACTGAAATATTGCCGCGCGGGACGATTAGAAATTCCGATTTCTAAGGTATTGACTATCGAGTTATCTGGCAACACTTGAACGTGGGCTTAATATTTCGTCACCTGAAAGAAAAAACTATGTAAATTTACCTATACTTTTAATTAGTATAAAGTTACGTGGTTTTTGCTTTCAGGCGACTATTTTATGCATAGTTAAAAAGAAATTCTTATTATTTTAGTAGTAGAAATAATGTAAATATCAAAATAGTACCATTATAGTACAATAGGTTGGAAATATGGTACATTTTGGTACTATATAGTACGCTATCAAAATAATTATAGTACCATTTATGATATAATGCAAAATTATGGTATTTGTACCATAATTATAGTACGTATGGCAACGCTGGGTAAAATTCATCCGAGGTAACGTGGTGATGGCGTTATTTGTTAGTAGATGGCGCTCTGATAGCAACATGACGTCATAATTTTGATTTTCAACGATTGGTTGAAAGTTTCAGTTTTTAGTGGAGATTCTGGAGAACGGTTTTGTCGAGATTTAAAATACAAAATTATCTTCCCTGATTGGGTAGTTTAAAATTGTATTATAGTGCCATCTATGGCGGAGAGTGTTAACTACTGTTATAATTAATTGTTAATTTAAATTACAAAAATTATATATTTTTAATAAGAATTTAAAGTACTATAATTTAGTAATTAATAAATAACTTTTTAAAAAAACTTTATTTTTCATAAACTTCATAGTGTCGTCATCTACCTCAAACATTGAATTATTACAAAATATAATATCCGCTAGATTGCACTGTCGCACTAAAACATTTATGTATAGAATTTTCTTCTGTATCACAAAAGTGTTATCACCATTCACCAACCCTTTTTGAATAATAGTAAATTAATTGAAAATAGACAAAATGGCGGCCAATTTTAGACACGAGGAACTCATCTGGACTCCCACGGCAACATATTCTTATTACAAACTATTTTAAGTGCTCTAAAATAAGAAATTATCATAGGTACACAAGGGAAGGGGAGAGATAACTTGTTGTAATTTTATTATTTTCATTATTAATTGACACCACCATTGTATACTTTTTTCAACGAGCTTCTATTTTTTCACTAATGATGGGGGAATTAAGTCTGACTTATTGTGGTACACGAGTTTCTATTAATGGTAAGACCTTTTAAAGTTGAATAGCCCTGCCTGAGCCCAATTTTTTTTTAACTGTACTAAAATTTAAGGGTAAAATTTTACATGTATAAATGCTGGCTATGCCACTGTCCTTAAGAAATACGTCTAAATGAGTTTGAAGTTATTTAAATAAGAAATAAATTAAACTAATTAAATTAAGCATAGATTTTTAATTGACATAGAAATAAAATAATTTAAATATTATTACATTGTAATTTCAATAATGATAAAAAAATTGTTTAATTTTTAATGAGAATTTGAATGGGAACTTCTCGGGCTTGTAAAAAACTTTTTCCAGAAATCATGTCCAAAGGCTCCTGGAAAATAACAAATCAAAATGAATCATACGCTCAGGATTGTGACAATAAAGAGTGTGACTGTGTGTATATTCTTAGTCGATTCATGGACAGTAAATTAAGAGGACAGGTTTTCGATACCCTTCCACAGTGCATTTTATCTAATGCGGTTGATATTGTTACGTAATTTTTTGCGCTTTATATTTTAGTAATTTTGAATTTTGGTTTTTTAATTCAATAAAAACTATGAACTGATATTTAGTATATCATATTTAATCTATAAAAACGTGAAAAAATACCTTTTGGCGTAAAAATGTACTTTGTGTTTATCTTTTTCTTTTTTCGAACAGTATCGTCTACGGGGGCTAAAAACCAGGCTTTTTACCGATCCTCTAAAATCTACTATCCATGGTCGATTATTCAAAGTAGCGGTCGAAAAAGCATGGTTGCCGACCAATTATAAGTTTATTTTTTCCACGGAATTGTTTCACTTTTAAATTGAAATAGGGAATAACCATATTTTGGTAAAATTGAGAATGTGAGTTTAGAAAGAAAATTTTTGTAAATTTATCGCAAATCTAACCAAGTTTCTAAAAAGTCATAGATTTACGGTTTTGAAAGAAGCACCAATACAATTTTTTTTTTTCAAATCTTGAAAAGTACCAAAATGCCTTTAAAAACTCCGAAAACGTACTTATGTACTTAAAATTAGAAAATGTACCGAAAAAGTACCATTGTACCAATTCTGGCAACGCTGCTGCGGCCAAAGACGCCAACCAGTAATTTAAAAAAAAATTCCAGCGCCATTTTCTGTTTAGAGAAACAGCACTGCCAGGCGAAAAATTCTCAGACCGCCAGAGACGATAATATTGCAAGACTCAGATTATTGTGTTTGAAAAACACCGATTCACCGAAAATTGCCAACTTGGATTTTTCCGCCAAGGTGGGAAACTAATATTTTGCGTTGTCGTATCGGCTGGGATATAACTAATGCATACAATTAAGAAATAATATTTAAAACTAAGAGTAATTATCTATTTTTTTATTTGAAGTATTTTTCATCCATATTTTTATTTACTTAAATGACAACATAATCAATTTTTGATATTTATAGTTCAGAATATGGCGGATAGATGGCAACAGCTGTTCCATTTTTCCAAATGTATTGACCATAGCCGCCTAGATTAATCTAGGCGGCTATGTATTGACAGACCAAATCGGTTCCGTGCTTTGTATAACTAATGCGAATAAATGAGTAAAATAAAATCAGTCTCTCTTGTCGCTAGACCTTATTTTGTCGGCCTTCGAAAACGTCTGGACTAAAATCTTTTATTTTTTTTCTCTGGTTGGTAAACTTGATCGACTTCACGCAACGGAATCCCCTGTAGCAAAAGTAAATAGGGGGAGAAAGTCTATCCTTGGATAAATAATAGAAGTGCCTACCTGGATTTAACACTCTATCGTTCTGCGTGCATTTGCTAAGTGTTTGTTACGGGTTCTGCCTTGTAGAAGGCTACGTGTTACGGGAGTTTCGGAAATTCTCCGTTAACTTCACCGAAGCGGCGCTGCTGTCGCAAAATCCATTTGCTGGTCAGATTTTTTCAAGTGATATATCCAGGTAGGCACTACTATTGTTAATCCAAGGTCTATCACTGCCTTCAGATTTTACCTTCTACCATGCTTGATACTCCCTATTTACTTTTGCCTGTAGAACAGTAGAGGTTGAGTTTTTGAAGGACTTTCGGGGTTTACATGATATTAGAGTGTGTGGTCGATGTAGACGCCTATCGGTACGCCCCATTTCCTCAAGGTCAGTGGCGCAATCAGAATAAAGCACGAAATTTAGACTTAAAAAGATTATAAAGATCGCTCAATCTCGACGACAAGCGTGTGCCAACATTCTCACTAGAGCGGGTGTAAATAAATAAATGTCTAACAATGCGGGTGTACATAAATAAATGTCTAACAATGCGGGTGTAAATAAATAAATGTCTAACAATGCGGGTGTAAATAAATAAATGTCTAACAATGCGGGTGTAAATAAATAAATGTCTAACAATTAATCAATTATAAAGGAATATAGTATGTATCCGAAAAATGTTGATAAATAGAAATCATAATGCATTGGAGATATAACCACCGACTAAACATGCGACAATTTCGGCGTCCATCTGTCCGTCGCGAAACTGATAAAAATAATAATTTAGTTCAATCTAAAATATATTTTCCGGAGTCCTATTGTAGGTCTGAGGTCAAAATATTATTTTGAAGTATTAACCAGAATATGTTATTAGATATGTTAAGCCAGCGCGATGGAGTGTAGCATGTACAAGCTGTATACAAAACAGTGGCGTAGAAAAGGGGAGGATCCAAACCACCCCTTTGGTTGTAACTTTGCCCCCCCCCCTTCTCAACCCCTCTCAGGTACTTTACATAGTCTGAACCCCTACCTTGAAAGATTTATGGCTACACCACTGATACTAAGCTGGCTTCGATTGCTTTAGTTTGTAATGATAAACAAAAAATGTTCTTTAAAGGCTTCGGGCATGCTTATTTTCTTCTTCTTCCTGGGGGGAAGCCACCCCTCTGGGTGCGCCACTGCTTAAGGCTGCTACTGCTAGAGGCCATAATATGCTATTTACTTTTTGTGACTCAACTATTTTGCAAACTTTACAGCGCTGAACTATAAGCAGTGAATGTTAATTTCCCTATGCTGGCGTGGAGTATTTTGGTTATTGAATTTAGTGTTATAAATCAGCTCAATAATAATAATAACCACCTTAGGCCTAAGTCATCAAGCGACTTTTAAAGCCATTAATTCAGGTGGCCGGGTTACAATGCGTAGGAGGGTGGTGGCAAGCCCTTCGCACCACGTGAGCCAACAGCTCCCTACACTAACTATTACCGTTAAACTCAACAAGTTTTTATGGAAGGGGAAACCGAAGAGCTCGGGGGAAACCCCTTAAAACAGTGGGGAGAGAACTTGGTTTTTGTCCTAAACCCCAAGTGATTCAAATTCTGTTTTGTAAAACTAGGGATTGTTTCCTTAACAAAAATCAATTGTGCATATTATTAATTAATAAGTACATGTATCTACGAACCTTCGTTCTATCGGTGGCCTGGAATTTAACCCTACGCAAACTGTGGACCAGTGCGGATTTAATTTCGAGAACGGCCAACCTCAGCCCGAGACAGTTGCGGGGTCCAGTCCCAAAAGGCAAGTACGTGTACGGCACTATCGAATCCTTGTTCTCCGGAAGAAATCTAATTGGCAGAAATAAAAATGTGCAATACCATAAGTAAAGTAATAGTGTTAAGTATGCCATTTATAAATATCGGTAAATATCGTAAATAGCTAGGCTCGCTTAGGGTGCAAAAAGAAATCAAGGGTTAGCGATGATTGTCAAAAACCCTTTTCATTTAGTTCTGTCTCACATTTGTTTATTATTATCCTATGTAACATTATCACTATGTATAACATTTACATCAAAACAAATTCAATGAGACCTTGTTTCATACGGAACATACAACAAGTAAAACAAAAAAATTTAGATTCTTATAATCTTTAAGCTATTGAAAAGGTTTCCATGTAAGGTACGAACTAAACTATCCAATCGTGTTGGCGCCATCTGTTTCAATAAGCAGACACTTCTGCAAAGTATACTAAGGTTTAGTTTTCCAATAACACGATAGATGGCGCCAACACGATTTGATTAAGTTCATTTACTAGGCCTAACTCTACAACTCAACAAATACTGTCCCGCGAAACGGTAGGTCCTGGAAGGCGGATTTGGATCTCTATTTATTCTACCTCATTGGTTTTTCACAGTTTGAACGCAATGTACCTTTCTGGTTTGAAAGATTCTGGATCAGGAAAAAACTCTGGGTCCCGGTGGATGGCGTAAATTGGAATGTTGACCATCATGCCCGGCTTAAACGGAATTCCATTTAGATCACTCGCAGATGAACAGGTTCGCAATAAACTACACAAAAACATCGAAATTAGTTGTAGAAAACTACTTAAAACGCGCCAAAGTACTAAATCGTACTAAATTCGTGCTCAAATCAGCCCAGTATCTCATTTGTTCCTCAGAACTGATGTTTTCTGACGCGATTCGAGAACACTCCGGTGACATAATTCTAACCACCTCTGTTGCTAGGGGAATATTCGACCATCATACCCTCGTAGCGTCTCCTAATGGTCATTCTCAGAACATTTAAATACAATCTGATTATTGTATTCTCAAAATTCATTTGACTGTGTCTTACAATGAATGATTATGATCTGGAAGGAATATTTAATTGCCATTTACAAGGTTTTTTCATCTCTAAGGTCACTACAATTTTTCAATTTGTTAAATAATGGTAATTAACTAATAAACTTTAAATTATTTTGAGAGATACCGTAAAAGGATTTCGAGAGCTCACCCGTACCATAAGTAACATAATAACAATATTTATGCCAATTAGCAAAAATGCAGAGATATCGCGCAATAAAGGTTTACTTCAGCAGAGAGTTTCCTGGTGTTTAAATATTTCAAAGGCGAAATATATCAATAACAAGTAGTCGGAGATGGGTGGGATTGGTTCAGAAAGAAAATAAGCATTAAAACAATAGGAATTAAATGTCATACTTATGGTATTATGCTATCTATGCCCGTACTCATAAAAAAGCAATGTCGTGAATGTGAAATGATGCAATGGTTTTTAAAGATAGAAAAGAATGTCCTTACTAGGAGAACGGAGGGAAGAGTCTTAAGGTTTCCTGGACCACCCCATCCAAGTACGGCATACTGCCAATCGTTTCCACAGACAAGCAATCCTGTCAAATCATGAAAATTAAAATAAGCAATCACTGCGTAATAAATTAGTTGAAGCATTATCTCCAAACACTACCAAACGCCGAAATTAAAGAGTAATAAAATTGGCGTGGACAGTGGCGGCGCCAGAATGTTTTTGTAGATAGGCGAGCCAATCGTTAGCCCCAGGATTCCATACTTCTACTTGGAATGCTTATCCTACCGTATCGCGTATGGTTAGATCACTGACGGCTTTGGCCCCGCCCAGGTAGCAAAATGTGGTTAAAAAACCGTTTTAAAACCGTTGATAAATAGTAGTAAATCAAACGTTATAATAACGTAGATCATGTCCGGTGATTTATACTATAAAAAAACCGTTAGAAATACGTTTAGTTAACGTTAGTATTTTTCTAATCGTAACATTACTTGTGCAACGTAAATAACACGTTATACAAAAAACCGTTTATTAAACGTTCAATAAACTACCATAAAACGTTTTTCTAACGTTAGTGCTCTAATTGAAACCAACTGTAAATCAACGTATTTTAGGAGTTAAAATAACGTCGTTCTTATACTAGAATGTATGCCTTTTACATACTAATTAAAGCAGGCGTGATCTCCGAAATGGATCAATTTTTATTTAATGCATCTCTCACATAAAAATTTATTGATAGCCATAAAAATATAAACAGACACTGGAAAAAATTTAAGTTAAGAAAAGAAAGAACTGTACTTTTTATAAAACTTTTGGGTTACAATGCAATATGAACTACTAAAACATATCAGTTAATTAGATTAACACAAATCACTTTTTTGGAAAATAAAAAATTGGATCTACTTAAAACTTGAATATACGTTATTTAAAAATACTTAAATCGTATTTCCAATAATCGAGAATATTTGAAATTAAGCATTTAATTAACGAATTTTAAATATTAATTTCGATGTATACAGCGAATATAATATCTCCCTTGTTTCTAAAATATCACAAATCGCTTTTTACGGAAAATATACACGCTATTTATTGCAATACTGAATCTAAAATCTCCATCAGTTTGGTCAAACATCTTAAAAAAGTTTAATCTTACTTGTCGTTACTTCCTAAATATTTAAATCTTATTCAAATTAATCAAAAATACTTGGAGATAATCTTAAATCCCAATTTTGAAAAGCATAAACATATGGTATTACAAAATCTATTTCATTATTGAAGGTACACAAATCACCTTAACTCAATGACAACAGAAAAAAATATTCAAAATATAACAATAATGACATTCCTCAAAATTATTTAGTACTAACTAAGCAATATAAATTTCTCTATCAATATAAACAAACTGCAGAATTGCAGATGAAGATTGATTTTTATTTACCATAGCTGACTATTACAAAACTTTTTTATTGTGAATTTGTGATGGCCTATAGTATTTAGGATTAGCAGTAAATATAGCCCTAATGAAAATAATCCCTTATTTTAGGGTTAAGAAAAATGTAGAATGTTTCCAAATTTCAACTCTCAACATTGAATTAAAAAGCATTATTTCTAATTTTTTTACCTAAAATAACTGAATGCAAACATGGTGATCTAATGTATAGACATCAATTTGATAATGGAATTATATCTTCCCCCAGACTTTGAAATTTTTACTTTAAATACAGACTGCGGTATTTTGCTCACCCGCTGTATCGCATACTAAGAATCATGTAATCAGAGCTAAATATTTGAATTTTTTATCACAACTCTCTATTGTTAAACTTTTAAATTAATAATATGAATTTCCGGTGGCCTATAGTATTAAAGATAAGCAGGAAATATAGCCCTAATAAAAATAATCCCATATTTTAAGGTTAAGAAAAATGTAGAAATTTTCAAAATTTCAACTCTCAACATTGAATTAAAAAGCATTATTTCTATTTTTTTTTCCTAAATCACTTAATGCAAACATTGTGAACTAATGTAGAGACATCAATTTGGGAAGGGAATTATATTTTATCACAGAATTTAAAATTTTCACATTAAATACACTGGTATTTTGTTCACCCACTGTATCGCGTACCAAGAATCATGTAATCAGAGCTAAATATTTGAATTTTTTTGTCACAACTGTCTATTGCTAAACTTTTTAATTAATAATATGAATTTGTGATGGCCTATATTTTTCAAGATTAGCAGTAAATATAGCCCTGGTAATAATAATTCATTTTAAGATTTAGAAAAAAGTAGTTTTTCTCAATTTCAATACTCAACATTCAAATAAAAAGTATAATTTCTAAATTTTAAACTTATTGGAAACAAATTGAACCTAAGTTAATTTATTGCATACAATGTGAACTTATTTATAGCTTGAATAAATTCATAAAATCATAGTTTTTAAACCAAGTTTGTTAATGCAAATGAGACTTTGGAAAGTGATACAAAGGCTTAACTGCTGGGTCACGATAATCCATTATTAAATACCAAGCGATCATGTCAAATGACATTTAGTAAATACCTATTAATGTTTTATAAGCTTATCATTAACTTGATAATATATTTAATACTTATAATTACCATATTCATTCAAATTACAGCACTATCTATTGATTGTTTAAAACCGACCGTGCTAATGCCTATTGCCTAATGGCGCGATACTTTTACCACTGCCTATAGTACAAATGCGTAGGTACTGCTTTTACTTTCACTTTAGATAATCTCTACCTGTGCAGAGCCACAGCCGACTTCGATTGGTCGCATGTATAGGGTGTTGTTAGTCCACGTGCGCGTGGCATGAAGGGCTTGCTACGGTGCCACCACACTCCTACGCGCATTACAATTGTAACATCTAGAATCCCGTTTCGGGGTACAAAAAGTGTTCAATCACTTTCTATACCCGAGAATAAAATTAATTAGTATAACACATCACTTGAGCTATGCTTGAGCTAGGGGATGAAATGAATTTTTTTCTATAGATGGATAAATTACGAATAGGCAACTTAATTCGGTTGAAAATATGGTAAATGACAAATTGTAAGACCAAAAATAAGTTTTAGAGGTTTTGCTGTAGTATTTTTAACAACGATATACTAAAGTATTAAGTTAAAATTTTTACCTTTATCGTTGAATTAGTATCTATAAGAACGTTTATATGGTTATTTATCCTTAATGAAAAAGTAGTTTTTAACAAAACCAAAAAGAAACGTTATATTTTCGTCTAAAAATAAACTTGGACGAAATTGATTAAAAACAACGTTATTTTAACGTTAAGAAGGTTATTGGAAAATTTGGTTCGAAACAGTTAAATTTATAAACTACAATTCAACGTTAGTAGAACGTTGAAAAAATAACTCATAACGATATTTCAACCAGATAACCAAAATTTAACCAAATTGCAACGTTGCTTTGCTACCTGGGCGCCTACGAGAGAAACAATTCCCTTTGCGCGCGCTCCCTTCTCACGTTGTTGTTTGTAAGTTAGCAATGTGAACTTAACATAGTCACGTCCAAAAATCCGTCAGCCATATCGAGACGAAAATCTGCCGCGATAAGCATTGCAAGTAGAGGTATGGATTCCTGTTCGCCCCTATTTACAAGACGTTGCGCAGCGCCTCTAGGGGCGAGCTCGCGCGTAACTTGGTTAAAAATAAACTACAATTCCCGTTGACGCTAATGTAAATGTAGCGATGACCTAAAGTAAATTAACAAATCGATTTTAGAAAAAATATTTGATTAACATTTTTCCATAATAAATTAATTTAAAAGAAACCCAAAAAAGCCTTTAAGATATATTTTATCGTTTTATTTTCGAAATAGGCGGGCTCAAAGTTCATGCGTATGCCTAGCTATAGATCTAGGGAGAGAGCGGTGATTACCAGTGAATTTTAAATACTTCTATCTTGTACAACCTAGAGTAATATTTTATAGAAATTACATGACAATTAAAATTAAATTACTTACATTAATTGTTATATCGTAGACTTTTTTAGTCACCGACGCACAGTGGGGCAAACTGAGCCCAAACCTGGTCAAAATTAATATCTCAAAAACCGTTTTCTGTACTAATTTCAAATTTTTGTGACACTTAACACATGTTGGGGGACAATTAAAAATGATAACATCGATGACCTTGAACCAAGTCTTCAAGGTCATTGAAAAATCATCTCGAGAATCGTTAGATTCAGAAACTTCGTTCCAATTAGAAAGCTGTTCCTCATCATATTTCATGTCTAAATAATGTTGGTCCGAATTCATTTGATCAATTGAAAGTCGAAAAACAAGTTGGTCATCAAGTAAGTTTCTAAATCTAATGGTACTCGATATAATTTTTCAATGACCTTGAAGAAACGGTTCAAGGTCATCAATGTTATCATTTTTAATTGTCCCCCAACAAAAATTTTAATTGGCACAGGAAACGGTTTTGATGTTATCGCCATGGATCATTTTTAAATTGGACACCCTTTTTAATTTCAAATATCTTTGGAAAATCTGTACAAAAAATAGAAAATAGGCAAATATTGGCAAAATTTTTAATCGATATTGTGATAAATAATGAACATTCATGAACTTAAATCAAAAATTGTAACTTAATCTACCTGAATTCATAACTAAAAGTCACATCAATTCTAAAAGAAATATATTAGTTTAAGACCTCTAACGTCGTTTACCATAATTCACACTATTTGAATTACGCGGCTTTGTATAATAGTTTCATAACTCGAAAATATCGATATCTACTTGGTATTGATATTTCCAAAACTAAAGTCTGCAAAAAAATATCTTTACCTTTTAAATCAAGCCTGAATGTATACCAAAAACTATGCCAAAACTCCTACTTAAAATTTCTAAAAAATTTCTACTACTTCTAAGGAGCCTGGTGGAGAATAAAATTTTGCAGTCAAAAATCAAACACCGGTAAATTGTGCGGTGGTTTATAAACAAATATTATAAATTAAAATAAAATTCATACGTGTGATTTATTTTTTTGACTTTTGGCCAGGTTTGGGCTCAGTTTGCCCCACTGTGCGACGTCTCTCGTATGCATTTCCCTTGAACTACTGAGCTGTCTAAGCCTGTCTTCGTTAACTGTTACCCTAACGTTAAATATACGATGGCCTACCAAAAGAGCCTGACCTTTTCTATACGTAGATTCCCTAGATCTAACGGCCAAAATCCCACGTATTTCGTTATTTGTTTCGTTTTACAATTAGCATTCGCCATCATTTAACGTTAGTAATCGGGTTTTTGTGTTTCAAAATACGCGGTAGATTAAACCGAGGCTTAAGGCTGGGCAAGAGTCACCGCCTTCAAATTTTCGTCTACTTTAAAGATACATTGTGAACGAACCAATGGATGAAAAGTTATGAATTACCTAGCTTTTGCCGTATACCATTCGCAAAACTTAGGTATATTAACTTACAAGTTCACGTAAAGACTACCCGTTTATAGCTCTACCACAAATAGATCGAAATTTAAAATATAGCTTTTTGTCAAATTACCTTGCAAGTTAAGTCAATAAATGTCCTCAACAGCTTATGAATTGGTTTGCCCACCCGTGTATCCTGAGGGTGGGCGGTGGCCTCTCTTTAACATAGGATGGTAAATAGTATATCTAACTATAGGAAATCACATGGGCTCAACAGTTTATATATTAGTTTGCCCACCCGGGTCTCCTGATGGTGGGCGGCATCCACCCTTTCACTTAGGGTGGCAATTTATATATCCAACGATAAGAAATCACAAAGCCTCAAAAGCTTTGTATTAGTTTGAATACCTGTGTCTACTAAGGGTGTATGGCTTTGCCCATTCGAATACACTGATGTGGAACTAATATTACGGCCTGGGCCGACTTGTTGAGTTTCAAAATACGCGGTAGATTAAACCGAGGCTTAAGGCTGGGCAAGAGTCACCGCCTTCAAATTTTCGTCTACTTTAAAGATACATTGTGAACGAACCAATGGATGAAAAGTTATGAAACTAGCTTTTTAATAAACCTTGAAACTTATTTCAAGTCATATTTGTAATTCACTGATGACCAAATTCGCGAAAAGTATTAATATCGTTCCGAATTACAACCTACTTTCTAAAATCTCATTTTGCTTTCTAATACGCGCGTTGACAACGCAAACTTTACCTAGACGAGCAGATGTTCGATTATCTACATGGCGCGTTAAAAATATTATTTTTGAATGTTATAAAGCGATAAACGACTTTTCAAGACGAGTTTATATTAAGTTCATATAAACGGGAAAAATTGCCAGTGGAATATTTCTTATGTCATTTGGTAGGTTAATTAACGTTTAATTATCGCCAACTTTACATTAATTTCAATGGGGGCTAAAATTTTTTTAACTAAGTTACGCGTGATATCGCCACAAGAGGCGCTGCGTGTCATTTTCGATTGAAACCGACAAAGCCTATAGTATACTCATTCGTCTGTGTTATAGTATTGTCGTTGTATTACAAAGACGAAATAGCCATCCTTTATCGTATTCTAGCTGTAGTTTTGTCAAAGCACCGTATTGAGTCAACCGAGGGGTAAGACACTCTGCGAACTCGGTGTACACTGCCGTACTGACAGTGCTAAATGGAACTCGCGAACTCTTGAAAATATGTACCTTTAACAGTGCTAAATTCACGAACTCGGTATACAGATTATCTGAGACTGTCTTACCCCTCGGAGTCAACGTGGAACCTTGATTCAAGCAAATTTGAAACAATTAAGCCAAGTGTGCTGCCTAATGCTCTGCGGTGAACAGAAATAGGAAAATATAGTAATGTATATTAAAGGTTTTTGAGCAGTAGCCTAGCCGTCATTTGGCGTGGGGAAAACTAACTAAAAATTCAGAAATAACCCAGAATTTCCAACCGTAGACTGGTTTCGCCAGGTTATTTGCGACTCATCAGTACTGGGACTACGATTAACCATAGAAAAATAAATGATTTTCTAGAAAAGTTATCTTTTTCAACTACTAACGTCAGCTTTACAAAAATTGTTAGCAAAAAGGCAGACTTGGGTCCAACTTACTTCACAGACTTTTTAAGGTTATTTAAACCGATCAATAGAGACTATGAAAACAACCAGGGTTGTCCAAAATGCATTTTGAGTTAGAAAAAGTATTTTGCATTTCACATTTTGCATTTTACATTTAGTAGGTTTGATATGTAGAAAAACAATTTCAAAATGATTTTACTCTGGTACCATCATCGCTGCTCTTGTAGAGAAAGTTCTTCCGCTATTTACTCCCAAGTAATCATAGATGGCGATACTCACAATGTCAGTTACTCACTTACTCAAAGCAGACGAAAATTCGTACAGTGAAACCGCTTTATTTCCCACGCTGGCTGCGAGGATGGTTTTGAAATCTCTACGTAATTATTATTAATAACTAATTAATAATAATAATAAATTAGTAATTAATTTTTAATAACTAATTAATAATAATAATTCATTACTAATTAATTTTTAATAACTAATTAATAATAATAATTAATTAATTTTTAATAACTAATTAATAATAATAATTAATTAATTTTTAATAACTAATTAATAATAATAATTAATTAATTAATTTTTAATAACTAATTAATAATAATAATTCATTAGTAATTAATTTTTAATTAATAATTAATAATAATAATTCATTAGTAATTAATTTTTAATTACTAATTAATAATTTTTAATTACTAATTAATAATTTTTAATTACTAATTAATAGTTTTTAATTACAAATTAATAGTTTTTAATTACAAATTAATAATTTTTAATTACTAATTAATAATTTTTAATTACTAATTAATAATTTTTAATTCACAATTAATAATTTTTAATTACTAATTTATCATTACTAATTAATAATTTTTAATTACTAATTAATAATTTTTATTAATAATTAATAATTTTTATTACTAATTAATAATTTTTTATTACTAATTAATATTTTTTATTACTAATTACTAATTTTTAATTACTAATTACTAATTTTTAATTACTAATTAATAATTTTTATTTCTAGTTAATATTGTTTTATTACTAATTAATAATTTATAATTACTAATTAATAATTTTTATTTCTAGTTAATATTGTTTTATTACTAATTAATAATTTTTAATTCACAATTAATAATTTTTAATTACTAATTTATAATTTATAATTACTAATTAATAATTTTTAATTCATAATTAATAATTACTAATTTTTAATTTTTAATTACTAATTAGTAATTTTTATTAATAATTAATAATTTTTATTAATAATTAATACTTTTTATTACTAATTAATATTTTTTATAACTAATTACTAATTTTTAATTACTAATTAATAATTTTTAATTACTAATTAATAATTTTTAATTACTAATTAATAATTTTTAATAACTAATTAATAATTTTTATTTCTAGTTAATATTGTTTTATTACTAATTAATAATTTTTAATTACTAATTAATAATTTTTATTTCTAGTTAATATTGTTTTATTACTAATTAATAATTTTTAATTACTAATTAATACTGAAAAGAAGACTTCGACAACGTTTAACAGTACACTATTAAAAGATTTTTAATTAAAAAAGTTTACTACAATTAAAAACTCGCGACATGTTTCGGTATCTGCGAGTACGCAGCCGTTATCAAGCGATACGAGTCCAATGGCCATCAGAAAGCTAACGCTGCACCGATGAAACCTAATAATGCCGCTAGGAGGCGCAGTTGTTAGAATTTTTTGAGTGTAAATGTATACCGTCGAGCGTATACATTACGATACTTTAACAAGCGGAGGGGTGAAAATAAGCATGTACAGGGTAAATTAACAACACTTTATAGGATACAGTTCCAAAATTTTAATATTTCTGGGCTGGGGCCGAGATCTCTATTTAATGTGTAAATCTTGTGTTTCTTAATATTATACGTTTCAACAATATCCAAATATATCGAGTTTTTCATTCCATAGGATATTGTGTGTAGGATTGTCTTTTATATGTGAGGCTAAGGCGGATTGTTAAAATTGTTTGTTGGTTACGTCTCTAATATGTTCTTTGAGTCGAATTGAAAAACGTTGCTCGGTCTGCCCAATATAGCATTTTTCACAATTACAGGGGATTTTATATACACCAGGGTGATCTTTTGTATCGCGTTTGTCTTTTAGATTGGTTAAGAGGTTGGTCGTTTTATTTAGTGGTTTAAAAGCGACGCCCCAATCCGTGTCTCTTTAATTGTAGTAAACTTTTTTAATTAAAAATCTTTTAATAGTGTACTGTTAAACGTTGTCGAAGTCTTCTTTTCAGTATCTTATACACTAGTCTGGAATTAAAAACCATACTAATTAATAATAATAATTCATTGATGATTAATTTTTAATTACTAATTAATAATAATAATTCATTAATGATTAATTTTTAATTACTAATTACTAATAATAATTCATTAGTGATTAATTTTTAATAACTAATTAATAAGTAATTATTACAAACTAACTGTGGTAAAAGTAAACAGAGTGCATTTGTAAAACCATTTTGCATTTAGAAAAACCAATCGTCAAAATGCATTTTGTATTTTGCATTTTGAGTTATGTAGAAAGTAGTTTCCATTTTGGAAAAAACCATTTTGAACAACCCTGAAAACAACTTAAACAAGAGAAAAGGTTGAAAAATCCAAAAGCTAAACCATGAGCTAAACCCTAAACAAATTTAAAGTAATTATAAAACTTAAGAATTGCTCGTACCAATTGGGGGATTTTAAAATTTATTTTGCTGCCATGTTAGGGTATAAAAGCAAATAAATAACCTTGATATACCTCATAATGTAAAGGTAGTGTCGCGCGAAAAAACGTAATTTTGAAATCGGTCAATCCTACCCCTGAAATCGCATTTCCCTGCTGCTTGGTTGTGCGTTTGTTGTAGCCTACTTCCAGGGGCTAGTAGGCCACACTATGGGGGGGGGGAACAGGCATAACCTTTTTAAACACCCTGTATATTAGACTAATCATGGTATGAAAACTTTTTTTGGAAATATACGGAAAATTTTGCGACTACTAACACTACTTTTTACCATTTCTTACTATTCTTTGATTAACTCAGATTGGAAGACAACTTGACGCACCACTAGGAATGATAGTATTTTAGATAACAGCTGAGACTAACCTCTTTTTCTCGATCTTTGAGAGATTCTTCGATTTCTTTGAAAAGAATATCTTGGCAACGAGGGTTCAGCGCCAATAAATACGAAGCGTACGCCAAAGCCGAAGCAGTCGTCTCGAAACCAGCCAGAAAGAACAGCACACACTGCGACAATATCATGTCCGTCGACAGTTCTGCGACACGAAAATATTTAGCAGGTTTCAACTAACAAACTAACAAGGAGACTACCCGAGGTGGTTGTCACCGATTTTGTTGAAACTCAGGGGTTAGGTAGACCTTATGGTAGTATGAAAATTGCCAAAGGGAAAAGTTGCAAAGGTCTTTAGTTTTCCCATGGCAACCGAAAATGTTTTTGATCTCTCAAAACAAAAAATCTAAATTTAAAAAAGCATGGGATTTTCTCGGTTTCACTTTCTAACTTAAAAAATTATAAAAAATAAAATTTTGAAAAGATAAATTGGGTAAAATTGATCGACGAATTTGGGTAAAATTGATCAATTTTGGTAAAATTTTAACAAAATTTGGGTAACCGAGAAAATCCCATGCTTTTTTAAATGGAGAGGTCAAAAACATTTTCGGTTGCAACTTTTCCCTTCGCGAATTTTCATACTACCATAAGGTCTACCTAACCCCTGAGTTTTAACTAAATCGGTGATAACCACCTCGGGTAGTCTCCTTGTGTAAATTAATCGTAAAATAATACGAATTTTAATACTATCTGCATCCAGGGGTAGGGAGTTAAATATAGACCTCTGACGTAATAGTCCAAGAGCCCATGGCAAAATAAGCATGTGATAAGGTACACGATGGGTCAAGATATTTTTTAATTAGGTTAGTGATTTGTAACAAAGAACTGTTTGTATTACGGGTCAAAGTGGGGGCTTTCCGGAAATACGAACCACGTGACGTCATTTCCGGTGACCTTGAAAATTGATATGACCTGATATTGGTATCATTCGATCGGTCTCAACGTGCTCTTACCAAAAATCGCTAGATTAACCTTCAAATCTGAACCAAACGGCGTATAAGACTAAAAAAGTAATTTTGTCTTATACATGTAAATTTGGGAGGGGCTCAAAATTAGTTTTTTAGTCTTATACGCCTGTTGGTTCAGATTTGATCGTTAAATTAGCGATATTTGGTAAGAGCACGTTGAGACCAATCGAATGATACCAATATCAGGTCATATCAATTTTCAAGGTCACCGGAAGTGACGTCACGTGATTCGTATTTCCGGAAAGCCCCCACTTTGACCCGTAAGACAAACAGTTCTTGGTTACAAATCACTAACCTAATTAAAAAATATCTTGACTCATCGTGTACCTTATCACATGCTTATTTTGTCATGGGCTCTTGGACTATAAGATGTCTAGGTAATCATGATGTGGATAGAAGGCCACCGAAAGCGGGCCCGGGCCCCTGTAAAATATATATTTCAGGAGATAGCTATCCTTTTTCGGAGAGAAACACGGGCGAAATATCCCTCGTTTGTTCAAAAACGGGCCTCTTAACTGCACGGGCCCCGGTATTTGGTACCGGCTTCCCCCTCTCTTGTCTCTTATAAGCCTTTCAATGGGCTTATCAAGACTAACAACGTCAAGCGTAGAAATGTTTGTAAATACATAGATTGCACCGAAGGGATTGACCTATGGTCTCCATGGAAACCGGGAGGTGGGTCAAAAAATCAAATCATTTTTCCGATAGCTACTAAATAGGTATCCATTTTGTTGGTTATCTCATTGAAGCGACAAAACTGACGAAAATTAGATTTATATGCTTTAAAGTTTTTAAAATTATATCGTTATGGCCCTTAAACAAAATCAGATAAGATTTTAAACCCGGGTTATTTAAATAAATAGCAAATGACGACAGGAATATCTACGAAAAGAGGTTGCCAAAGTTTATCAAATAAGATCTTTGTGGTGATCCCTTTTACAATGACAATATTCGGTCTCTCTTTC
The DNA here is from genome assembly GCF_980474605.1 of Leiobunum rupestre. Classification (NCBI taxonomy): domain Eukaryota; kingdom Metazoa; phylum Arthropoda; class Arachnida; order Opiliones; family Sclerosomatidae; genus Leiobunum; species Leiobunum rupestre. The sequence continues at coordinate 43,259,067 of NC_143385.1, forward strand.
TAATTTAACTAATCGAACAATTTTTAACAAGGCAGGTAACCATTTTTAACGTGTAACTAAATTCTGAATCATTTTAAAAGAATTAAAATCCGCAAACAGACGATTGAAACGGTTAACCCTCGTGTTCTACTAACAATTGTAAGAACAACCAGCAAAATGGCGTTATTGTACGGTTCATTCTTGCTCCAATTACAAATATTACATATTTATTCTTGGTGCATATATCTATACTTGGAACTGCGTTATTGATGCCGTAGGGATGCAAACTATAGGACATTATTAGAAATACGGGTATTTTGGTTTCAAAGAACCTGTTTAGGTTACTGAGAAAATACGACTCTATAAACCTACAGAAGCGAGAAGTACTACGTAGGTCAGACTGAAAATTGCTATTCAAATTCTAACAGTAACGCCACCTGTTGGGGATTTGTTTTAATAACCTAATTTTCTTAACGGCGTAATTAATAATATAACAACCATTTTCCAATGATTAATTTAATTAATTAAATTTTTAAATGAATCTTTAATTAAAGCTGCATGAACTAAATTAAATATGATATTTATCTTTTCCGGAAATAATAATGTGCATTTTCTGGAAAGTTAAACAACAAACGTTCTAACGACCGATACTAGATGGCGCCATATAATTAGTTTTATATGGAGAGTTTTTAAGAGAGGGGTGCTATTTACTAGCGGGCTCAGAGTAATACATTCTGAGTAAAGTAAGTACGATTTGGGTGCTACCTTTTTTGGATAACTCTGGGTTCCTGTCTTCAGGGTTCTCAGGCTCCTCGCTTTCAAGAATTAGTTGAAGAAAATCACAATGACTCTGCAAGAAAACATAACATAACCTGTTTGACAAAATAATATACGCTACATTTCTGAAGTGCAGTTAACAAATTAAATATTTTTTATTATGCCTGGCGACGCGGTAAATAACACACCTATAGATCAAACAATTAAGTTTGTAAAAATGAAACTCTTTCAGCCTCGCCATCAGGTGGAGAAATATAAACTACATATTTAATAAAAAAATGGTACGCGTACAGGCACTAGAGTTCCCGGCGATCTCGCGAGAGTCAGCTCGATCACCACATTGAAGATTCTTTTCTATATGCCATAAGTAATATAATAGAAATAAGTATGTTAATTTAGAAATATTATCACCGAACTAATTTTAGAGCTATTTCGCCATGAAGCTATGGATAGTTCTCAGCACAGAGCCCCCTAGTGCCTAAATATGCCCAAGCAGGGGCGTAGGAACCGGCGGGAGGCATTGCCCCTCCCTAGAATTTTGCTGGGAGGGGCAACTAATGTTATTGCCCTTCCAACTTTTTGGTCAGTTTAAATCTTCAAAAAGCACAAATTATCATTTAAAAAGCATATAAAGCTTATAGAACCTCAACTGTGTTTAAATTTCAGTCTTTTCCCGCCAATTTACATAGTAGTAAAAAGTACACATACATTCGGAGAAACTACACTCCATTAAAAATTCAAAGCCATTCTCCAGACCCCTTTTCGTTTCACTTTGCCCCCTCCAACTTCTAGAACGTTCCTACGCTCCTGTGCCGAAGGCCGAGGGGTTAGACAGTCTCAGATAATCTGTACACCGAGTTCATGCATTTAGCACTGTTAAAGGTACATATTTTCAAGAGTTCGCGAGTTCCATTTAACACTGTCAAAGGTACGGCAGTGTACACCGAGTTCGCAGAGTGCCTTACCCCTCGCCCATGGCGAATTGACTATACCCAGGATGATTATATTCGGTCAAGTTCAGTTGCAAATTCAAGTTAGTGTCGAAAAACAATAGATTTGCCTACACCTTACGATTAGCTTTATGTCCCTTCTTCAAGGTTGTGCAGCGGGGGCGTCAGAATGCAAAGAATCGCCCCAGTGGCGTAGCCAGGATTTTATTTCGGGGTGGGGGCGGTGCCCACCATTGAAAAAAGCTTAAAAAAATTGTACGTGCAACCATACGTTTCGGGGGGGCATGTGCCCCCTCTGCCCCCTGTCTACGCCACTGAATCCCCACCGGGCCCCGAAATGTCTTTGCACAGCCCTGTCCCTTTTAATAACATTAAAAATCAATTGACAACACTTACCGGCCTATTTGCGTTCGCTTTCCTTTCGTGAATTAATTTTTCGATAATTTCTTTGAAGAATGTCATCGCATCTTTCGGAAGCACGTCCAGTTTCAAAATCGACAACAGCCATGGCGCGAACACTGACAAAAACCATGCATTCAATAAGTAGCTTATCTAAAAGATGTACCACGAACTAACATCCCAGCGCAAAGCTCGCGTTGGGTCGATGTAATTTATTTTAATCCCCCCCTCCTCCTTCGACCCCTCTCTAGCCAGTGGCCACCAGATATGAGTTTGTAGCGCCACCTATTTTTTCTTTTAAAATATCCCACACGTTTGTCGTATTCGATTGCTATTTTTGGGAATATCACAAGCACGCCGGTTTGTTTGCCCCGGATAGAACTATAAAAAAATATTTACTTCCGTTTTGCAATCAGGTGTATTTTTGCGTTTTTTTGCTCGTGGAACATCCTCTACTATTTAATCCATGCAAAAACCCAATTTTTCTATTGTCCAAACGAAATACGGAAATCAAGACCTATTCACACGAGCCAATGATTTTGCAAAAGATTGTGAATGGGGAAACAATTTCCACAACGTGTTGACCACAAAAGAGCTTTTGTTGGCCAATAGTTGAAGAACTAAGAATTTTTCTGGCCGAGGCTTAGTTCCATGTATATATAATAATTTTCGTTCATTATTTTGATTAGACGAAACAAAATGATAACATTAATGTAAAATACCTTTATTAAAGTAAATTAGCATATTTTGTAGCAGAAGGGCTATTTTTTAAGAGTGAAATCTCAAAAACGACGCAAAGCGTTGTATATACGAATTAGCCTTTTAGGTTTACATAGAGCCATGTAGCGGCCAAAGCGAGAAGCTGATAAACTACTGGATTTTCTTCTGCTAAGCAGACTATTTTCCTTGATAAAAGACCAAAGCGTCTGCTTAGCAGACGAAAATCCAGTAGTTTTTCCGCTTCTCGCTTTGGCCGCTACATGGCTCTATGTAAACCTAAAAGGCTAATTATAGTTGAAAACTGTGTTCACTAACCAAGTTCGGGAAAATGTTGACTAGTGTGAAAAGGACTTAAATGGAGTATTACGTGGTAATACTAATGGAGCGCAACAGAAATATGAAATGAAACATCAACTAACGAATGTTATTAGTATTATTATTTCGTTATTCACACCATTAGGGCTTAGATCGGGCCCAAGCCCCCGTAAAACAAGACACTCAGACCCGAGAAAGTCGTTATTACTGAAGGTAAATATGAGTTTTTGAATTCATAAATCTTCAATTTTACAGTTGGCAATTTATGAACTAGAACAGTTCAGTATGTGTAATAAGTAATGATAAATCCTGGTGGTCGAGAATATGAAAACCTTTCCGTACGTGATAAGACGATGGCTATTCCGACGTTCCCTCCGAAGATCTTCTTGGAGTTGGTGACGAACGGATTCTGAGGGTCTCGGTAAGAGTCGATTTTCGTGCCGAAAGCGCACCGAGCGATTACATCCGTCGTAAAAGCCGAAAACAACCTGAAACAAAATGTCGCACATATTTGAGGACACCCAGAATCTATTTATTTTCCTTTAGTCCCATTCAACCGAATCCCATTCAACCGAACCTTTTTTAATACTTTCCGATTCGGCCGAATCCCATTCGACCGAACTTTTTTTCAATACTTTCCGATTCACCGGACTCCCATTCAAGCGAACGATTTTTAAAACTTTCGCCTTCAACCGAATCCCATTCGACCAAACCTTTTTTTATACTTTCCGATTCGGCCGAATCCCATTCGACCGAATGATTTTTAAAACTTTCGCATTCAACCAAATCCCGTTCGACCAAACCTTTTTTTAACTTTCCGATTCGGCAGAGTCCCATTCGATGGAATGATTTTTAAAACTTTCGCATTCAACCGATTCACATTCAATCGAACGATTTTTAATACTTTTGGATTCAACTGAATCCCATTCGACCGAATCATTTTTAATACGTTCTCATGCGGCCGAATCCCATTCGACCGAACTTTTCTTTAATACTTTCCCATTCGACCGAACTTTTTTTTAATACTTTCCCATTCGACCGAACTTTTATTTAACTTTCCCATTCGACCGAACTTTTCTTTAATACTTTCCCATTCGACCGAACTTTTCTTTAATACTTTCCCATTCGACCGAACTTTTCTTTAATACTTTCCCATTCGACCGAACTTTTTTAATACTTTCCCATTCGACCGAACTTTTCTTTAATACTTTCCCATTCGACCGAACTTTTTTTTAATAATTTCCCATTCGACCGAACTTTTTTTAATACTTTCCCATTCAACCGAACTTTTATTAATACTTTCCCATTCAACCGAACTTTTCTTTAATACTTTCCCATTCGACCGAACTTTTTTAATACTTTCCCATTCGACCGAACTTTTCTTTAATACTTTCCCATTCGACCGAACTTTTCTTTAATACTTTCCCATTCGACCGAACTTTTTTTTAATAATTTCCCATTCGACCGAACTTTTTTTTAATACTTTCCCATTCAACCGAACTTTTATTAATACTTTCCCATTCAACCGAACTTTTCTTTAATACTTTCCCATTCGACCGAACTTTTTAAATACTTTCCCATTCGACCGAACTTTTCTTTAATACTTTCCCATTCGACCGAACTTTTCTTTAATACTTTCCAATTCGACCGAACTTTTTTAATACTTTCCCATTCGACCGAACTTTTCTTTAATACTTTCCCATTCGACCGAACTTTTTTTTAATAATTTGCCATTCGACCGAACTTTTTTTTAATACTTTCCCATTCAACCGAACTTTTATTAATACTTTCCCATTCAACCGAACTTTTATTAATACTTTCCCATTCAACCGAACTTTTTTAATACTTTCCCATTCGACCGAACTTTTTTTTAATACTTTCCCATTCAACCGAACTTTTATTAATACTTTCCCATTCAACCGAACTTTTATTAATACTTTCCCATTCGACCGAACTTTTTTAACTTTCCCATTCGACCGAACTTTTCTTTAATACTTTCCCATTCGACCGAACTTTTCTTTAATACTTTCCCATTCGACCGAACTTTTGTTTAATACTTTCCCATTCGACCGAACTTTTTTTAATACTTTCCCATTCGACCGAACTTTTTTAATACTTTCCCATTCGACCGAACTTTTTTTTAAATCTTTCCCATTCGACCGAACTTTTTTTAATACTTTCCCATTCAACCGAACTTTTCTTTAATACTTTCCCATTCGACCGAACTTTTTAAATACTTTCCCATTCGACCGAACTTTTCTTTAATACTTTCCCATTCGACCGAACTTTTCTTTAATACTTTCCAATTCGACCGAACTTTTTTAATACTTTCCCATTCGACCGAACTTTTCTTTAATACTTTCCCATTCGACCGAACTTTTTTTTAATACTTTCCCATTTGGCCGAACTTTTTTTTAATACTTTCCCATTCGACCGAACTTTTTTAACTTTCCCATTCGACCGAACTTTTCTTTAATACTTTCCCATTCGACCGAACTTTTCTTTAATACTTTCCCATTCGACCGAACTTTTCTTTAATACTTTCCCATTCGACCGAACTTTTCTTTAATACTTTCCCATTCGACCGAACTTTTCTTTAATACTTTCCCATTCGACCGAACTTTTCTTTAATACTTTCCCATTCGACCGAACTTTTTATTAATACTTTCCCATTCGACCGAACTTTTTTTTAATACTTTCCCATTCAACCGAACTTTTATTAATACTTTCCCATTCAACCGAACTTTTATTAATACTTTCCCATTCGACCGAACTTTTTTAACTTTCCCATTCGACCGAACTTTTCTTTAATACTTTCCCATTCGACCGAACTTTTCTTTAATACTTTCCCATTCGACCGAACTTTTGTTTAATACTTTCCCATTCGACCGAACTTTTTTTAATACTTTCCCATTCGACCGAACTTTTTTAATACTTTCCCATTCGACCGAACTTTTTTTTAAATCTTTCCCATTCGACCGAACTTTTTTTAATACTTTCCCATTCAACCGAACTTTTCTTTAATACTTTCCCATTCGACCGAACTTTTTAAATACTTTCCCATTCGACCGAACTTTTCTTTAATACTTTCCCATTCGACCGAACTTTTCTTTAATACTTTCCAATTCGACCGAACTTTTTTAATACTTTCCCATTCGACCGAACTTTTCTTTAATACTTTCCCATTCGACCGAACTTTTTTTTAATAATTTGCCATTCGACCGAACTTTTTTTTAATACTTTCCCATTCAACCGAACTTTTATTAATACTTTCCCATTCAACCGAACTTTTATTAATACTTTCCCATTCAACCGAACTTTTTTAATACTTTCCCATTCGACCGAACTTTTCTTTAATACTTTCCCATTCGACCGAACTTTTTCTAATACTTTCCCATTCAACCGAACTTTTCTTTAATACTTTCCCATTCGACCGAACTTTTCTTTAATACTTTCCCATTCGACCGAACTTTTCTTTAATACTTTCCCATTCGACCGAACTTTTTTCCATACTTTCCCATTCGACCGAACTTTTCTTTAATACTTTCCCATTCGACCGAACTTTTCTTTAATACTTTCCCATTCGACCGAACTTTTATTTAATACTTTCCCATTCGACCGAACTTTTATTTAATACTTTCCCATTCGACCGAACTTTTCTTTAATACTTTCCCATTCGACGGAACTTTTTTTAATACTTTCCCATTCGACCGAACTTTTTTTTAATACTTTCCCATTCAACCGAACTTTTATTAATACTTTCCCATTCAACCGAACTTTTATTAATACTTTCCCATTCAACCGAATTTTTTTTCAATACTTTCCCATTCGACCGAACTTTTATTTAATACTTTCCCATTCGACCGAACTTTTATTTAATACTTTCCCATTCGACCGAACTTTTCTTTAATACTTTCCCATTCGACCGAACTTTTTTTAATACTTTCCCATTCGACCGAACTTTTTTTTAATACTTTCCCATTCAACCGAACTTTTATTAATACTTTCCCATTCAACCGAACTTTTATTAATACTTTCCCATTCAACCGAATTTTTTTTCAATACTTTCCCATTCGACCGAACTTTTTTTTAATACTTTCCCATTCGACCGAACTTTTTTAATACTTTCCCATTCGACCGAACTTTTCTTTAATACTTTCCCATTCGACCGAACTTTTCTTTAATACTTTCCCATTCGACCGAACTTTTTTTAATACTTTCCCATTCGACCGAACTTTTCTTTAATACTTTCCCATTCGACCGAACTTTTCTTTAATACTTTCCCATTCGACCGAACTTTTCTTTAATACTTTCCCATTCGACCGAACTTTTCTTTAATACTTTCCCATTCGACCGAACTTTTCTTTAATACTTTCCCATTCGACCGAACTTTTCTTTAATACTTTCCCATTCGACCGAACTTTTCTTTAATACTTTCCCATTCGACCGAACTTTTCTTTAATACTTTCCCATTCGACCGAATTTTTTTTCAATACTTTCCCATTCGACCGAATTTTTTTTCAATACTTTCCCATTCGACCGAACTTTTCTTAATACTTTCCCATTCGACCGAACTTTTCTTTAATACTTTCCCATTCGACCGAACTTTTTTTAATACTTTCCCATTCGACCGAACTTTTCTTTAATACTTTCCCATTCGACCGAACTTTTCTTTAATAATTTCCCATTCGACCAAACTTTTTTTAATTTCCCATTCGACCGAACTTTTCTTTAATACTTTCCCATTCGACCGAACTTTTCTTTAATACTTTCCCATTCGACCGAACTTTTCTTTAATACTTTCCCATTCGACCGAACTTTTCTTTAATACTTTCCCATTCGACCGAACTTTTTTTAATATTTTCCCATTCGACCGAACTTTTTTAATACTTTCCCATTCGACCGAACCCTTTTAATACTTTCCCATTCGACCGAACTTTTCTTTAATACTTTCCCATTCGACCGAACTTTTCTTTAATACTTTCCCATTCGACCGAATTTTTTTAATACTTTCCCATTCGACCGAACTTTTCTTTAATACTTTCCCATTCGACCGAACTTTTTTCAATACTTTCCCATTCGACCGAACTTTTTTTCAATACTTTCCCATTCGACCGAACTTTTTTAATACTTTCCCATTCGACCGAACTTTTCTTTAATACTTTCCCATTCGACCGAACTTTTCTTTAATACTTTCCCATTCGACCGAACTTTTCTTTAACTTTCCCATTCGACCGAACTTTTCTTTAATACTTTCCCATTCGACCGAACTTTTCTTTAATACTTTCCCATTCGACCGAACTTTTCTTTAATACTTTCCCATTCGACCGAACTTTTTTAATACTTTCCCATTCGACCGAACTTTTCTTTAATACTTTCCCATTCGACCGAACTTTTTTTTAATAATTTCCCATTCGACCGAACTTTTTTTAATACTTTCCCATTCGACCGAACTTTTTTTAATACTTTCCCATTCAACCGAACTTTTATTAATACTTTCCCATTCAACCGAACTTTTCTTTAATACTTTCCCATTCGACCGAACTTTTTTAATACTTTCCCATTCGACCGAACTTTTCTTTAATACTTTCCCATTCGACCGAACTTTTCTTTAATACTTTCCCATTCGACCGAACTTTTTTTTAATAATTTCCCATTCGACCGAACTTTTTTTTAATACTTTCCCATTCAACCGAACTTTTATTAATACTTTCCCATTCAACCGAACTTTTCTTTAATACTTTCCCATTCGACCGAACTTTTTAAATACTTTCCCATTCGACCGAACTTTTCTTTAATACTTTCCCATTCGACCGAACTTTTCTTTAATACTTTCCAATTCGACCGAACTTTTTTAATACTTTCCCATTCGACCGAACTTTTCTTTAATACTTTCCCATTCGACCGAACTTTTTTTTAATAATTTGCCATTCGACCGAACTTTTTTTTAATACTTTCCCATTCAACCGAACTTTTATTAATACTTTCCCATTCAACCGAACTTTTATTAATACTTTCCCATTCAACCGAACTTTTTTAATACTTTCCCATTCGACCGAACTTTTTTTTAATACTTTCCCATTCAACCGAACTTTTATTAATACTTTCCCATTCAACCGAACTTTTATTAATACTTTCCCATTCGACCGAACTTTTTTAACTTTCCCATTCGACCGAACTTTTCTTTAATACTTTCCCATTCGACCGAACTTTTCTTTAATACTTTCCCATTCGACCGAACTTTTGTTTAATACTTTCCCATTCGACCGAACTTTTTTTAATACTTTCCCATTCGACCGAACTTTTTTAATACTTTCCCATTCGACCGAACTTTTTTTTAAATCTTTCCCATTCGACCGAACTTTTTTTAATACTTTCCCATTCAACCGAACTTTTCTTTAATACTTTCCCATTCGACCGAACTTTTTAAATACTTTCCCATTCGACCGAACTTTTCTTTAATACTTTCCCATTCGACCGAACTTTTCTTTAATACTTTCCAATTCGACCGAACTTTTTTAATACTTTCCCATTCGACCGAACTTTTCTTTAATACTTTCCCATTCGACCGAACTTTTTTTTAATACTTTCCCATTTGGCCGAACTTTTTTTAATACTTTCCCATTCGACCGAACTTTTTTAACTTTCCCATTCGACCGAACTTTTCTTTAATACTTTCCCATTCGACCGAACTTTTCTTTAATACTTTCCCATTCGACCGAACTTTTCTTTAATACTTTCCCATTCGACCGAACTTTTCTTTAATACTTTCCCATTCGACCGAACTTTTCTTTAATACTTTCCCATTCGACCGAACTTTTCTTTAATACTTTCCCATTCGACCGAACTTTTTATTAATACTTTCCCATTCGACCGAACTTTTTTTTAATACTTTCCCATTCAACCGAACTTTTATTAATACTTTCCCATTCGACCGAACTTTTGTTTAATACTTTCCCATTCGACCGAACTTTTTTTAATACTTTCCCATTCGACCGAACTTTTTTAATACTTTCCCATTCGACCGAACTTTTTTTTAAATCTTTCCCATTCGACCGAACTTTTTTTAATACTTTCCCATTCAACCGAACTTTTCTTTAATACTTTCCCATTCGACCGAACTTTTTAAATACTTTCCCATTCGACCGAACTTTTCTTTAATACTTTCCCATTCGACCGAACTTTTCTTTAATACTTTCCAATTCGACCGAACTTTTTTAATACTTTCCCATTCGACCGAACTTTTCTTTAATACTTTCCCATTCGACCGAACTTTTTTTTAATAATTTGCCATTCGACCGAACTTTTTTTTAATACTTTCCCATTCAACCGAACTTTTATTAATACTTTCCCATTCAACCGAACTTTTATTAATACTTTCCCATTCAACCGAACTTTTTTAATACTTTCCCATTCGACCGAACTTTTCTTTAATACTTTCCCATTCGACCGAACTTTTTCTAATACTTTCCCATTCAACCGAACTTTTCTTTAATACTTTCCCATTCGACCGAACTTTTCTTTAATACTTTCCCATTCGACCGAACTTTTCTTTAATACTTTCCCATTCGACCGAACTTTTTTCCATACTTTCCCATTCGACCGAACTTTTCTTTAATACTTTCCCATTCGACCGAACTTTTCTTTAATACTTTCCCATTCGACCGAACTTTTATTTAATACTTTCCCATTCGACCGAACTTTTATTTAATACTTTCCCATTCGACCGAACTTTTCTTTAATACTTTCCCATTCGACGGAACTTTTTTTAATACTTTCCCATTCGACCGAACTTTTTTTTAATACTTTCCCATTCAACCGAACTTTTATTAATACTTTCCCATTCAACCGAACTTTTATTAATACTTTCCCATTCAACCGAATTTTTTTTCAATACTTTCCCATTCGACCGAACTTTTATTTAATACTTTCCCATTCGACCGAACTTTTATTTAATACTTTCCCATTCGACCGAACTTTTCTTTAATACTTTCCCATTCGACCGAACTTTTATTTAACTTTCCCATTCGACCGAACTTTTCTTTAATACTTTCCCATTCGACCGAACTTTTCTTTAATACTTTCCCATTCGACCGAACTTTTCTTTAATACTTTCCCATTCGACCGAACTTTTTTAATACTTTCCCATTCGACCGAACTTTTCTTTAATACTTTCCCATTCGACCGAACTTTTTTTTAATAATTTCCCATTCGACCGAACTTTTTTTAATACTTTCCCATTCAACCGAACTTTTATTAATACTTTCCCATTCAACCGAACTTTTCTTTAATACTTTCCCATTCGACCGAACTTTTTTAATACTTTCCCATTCGACCGAACTTTTCTTTAATACTTTCCCATTCGACCGAACTTTTCTTTAATACTTTCCCATTCGACCGAACTTTTTTTTAATAATTTCCCATTCGACCGAACTTTTTTTTAATACTTTCCCATTCAACCGAACTTTTATTAATACTTTCCCATTCAACCGAACTTTTCTTTAATACTTTCCCATTCGACCGAACTTTTTAAATACTTTCCCATTCGACCGAACTTTTCTTTAATACTTTCCCATTCGACCGAACTTTTCTTTAATACTTTCCAATTCGACCGAACTTTTTTAATACTTTCCCATTCGACCGAACTTTTCTTTAATACTTTCCCATTCGACCGAACTTTTTTTTAATAATTTGCCATTCGACCGAACTTTTTTTTAATACTTTCCCATTCAACCGAACTTTTATTAATACTTTCCCATTCAACCGAACTTTTATTAATACTTTCCCATTCAACCGAACTTTTTTAATACTTTCCCATTCGACCGAACTTTTTTTTAATACTTTCCCATTCAACCGAACTTTTATTAATACTTTCCCATTCAACCGAACTTTTATTAATACTTTCCCATTCGACCGAACTTTTTTAACTTTCCCATTCGACCGAACTTTTCTTTAATACTTTCCCATTCGACCGAACTTTTCTTTAATACTTTCCCATTCGACCGAACTTTTGTTTAATACTTTCCCATTCGACCGAACTTTTTTTAATACTTTCCCATTCGACCGAACTTTTTTAATACTTTCCCATTCGACCGAACTTTTTTTTAAATCTTTCCCATTCGACCGAACTTTTTTTAATACTTTCCCATTCAACCGAACTTTTCTTTAATACTTTCCCATTCGACCGAACTTTTTAAATACTTTCCCATTCGACCGAACTTTTCTTTAATACTTTCCCATTCGACCGAACTTTTCTTTAATACTTTCCAATTCGACCGAACTTTTTTAATACTTTCCCATTCGACCGAACTTTTCTTTAATACTTTCCCATTCGACCGAACTTTTTTTTAATACTTTCCCATTTGGCCGAACTTTTTTTTAATACTTTCCCATTCGACCGAACTTTTTTAACTTTCCCATTCGACCGAACTTTTCTTTAATACTTTCCCATTCGACCGAACTTTTCTTTAATACTTTCCCATTCGACCGAACTTTTCTTTAATACTTTCCCATTCGACCGAACTTTTCTTTAATACTTTCCCATTCGACCGAACTTTTCTTTAATACTTTCCCATTCGACCGAACTTTTCTTTAATACTTTCCCATTCGACCGAACTTTTTATTAATACTTTCCCATTCGACCGAACTTTTTTTTAATACTTTCCCATTCAACCGAACTTTTATTAATACTTTCCCATTCAACCGAACTTTTATTAATACTTTCCCATTCGACCGAACTTTTTTAACTTTCCCATTCGACCGAACTTTTCTTTAATACTTTCCCATTCGACCGAACTTTTCTTTAATACTTTCCCATTCGACCGAACTTTTGTTTAATACTTTCCCATTCGACCGAACTTTTTTTAATACTTTCCCATTCGACCGAACTTTTTTAATACTTTCCCATTCGACCGAACTTTTTTTTAAATCTTTCCCATTCGACCGAACTTTTTTTAATACTTTCCCATTCAACCGAACTTTTCTTTAATACTTTCCCATTCGACCGAACTTTTTAAATACTTTCCCATTCGACCGAACTTTTCTTTAATACTTTCCCATTCGACCGAACTTTTCTTTAATACTTTCCAATTCGACCGAACTTTTTTAATACTTTCCCATTCGACCGAACTTTTCTTTAATACTTTCCCATTCGACCGAACTTTTTTTTAATAATTTGCCATTCGACCGAACTTTTTTTTAATACTTTCCCATTCAACCGAACTTTTATTAATACTTTCCCATTCAACCGAACTTTTATTAATACTTTCCCATTCAACCGAACTTTTTTAATACTTTCCCATTCGACCGAACTTTTCTTTAATACTTTCCCATTCGACCGAACTTTTTCTAATACTTTCCCATTCAACCGAACTTTTCTTTAATACTTTCCCATTCGACCGAACTTTTCTTTAATACTTTCCCATTCGACCGAACTTTTCTTTAATACTTTCCCATTCGACCGAACTTTTTTCCATACTTTCCCATTCGACCGAACTTTTCTTTAATACTTTCCCATTCGACCGAACTTTTCTTTAATACTTTCCCATTCGACCGAACTTTTATTTAATACTTTCCCATTCGACCGAACTTTTATTTAATACTTTCCCATTCGACCGAACTTTTCTTTAATACTTTCCCATTCGACGGAACTTTTTTTAATACTTTCCCATTCGACCGAACTTTTTTTTAATACTTTCCCATTCAACCGAACTTTTATTAATACTTTCCCATTCAACCGAACTTTTATTAATACTTTCCCATTCAACCGAATTTTTTTTCAATACTTTCCCATTCGACCGAACTTTTATTTAATACTTTCCCATTCGACCGAACTTTTATTTAATACTTTCCCATTCGACCGAACTTTTCTTTAATACTTTCCCATTCGACCGAACTTTTTTTAATACTTTCCCATTCGACCGAACTTTTTTTTAATACTTTCCCATTCAACCGAACTTTTATTAATACTTTCCCATTCAACCGAACTTTTATTAATACTTTCCCATTCAACCGAATTTTTTTTCAATACTTTCCCATTCGACCGAACTTTTTTTTAATACTTTCCCATTCGACCGAACTTTTTTAATACTTTCCCATTCGACCGAACTTTTCTTTAATACTTTCCCATTCGACCGAACTTTTCTTTAATACTTTCCCATTCGACCGAACTTTTTTTAATACTTTCCCATTCGACCGAACTTTTCTTTAATACTTTCCCATTCGACCGAACTTTTCTTTAATACTTTCCCATTCGACCGAACTTTTCTTTAATACTTTCCCATTCGACCGAACTTTTCTTTAATACTTTCCCATTCGACCGAACTTTTCTTTAATACTTTCCCATTCGACCGAACTTTTCTTTAATACTTTCCCATTCGACCGAACTTTTCTTTAATACTTTCCCATTCGACCGAACTTTTCTTTAATACTTTCCCATTCGACCGAATTTTTTTTCAATACTTTCCCATTCGACCGAATTTTTTTTCAATACTTTCCCATTCGACCGAACTTTTCTTAATACTTTCCCATTCGACCGAACTTTTCTTTAATACTTTCCCATTCGACCGAACTTTTTTTAATACTTTCCCATTCGACCGAACTTTTCTTTAATACTTTCCCATTCGACCGAACTTTTCTTTAATAATTTCCCATTCGACCAAACTTTTTTTAATTTCCCATTCGACCGAACTTTTCTTTAATACTTTCCCATTCGACCGAACTTTTCTTTAATACTTTCCCATTCGACCGAACTTTTCTTTAATACTTTCCCATTCGACCGAACTTTTCTTTAATACTTTCCCATTCGACCGAACTTTTTTTAATATTTTCCCATTCGACCGAACTTTTTTAATACTTTCCCATTCGACCGAACCCTTTTAATACTTTCCCATTCGACCGAACTTTTCTTTAATACTTTCCCATTCGACCGAACTTTTCTTTAATACTTTCCCATTCGACCGAATTTTTTTAATACTTTCCCATTCGACCGAACTTTTCTTTAATACTTTCCCATTCGACCGAACTTTTTTCAATACTTTCCCATTCGACCGAACTTTTTTTCAATACTTTCCCATTCGACCGAACTTTTTTAATACTTTCCCATTCGACCGAACTTTTCTTTAATACTTTCCCATTCGACCGAACTTTTCTTTAATACTTTCCCATTCGACCGAACTTTTCTTTAACTTTCCCATTCGACCGAACTTTTCTTTAATACTTTCCCATTCGACCGAACTTTTCTTTAATACTTTCCCATTCGACCGAACTTTTCTTTAATACTTTCCCATTCGACCGAACTTTTTTAATACTTTCCCATTCGACCGAACTTTTCTTTAATACTTTCCCATTCGACCGAACTTTTTTTTAATAATTTCCCATTCGACCGAACTTTTTTTAATACTTTCCCATTCGACCGAACTTTTTTTAATACTTTCCCATTCAACCGAACTTTTATTAATACTTTCCCATTCAACCGAACTTTTCTTTAATACTTTCCCATTCGACCGAACTTTTTTAATACTTTCCCATTCGACCGAACTTTTCTTTAATACTTTCCCATTCGACCGAACTTTTCTTTAATACTTTCCCATTCGACCGAACTTTTTTTTAATAATTTCCCATTCGACCGAACTTTTTTTTAATACTTTCCCATTCAACCGAACTTTTATTAATACTTTCCCATTCAACCGAACTTTTCTTTAATACTTTCCCATTCGACCGAACTTTTTAAATACTTTCCCATTCGACCGAACTTTTCTTTAATACTTTCCCATTCGACCGAACTTTTCTTTAATACTTTCCAATTCGACCGAACTTTTTTAATACTTTCCCATTCGACCGAACTTTTCTTTAATACTTTCCCATTCGACCGAACTTTTTTTTAATAATTTGCCATTCGACCGAACTTTTTTTTAATACTTTCCCATTCAACCGAACTTTTATTAATACTTTCCCATTCAACCGAACTTTTATTAATACTTTCCCATTCAACCGAACTTTTTTAATACTTTCCCATTCGACCGAACTTTTTTTTAATACTTTCCCATTCAACCGAACTTTTATTAATACTTTCCCATTCAACCGAACTTTTATTAATACTTTCCCATTCGACCGAACTTTTTTAACTTTCCCATTCGACCGAACTTTTCTTTAATACTTTCCCATTCGACCGAACTTTTCTTTAATACTTTCCCATTCGACCGAACTTTTGTTTAATACTTTCCCATTCGACCGAACTTTTTTTAATACTTTCCCATTCGACCGAACTTTTTTAATACTTTCCCATTCGACCGAACTTTTTTTTAAATCTTTCCCATTCGACCGAACTTTTTTTAATACTTTCCCATTCAACCGAACTTTTCTTTAATACTTTCCCATTCGACCGAACTTTTTAAATACTTTCCCATTCGACCGAACTTTTCTTTAATACTTTCCCATTCGACCGAACTTTTCTTTAATACTTTCCAATTCGACCGAACTTTTTTAATACTTTCCCATTCGACCGAACTTTTCTTTAATACTTTCCCATTCGACCGAACTTTTTTTTAATACTTTCCCATTTGGCCGAACTTTTTTTAATACTTTCCCATTCGACCGAACTTTTTTAACTTTCCCATTCGACCGAACTTTTCTTTAATACTTTCCCATTCGACCGAACTTTTCTTTAATACTTTCCCATTCGACCGAACTTTTCTTTAATACTTTCCCATTCGACCGAACTTTTCTTTAATACTTTCCCATTCGACCGAACTTTTCTTTAATACTTTCCCATTCGACCGAACTTTTCTTTAATACTTTCCCATTCGACCGAACTTTTTATTAATACTTTCCCATTCGACCGAACTTTTTTTTAATACTTTCCCATTCAACCGAACTTTTATTAATACTTTCCCATTCGACCGAACTTTTGTTTAATACTTTCCCATTCGACCGAACTTTTTTTAATACTTTCCCATTCGACCGAACTTTTTTAATACTTTCCCATTCGACCGAACTTTTTTTTAAATCTTTCCCATTCGACCGAACTTTTTTTAATACTTTCCCATTCAACCGAACTTTTCTTTAATACTTTCCCATTCGACCGAACTTTTTAAATACTTTCCCATTCGACCGAACTTTTCTTTAATACTTTCCCATTCGACCGAACTTTTCTTTAATACTTTCCAATTCGACCGAACTTTTTTAATACTTTCCCATTCGACCGAACTTTTCTTTAATACTTTCCCATTCGACCGAACTTTTTTTTAATAATTTGCCATTCGACCGAACTTTTTTTTAATACTTTCCCATTCAACCGAACTTTTATTAATACTTTCCCATTCAACCGAACTTTTATTAATACTTTCCCATTCAACCGAACTTTTTTAATACTTTCCCATTCGACCGAACTTTTCTTTAATACTTTCCCATTCGACCGAACTTTTTCTAATACTTTCCCATTCAACCGAACTTTTCTTTAATACTTTCCCATTCGACCGAACTTTTCTTTAATACTTTCCCATTCGACCGAACTTTTCTTTAATACTTTCCCATTCGACCGAACTTTTTTCCATACTTTCCCATTCGACCGAACTTTTCTTTAATACTTTCCCATTCGACCGAACTTTTCTTTAATACTTTCCCATTCGACCGAACTTTTATTTAATACTTTCCCATTCGACCGAACTTTTATTTAATACTTTCCCATTCGACCGAACTTTTCTTTAATACTTTCCCATTCGACGGAACTTTTTTTAATACTTTCCCATTCGACCGAACTTTTTTTTAATACTTTCCCATTCAACCGAACTTTTATTAATACTTTCCCATTCAACCGAACTTTTATTAATACTTTCCCATTCAACCGAATTTTTTTTCAATACTTTCCCATTCGACCGAACTTTTATTTAATACTTTCCCATTCGACCGAACTTTTATTTAATACTTTCCCATTCGACCGAACTTTTCTTTAATACTTTCCCATTCGACCGAACTTTTTTTAATACTTTCCCATTCGACCGAACTTTTTTTTAATACTTTCCCATTCAACCGAACTTTTATTAATACTTTCCCATTCAACCGAACTTTTATTAATACTTTCCCATTCAACCGAATTTTTTTTCAATACTTTCCCATTCGACCGAACTTTTTTTTAATACTTTCCCATTCGACCGAACTTTTTTAATACTTTCCCATTCGACCGAACTTTTCTTTAATACTTTCCCATTCGACCGAACTTTTCTTTAATACTTTCCCATTCGACCGAACTTTTTTTAATACTTTCCCATTCGACCGAACTTTTCTTTAATACTTTCCCATTCGACCGAACTTTTCTTTAATACTTTCCCATTCGACCGAACTTTTCTTTAATACTTTCCCATTTGACCGAACTTTTCTTTAATACTTTCCCATTCGACCGAACTTTTCTTTAATACTTTCCCATTCGACCGAACTTTTATTAATACTTTCCCATTCAACCGAACTTTTATTAATACTTTCCCATTCAACCGAATTTTTTTTCAATACTTTCCCATTCGACCGAACTTTTTTTTAATACTTTCCCATTCGACCGAACTTTTCTTTAATACTTTCCCATTCGACCGAACTTTTTTTAATACTTTCCCATTCAACCGAACTTTTCTTTAATACTTTCCCATTCGACCGAACTTTTCTTTAATACTTTCCCATTCGACCGAACTTTTCTTTAATACTTTCCCATTCGACCGAACTTTTCTTTAATACTTTCCCATTCGACCGAACTTTTCTTTAATACTTTCCCATTCGACCGAACTTTTCTTTAATACTTTCCCATTCGACCGAACTTTTCTTTAATACTTTCCCATTCGACCGAATTTTTTTTCAATACTTTCCCATTCGACCGAATTTTTTTTCAATACTTTCCCATTCGACCGAACTTTTCTTAATACTTTCCCATTCGACCGAACTTTTCTTTAATACTTTCCCATTCGACCGAACTTTTTTTAATACTTTCCCATTCGACCGAACTTTTCTTTAATACTTTCCCATTCGACCGAACTTTTCTTTAATAATTTCCCATTCGACCGAACTTTTTTTAATTTCCCATTCGACCGAACTTTTCTTTAATACTTTCCCATTCGACCGAACTTTTCTTTAATACTTTCCCATTCGACCGAACTTTTCTTTAATACTTTCCCATTCGACCGAACTTTTCTTTAATACTTTCCCATTTGACCGAACTTTTCTTTAATACTTTCCCATTCGACCGAACTTTTTTAATACTTTCCCATTCGACCGAACTTTTCTTTAATACTTTCCCATTCGACCGAACTTTTTTTAATATTTTCCCATTCGACCGAACTTTTTTAATACTTTCCCATTCGACCGAACCCTTTTAATACTTTCCCATTCGACCGAACTTTTCTTTAATACTTTCCCATTCGACCGAACTTTTTTTTAATACTTTCCCATTCGGCCGAACTTTTTTTTAATACTTTCCCATTCGACCGAACTTTTCTTTAATACTTTCCCATTCGACCGAACTTTTTTTAATACTTTCCCATTCGACCGAACTTTTTTTTAATACTTTCCCATTCGACCGAATTTTTTTAATACTTTCCCATTCGACCGAACTTTTTTTCAATACTTTCCCATTCGACCGAACTTTTCTTTAATACTTTCCCATTCGACCGAACTTTTTTCAATACTTTCCCATTCGACCGAACTTTTTTTCAATACTTTCCCATTCGACCGAACTTTTTTAATACTTTCCCATTCGACCGAACTTTTCTTTAATACTTTCCCATTCGACCGAACTTTTCTTTAATACTTTCCCATTCGACCGAACTTTTCTTTAATACTTTCCCATTCGACCGAACTTTTCTTTAATACTTTCCCATTCGACCGAACTTTTTTTAATACTTTCCCATTCGACCGAACTTTTTTAATACTTTCCCATTCGACCGAACCTTTTTAATACTTTCCCATTCGACCGAACTTTTCTTTAATACTTTCCCATTCGACCGAACTTTTCTTTAATACTTTCCCATTCGACCGAACTTTTCTTTAATACTTTCCCATTCGACCGAACTTTTTTTTAATACTTTCCCATTCGGCCGAACTTTTTTTTAATACTTTCCCATTCGACCGAACTTTTCTTTAATACTTTCCCATTCGACCGAACTTTTTTTTAATACTTTCCCATTCGACCGAACTTTTTTTTAATACTTTCCCATTCGACCGAATTTTTTTAATACTTTCCCATTCGACCGAACTTTTTTTCAATACTTTCCCATTCGACCGAACTTTTCTTTAATACTTTCCCATTCGACCGAACTTTTTTCAATACTTTCCCATTCGACCGAACTTTTTTAATACTTTCCCATTCGACCGAACTTTTCTTTAATACTTTCCCATTCGACCGAACTTTTATTTAATACTTTCCCATTCGACCGAACTTTTCTTTAATACTTTCCCATTCGACCGAACTTTTCTTTAATACTTTCCCATTCGACCGAACTTTTCTTTAATACTTTCCCATTCGACCGAACTTTTCTTTAATACTTTCCCATTCGACCGAACTTTTCTTTAATACTTTCCCATTCGACCGAACTTTTTATTAATACTTTCCCATTCGACCGAACTTTTTTTTAATACTTTCCCATTCAACCGAACTTTTATTAATACTTTCCCATTCAACCGAACTTTTATTAATACTTTCCCATTCGACCGAACTTTTTTAACTTTCCCATTCGACCGAACTTTTCTTTAATACTTTCCCATTCGACCGAACTTTTCTTTAATACTTTCCCATTCGACCGAACTTTTGTTTAATACTTTCCCATTCGACCGAACTTTTTTTAATACTTTCCCATTCGACCGAACTTTTTTAATACTTTCCCATTCGACCGAACTTTTTTTTAAATCTTTCCCATTCGACCGAACTTTTTTTAATACTTTCCCATTCAACCGAACTTTTTTTAATACTTTCCCATTCAACCGAACTTTTCTTTAATACTTTCCCATTCGACCGAACTTTTCTTTAATACTTTCCCATTCGACCGAACTTTTCTTTAATACTTTCCCATTCGACCGAACTTTTTTTAATACTTTCCCATTCGACCGAACTTTTCTTTAATACTTTCCCATTCGACCGAACTTTTTTTTAATACTTTCCCATTCGACCGAACTTTTCTTTAATACTTTCCCATTCGACCGAACTTTTTTTTAATACTTTCCCATTCGACCGAACTTTTTTTAATACTTTCCCATTCGACCGAACTTTTCTTTAATACTTTCCCATTCGACCGAACTTTTCTTTAATACTTTCCCATTCGACCGAACTTTTCTTAAATACTTTCCCATTCGACCGAACTTTTCTTTAATACTTTCCCATTCGACAGAACTTTTTTTTAATACTTTCCCATTCGACCGAACTTTTTTTAATACTTTCCCATTCAACCGAACTTTTCTTTAATACTTTCCCATTCGACCGAACTTTTCTTTAATACTTTCCCATTCGACCGAACTTTTCTTTAATACTTTCCCATTCGACCGAACTTTTTTCAATACTTTCCCATTCGACCGAACTTTTTTAATACTTTCCAATTCGACCGAACTTTTTTTAATACTTTCCCATTCGACCGAACTTTTCTTTAATACTTTCCCATTCGACCGAACTTTTTTCAATACTTTCCCATTCGACCGAACTTTTATTTAATACTTTCCCATTCGACCGAACTTTTTTTTAATAATTTCCCATTCGACCGAACTTTTCTTTAATACTTTCCCATTCGACCGAACTTTTTTTAATACTTTCCCATTCGACCGAACTTTTCTTTACTACTTTCCCATTTGACCGAACTTTTCTTTAATACTTTCCCATTCGACCGAACTTTTTTAATACTTTCCCATTCGACCGAACTTTTTTTAAATCTTTCCCATTCGACCGAACTTTTTTTTAATACTTTCCCATTCGACCGAACTTTTTTTAATACTTTCCCATTCAACCGAACTTTTTTTAATACTTTCCCATTCAACCGAACTTTTCTTTAATACTTTCCCATTCGACCGAACTTTTTTAATACTTTCCCATTCGACCAAACTTTTCTTTAATACTTTCCCATTCGACCGAACTTTTCTTTAATACTTTCCCATTCGACCGAACTTTTCTTTAATACTTTCCCATTCGACCGAACTTTTTTTTAATACTTTCCCATTCGACCGAACTTTTCTTTAATACTTTCCCATTCGACCGAACTTTTTTTAATACTTTCCCATTCGACCGAATTTTTTTTAACTTTCCCATTCGACCGAACCTTTTTAATACTTTCCCATTCGACCGAACTTTTCTTTAATACTTTCCCATTCGACCGAACTTTTTTCAATACTTTCCCACTCGACCGAACTTTTTTAATACTTTCCAATTCGACCGAACTTTTTTTAATACTTTCCCATTCGACCGAACTTTTCTTTAATACTTTCCCATTCGACCGAACTTTTTTTCAATACTTTCCCATTCGACCGAACTTTTCTTTAATACTTTCCCATTCGACCGAACTTTTTTTTAAATCTTTCCCATTCGACCGAACTTTTTTTTAATACTTTCCCATTCGACCGAACTTTTCTTTAATACTTTCCCATTCGACAGAACTTTTTTTTAATACTTTCCCATTCGACCGAACTTTTTTTAATACTTTCCCATTCAACCGAACTTTTCTTTAATACTTTCCCATTCGACCGAACTTTTCTTTAATACTTTCCCATTCGACCGAACTTTTCTTTAATACTTTCCCATTCGACCGAACTTTTGTTTAATACTTTCCCATTCGACCGAACTTTTTTTAATACTTTCCCATTCGACCGAACTTTTTTAATACTTTCCCATTCGACCGAACTTTTTTTTAAATCTTTCCCATTCGACCGAACTTTTTTTAATACTTTCCCATTCGACCGAACTTTTTTTAATACTTTCCCATTCAACCGAACTTTTTTTAATACTTTCCCATTCAACCGAACTTTTCTTTAATACTTTCCCATTCGACCGAACTTTTCTTTAATACTTTCCCATTCGACCGAACTTTTCTTTAATACTTTCCCATTCGACCGAACTTTTTTTAATACTTTCCCATTCGACCGAACTTTTCTTTAATACTTTCCCATTCGACCGAACTTTTTTTTAATACTTTCCCATTCGACCGAACTTTTCTTTAATACTTTCCCATTCGACCGAACTTTTTTTTTAATACTTTCCCATTCGACCGAACTTTTTTTTAATACTTTCCCATTCGACCGAACTTTTCTTTAATACTTTCCCATTCGACCGAACTTTTCTTTAATACTTTCCCATTCGACCGAACTTTTCTTTAATACTTTCCCATTCGACAGAACTTTTTTTTAATACTTTCCCATTCGACCGAACTTTTTTTAATACTTTCCCATTCAACCGAACTTTTCTTTAATACTTTCCCATTCGACCGAACTTTTCTTTAATACTTTCCCATTCGACCGAACTTTTCTTTAATACTTTCCCATTCGACCGAACTTTTTTCAATACTTTCCCATTCGACCGAACTTTTTTAATACTTTCCAATTCGACCGAACTTTTTTTAATACTTTCCCATTCGACCGAACTTTTCTTTAATACTTTCCCATTCGACCGAACTTTTTTTCAATACTTTCCCATTCGACCGAACTTTTATTTAATACTTTCCCATTCGACCGAACTTTTTTAATACTTTCCCATTCGACCGAACTTTTTTTTAAATCTTTCCCATTCGACCGAACTTTTTTTTAATACTTTCCCATTCGACCGAACTTTTTTTAATACTTTCCCATTCAACCGAACTTTTTTTAATACTTTCCCATTCAACCGAACTTTTCTTTAATACTTTCCCATTCGACCGAACTTTTTTAATACTTTCCCATTCGACCAAACTTTTCTTTAATACTTTCCCATTCGACCGAACTTTTCTTTAATACTTTCCCATTCGACCGAACTTTTCTTCAATACTTTCCCATTCGACCGAACTTTTTTTTAATACTTTCCCATTCGACCGAACTTTTCTTTAATACTTTCCCATTCGACCGAACTTTTTTTAATACTTTCCCATTCGACCGAATTTTTTTTAACTTTCCCATTCGACCGAACCTTTTTAATACTTTCCCATTCGACCGAACTTTTCTTTAATACTTTCCCATTCGACCGAACTTTTTTCAATACTTTCCCACTCGACCGAACTTTTTTAATACTTTCCAATTCGACCGAACTTTTTTTAATACTTTCCCATTCGACCGAACTTTTCTTTAATACTTTCCCATTCGACCGAACTTTTTTTCAATACTTTCCCATTCGACCGAACTTTTCTTTAATACTTTCCCATTCGACCGAACTTTTCTTTAATACTTTCCCATTCGACCGAACTTTTTTTAAAACTTTCCCATTCGACCGAACTTTTCTTTAATACTTTCCCATTTGACCGAACTTTTCTTTAATACTTTCCCATTCGACCGAACTTTTTTAATACTTTCCCATTCGACCGAACTTTTTTTTAAATCTTTCCCATTCGACCGAACTTTTTTTTAATACTTTCCCATTCGACCGAACTTTTCTTTAATACTTTCCCATTCGACAGAACTTTTTTTTAATACTTTCCCATTCGACCGAACTTTTTTTAATACTTTCCCATTCAACCGAACTTTTCTTTAATACTTTCCCATTCGACCGAACTTTTCTTTAATACTTTCCCATTCGACCGAACTTTTCTTTAATACTTTCCCATTCGACCGAACTTTTTTCAATACTTTCCCATTCGACCGAACTTTTTTAATACTTTCCCATTCGACCGAACTTTTTTTTAATAATTTCCCATTCGACCGAACTTTTCTTTAATACTTTCCCATTCGACCGAACTTTTTTTAAAACTTTCCCATTCGACCGAACTTTTCTTTAATACTTTCCCATTTGACCGAACTTTTCTTTAATACTTTCCCATTTGACCGAACTTTTTTTAAATCTTTCCCATTCGACCGAACTTTTTTTTAATACTTTCCCATTCGACCGAACTTTTTTTAATACTTTCCCATTCAACCGAACTTTTTTTAATACTTTCCCATTCAACCGAACTTTTCTTTAATACTTTCCCATTCGACCGAACTTTTTTAATACTTTCCCATTCGACCAAACTTTTCTTTAATACTTTCCCATTCGACCGAACTTTTCTTTAATACTTTCCCATTCGACCGAACTTTTCTTTAATACTTTCCCATTCGACCGAACTTTTTTTTAATACTTTCCCATTCGACCGAACTTTTCTTTAATACTTTCCCATTCGACCGAACTTTTTTTAATACTTTCCCATTCGACCGAATTTTTTTTAACTTTCCCATTCGACCGAACCTTTTTAATACTTTCCCATTCGACCGAACTTTTCTTTAATACTTTCCCATTCGACCGAACTTTTTTCAATACTTTCCCACTCGACCGAACTTTTTTAATACTTTCCAATTCGACCGAACTTTTTTTAATACTTTCCCATTCGACCGAACTTTTCTTTAATACTTTCCCATTCGACCGAACTTTTTTTCAATACTTTCCCATTCGACCGAACTTTTCTTTAATACTTTCCCATTCGACCGAACTTTTTTTTAAATCTTTCCCATTCGACCGAACTTTTTTTTAATACTTTCCCATTCGACCGAACTTTTCTTTAATACTTTCCCATTCGACAGAACTTTTTTTTAATACTTTCCCATTCGACCGAACTTTTTTTAATACTTTCCCATTCAACCGAACTTTTCTTTAATACTTTCCCATTCGACCGAACTTTTCTTTAATACTTTCCCATTCGACCGAACTTTTCTTTAATACTTTCCCATTCGACCGAACTTTTGTTTAATACTTTCCCATTCGACCGAACTTTTTTTAATACTTTCCCATTCGACCGAACTTTTTTAATACTTTCCCATTCGACCGAACTTTTTTTTAAATCTTTCCCATTCGACCGAACTTTTTTTAATACTTTCCCATTCGACCGAACTTTTTTTAATACTTTCCCATTCAACCGAACTTTTTTTAATACTTTCCCATTCAACCGAACTTTTCTTTAATACTTTCCCATTCGACCGAACTTTTCTTTAATACTTTCCCATTCGACCGAACTTTTCTTTAATACTTTCCCATTCGACCGAACTTTTTTTAATACTTTCCCATTCGACCGAACTTTTCTTTAATACTTTCCCATTCGACCGAACTTTTTTTTAATACTTTCCCATTCGACCGAACTTTTCTTTAATACTTTCCCATTCGACCGAACTTTTTTTTTAATACTTTCCCATTCGACCGAACTTTTTTTTAATACTTTCCCATTCGACCGAACTTTTCTTTAATACTTTCCCATTCGACCGAACTTTTCTTTAATACTTTCCCATTCGACCGAACTTTTCTTTAATACTTTCCCATTCGACAGAACTTTTTTTTAATACTTTCCCATTCGACCGAACTTTTTTTAATACTTTCCCATTCAACCGAACTTTTCTTTAATACTTTCCCATTCGACCGAACTTTTCTTTAATACTTTCCCATTCGACCGAACTTTTCTTTAATACTTTCCCATTCGACCGAACTTTTTTCAATACTTTCCCATTCGACCGAACTTTTTTAATACTTTCCAATTCGACCGAACTTTTTTTAATACTTTCCCATTCGACCGAACTTTTCTTTAATACTTTCCCATTCGACCGAACTTTTTTTCAATACTTTCCCATTCGACCGAACTTTTATTTAATACTTTCCCATTCGACCGAACTTTTTTAATACTTTCCCATTCGACCGAACTTTTTTTTAAATCTTTCCCATTCGACCGAACTTTTTTTTAATACTTTCCCATTCGACCGAACTTTTTTTAATACTTTCCCATTCAACCGAACTTTTTTTAATACTTTCCCATTCAACCGAACTTTTCTTTAATACTTTCCCATTCGACCGAACTTTTTTAATACTTTCCCATTCGACCAAACTTTTCTTTAATACTTTCCCATTCGACCGAACTTTTCTTTAATACTTTCCCATTCGACCGAACTTTTCTTCAATACTTTCCCATTCGACCGAACTTTTTTTTAATACTTTCCCATTCGACCGAACTTTTCTTTAATACTTTCCCATTCGACCGAACTTTTTTTAATACTTTCCCATTCGACCGAATTTTTTTTAACTTTCCCATTCGACCGAACCTTTTTAATACTTTCCCATTCGACCGAACTTTTCTTTAATACTTTCCCATTCGACCGAACTTTTTTCAATACTTTCCCACTCGACCGAACTTTTTTAATACTTTCCAATTCGACCGAACTTTTTTTAATACTTTCCCATTCGACCGAACTTTTCTTTAATACTTTCCCATTCGACCGAACTTTTTTTCAATACTTTCCCATTCGACCGAACTTTTCTTTAATACTTTCCCATTCGACCGAACTTTTCTTTAATACTTTCCCATTCGACCGAACTTTTTTTAAAACTTTCCCATTCGACCGAACTTTTCTTTAATACTTTCCCATTTGACCGAACTTTTCTTTAATACTTTCCCATTCGACCGAACTTTTTTAATACTTTCCCATTCGACCGAACTTTTTTTTAAATCTTTCCCATTCGACCGAACTTTTTTTTAATACTTTCCCATTCGACCGAACTTTTCTTTAATACTTTCCCATTCGACAGAACTTTTTTTTAATACTTTCCCATTCGACCGAACTTTTTTTAATACTTTCCCATTCAACCGAACTTTTCTTTAATACTTTCCCATTCGACCGAACTTTTCTTTAATACTTTCCCATTCGACCGAACTTTTCTTTAATACTTTCCCATTCGACCGAACTTTTTTCAATACTTTCCCATTCGACCGAACTTTTTTAATACTTTCCCATTCGACCGAACTTTTTTTTAATAATTTCCCATTCGACCGAACTTTTCTTTAATACTTTCCCATTCGACCGAACTTTTTTTAAAACTTTCCCATTCGACCGAACTTTTCTTTAATACTTTCCCATTTGACCGAACTTTTCTTTAATACTTTCCCATTTGACCGAACTTTTCTTTAATACTTTCCCATTCGACCGAACTTTTTTAATACTTTCCCATTCGACCGAACTTTTTTTTAAATCTTTCCCATTCGACCGAACTTTTTTTAATACTTTCCCATTCGACCGAACTTTTCTTTAATACTTTCCCATTCGACCGAACTTTTCTTTAATACTTTCCCATTCGACCGAACTTTTCTTTAATACTTTCCCATTCGACCGAACTTTTCTTTAATACTTTCCCATTTGACCGAACTTTTCTTTAATACTTTCCCATTCGACCGAACTTTTTTAATACTTTCCCATTCGACCGAACTTTTCTTTAATACTTTCCCATTCGACCGAACTTTTTTTAATACTTTCCCATTCGACCGAATTTTTTTTAACTTTCCCATTCGACCGAACCTTTTTAATACTTTCCCATTCGACCGAACTTTTCTTTAATACTTTCCCATTCGACCGAACTTTTTTCAATACTTTCCCACTCGACCGAACTTTTTTAATACTTTCCAATTCGACCGAACTTTTTTTAATACTTTCCCATTCGACCGAACTTTTCTTTAATACTTTCCCATTCGACCGAACTTTTTTTCAATACTTTCCCATTCGACCGAACTTTTCTTTAATACTTTCCCATTCGACCGAACTTTTTTTTAAATCTTTCCCATTCGACCGAACTTTTTTTTAATACTTTCCCATTCGACCGAACTTTTTTTCAATACTTTCCCATTCGACCGAACTTTTCTTTAATACTTTCCCATTCGACCGAACTTTTTTTTTAAATCTTTCCCATTCGACCGAACTTTTTTTTAATACTTTCCCATTCGACCGAACTTTTCTTTAATACTTTCCCATTCGACAGAACTTTTTTTTAATACTTTCCCATTCGACCGAACTTTTTTTAATACTTTCCCATTCAACCGAACTTTTCTTTAATACTTTCCCATTCGACCGAACTTTTCTTTAATACTTTCCCATTCGACCGAACTTTTCTTTAATACTTTCCCATTCGACCGAACTTTTGTTTAATACTTTCCCATTCGACCGAACTTTTTTTAATACTTTCCCATTCGACCGAACTTTTTTAATACTTTCCCATTCGACCGAACTTTTTTTTAAATCTTTCCCATTCGACCGAACTTTTTTTTAATACTTTCCCATTCGACCGAACTTTTTTTAATACTTTCCCATTCAACCGAACTTTTTTTAATACTTTCCCATTCAACCGAACTTTTCTTTAATACTTTCCCATTCGACCGAACTTTTCTTTAATACTTTCCCATTCGACCGAACTTTTCTTTAATACTTTCCCATTCGACCGAACTTTTTTTAATACTTTCCCATTCGACCGAACTTTTCTTTAATACTTTCCCATTCGACCGAACTTTTTTTTAATACTTTCCCATTCGACCGAACTTTTCTTTAATACTTTCCCATTCGACCGAACTTTTTTTTTAATACTTTCCCATTCGACCGAACTTTTTTTTAATACTTTCCCATTCGACCGAACTTTTCTTTAATACTTTCCCATTCGACCGAACTTTTCTTTAATACTTTCCCATTCGACCGAACTTTTCTTTAATACTTTCCCATTCGACAGAACTTTTTTTTAATACTTTCCCATTCGACCGAACTTTTTTTAATACTTTCCCATTCAACCGAACTTTTCTTTAATACTTTCCCATTCGACCGAACTTTTCTTTAATACTTTCCCATTCGACCGAACTTTTCTTTAATACTTTCCCATTCGACCGAACTTTTTTCAATACTTTCCCATTCGACCGAACTTTTTTAATACTTTCCAATTCGACCGAACTTTTTTTAATACTTTCCCATTCGACCGAACTTTTCTTTAATACTTTCCCATTCGACCGAACTTTTTTTCAATACTTTCCCATTCGACCGAACTTTTATTTAATACTTTCCCATTCGACCGAACTTTTTTAATACTTTCCCATTCGACCGAACTTTTTTTTAAATCTTTCCCATTCGACCGAACTTTTTTTTAATACTTTCCCATTCGACCGAACTTTTTTTAATACTTTCCCATTCAACCGAACTTTTTTTAATACTTTCCCATTCAACCGAACTTTTCTTTAATACTTTCCCATTCGACCGAACTTTTTTAATACTTTCCCATTCGACCAAACTTTTCTTTAATACTTTCCCATTCGACCGAACTTTTCTTTAATACTTTCCCATTCGACCGAACTTTTCTTCAATACTTTCCCATTCGACCGAACTTTTTTTTAATACTTTCCCATTCGACCGAACTTTTCTTTAATACTTTCCCATTCGACCGAACTTTTTTTAATACTTTCCCATTCGACCGAATTTTTTTAACTTTCCCATTCGACCGAACCTTTTTAATACTTTCCCATTCGACCGAACTTTTCTTTAATACTTTCCCATTCGACCGAACTTTTTTCAATACTTTCCCACTCGACCGAACTTTTTTAATACTTTCCAATTCGACCGAACTTTTTTTAATACTTTCCCATTCGACCGAACTTTTCTTTAATACTTTCCCATTCGACCGAACTTTTTTTCAATACTTTCCCATTCGACCGAACTTTTCTTTAATACTTTCCCATTCGACCGAACTTTTCTTTAATACTTTCCCATTCGACCGAACTTTTTTTAAAACTTTCCCATTCGACCGAACTTTTCTTTAATACTTTCCCATTTGACCGAACTTTTCTTTAATACTTTCCCATTCGACCGAACTTTTTTAATACTTTCCCATTCGACCGAACTTTTTTTTAAATCTTTCCCATTCGACCGAACTTTTTTTTAATACTTTCCCATTCGACCGAACTTTTCTTTAATACTTTCCCATTCGACCGAACTTTTTTCAATACTTTCCCATTCGACCGAACTTTTTTAATACTTTCCCATTCGACCGAACTTTTTTTTAATAATTTCCCATTCGACCGAACTTTTCTTTAATACTTTCCCATTCGACCGAACTTTTTTTAAAACTTTCCCATTCGACCGAACTTTTCTTTAATACTTTCCCATTTGACCGAACTTTTCTTTAATACTTTCCCATTTGACCGAACTTTTCTTTAATACTTTCCCATTCGACCGAACTTTTTTAATACTTTCCCATTCGACCGAACTTTTTTAATACTTTCCCATTCGACCGAACTTTTTTTTAAATCTTTCCCATTCGACCGAACTTTTTTTAATACTTTCCCATTCGACCGAACTTTTCTTTAATACTTTCCCATTCGACCGAACTTTTCTTTAATACTTTCCCATTCGACCGAACTTTTCTTTAATACTTTCCCATTCGACCGAACTTTTCTTTAATACTTTCCCATTTGACCGAACTTTTCTTTAATACTTTCCCATTCGACCGAACTTTTTTAATACTTTCCCATTCGACCGAACTTTTCTTTAATACTTTCCCATTCGACCGAACTTTTTTTAATAATTTCCCATTCGACCGAATTTTTTTTAACTTTCCCATTCGACCGAACCTTTTTAATACTTTCCCATTCGACCGAACTTTTCTTTAATACTTTCCCATTCGACCGAACTTTTCTTTAATACTTTCCCATTCGACCGAACTTTTCTTTAATACTTTCCCATTCGACCGAACTTTTCTTTAATACTTTCCCATTCGACCGAACTTTTTTTTAATACTTTCCCATTCGACCGAACTTTTCTTTAATACTTTCCCATTCGACCGAACTTTTTTTAATACTTTCCCATTCGACCGAACTTTTTTTAATACTTTCCCATTCGACCGAACTTTTCTTTAATACTTTCCCATTCGACCGAACTTTTTTTAATACTTTCCCATTCGACCGAATTTTTTTTAACTTTCCCATTCGACCGAACCTTTTTAATACTTTCCCATTCGACCGAACTTTTCTTTAATACTTTCCCATTCGACCGAACTTTTCTTTAATACTTTCCCATTCGACCGAACTTTTCTTTAATACTTTCCCATTCGACCGAACTTTTTTTTAATACTTTCCCATTCGACCGAACTTTTCTTTAATACTTTCCCATTCGACCGAACTTTTTTTTACTTTCCCATTCGACCGAACTTTTCTTTAATACTTTCCCATTCGACCGAACTTTTTTTAATACTTTCCCATTCGACCGAACTTTTTTTTAATACTTTCCCATTCGACCGAACTTTTTTTAATACTTTCCCATTCGACCGAACTTTTTTAATACTTTCCCATTCGACCGAACTTTTTTTAATACTTTCCCATTCGACCGAACTTTTTTAATACTTTCCCATTCGACCGAACTTTTTTTAATAATTTCCCATTCGACCGAACTTTTCTTTAATACTTTCCCATTCGACCGAACTTTTTTTAAAACTTTCCCATTCGACCGAACTTTTCTTTAATACTTTCCCATTTGACCGAACTTTTCTTTAATACTTTCCCATTCGACCGAACTTTTTTAATACTTTCCCATTCGACCGAACTTTTTTTTAAATCTTTCCCATTCGACCGAACTTTTTTTTAATACTTTCCCATTCGACCGAACTTTTCTTTAATACTTTCCCATTCGACAGAACTTTTTTTAATACTTTCCCATTCGACCGAACTTTTTTTAATACTTTCCCATTCAACCGAACTTTTCTTTAATACTTTCCCATTCGACCGAACTTTTCTTTAATACTTTCCCATTCGACCGAACTTTTCTTTAATACTTTCCCATTCGACCGAACTTTTTTCAATACTTTCCCATTCGACCGAACTTTTTTAATACTTTCCAATTCGACCGAACTTTTTTTTTAATACTTTCCCATTCGACCGAACTTTTCTTTAATACTTTCCCATTCGACCGAACTTTTTTTCAATATTTTCCCATTCGACCGAACTTTTCTTTAATACTTTCCCATTCGACCGAACTTTTCTTTAATACTTTCCCATTCGACCGAACTTTTTTTCAATACTTTCCCATTGGACCGAACTTTTCTTTAATACTTTCCCATTCGACCGAACTTTTTTTTAATAATTTCCCATTCGACCGAACTTTTCTTTAATACTTTCCCATTCGACCGAACTTTTTTAATACTTTCCCATTCGACCGAACTTTTCTTTAATACTTTCCCATTCGACCGAACTTTTCTTTAATACTTTCCCATTCGACCGAACTTTTTTTTAACTTTCCCATTCGACCGAACCTTTTTAATACTTTCCCATTCGACCGAACTTTTCTTTAATACTTTCCCATTCGACCGAACTTTTCTTTAATACTTTCCCATTCGACCGAACTTTTCTTTAATACTTTCCCATTCGACCGAACTTTTTTTTAATACTTTCCCATTCGACCGAACTTTTCTTTAATACTTTCCCATTCGACCGAACTTTTTTTTAATACTTTCCCATTCGACCGAACTTTTCTTTAATACTTTCCCATTCGACCGAACTTTTTTTTAATACTTTCCCATTCGACCGAACTTTTTTTTAATACTTTCCCATTCGACCGAACTTTTTTTAATACTTTCCCATTCAACCGAACTTTTCTTTAATACTTTCCCATTCGACCGAACTTTTCTTTAATACTTTCCCATTCGACCGAACTTTTCTTTAATACTTTCCCATTCGACCGAACTTTTTTCAATACTTTCCCATTCGACCGAACTTTTTTAATACTTTCCAATTCGACCGAACTTTTTTTTTAATACTTTCCCATTCGACCGAACTTTTCTTTAATACTTTCCCATTCGACCGAACTTTTTTTCAATATTTTCCCATTCGACCGAACTTTTCTTTAATACTTTCCCATTCGACCGAACTTTTCTTTAATACTTTCCCATTCGACCGAACTTTTTTTCAATACTTTCCCATTGGACCGAACTTTTCTTTAATACTTTCCCATTCGACCGAACTTTTTTTTAATAATTTCCCATTCGACCGAACTTTTCTTTAATACTTTCCCATTCGACCGAACTTTTCTTTAATACTTTCCCATTCGACCGAACTTTTTTTTAATACTTTCCCATTCGACCGAACTTTTCTTTAATACTTTCCCATTCGACAGAACTTTTTTTTAATACTTTCCCATTCGACCGAACTTTTTTTAATACTTTCCCATTCAACCGAACTTTTCTTTAATACTTTCCCATTCGACCGAACTTTTCTTTAATACTTTCCCATTCGACCGAACTTTTCTTTAATACTTTCCCATTCGACCGAACTTTTTTCAATACTTTCCCATTCGACCGAACTTTTTTAATACTTTCCCATTCGACCGAACTTTTTTTTAATAATTTCCCATTCGACCGAACTTTTTTTTAATACTTTCCCATTCGACCGAACTTTTCTTTAATACTTTCCCATTCGACCGAACTTTTCTTTAATACTTTCCCATTCGACCGAACTTTTGTTTAATACTTTCCCATTCGACCGAACTTTTTTTAATACTTTCCCATTCGACCGAACTTTTTTAATACTTTCCCATTCGACCGAACTTTTTTTTAAATCTTTCCCATTCGACCGAACTTTTTTTTAATACTTTCCCATTCGACCGAACTTTTTTTAATACTTTCCCATTCAACCGAACTTTTTTTAATACTTTCCCATTCAACCGAACTTTTCTTTAATACTTTCCCATTCGACCGAACTTTTCTTTAATACTTTCCCATTCGACCGAACTTTTCTTTAATACTTTCCCATTCGACCGAACTTTTTTCAATACTTTCCCATTCGACCGAACTTTTTTAATACTTTCCAATTCGACCGAACTTTTTTTAATACTTTCCCATTCGACCGAACTTTTCTTTAATACTTTCCCATTCGACCGAACTTTTTTTCAATACTTTCCCATTCGACCGAACTTTTATTTAATACTTTCCCATTCGACCGAACTTTTTTTAATAATTTCCCATTCGACCGAACTTTTCTTTAATACTTTCCCATTCGACCGAACTTTTTTTAATACTTTCCCATTCGACCGAACTTTTCTTTAATACTTTCCCATTTGACCGAACTTTTCTTTAATACTTTCCCATTCGACCGAACTTTTTTAATACTTTCCCATTCGACCGAACTTTTTTTTAAATCTTTCCCATTCGACCGAACTTTTTTTAATACTTTCCCATTCGACCGAACTTTTTTTAATACTTTCCCATTCAACCGAACTTTTTTTAATACTTTCCCATTCAACCGAACTTTTCTTTAATACTTTCCCATTCGACCGAACTTTTTTAATACTTTCCCATTCGACCAAACTTTTCTTTAATACTTTCCCATTCGACCGAACTTTTCTTTAATACTTTCCCATTCGACCGAACTTTTCTTCAATACTTTCCCATTCGACCGAACTTTTTTTTAATACTTTCCCATTCGACCGAACTTTTCTTTAATACTTTCCCATTCGACCGAACTTTTTTTAATACTTTCCCATTCGACCGAATTTTTTTTAACTTTCCCATTCGACCGAACCTTTTTAATACTTTCCCATTCGACCGAACTTTTCTTTAATACTTTCCCATTCGACCGAACTTTTTTCAATACTTTCCCACTCGACCGAACTTTTTTAATACTTTCCAATTCGACCGAACTTTTTTTAATACTTTCCCATTCGACCGAACTTTTCTTTAATACTTTCCCATTCGACCGAACTTTTTTTCAATACTTTCCCATTCGACCGAACTTTTCTTTAATACTTTCCCATTCGACCGAACTTTTCTTTAATACTTTCCCATTCGACCGAACTTTTTTTAAAACTTTCCCATTCGACCGAACTTTTCTTTAATACTTTCCCATTTGACCGAACTTTTCTTTAATACTTTCCCATTCGACCGAACTTTTTTAATACTTTCCCATTCGACCGAACTTTTTTTTAAATCTTTCCCATTCGACAGAACTTTTTTTTAATACTTTCCCATTCGACCGAACTTTTTTTAATACTTTCCCATTCAACCGAACTTTTCTTTAATACTTTCCCATTCGACCGAACTTTTCTTTAATACTTTCCCATTCGACCGAACTTTTCTTTAATACTTTCCCATTCGACCGAACTTTTTTCAATACTTTCCCATTCGACCGAACTTTTTTAATACTTTCCCATTCGACCGAACTTTTTTTTAATAATTTCCCATTCGACCGAACTTTTCTTTAATACTTTCCCATTCGACCGAACTTTTTTTAAAACTTTCCCATTCGACCGAACTTTTCTTTAATACTTTCCCATTTGACCGAACTTTTCTTTAATACTTTCCCATTCGACCGAACTTTTTTAATACTTTCCCATTCGACCGAACTTTTTTTTAAATCTTTCCCATTCGACCGAACTTTTTTTTAATACTTTCCCATTCGACCGAACTTTTCTTTAATACTTTCCCATTCGACCGAACTTTTCTTTAATACTTTCCCATTCGACCGAACTTTTCTTTAATACTTTCCCATTCGACCGAACTTTTCTTTAATACTTTCCCATTTGACCGAACTTTTCTTTAATACTTTCCCATTCGACCGAACTTTTTTAATACTTTCCCATTCGACCGAACTTTTCTTTAATACTTTCCCATTCGACCGAACTTTTTTTAATACTTTCCCATTCGACCGAATTTTTTTTAACTTTCCCATTCGACCGAACCTTTTTAATACTTTCCCATTCGACCGAACTTTTCTTTAATACTTTCCCATTCGACCGAACTTTTCTTTAATACTTTCCCATTCGACCGAACTTTTCTTTAATACTTTCCCATTCGACCGAACTTTTCTTTAATACTTTCCCATTCGACCGAACTTTTTTTTAATACTTTCCCATTCGACCGAACTTTTCTTTAATACTTTCCCATTCGACCGAACTTTTTTTAATACTTTCCCATTCGACCGAACTTTTTTTAATACTTTCCCATTCGACCGAACTTTTCTTTAATACTTTCCCATTCGACCGAACTTTTTTTAATACTTTCCCATTCGACCGAATTTTTTTTAACTTTCCCATTCGACCGAACCTTTTTAATACTTTCCCATTCGACCGAACTTTTCTTTAATACTTTCCCATTCGACCGAACTTTTCTTTAATACTTTCCCATTCGACCGAACTTTTTTTTAATACTTTCCCATTCGACCGAACTTTTCTTTAATACTTTCCCATTCGACCGAACTTTTTTTACTTTCCCATTCGACCGAACTTTTCTTTAATACTTTCCCATTCGACCGAACTTTTTTTAATACTTTCCCATTCGACCGAACTTTTTTTTAATACTTTCCCATTCGACCGAACTTTTTTTAATACTTTCCCATTCGACCGAACTTTTTTAATACTTTCCCATTCGACCGAACTTTTTTTAATACTTTCCCATTCGACCGAACTTTTTTAATACTTTCCCATTCGACCGAACTTTTTTGAATAATTTCCCATTCGACCGAACTTTTCTTTAATACTTTCCCATTCGACCGAACTTTTTTTAAAACTTTCCCATTCGACCGAACTTTTCTTTAATACTTTCCCATTTGACCGAACTTTTCTTTAATACTTTCCCATTCGACCGAACTTTTTTAATACTTTCCCATTCGACCGAACTTTTTTTTAAATCTTTCCCATTCGACCGAACTTTTTTTTAATACTTTCCCATTCGACCGAACTTTTCTTTAATACTTTCCCATTCGACAGAACTTTTTTTAATACTTTCCCATTCGACCGAACTTTTTTTAATACTTTCCCATTCAACCGAACTTTTCTTTAATACTTTCCCATTCGACCGAACTTTTCTTTAATACTTTCCCATTCGACCGAACTTTTCTTTAATACTTTCCCATTCGACCGAACTTTTTTCAATACTTTCCCATTCGACCGAACTTTTTTAATACTTTCCAATTCGACCGAACTTTTTTTAATACTTTCCCATTCGACCGAACTTTTCTTTAATACTTTCCCATTCGACCGAACTTTTTTTCAATACTTTCCCATTCGACCGAACTTTTCTTTAATACTTTCCCATTCGACCGAACTTTTCTTTAATACTTTCCCATTCGACCGAACTTTTTTTCAATACTTTCCCATTGGACCGAACTTTTCTTTAATACTTTCCCATTCAACCGAACTTTTTTTTAATAATTTCCCATTCGACCGAACTTTTCTTTAATACTTTCCCATTCGACCGAACTTTTTTTAATACTTTCCCATTCGACCGAACTTTTCTTTAATACTTTCCCATTCGACCGAACTTTTCTTTAATACTTTCCCATTCGACCGAACTTTTTTTTAACTTTCCCATTCGACCGAACCTTTTTAATACTTTCCCATTCGACCGAACTTTTCTTTAATACTTTCCCATTCGACCGAACTTTTCTTTAATACTTTCCCATTCGACCGAACTTTTCTTTAATACTTTCCCATTCGACCGAACTTTTTTTTAATACTTTCCCATTCGACCGAACTTTTCTTTAATACTTTCCCATTCGACCGAATTTTTTTTAACTTTCCCATTCGAAAGACCCTTTTTAATACTTTCCCATTCGACCGAACTTTTCTTTAATACTTTCCCATTCGACCGAACTTTTCTTTAATACTTTCCCATTCGACCGAACTTTTCTTTAATACTTTCCCATTCGACCGAACTTTTTTTTAATACTTTCCCATTCGACCGAACTTTTCTTTAATACTTTCCCATTCGACAGAACTTTTTTTAATACTTTCCCATTCGACCGAACTTTTTTTAATACTTTCCCATTCAACCGAACTTTTCTTTAATACTTTCCCATTCGACCGAACTTTTCTTTAATACTTTCCCATTCGACCGAACTTTTCTTTAATACTTTCCCATTCGACCGAACTTTTTTCAATACTTTCCCATTCGACCGAACTTTTTTAATACTTTCCCATTCGACCGAACTTTTTTTAAATAATTTCCCATTCGACCGAACTTTTCTTTAATACTTTCCCATTCGACCGAACTTTTTTTAAAACTTTCCCATTCGACCGAACTTTTCTTTAATACTTTCCCATTTGACCGAACTTTTCTTTAATACTTTCCCATTCGACCGAACTTTTTTAATACTTTCCCATTCGACCGAACTTTTTTTTAAATCTTTCCCATTCGACCGAACTTTTTTTAATACTTTCCCATTCGACCGAACTTTTCTTTAATACTTTCCCATTCGACAGAACTTTTTTTTAATACTTTCCCATTCGACCGAACTTTTTTTAATACTTTCCCATTCAACCGAACTTTTCTTTAATACTTTCCCATTCGACCGAACTTTTCTTTAATACTTTCCCATTCGACCGAACTTTTCTTTAATACTTTCCCATTCGACCGAACTTTTTTCAATACTTTCCCATTCGACCGAACTTTTTTAATACTTTCCAATTCGACCGAACTTTTTTTAATACTTTCCCATTCGACCGAACTTTTCTTTAATACTTTCCCATTCGACCGAACTTTTTTTCAATACTTTCCCATTCGACCGAACTTTTCTTTAATACTTTCCCATTCGACCGAACTTTTCTTTAATACTTTCCCATTCGACCGAACTTTTTTAATACTTTCCCATTCGACCGAACTTTTCTTTAATACTTTCCCATTCGACCGAACTTTTTTTTAATAATTTCCCATTCGACCGAACTTTTCTTTAATACTTTCCCATTCGACCGAACTTTTTTTAATACTTTCCCATTCGACCGAACTTTTCTTTAATACTTTCCCATTTGACCGAACTTTTCTTTAATACTTTCCCATTCGACCGAACTTTTTTAATACTTTCCCATTCGACCGAACTTTTCTTTAATACTTTCCCATTCGACCGAACTTTTTTTTTAATACTTTCCCATTCGACCGAATTTTTTTTAACTTTCCCATTCGACCGAACCTTTTTAATACTTTCCCATTCGACCGAACTTTTCTTTAATACTTTCCCATTCGACCGAACTTTTCTTTAATACTTTCCCATTCGACCGAACTTTTCTTTAATACTTTCCCATTCGACCGAACTTTTCTTTAATACTTTCCCATTCGACCGAACTTTTTTTTAATACTTTCCCATTCGACCGAACTTTTCTTTAATACTTTCCCATTCGACCGAACTTTTTTTAATACTTTCCCATTCGACCGAACTTTTTTTAATACTTTCCCATTCGACCGAACTTTTCTTTAATACTTTCCCATTCGACCGAACTTTTTTTAATACTTTCCCATTCGACCGAATTTTTTTTAACTTTCCCATTCGACCGAACCTTTTTAATACTTTCCCATTCGACCGAACTTTTCTTTAATACTTTCCCATTCGACCGAACTTTTCTTTAATACTTTCCCATTCGACCGAACTTTTCTTTAATACTTTCCCATTCGACCGAACTTTTTTTTAATACTTTCCCATTCGACCGAACTTTTCTTTAATACTTTCCCATTCGACCGAACTTTTTTTTACTTTCCCATTCGACCGAACTTTTCTTTAATACTTTCCCATTCGACCGAACTTTTTTTTAATACTTTCCCATTCGACCGAACTTTTTTTTAATACTTTCCCATTCGACCGAACTTTTTTTAATACTTTCCCATTCGACCGAACTTTTTTAATACTTTCCCATTCGACCGAACTTTTTTTAATACTTTCCCATTCGACCGAACTTTTTTAATACTTTCCCATTCGACCGAACTTTTTTTAATAATTTCCCATTCGACCGAACTTTTCTTTAATACTTTCCCATTCGACCGAACTTTTTTTAAAACTTTCCCATTCGACCGAACTTTTCTTTAATACTTTCCCATTTGACCGAACTTTTCTTTAATACTTTCCCATTCGACCGAACTTTTTTAATACTTTCCCATTCGACCGAACTTTTTTTTAATACTTTCCCATTCGACCGAACTTTTTTTTAATACTTTCCCATTCGACCGAACTTTTCTTTAATACTTTCCCATTCGACAGAACTTTTTTTAATACTTTCCCATTCGACCGAACTTTTTTTAATACTTTCCCATTCAACCGAACTTTTCTTTAATACTTTCCCATTCGACCGAACTTTTCTTTAATACTTTCCCATTCGACCGAACTTTTCTTTAATACTTTCCCATTCGACCGAACTTTTTTCAATACTTTCCCATTCGACCGAACTTTTTTAATACTTTCCAATTCGACCGAACTTTTTTTAATACTTTCCCATTCGACCGAACTTTTCTTTAATACTTTCCCATTCGACCGAACTTTTTTTCAATACTTTCCCATTCGACCGAACTTTTCTTTAATACTTTCCCATTCGACCGAACTTTTCTTTAATACTTTCCCATTCGACCGAACTTTTTTTCAATACTTTCCCATTCGACCGAACTTTTCTTTAATACTTTCCCATTCGACCGAACTTTTTTTCAATACTTTCCCATTGGACCGAACTTTTCTTTAATACTTTCCCATTCGACCGAACTTTTTTTTAATAATTTCCCATTCGACCGAACTTTTCTTTAATACTTTCCCATTCGACCGAACTTTTTTTAATACTTTCCCATTCGACCGAACTTTTTTAATACTTTCCCATTCGACCGAACTTTTTTTAATACTTTCCCATTCGACCGAACTTTTTTAATACTTTCCCATTCGACCGAACTTTTTTTAATAATTTCCCATTCGACCGAACTTTTCTTTAATACTTTCCCATTCGACCGAACTTTTTTTAAAACTTTCCCATTCGACCGAACTTTTCTTTAATACTTTCCCATTTGACCGAACTTTTCTTTAATACTTTCCCATTCGACCGAACTTTTTTAATACTTTCCCATTCGACCGAACTTTTTTTTAAATCTTTCCCATTCGACCGAACTTTTTTTTAATACTTTCCCATTCGACCGAACTTTTCTTTAATACTTTCCCATTCGACAGAACTTTTTTTAATACTTTCCCATTCGACCGAACTTTTTTTAATACTTTCCCATTCAACCGAACTTTTCTTTAATACTTTCCCATTCGACCGAACTTTTCTTTAATACTTTCCCATTCGACCGAACTTTTCTTTAATACTTTCCCATTCGACCGAACTTTTTTCAATACTTTCCCATTCGACCGAACTTTTTTAATACTTTCCAATTCGACCGAACTTTTTTTAATACTTTCCCATTCGACCGAACTTTTCTTTAATACTTTCCCATTCGACCGAACTTTTTTTCAATACTTTCCCATTCGACCGAACTTTTCTTTAATACTTTCCCATTCGACCGAACTTTTCTTTAATACTTTCCCATTCGACCGAACTTTTTTTCAATACTTTCCCATTCGACCGAACTTTTCTTTAATACTTTCCCATTCGACCGAACTTTTTTTCAATACTTTCCCATTGGACCGAACTTTTCTTTAATACTTTCCCATTCGACCGAACTTTTTTTTAATAATTTCCCATTCGACCGAACTTTTCTTTAATACTTTCCCATTCGACCGAACTTTTTTTAATACTTTCCCATTCGACCGAACTTTTCTTTAATACTTTCCCATTCGACCGAACTTTTTTTAATACTTTCCCATTCGACCGAACTTTTCTTTAATACTTTCCCATTCGACCGAACTTTTCTTTAATACTTTCCCATTCGACCGAACTTTTTTTAATACTTTCCCATTCGACCGAACTTTTCTTTAATACTTTCCCATTCGACCGAACTTTTTTTAATACTTTCCCATTCGACCGAACTTTTCTTTAATACTTTCCCATTCGACCGAACTTTTCTTTAATACTTTCCCATTCGACCGAACTTTTTTTTAATACTTTCCCATTCGACCGAATTTTTTTTAACTTTCCCATTCGACCGAACCTTTTTAATACTTTCCCATTCGACCGAACTTTTCTTTAATACTTTCCCATTCGACCGAACTTTTTTTTAAATCTTTCCCATTCGACCGAACTTTTTTTTAATACTTTCCCATTCGACCGAACTTTTTTTAATACTTTCCCATTCAACCGAACTTTTTTTAATACTTTCCCATTCAACCGAACTTTTCTTTAATACTTTCCCATTCGACCGAACTTTTCTTTAATACTTTCCCATTCGACCGAACTTTTCTTTAATACTTTCCCATTCGACCGAACTTTTTTCAATACTTTCCCATTCGACCGAACTTTTTTAATACTTTCCAATTCGACCGAACTTTTTTTAATACTTTCCCATTCGACCGAACTTTTCTTTAATACTTTCCCATTCGACCGAACTTTTTTTCAATACTTTCCCATTCGACCGAACTTTTATTTATTACTTTCCCATTCGACCGAACTTTTTTTTAATAATTTCCCATTCGACCGAACTTTTCTTTAATACTTTCCCATTCGACCGAACTTTTTTTAATACTTTCCCATTCGACCGAACTTTTCTTTAATACTTTCCCATTTGACCGAACTTTTCTTTAATACTTTCCCATTCGACCGAACTTTTTTAATACTTTCCCATTCGACCGAACTTTTTTTTAAATCTTTCCCATTCGACCGAACTTTTTTTTAATACTTTCCCATTCGACCGAACTTTTTTTAATACTTTCCCATTCAACCGAACTTTTTTTAATACTTTCCCATTCAACCGAACTTTTCTTTAATACTTTCCCATTCGACCGAACTTTTTTAATACTTTCCCATTCGACCAAACTTTTCTTTAATACTTTCCCATTCGACCGAACTTTTCTTTAATACTTTCCCATTCGACCGAACTTTTCTTCAATACTTTCCCATTCGACCGAACTTTTTTTTAATACTTTCCCATTCGACCGAACTTTTCTTTAATACTTTCCCATTCGACCGAACTTTTTTAATACTTTCCCATTCGACCGAATTTTTTTTAACTTTCCCATTCGACCGAACCTTTTTAATACTTTCCCATTCGACCGAACTTTTCTTTAATACTTTCCCATTCGACCGAACTTTTTTCAATACTTTCCCACTCGACCGAACTTTTTTAATACTTTCCAATTCGACCGAACTTTTTTTAATACTTTCCCATTCGACCGAACTTTTCTTTAATACTTTCCCATTCGACCGAACTTTTTTTCAATACTTTCCCATTCGACCGAACTTTTCTTTAATACTTTCCCATTCGACCGAACTTTTCTTTAATACTTTCCCATTCGACCGAACTTTTTTTAAAACTTTCCCATTCGACCGAACTTTTCTTTAATACTTTCCCATTTGACCGAACTTTTCTTTAATACTTTCCCATTCGACCGAACTTTTCTTTAATACTTTCCCATTCGACCGAACTTTTTTCAATACTTTCCCACTCGACCGAACTTTTTTAATACTTTCCAATTCGACCGAACTTTTTTTAATACTTTCCCATTCGACCGAACTTTTCTTTAATACTTTCCCATTCGACCGAACT
The DNA here is from genome assembly GCF_980474605.1 of Leiobunum rupestre. Lineage (NCBI taxonomy): Eukaryota > Metazoa > Arthropoda > Arachnida > Opiliones > Sclerosomatidae > Leiobunum > Leiobunum rupestre. The sequence continues at coordinate 43,303,512 of NC_143385.1, forward strand.
TTTTTTCAATACTTTCCCATTCGACCGAACTTTTCTTTAATACTTTCCCATTCGACCGAACTTTTTTAATACTTTCCCATTCGACCGAACTTTTTTTTAAATCTTTCCCATTCGACCGAACTTTTTTTTAATACTTTCCCATTCGACCGAACTTTTCTTTAATACTTTCCCATTCGACCGAACTTTTCTTTAATACTTTCCCATTCGACCGAACTTTTCTTTAATACTTTCCCATTCGACCGAACTTTTCTTTAATACTTTCCCATTTGACCGAACTTTTCTTTAATACTTTCCCATTCGACCGAACTTTTTTAATACTTTCCCATTCGACCGAACTTTTCTTTAATACTTTCCCATTCGACCGAACTTTTTTTAATACTTTCCCATTCGACCGAATTTTTTTTAACTTTCCCATTCGACCGAACCTTTTTAATACTTTCCCATTCGACCGAACTTTTCTTTAATACTTTCCCATTCGACCGAACTTTTCTTTAATACTTTCCCATTCGACCGAACTTTTCTTTAATACTTTCCCATTCGACCGAACTTTTTTTAATACTTTCCCATTCGACCGAACTTTTTTTTAATACTTTCCCATTCGACCGAACTTTTTTTAATACTTTCCCATTCGACCGAACTTTTTTAATACTTTCCCATTCGACCGAACTTTTTTTAATACTTTCCCATTCGACCGAACTTTTTTAATACTTTCCCATTCGACCGAACTTTTTTTAATAATTTCCCATTCGACCGAACTTTTCTTTAATACTTTCCCATTCGACCGAACTTTTTTTAAAACTTTCCCATTCGACCGAACTTTTCTTTAATACTTTCCCATTTGACCGAACTTTTCTTTAATACTTTCCCATTCGACCGAACTTTTTTAATACTTTCCCATTCGACCGAACTTTTTTTTAAATCTTTCCCATTCGACCGAACTTTTTTTTAATACTTTCCCATTCGACCGAACTTTTCTTTAATACTTTCCCATTCGACAGAACTTTTTTTAATACTTTCCCATTCGACCGAACTTTTTTTAATACTTTCCCATTCAACCGAACTTTTCTTTAATACTTTCCCATTCGACCGAACTTTTCTTTAATACTTTCCCATTCGACCGAACTTTTCTTTAATACTTTCCCATTCGACCGAACTTTTTTCAATACTTTCCCATTCGACCGAACTTTTTTAATACTTTCCAATTCGACCGAACTTTTTTTAATACTTTCCCATTCGACCGAACTTTTCTTTAATACTTTCCCATTCGACCGAACTTTTTTTCAATACTTTCCCATTCGACCGAACTTTTCTTTAATACTTTCCCATTCGACCGAACTTTTCTTTAATACTTTCCCATTCGACCGAACTTTTTTTCAATACTTTCCCATTGGACCGAACTTTTCTTTAATACTTTCCCATTCAACCGAACTTTTTTTTTAATAATTTCCCATTCGACCGAACTTTTCTTTAATACTTTCCCATTCGACCGAACTTTTTTTAATACTTTCCCATTCGACCGAACTTTTCTTTAATACTTTCCCATTCGACCGAACTTTTCTTTAATACTTTCCCATTCGACCGAACTTTTTTTTTAACTTTCCCATTCGACCGAACCTTTTTAATACTTTCCCATTCGACCGAACTTTTCTTTAATACTTTCCCATTCGACCGAACTTTTCTTTAATACTTTCCCATTCGACCGAACTTTTCTTTAATACTTTCCCATTCGACCGAACTTTTTTTTAATACTTTCCCATTCGACCGAACTTTTCTTTAATACTTTCCCATTCGACCGAACTTTTTTTTAATACTTTCCCATTCGACCGAACTTTTTTAATACTTTCCCATTCGACCGAACTTTTTTTTAAATCTTTCCCATTCGACCGAACTTTTTTTTAATACTTTCCCATTCGACCGAACTTTTCTTTAATACTTTCCCATTCGACAGAACTTTTTTTAATACTTTCCCATTCGACCGAACTTTTTTTAATACTTTCCCATTCAACCGAACTTTTCTTTAATACTTTCCCATTCGACCGAACTTTTCTTTAATACTTTCCCATTCGACCGAACTTTTCTTTAATACTTTCCCATTCGACCGAACTTTTTTCAATACTTTCCCATTCGACCGAACTTTTTTAATACTTTCCAATTCGACCGAACTTTTTTTAATACTTTCCCATTCGACCGAACTTTTCTTTAATACTTTCCCATTCGACCGAACTTTTTTCAATACTTTCCCATTCGACCGAACTTTTCTTTAATACTTTCCCATTCGACCGAACTTTTCTTTAATACTTTCCCATTCGACCGAACTTTTTTTCAATACTTTCCCATTCGACCGAACTTTTCTTTAATACTTTCCCATTCGACCGAACTTTTTTTCAATACTTTCCCATTGGACCGAACTTTTCTTTAATACTTTCCCATTCGACCGAACTTTTTTTAATACTTTCCCATTCGACCGAACTTTTTTAATACTTTCCCATTCGACCGAACTTTTTTTAATACTTTCCCATTCGACCGAACTTTTTTAATACTTTCCCATTCGACCGAACTTTTTTTAATAATTTCCCATTCGACCGAACTTTTCTTTAATACTTTCCCATTCGACCGAACTTTTTTTAAAACTTTCCCATTCGACCGAACTTTTCTTTAATACTTTCCCATTTGACCGAACTTTTCTTTAATACTTTCCCATTCGACCGAACTTTTTTAATACTTTCCCATTCGACCGAACTTTTTTTTAAATCTTTCCCATTCGACCGAACTTTTTTTTAATACTTTCCCATTCGACCGAACTTTTCTTTAATACTTTCCCATTCGACAGAACTTTTTTTAATACTTTCCCATTCGACCGAACTTTTTTTAATACTTTCCCATTCAACCGAACTTTTCTTTAATACTTTCCCATTCGACCGAACTTTTCTTTAATACTTTCCCATTCGACCGAACTTTTCTTTAATACTTTCCCATTCGACCGAACTTTTTTCAATACTTTCCCATTCGACCGAACTTTTTTCAATACTTTCCAATTCGACCGAACTTTTTTTAATACTTTCCCATTCGACCGAACTTTTCTTTAATACTTTCCCATTCGACCGAACTTTTTTTCAATACTTTCCCATTCGACCGAACTTTTCTTTAATACTTTCCCATTCGACCGAACTTTTCTTTAATACTTTCCCATTCGACCGAACTTTTTTTCAATACTTTCCCATTCGACCGAACTTTTCTTTAATACTTTCCCATTCGACCGAACTTTTTTTCAATACTTTCCCATTGGACCGAACTTTTCTTTAATACTTTCCCATTCGACCGAACTTTTTTTTAATAATTTCCCATTCGACCGAACTTTTCTTTAATACTTTCCCATTCGACCGAACTTTTTTTAATACTTTCCCATTCGACCGAACTTTTCTTTAATACTTTCCCATTCGACCGAACTTTTTTTAATACTTTCCCATTCGACCGAACTTTTCTTTAATACTTTCCCATTCGACCGAACTTTTCTTTAATACTTTCCCATTCGACCGAACTTTTTTTAATACTTTCCCATTCGACCGAACTTTTCTTTAATACTTTCCCATTCGACCGAACTTTTTTTAATACTTTCCCATTCGACCGAACTTTTCTTTAATACTTTCCCATTCGACCGAACTTTTCTTTAATACTTTCCCATTCGACCGAACTTTTTTTTAATACTTTCCCATTCGACCGAATTTTTTTTAACTTTCCCATTCGACCGAACCTTTTTAATACTTTCCCATTCGACCGACATTTTCTTTAATACTTTCCCATTCGACCGAACTTTTCTTTAATACTTTCCCATTCGACCGAACTTTTCTTTAATACTTTCCCATTCGACCGAACTTTTTTTTAATACTTTCCCATTCGACCGAACTTTTCTTTAATACTTTCCCATTCGACCGAACTTTTTTTTAATACTTTCCCATTCGACCGAACTTTTCTTTAATACTTTCCCATTCGACCGAACTTTTTTTTAATACTTTCCCATTCGACCGAACTTTTCTTTAATACTTTCCCATTCGACCGAACTTTTTTTTAAATCTTTCCCATTCGACCGAACTTTTTTTTAATACTTTCCCATTCGACCGAACTTTTTTTAATACTTTCCCATTCAACCGAACTTTTTTTAATACTTTCCCATTCAACCGAACTTTTCTTTAATACTTTCCCATTCGACCGAACTTTTCTTTAATACTTTCCCATTCGACCGAACTTTTCTTTAATACTTTCCCATTCGACCGAACTTTTTTCAATACTTTCCCATTCGACCGAACTTTTTTAATACTTTCCAATTCGACCGAACTTTTTTTAATACTTTCCCATTCGACCGAACTTTTCTTTAATACTTTCCCATTCGACCGAACTTTTTTTCAATACTTTCCCATTCGACCGAACTTTTATTTAATACTTTCCCATTCGACCGAACTTTTTTTTAATAATTTCCCATTCGACCGAACTTTTCTTTAATACTTTCCCATTCGACCGAACTTTTTTTAATACTTTCCCATTCGACCGAACTTTTCTTTAATACTTTCCCATTTGACCGAACTTTTCTTTAATACTTTCCCATTCGACCGAACTTTTTTAATACTTTCCCATTCGACCGAACTTTTTTTTAAATCTTTCCCATTCGACCGAACTTTTCTTTAATACTTTCCCATTCGACCGAACTTTTTTTCAATACTTTCCCATTCGACCGAACTTTTTTTTAATACTTTCCCATTCAACCGAACTTTTCTTTAATACTTTCCCATTCGACCGAACTTTTTTTAAAACTTTCCCATTCGACCGAACTTTTCTTTAATACTTTCCCATTTGACCGAACTTTTCTTTAATACTTTCCCATTCGACCGAACTTTTTTAATACTTTCCCATTCGACCGAACTTTTTTTTAAATCTTTCCCATTCGACAGAACTTTTTTTTAATACTTTCCCATTCGACCGAACTTTTTTTAATACTTTCCCATTCAACCGAACTTTTCTTTAATACTTTCCCATTCGACCGAACTTTTCTTTAATACTTTCCCATTCGACCGAACTTTTCTTTAATACTTTCCCATTCGACCGAACTTTTTTCAATACTTTCCCATTCGACCGAACTTTTTTAATACTTTCCCATTCGACCGAACTTTTTTTTAATAATTTCCCATTCGACCGAACTTTTCTTTAATACTTTCCCATTCGACCGAACTTTTTTTAAAACTTTCCCATTCGACCGAACTTTTCTTTAATACTTTCCCATTTGACCGAACTTTTCTTTAATACTTTCCCATTCGACCGAACTTTTTTAATACTTTCCCATTCGACCGAACTTTTTTTTAAATCTTTCCCATTCGACCGAACTTTTTTTTAATACTTTCCCATTCGACCGAACTTTTCTTTAATACTTTCCCATTCGACCGAACTTTTCTTTAATACTTTCCCATTCGACCGAACTTTTCTTTAATACTTTCCCATTCGACCGAACTTTTCTTTAATACTTTCCCATTTGACCGAACTTTTCTTTAATACTTTCCCATTCGACCGAACTTTTTTAATACTTTCCCATTCGACCGAACTTTTCTTTAATACTTTCCCATTCGACCGAACTTTTTTTAATACTTTCCCATTCGACCGAATTTTTTTTAACTTTCCCATTCGACCGAACCTTTTTAATACTTTCCCATTCGACCGAACTTTTCTTTAATACTTTCCCATTCGACCGAACTTTTCTTTAATACTTTCCCATTCGACCGAACTTTTCTTTAATACTTTCCCATTCGACCGAACTTTTTTTAATACTTTCCCATTCGACCGAACTTTTTTTAATACTTTCCCATTCGACCGAACTTTTTTTAATACTTTCCCATTCGACCGAACTTTTTTAATACTTTCCCATTCGACCGAACTTTTTTTAATACTTTCCCATTCGACCGAACTTTTTTAATACTTTCCCATTCGACCGAACTTTTTTTTAATAATTTCCCATTCGACCGAACTTTTCTTTAATACTTTCCCATTCGACCGAACTTTTTTTAAAACTTTCCCATTCGACCGAACTTTTCTTTAATACTTTCCCATTTGACCGAACTTTTCTTTAATACTTTCCCATTCGACCGAACTTTTTTAATACTTTCCCATTCGACCGAACTTTTTTTTAAATCTTTCCCATTCGACCGAACTTTTTTTTAATACTTTCCCATTCGACCGAACTTTTCTTTAATACTTTCCCATTCGACAGAACTTTTTTTAATACTTTCCCATTCGACCGAACTTTTTTTAATACTTTCCCATTCAACCGAACTTTTCTTTAATACTTTCCCATTCGACCGAACTTTTCTTTAATACTTTCCCATTCGACCGAACTTTTCTTTAATACTTTCCCATTCGACCGAACTTTTTTCAATACTTTCCCATTCGACCGAACTTTTTTAATACTTTCCAATTCGACCGAACTTTTTTTAATACTTTCCCATTCGACCGAACTTTTCTTTAATACTTTCCCATTCGACCGAACTTTTTTTCAATACTTTCCCATTCGACCGAACTTTTCTTTAATACTTTCCCATTCGACCGAACTTTTCTTTAATACTTTCCCATTCGACCGAACTTTTTTTCAATACTTTCCCATTGGACCGAACTTTTCTTTAATACTTTCCCATTCAACCGAACTTTTTTTTAATAATTTCCCATTCGACCGAACTTTTCTTTAATACTTTCCCATTCGACCGAACTTTTTTTAATACTTTCCCATTCGACCGAACTTTTCTTTAATACTTTCCCATTCGACCGAACTTTTCTTTAATACTTTCCCATTCGACCGAACTTTTTTTTAACTTTCCCATTCGACCGAACCTTTTTAATACTTTCCCATTCGACCGAACTTTTCTTTAATACTTTCCCATTCGACCGAACTTTTTTTAATAATTTCCCATTCGACCGAACTTTTCTTTAATACTTTCCCATTCGACCGAACTTTTTTTAAATCTTTCCCATTCGACCGAACTTTTCTTTAATACTTTCCCATTCGACCGAACTTTTTTTCAATACTTTCCCATTCGACCGAACTTTTTTTTAATACTTTCCCATTCAACCGAACTTTTCTTTAATACTTTCCCATTCGACCGAACTTTTTTTAAAACTTTCCCATTCGACCGAACTTTTCTTTAATACTTTCCCATTTGACCGAACTTTTCTTTAATACTTTCCCATTCGACCGAACTTTTTTAATACTTTCCCATTCGACCGAACTTTTTTTTAAATCTTTCCCATTCGACAGAACTTTTTTTTAATACTTTCCCATTCGACCGAACTTTTTTTAATACTTTCCCATTCAACCGAACTTTTCTTTAATACTTTCCCATTCGACCGAACTTTTCTTTAATACTTTCCCATTCGACCGAACTTTTCTTTAATACTTTCCCATTCGACCGAACTTTTTTCAATACTTTCCCATTCGACCGAACTTTTTTAATACTTTCCCATTCGACCGAACTTTTTTTTAATAATTTCCCATTCGACCGAACTTTTCTTTAATACTTTCCCATTCGACCGAACTTTTTTTAAAACTTTCCCATTCGACCGAACTTTTCTTTAATACTTTCCCATTTGACCGAACTTTTCTTTAATACTTTCCCATTCGACCGAACTTTTTTAATACTTTCCCATTCGACCGAACTTTTTTTTAAATCTTTCCCATTCGACCGAACTTTTTTTTAATACTTTCCCATTCGACCGAACTTTTCTTTAATACTTTCCCATTCGACCGAACTTTTCTTTAATACTTTCCCATTCGACCGAACTTTTCTTTAATACTTTCCCATTCGACCGAACTTTTCTTTAATACTTTCCCATTTGACCGAACTTTTCTTTAATACTTTCCCATTCGACCGAACTTTTTTAATACTTTCCCATTCGACCGAACTTTTCTTTAATACTTTCCCATTCGACCGAACTTTTTTTAATACTTTCCCATTCGACCGAATTTTTTTTAACTTTCCCATTCGACCGAACCTTTTTAATACTTTCCCATTCGACCGAACTTTTCTTTAATACTTTCCCATTCGACCGAACTTTTCTTTAATACTTTCCCATTCGACCGAACTTTTCTTTAATACTTTCCCATTCGACCGAACTTTTTTTAATACTTTCCCATTCGACCGAACTTTTTTTAATACTTTCCCATTCGACCGAACTTTTTTTAATACTTTCCCATTCGACCGAACTTTTTTAATACTTTCCCATTCGACCGAACTTTTTTTAATACTTTCCCATTCGACCGAACTTTTTTAATACTTTCCCATTCGACCGAACTTTTTTTTAATAATTTCCCATTCGACCGAACTTTTCTTTAATACTTTCCCATTCGACCGAACTTTTTTTAAAACTTTCCCATTCGACCGAACTTTTCTTTAATACTTTCCCATTTGACCGAACTTTTCTTTAATACTTTCCCATTCGACCGAACTTTTTTAATACTTTCCCATTCGACCGAACTTTTTTTTAAATCTTTCCCATTCGACCGAACTTTTTTTTAATACTTTCCCATTCGACCGAACTTTTCTTTAATACTTTCCCATTCGACAGAACTTTTTTTAATACTTTCCCATTCGACCGAACTTTTTTTAATACTTTCCCATTCAACCGAACTTTTCTTTAATACTTTCCCATTCGACCGAACTTTTCTTTAATACTTTCCCATTCGACCGAACTTTTCTTTAATACTTTCCCATTCGACCGAACTTTTTTCAATACTTTCCCATTCGACCGAACTTTTTTAATACTTTCCAATTCGACCGAACTTTTTTTAATACTTTCCCATTCGACCGAACTTTTCTTTAATACTTTCCCATTCGACCGAACTTTTTTTCAATACTTTCCCATTCGACCGAACTTTTCTTTAATACTTTCCCATTCGACCGAACTTTTCTTTAATACTTTCCCATTCGACCGAACTTTTTTTCAATACTTTCCCATTGGACCGAACTTTTCTTTAATACTTTCCCATTCAACCGAACTTTTTTTTAATAATTTCCCATTCGACCGAACTTTTCTTTAATACTTTCCCATTCGACCGAACTTTTTTTAATACTTTCCCATTCGACCGAACTTTTCTTTAATACTTTCCCATTCGACCGAACTTTTCTTTAATACTTTCCCATTCGACCGAACTTTTTTTTAACTTTCCCATTCGACCGAACCTTTTTAATACTTTCCCATTCGACCGAACTTTTCTTTAATACTTTCCCATTCGACCGAACTTTTTTTAATAATTTCCCATTCGACCGAACTTTTCTTTAATACTTTCCCATTCGACCGAACTTTTTTTAAAACTTTCCCATTCGACCGAACTTTTCTTTAATACTTTCCCATTTGACCGAACTTTTCTTTAATACTTTCCCATTCGACCGAACTTTTTTAATACTTTCCCATTCGACCGAACTTTTTTTTAAATCTTTCCCATTCGACCGAACTTTTTTTTAATACTTTCCCATTCGACCGAACTTTTCTTTAATACTTTCCCATTCGACAGAACTTTTTTTAATACTTTCCCATTCGACCGAACTTTTTTTAATACTTTCCCATTCAACCGAACTTTTCTTTAATACTTTCCCATTCGACCGAACTTTTCTTTAATACTTTCCCATTCGACCGAACTTTTCTTTAATACTTTCCCATTCGACCGAACTTTTTTCAATACTTTCCCATTCGACCGAACTTTTTTAATACTTTCCAATTCGACCGAACTTTTTTTAATACTTTCCCATTCGACCGAACTTTTCTTTAATACTTTCCCATTCGACCGAACTTTTTTTCAATACTTTCCCATTCGACCGAACTTTTCTTTAATACTTTCCCATTCGACCGAACTTTTCTTTAATACTTTCCCATTCGACCGAACTTTTTTTCAATACTTTCCCATTCGACCGAACTTTTCTTTAATACTTTCCCATTCGACCGAACTTTTTTTCAATACTTTCCCATTGGACCGAACTTTTCTTTAATACTTTCCCATTCGACCGAACTTTTTTTTAATAATTTCCCATTCGACCGAACTTTTCTTTAATACTTTCCCATTCGACCGAACTTTTTTTAATACTTTCCCATTCGACCGAACTTTTCTTTAATACTTTCCCATTCGACCGAACTTTTTTTAATACTTTCCCATTCGACCGAACTTTTCTTTAATACTTTCCCATTCGACCGAACTTTTCTTTAATACTTTCCCATTCGACCGAACTTTTTTTAATACTTTCCCATTCGACCGAACTTTTCTTTAATACTTTCCCATTCGACCGAACTTTTTTTAATACTTTCCCATTCGACCGAACTTTTCTTTAATACTTTCCCATTCGACCGAACTTTTCTTTAATACTTTCCCATTCGACCGAACTTTTTTTTAATACTTTCCCATTCGACCGAATTTTTTTTAACTTTCCCATTCGACCGAACCTTTTTAATACTTTCCCATTCGACCGAACTTTTCTTTAATACTTTCCCATTCGACCGAACTTTTCTTTAATACTTTCCCATTCGACCGAACTTTTCTTTAATACTTTCCCATTCGACCGAACTTTTTTTTAATACTTTCCCATTCGACCGAACTTTTCTTTAATACTTTCCCATTCGACCGAACTTTTTTTTAATACTTTCCCATTCGACCGAACTTTTCTTTAATACTTTCCCATTCGACCGAACTTTTTTTTAATACTTTCCCATTCGACCGAACTTTTCTTTAATACTTTCCCATTCGACCGAACTTTTTTTTAAATCTTTCCCATTCGACCGAACTTTTTTTTAATACTTTCCCATTCGACCGAACTTTTTTTAATACTTTCCCATTCAACCGAACTTTTTTTAATACTTTCCCATTCAACCGAACTTTTCTTTAATACTTTCCCATTCGACCGAACTTTTCTTTAATACTTTCCCATTCGACCGAACTTTTTAATACTTTCCCATTCGACCGAACTTTTTTCAATACTTTCCCATTCGACCGAACTTTTTTAATACTTTCCAATTCGACCGAACTTTTTTTAATACTTTCCCATTCGACCGAACTTTTCTTTAATACTTTCCCATTCGACCGAACTTTTTTTCAATACTTTCCCATTCGACCGAACTTTTATTTAATACTTTCCCATTCGACCGAACTTTTTTTTAATAATTTCCCATTCGACCGAACTTTTCTTTAATACTTTCCCATTCGACCGAACTTTTTTTAATACTTTCCCATTCGACCGAACTTTTCTTTAATACTTTCCCATTTGACCGAACTTTTCTTTAATACTTTCCCATTCGACCGAACTTTTTTAATACTTTCCCATTCGACCGAACTTTTTTTTAAATCTTTCCCATTCGACCGAACTTTTCTTTAATACTTTCCCATTCGACCGAACTTTTTTTCAATACTTTCCCATTCGACCGAACTTTTTTTTAATACTTTCCCATTCAACCGAACTTTTCTTTAATACTTTCCCATTCGACCGAACTTTTTTTAAAACTTTCCCATTCGACCGAACTTTTCTTTAATACTTTCCCATTTGACCGAACTTTTCTTTAATACTTTCCCATTCGACCGAACTTTTTTAATACTTTCCCATTCGACCGAACTTTTTTTTAAATCTTTCCCATTCGACCGAACTTTTTTTTAATACTTTCCCATTCGACCGAACTTTTCTTTAATACTTTCCCATTCGACAGAACTTTTTTTAATACTTTCCCATTCGACCGAACTTTTTTTAATACTTTCCCATTCAACCGAACTTTTCTTTAATACTTTCCCATTCGACCGAACTTTTCTTTAATACTTTCCCATTCGACCGAACTTTTCTTTAATACTTTCCCATTCGACCGAACTTTTTTCAATACTTTCCCATTCGACCGAACTTTTTTCAATACTTTCCAATTCGACCGAACTTTTTTTAATACTTTCCCATTCGACCGAACTTTTCTTTAATACTTTCCCATTCGACCGAACTTTTTTTCAATACTTTCCCATTCGACCGAACTTTTCTTTAATACTTTCCCATTCGACCGAACTTTTCTTTAATACTTTCCATTCGACCGAACTTTTTTTCAATACTTTCCCATTCGACCGAACTTTTCTTTAATACTTTCCCATTCGACCGAACTTTTTTTCAATACTTTCCCATTGGACCGAACTTTTCTTTAATACTTTCCCATTCGACCGAACTTTTTTTTAATAATTTCCCATTCGACCGAACTTTTCTTTAATACTTTCCCATTCGACCGAACTTTTTTTAATACTTTCCCATTCGACCGAACTTTTCTTTAATACTTTCCCATTCGACCGAACTTTTTTTAATACTTTCCCATTCGACCGAACTTTTCTTTAATACTTTCCCATTCGACCGAACTTTTCTTTAATACTTTCCCATTCGACCGAACTTTTTTTAATACTTTCCCATTCGACCGAACTTTTCTTTAATACTTTCCCATTCGACCGAACTTTTTTTAATACTTTCCCATTCGACCGAACTTTTCTTTAATACTTTCCCATTCGACCGAACTTTTCTTTAATACTTTCCCATTCGACCGAACTTTTTTTTAATACTTTCCCATTCGACCGAATTTTTTTTAACTTTCCCATTCGACCGAACCTTTTTAATACTTTCCCATTCGACCGAACTTTTCTTTAATACTTTCCCATTCGACCGAACTTTTCTTTAATACTTTCCCATTCGACCGAACTTTTCTTTAATACTTTCCCATTCGACCGAACTTTTTTTTAATACTTTCCCATTCGACCGAACTTTTCTTTAATACTTTCCCATTCGACCGAACTTTTTTTTAATACTTTCCCATTCGACCGAACTTTTCTTTAATACTTTCCCATTCGACCGAACTTTTTTTTAATACTTTCCCATTCGACCGAACTTTTCTTTAATACTTTCCCATTCGACCGAACTTTTTTTTAAATCTTTCCCATTCGACCGAACTTTTTTTTAATACTTTCCCATTCGACCGAACTTTTTTTAATACTTTCCCATTCAACCGAACTTTTTTTAATACTTTCCCATTCAACCGAACTTTTCTTTAATACTTTCCCATTCGACCGAACTTTTCTTTAATACTTTCCCATTCGACCGAACTTTTCTTTAATACTTTCCCATTCGACCGAACTTTTTTCAATACTTTCCCATTCGACCGAACTTTTTTAATACTTTCCAATTCGACCGAACTTTTTTTAATACTTTCCCATTCGACCGAACTTTTCTTTAATACTTTCCCATTCGACCGAACTTTTTTTCAATACTTTCCCATTCGACCGAACTTTTATTTAATACTTTCCCATTCGACCGAACTTTTTTTTAATAATTTCCCATTCGACCGAACTTTTCTTTAATACTTTCCCATTCGACCGAACTTTTTTTAATACTTTCCCATTCGACCGAACTTTTCTTTAATACTTTCCCATTTGACCGAACTTTTCTTTAATACTTTCCCATTCGACCGAACTTTTTTAATACTTTCCCATTCGACCGAACTTTTTTTTAAATCTTTCCCATTCGACCGAACTTTTCTTTAATACTTTCCCATTCGACCGAACTTTTTTTCAATACTTTCCCATTCGACCGAACTTTTTTTTAATACTTTCCCATTCAACCGAACTTTTCTTTAATACTTTCCCATTCGACCGAACTTTTTTTAAAACTTTCCCATTCGACCGAACTTTTCTTTAATACTTTCCCATTTGACCGAACTTTTCTTTAATACTTTCCCATTCGACCGAACTTTTTTAATACTTTCCCATTCGACCGAACTTTTTTTTAAATCTTTCCCATTCGACAGAACTTTTTTTTAATACTTTCCCATTCGACCGAACTTTTTTTAATACTTTCCCATTCAACCGAACTTTTCTTTAATACTTTCCCATTCGACCGAACTTTTCTTTAATACTTTCCCATTCGACCGAACTTTTCTTTAATACTTTCCCATTCGACCGAACTTTTTTCAATACTTTCCCATTCGACCGAACTTTTTTAATACTTTCCCATTCGACCGAACTTTTTTTTAATAATTTCCCATTCGACCGAACTTTTCTTTAATACTTTCCCATTCGACCGAACTTTTTTTAAAACTTTCCCATTCGACCGAACTTTTCTTTAATACTTTCCCATTTGACCGAACTTTTCTTTAATACTTTCCCATTCGACCGAACTTTTTTAATACTTTCCCATTCGACCGAACTTTTTTTTAAATCTTTCCCATTCGACCGAACTTTTTTTTAATACTTTCCCATTCGACCGAACTTTTCTTTAATACTTTCCCATTCGACCGAACTTTTCTTTAATACTTTCCCATTCGACCGAACTTTTCTTTAATACTTTCCCATTCGACCGAACTTTTCTTTAATACTTTCCCATTTGACCGAACTTTTCTTTAATACTTTCCCATTCGACCGAACTTTTTTAATACTTTCCCATTCGACCGAACTTTTCTTTAATACTTTCCCATTCGACCGAACTTTTTTTAATACTTTCCCATTCGACCGAATTTTTTTTAACTTTCCCATTCGACCGAACCTTTTTAATACTTTCCCATTCGACCGAACTTTTCTTTAATACTTTCCCATTCGACCGAACTTTTCTTTAATACTTTCCCATTCGACCGAACTTTTCTTTAATACTTTCCCATTCGACCGAACTTTTTTTAATACTTTCCCATTCGACCGAACTTTTTTTAATACTTTCCCATTCGACCGAACTTTTTTTAATACTTTCCCATTCGACCGAACTTTTTTAATACTTTCCCATTCGACCGAACTTTTTTTAATACTTTCCCATTCGACCGAACTTTTTTAATACTTTCCCATTCGACCGAACTTTTTTTTAATAATTTCCCATTCGACCGAACTTTTCTTTAATACTTTCCCATTCGACCGAACTTTTTTTAAAACTTTCCCATTCGACCGAACTTTTCTTTAATACTTTCCCATTTGACCGAACTTTTCTTTAATACTTTCCCATTCGACCGAACTTTTTTAATACTTTCCCATTCGACCGAACTTTTTTTTAAATCTTTCCCATTCGACCGAACTTTTTTTTAATACTTTCCCATTCGACCGAACTTTTCTTTAATACTTTCCCATTCGACAGAACTTTTTTTAATACTTTCCCATTCGACCGAACTTTTTTTAATACTTTCCCATTCAACCGAACTTTTCTTTAATACTTTCCCATTCGACCGAACTTTTCTTTAATACTTTCCCATTCGACCGAACTTTTCTTTAATACTTTCCCATTCGACCGAACTTTTTTCAATACTTTCCCATTCGACCGAACTTTTTTAATACTTTCCAATTCGACCGAACTTTTTTTAATACTTTCCCATTCGACCGAACTTTTCTTTAATACTTTCCCATTCGACCGAACTTTTTTTCAATACTTTCCCATTCGACCGAACTTTTCTTTAATACTTTCCCATTCGACCGAACTTTTCTTTAATACTTTCCCATTCGACCGAACTTTTTTTCAATACTTTCCCATTGGACCGAACTTTTCTTTAATACTTTCCCATTCAACCGAACTTTTTTTTAATAATTTCCCATTCGACCGAACTTTTCTTTAATACTTTCCCATTCGACCGAACTTTTTTTAATACTTTCCCATTCGACCGAACTTTTCTTTAATACTTTCCCATTCGACCGAACTTTTCTTTAATACTTTCCCATTCGACCGAACTTTTTTTTAACTTTCCCATTCGACCGAACCTTTTTAATACTTTCCCATTCGACCGAACTTTTCTTTAATACTTTCCCATTCGACCGAACTTTTTTTAATAATTTCCCATTCGACCGAACTTTTCTTTAATACTTTCCCATTCGACCGAACTTTTTTTAAAACTTTCCCATTCGACCGAACTTTTCTTTAATACTTTCCCATTTGACCGAACTTTTCTTTAATACTTTCCCATTCGACCGAACTTTTTTAATACTTTCCCATTCGACCGAACTTTTTTTTAAATCTTTCCCATTCGACCGAACTTTTTTTTAATACTTTCCCATTCGACCGAACTTTTCTTTAATACTTTCCCATTCGACAGAACTTTTTTTAATACTTTCCCATTCGACCGAACTTTTTTTAATACTTTCCCATTCAACCGAACTTTTCTTTAATACTTTCCCATTCGACCGAACTTTTCTTTAATACTTTCCCATTCGACCGAACTTTTCTTTAATACTTTCCCATTCGACCGAACTTTTTTCAATACTTTCCCATTCGACCGAACTTTTTTAATACTTTCCAATTCGACCGAACTTTTTTTAATACTTTCCCATTCGACCGAACTTTTCTTTAATACTTTCCCATTCGACCGAACTTTTTTTCAATACTTTCCCATTCGACCGAACTTTTCTTTAATACTTTCCCATTCGACCGAACTTTTCTTTAATACTTTCCCATTCGACCGAACTTTTTTTCAATACTTTCCCATTCGACCGAACTTTTCTTTAATACTTTCCCATTCGACCGAACTTTTTTTCAATACTTTCCCATTGGACCGAACTTTTCTTTAATACTTTCCCATTCGACCGAACTTTTTTTTAATAATTTCCCATTCGACCGAACTTTTCTTTAATACTTTCCCATTCGACCGAACTTTTTTTAATACTTTCCCATTCGACCGAACTTTTCTTTAATACTTTCCCATTCGACCGAACTTTTTTTAATACTTTCCCATTCGACCGAACTTTTCTTTAATACTTTCCCATTCGACCGAACTTTTCTTTAATACTTTCCCATTCGACCGAACTTTTTTTAATACTTTCCCATTCGACCGAACTTTTCTTTAATACTTTCCCATTCGACCGAACTTTTTTTAATACTTTCCCATTCGACCGAACTTTTCTTTAATACTTTCCCATTCGACCGAACTTTTCTTTAATACTTTCCCATTCGACCGAACTTTTTTTTAATACTTTCCCATTCGACCGAATTTTTTTTAACTTTCCCATTCGACCGAACCTTTTTAATACTTTCCCATTCGACCGAACTTTTCTTTAATACTTTCCCATTCGACCGAACTTTTCTTTAATACTTTCCCATTCGACCGAACTTTTCTTTAATACTTTCCCATTCGACCGAACTTTTTTTTAATACTTTCCCATTCGACCGAACTTTTCTTTAATACTTTCCCATTCGACCGAACTTTTTTTTAATACTTTCCCATTCGACCGAACTTTTCTTTAATACTTTCCCATTCGACCGAACTTTTTTTTAATACTTTCCCATTCGACCGAACTTTTCTTTAATACTTTCCCATTCGACCGAACTTTTTTTTAAATCTTTCCCATTCGACCGAACTTTTTTTTAATACTTTCCCATTCGACCGAACTTTTTTTAATACTTTCCCATTCAACCGAACTTTTTTTAATACTTTCCCATTCAACCGAACTTTTCTTTAATACTTTCCCATTCGACCGAACTTTTCTTTAATACTTTCCCATTCGACCGAACTTTTTAATACTTTCCCATTCGACCGAACTTTTTTCAATACTTTCCCATTCGACCGAACTTTTTTAATACTTTCCAATTCGACCGAACTTTTTTTAATACTTTCCCATTCGACCGAACTTTTCTTTAATACTTTCCCATTCGACCGAACTTTTTTTCAATACTTTCCCATTCGACCGAACTTTTATTTAATACTTTCCCATTCGACCGAACTTTTTTTTAATAATTTCCCATTCGACCGAACTTTTCTTTAATACTTTCCCATTCGACCGAACTTTTTTTAATACTTTCCCATTCGACCGAACTTTTCTTTAATACTTTCCCATTTGACCGAACTTTTCTTTAATACTTTCCCATTCGACCGAACTTTTTTAATACTTTCCCATTCGACCGAACTTTTTTTTAAATCTTTCCCATTCGACCGAACTTTTCTTTAATACTTTCCCATTCGACCGAACTTTTTTTCAATACTTTCCCATTCGACCGAACTTTTTTTTAATACTTTCCCATTCAACCGAACTTTTCTTTAATACTTTCCCATTCGACCGAACTTTTTTTAAAACTTTCCCATTCGACCGAACTTTTCTTTAATACTTTCCCATTTGACCGAACTTTTCTTTAATACTTTCCCATTCGACCGAACTTTTTTAATACTTTCCCATTCGACCGAACTTTTTTTTAAATCTTTCCCATTCGACAGAACTTTTTTTTAATACTTTCCCATTCGACCGAACTTTTTTTAATACTTTCCCATTCAACCGAACTTTTCTTTAATACTTTCCCATTCGACCGAACTTTTCTTTAATACTTTCCCATTCGACCGAACTTTTCTTTAATACTTTCCCATTCGACCGAACTTTTTTCAATACTTTCCCATTCGACCGAACTTTTTTAATACTTTCCCATTCGACCGAACTTTTTTTTAATAATTTCCCATTCGACCGAACTTTTCTTTAATACTTTCCCATTCGACCGAACTTTTTTTAAAACTTTCCCATTCGACCGAACTTTTCTTTAATACTTTCCCATTTGACCGAACTTTTCTTTAATACTTTCCCATTCGACCGAACTTTTTTAATACTTTCCCATTCGACCGAACTTTTTTTTAAATCTTTCCCATTCGACCGAACTTTTTTTTAATACTTTCCCATTCGACCGAACTTTTCTTTAATACTTTCCCATTCGACCGAACTTTTCTTTAATACTTTCCCATTCGACCGAACTTTTCTTTAATACTTTCCCATTTGACCGAACTTTTCTTTAATACTTTCCCATTCGACCGAACTTTTTTAATACTTTCCCATTCGACCGAACTTTTCTTTAATACTTTCCCATTCGACCGAACTTTTTTTAATACTTTCCCATTCGACCGAATTTTTTTTAACTTTCCCATTCGACCGAACCTTTTTAATACTTTCCCATTCGACCGAACTTTTCTTTAATACTTTCCCATTCGACCGAACTTTTCTTTAATACTTTCCCATTCGACCGAACTTTTCTTTAATACTTTCCCATTCGACCGAACTTTTTTTAATACTTTCCCATTCGACCGAACTTTTTTTAATACTTTCCCATTCGACCGAACTTTTTTTAATACTTTCCCATTCGACCGAACTTTTTTAATACTTTCCCATTCGACCGAACTTTTTTTAATACTTTCCCATTCGACCGAACTTTTTTAATACTTTCCCATTCGACCGAACTTTTTTTTAATAATTTCCCATTCGACCGAACTTTTCTTTAATACTTTCCCATTCGACCGAACTTTTTTTAAAACTTTCCCATTCGACCGAACTTTTCTTTAATACTTTCCCATTTGACCGAACTTTTCTTTAATACTTTCCCATTCGACCGAACTTTTTTAATACTTTCCCATTCGACCGAACTTTTTTTTAAATCTTTCCCATTCGACCGAACTTTTTTTTAATACTTTCCCATTCGACCGAACTTTTCTTTAATACTTTCCCATTCGACAGAACTTTTTTTAATACTTTCCCATTCGACCGAACTTTTTTTAATACTTTCCCATTCAACCGAACTTTTCTTTAATACTTTCCCATTCGACCGAACTTTTCTTTAATACTTTCCCATTCGACCGAACTTTTCTTTAATACTTTCCCATTCGACCGAACTTTTTTCAATACTTTCCCATTCGACCGAACTTTTTTTTAACTTTCCCATTCGACCGAACCTTTTTAATACTTTCCCATTCGACCGAACTTTTCTTTAATACTTTCCCATTCGACCGAACTTTTCTTTAATACTTTCCCATTCGACCGAACTTTTCTTTAATACTTTCCCATTCGACCGAACTTTTTTTTAATACTTTCCCATTCGACCGAACTTTTCTTTAATACTTTCCCATTCGACCGAACTTTTTTTTAATACTTTCCCATTCGACCGAACTTTTCTTTAATACTTTCCCATTCGACCGAACTTTTTTTTAATACTTTCCCATTCGACCGAACTTTTTTTTAATACTTTCCCATTCGACCGAACTTTTTTTTAATACTTTCCCATTCGACCGAACTTTTTTAATACTTTCCCATTCGACCGAACTTTTTTGAATACTTTCCCATTCGACCGAACTTTTTTAATACTTTCCCATTCGACCGAACTTTTTTTTAATACTTTCCCATTCGACCGAACTTTTTTTAACTTTCCCATTCGACCGAACTTTTTTTAATACTTTCCCATTCAACCGAACTTTTCTTTAATACTTTCCCATTCGACCGAACTTTTCTTTAATACTTTCCCATTCGACCGAACTTTTCTTTAATACTTTCCCATTCGACCGAACTTTTTTTTAATACTTTCCCATTCGACCGAATTTTTTTTAACTTTCCCATTCGAAAGACCCTTTTTAATACTTTCCCATTCGACCGAACTTTTCTTTAATACTTTCCCATTCGACCGAACTTTTCTTTAATACTTTCCCATTCGACCGAACTTTTCTTTAATACTTTCCCATTCGACCGAACTTTTTTTTAATACTTTCCCATTCGACCGAACTTTTCTTTAATACTTTCCCATTCGACAGAACTTTTTTTTAATACTTTCCCATTCGACCGAACTTTTTTTAATACTTTCCCATTCAACCGAACTTTTCTTTAATACTTTCCCATTCGACCGAACTTTTCTTTAATACTTTCCCATTCGACCGAACTTTTCTTTAATACTTTCCCATTCGACCGAACTTTTTTCAATACTTTCCCATTCGACCGAACTTTTTTAATACTTTCCCATTCGACCGAACTTTTTTTTAATAATTTCCCATTCGACCGAACTTTTCTTTAATACTTACCCATTCGACCGAACTTTTTTTAAAACTTTCCCATTCGACCGAACTTTTCTTTAATACTTTCCCATTTGACCGAACTTTTCTTTAATACTTTCCCATTCGACCGAACTTTTTTAATACTTTCCCATTCGACCGAACTTTTTTTTAAATCTTTCCCATTCGACCGAACTTTTTTTTAATACTTTCCCATTCGACCGAACTTTTCTTTAATACTTTCCCATTCGACAGAACTTTTTTTTAATACTTTCCCATTCGACCGAACTTTTTTTAATACTTTCCCATTCAACCGAACTTTTCTTTAATACTTTCCCATTCGACCGAACTTTTCTTTAATACTTTCCCATTCGACCGAACTTTTCTTTAATACTTTCCCATTCGACCGAACTTTTTTCAATACTTTCCCATTCGACCGAACTTTTTTAATACTTTCCAATTCGACCGAACTTTTTTTAATACTTTCCCATTCGACCGAACTTTTCTTTAATACTTTCCCATTCGACCGAACTTTTTTTCAATACTTTCCCATTCGACCGAACTTTTCTTTAATACTTTCCCATTCGACCGAACTTTTCTTTAATACTTTCCCATTCGACCGAACTTTTTTAATACTTTCCCATTCGACCGAACTTTTCTTTAATACTTTCCCATTCGACCGAACTTTTTTTTAATAATTTCCCATTCGACCGAACTTTTCTTTAATACTTTCCCATTCGACCGAACTTTTTTTAATACTTTCCCATTCGACCGAACTTTTCTTTAATACTTTCCCATTCGACCGAACTTTTCTTTAATACTTTCCCATTCGACCGAACTTTTTTCCATACTTTCCTATTCGACCGAACTTTTCTTTAATACTTTCCCATTCGACCGAACTTTTCTTTAATACTTTCCCATTCGACCGAACTTTTATTTAATACTTTCCCATTCGACCGAACTTTTATTTAATACTTTCCCATTCGACCGAACTTTTCTTTAATACTTTCCCATTCGACGGAACTTTTTTTAATACTTTCCCATTCGACCGAACTTTTTTTTAATACTTTCCCATTCAACCGAACTTTTATTAATACTTTCCCATTCAACCGAACTTTTATTAATACTTTCCCATTCAACCGAATTTTTTTTCAATACTTTCCCATTCGACCGAACTTTTATTTAATACTTTCCCATTCGACCGAACTTTTATTTAATACTTTCCCATTCGACCGAACTTTTCTTTAATACTTTCCCATTCGACCGAACTTTTTTTAATACTTTCCCATTCGACCGAACTTTTTTTTAATACTTTCCCATTCAACCGAACTTTTATTAATACTTTCCCATTCAACCGAACTTTTATTAATACTTTCCCATTCAACCGAATTTTTTTTCAATACTTTCCCATTCTACCGAACTTTTTTTTAATACTTTCCCATTCGACCGAACTTTTTTAATACTTTCCCATTCGACCGAACTTTTCTTTAATACTTTCCCATTCGACCGAACTTTTCTTTAATACTTTCCCATTCGACCGAACTTTTTTTAATACTTTCCCATTCGACCGAACTTTTCTTTAATACTTTCCCATTCGACCGAACTTTTCTTTAATACTTTCCCATTCGACCGAACTTTTCTTTAATACTTTCCCATTTGACCGAACTTTTCTTTAATACTTTCCCATTCGACCGAACTTTTCTTTAATACTTTCCCATTCGACCGAACTTTTCTTTAATACTTTCCCATTCGACCGAACTTTTCTTTAATACTTTCCCATTCGACCGAACTTTTCTTTAATACTTTCCCATTCGACCGAACTTTTCTTTAATACTTTCCCATTCGACCGAACTTTTCTTTAATACTTTCCCATTCGACCGAACTTTTTTTTAATACTTTCCCATTCGACCGAACTTTTTTTTAATACTTTCCCATTCAACCGAACTTTTATTAATACTTTCCCATTCAACCGAACTTTTATTAATACTTTCCCATTCAACCGAATTTTTTTTCAATACTTTCCCATTCGACCGAACTTTTTTTTAATACTTTCCCATTCGACCGAACTTTTCTTTAATACTTTCCCATTCGACCGAACTTTTTTTAATACTTTCCCATTCAACCGAACTTTTCTTTAATACTTTCCCATTCGACCGAACTTTTCTTTAATACTTTCCCATTCGACCGAACTTTTCTTTAATACTTTCCCATTCGACCGAACTTTTCTTTAATACTTTCCCATTCGACCGAACTTTTCTTTAATACTTTCCCATTCGACCGAACTTTTCTTTAATACTTTCCCATTCGACCGAACTTTTCTTTAATACTTTCCCATTCGACCGAATTTTTTTTCAATACTTTCCCATTCGACCGAATTTTTTTTCAATACTTTCCCATTCGACCGAACTTTTCTTAATACTTTCCCATTCGACCGAACTTTTCTTTAATACTTTCCCATTCGACCGAACTTTTTTAATACTTTCCCATTCGACCGAACTTTTTTTTAATACTTTCCCATTCAACCGAACTTTTATTAATACTTTCCCATTCAACCGAACTTTTATTAATACTTTCCCATTCAACCGAATTTTTTTTCAATACTTTCCCATTCGACCGAACTTTTATTTAATACTTTCCCATTCGACCGAACTTTTATTTAATACTTTCCCATTCGACCGAACTTTTCTTTAATACTTTCCCATTCGACCGAACTTTTTTTAATACTTTCCCATTCGACCGAACTTTTTTTTAATACTTTCCCATTCAACCGAACTTTTATTAATACTTTCCCATTCAACCGAACTTTTATTAATACTTTCCCATTCAACCGAATTTTTTTTCAATACTTTCCCATTCTACCGAACTTTTTTTTAATACTTTCCCATTCGACCGAACTTTTTTAATACTTTCCCATTCGACCGAACTTTTCTTTAATACTTTCCCATTCGACCGAACTTTTCTTTAATACTTTCCCATTCGACCGAACTTTTTTTAATACTTTCCCATTCGACCGAACTTTTCTTTAATACTTTCCCATTCGACCGAACTTTTCTTTAATACTTTCCCATTCGACCGAACTTTTCTTTAATACTTTCCCATTTGACCGAACTTTTCTTTAATACTTTCCCATTCGACCGAACTTTTCTTTAATACTTTCCCATTCGACCGAACTTTTCTTTAATACTTTCCCATTCGACCGAACTTTTCTTTAATACTTTCCCATTCGACCGAACTTTTCTTTAATACTTTCCCATTCGACCGAACTTTTCTTTAATACTTTCCCATTCGACCGAACTTTTCTTTAATACTTTCCCATTCGACCGAACTTTTTTTTAATACTTTCCCATTCGACCGAACTTTTTTTTAATACTTTCCCATTCAACCGAACTTTTATTAATACTTTCCCATTCAACCGAACTTTTATTAATACTTTCCCATTCAACCGAATTTTTTTTCAATACTTTCCCATTCGACCGAACTTTTTTTTAATACTTTCCCATTCGACCGAACTTTTCTTTAATACTTTCCCATTCGACCGAACTTTTTTTAATACTTTCCCATTCAACCGAACTTTTCTTTAATACTTTCCCATTCGACCGAACTTTTCTTTAATACTTTCCCATTCGACCGAACTTTTCTTTAATACTTTCCCATTCGACCGAACTTTTCTTTAATACTTTCCCATTCGACCGAACTTTTCTTTAATACTTTCCCATTCGACCGAACTTTTCTTTAATACTTTCCCATTCGACCGAACTTTTCTTTAATACTTTCCCATTCGACCGAATTTTTTTTCAATACTTTCCCATTCGACCGAATTTTTTTTCAATACTTTCCCATTCGACCGAACTTTTCTTAATACTTTCCCATTCGACCGAACTTTTCTTTAATACTTTCCCATTCGACCGAACTTTTTTAATACTTTCCCATTCGACCGAACTTTTCTTTAATACTTTCCCATTCGACCGAACTTTTTTTAATTTCCCATTCGACCGAACTTTTTTTAATTTCCCATTCGACCGAACTTTTCTTTAATACTTTCCCATTCGACCGAACTTTTCTTTAATACTTTCCCATTCGACCGAACTTTTCTTTAATACTTTCCCATTTGACCGAACTTTTCTTTAATACTTTCCCATTCGACCGAACTTTTTTAATACTTTCCCATTCGACCGAACTTTTCTTTAATACTTTCCCATTCGACCGAACTTTTTTTAATATTTTCCCATTCGACCGAACTTTTTTAATACTTTCCCATTCGACCGAACCCTTTTAATACTTTCCCATTCGACCGAACTTTTCTTTAATACTTTCCCATTCGACCGAACTTTTCTTTAATACTTTCCCATTCGACCGAATTTTTTTAATACTTTCCCATTCGACCGAACTTTTCTTTAATACTTTCCCATTCGACCGAACTTTTTTCAATACTTTCCCATTCGACCGAACTTTTTTTCAATACTTTCCCATTCGACCGAACTTTTTTAATACTTTCCCATTCGACCGAACTTTTCTTTAATACTTTCCCATTCGACCGAACTTTTCTTTAATACTTTCCCATTCGACCGAACTTTTCTTTAATACTTTCCCATTCGACCGAACTTTTCTTTAATACTTTCCCATTCGGCCGAACTTTTTTTTAATACTTTCCCATTCGACCGAACTTTTCTTAAATACTTTCCCATTCGACCGAACTTTTTTTAAATACTTTCCCATTCGACCGAACTTTTTTTTAATACTTTCCCATTCGACCGAATTTTTTTAATACTTTCCCATTCGACCGAACTTTTTTTCAATACTTTCCCATTCGACCGAACTTTTCTTTAATACTTTCCCATTCGACCGAACTTTTTTCAATACTTTCCCATTCGACCGAACTTTTTTCAATACTTTCCCATTCGACCGAACTTTTTTAATACTTTCCCATTCGACCGAACTTTTCTTTAATACTTTCCCATTCGACCGAACTTTTCTTTAATACTTTCCCATTCGACCGAACTTTTCTTTAATACTTTCCCATTCGACCGAACTTTTCTTTAATACTTTCCCATTCGACCGAACTTTTTTTTAATACTTTCCCATTCGGCCGAACTTTTTTTTAATACTTTCCCATTCGACCGAACTTTTCTTTAATACTTTCCCATTCGACCGAACTTTTCTTTAATACTTTCCCATTCGACCGAACTTTTTTTAATACTTTCCCATTCGACCGAACTTTTTTTAATACTTTCCCATTCGACCGAACTTTTTTTTAATACTTTCCCATTCGACCGAATTTTTTTAATACTTTCCCATTCGACCGAACTTTTTTTCAATACTTTCCCATTCGACCGAACTTTTCTTTAATACTTTCCCATTCGACCGAACTTTTTTCAATACTTTCCCATTCGACCGAACTTTTTTTCAATACTTTCCCATTCGACCGAACTTTTTTAATACTTTCCCATTCGACCGAACTTTTCTTTAATACTTTCCCATTCGACCGAACTTTTCTTTAATACTTTCCCATTCGACCGAACTTTTCTTTAATACTTTCCCATTCGACCGAACTTTTCTTTAATACTTTCCCATTCGACCGAACTTTTTTCAATACTTTCCCATTCGACCGAACTTTTTTAATACTTTCCCATTCGACCGAACTTTTCTTTAATACTTTCCCATTCGACCGAACTTTTATTTAATACTTTCCCATTCGACCGAACTTTTCTTTAATACTTTCCCATTCGACCGAACTTTTCTTTAATACTTTCCCATTCGACCGAACTTTTCTTTAATACTTTCCCATTCGACCGAACTTTTCTTTAATACTTTCCCATTCGACCGAACTTTTCTTTAATACTTTCCCATTCGACCGAACTTTTTATTAATACTTTCCCATTCGACCGAACTTTTTTTTAATACTTTCCCATTCAACCGAACTTTTATTAATACTTTCCCATTCAACCGAACTTTTATTAATACTTTCCCATTCGACCGAACTTTTTTAACTTTCCCATTCGACCGAACTTTTCTTTAATACTTTCCCATTCGACCGAACTTTTCTTTAATACTTTCCCATTCGACCGAACTTTTGTTTAATACTTTCCCATTCGACCGAACTTTTTTTAATACTTTCCCATTCGACCGAACTTTTTTAATACTTTCCCATTCGACCGAACTTTTTTTTAAATCTTTCCCATTCGACCGAACTTTTTTTAATACTTTCCCATTCAACCGAACTTTTTTTAATACTTTCCCATTCAACCGAACTTTTCTTTAATACTTTCCCATTCGACCGAACTTTTCTTTAATACTTTCCCATTCGACCGAACTTTTCTTTAATACTTTCCCATTCGACCGAACTTTTTTTAATACTTTCCCATTCGACCGAACTTTTCTTTAATACTTTCCCATTCGACCGAACTTTTTTTTAATACTTTCCCATTCGACCGAACTTTTCTTTAATACTTTCCCATTCGACCGAACTTTTTTTTAATACTTTCCCATTCGACCGAACTTTTTTTAATACTTTCCCATTCGACCGAACTTTTCTTTAATACTTTCCCATTCGACCGAACTTTTCTTTAATACTTTCCCATTCGACCGAACTTTTCTTTAATACTTTCCCATTCGACCGAACTTTTCTTTAATACTTTCCCATTCGACAGAACTTTTTTTAATACTTTCCCATTCGACCGAACTTTTTTTAATACTTTCCCATTCAACCGAACTTTTCTTTAATACTTTCCCATTCGACCGAACTTTTCTTTAATACTTTCCCATTCGACCGAACTTTTCTTTAATACTTTCCCATTCGACCGAACTTTTTTCAATACTTTCCCATTCGACCGAACTTTTTTAATACTTTCCAATTCGACCGAACTTTTTTTAATACTTTCCCATTCGACCGAACTTTTCTTTAATACTTTCCCATTCGACCGAACTTTTTTCAATACTTTCCCATTCGACCGAACTTTTATTTAATACTTTCCCATTCGACCGAACTTTTTTTTAATAATTTCCCATTCGACCGAACTTTTCTTTAATACTTTCCCATTCGACCGAACTTTTTTTAATACTTTCCCATTCGACCGAACTTTTCTTTAATACTTTCCCATTTGACCGAACTTTTCTTTAATACTTTCCCATTCGACCGAACTTTTTTAATACTTTCCCATTCGACCGAACTTTTTTTAAATCTTTCCCATTCGACCGAACTTTTTTTTAATACTTTCCCATTCGACCGAACTTTTTTTAATACTTTCCCATTCAACCGAACTTTTTTTAATACTTTCCCATTCAACCGAACTTTTCTTTAATACTTTCCCATTCGACCGAACTTTTTTAATACTTTCCCATTCGACCAAACTTTTCTTTAATACTTTCCCATTCGACCGAACTTTTCTTTAATACTTTCCCATTCGACCGAACTTTTCTTTAATACTTTCCCATTCGACCGAACTTTTTTTTAATACTTTCCCATTCGACCGAACTTTTCTTTAATACTTTCCCATTCGACCGAACTTTTTTTAATACTTTCCCATTCGACCGAATTTTTTTTAACTTTCCCATTCGACCGAACCTTTTTAATACTTTCCCATTCGACCGAACTTTTCTTTAATACTTTCCCATTCGACCGAACTTTTTTCAATACTTTCCCACTCGACCGAACTTTTTTAATACTTTCCAATTCGACCGAACTTTTTTTAATACTTTCCCATTCGACCGAACTTTTCTTTAATACTTTCCCATTCGACCGAACTTTTTTTCAATACTTTCCCATTCGACCGAACTTTTCTTTAATACTTTCCCATTCGACCGAACTTTTTTTTAAATCTTTCCCATTCGACCGAACTTTTTTTTAATACTTTCCCATTCGACCGAACTTTTCTTTAATACTTTCCCATTCGACAGAACTTTTTTTTAATACTTTCCCATTCGACCGAACTTTTTTTAATACTTTCCCATTCAACCGAACTTTTCTTTAATACTTTCCCATTCGACCGAACTTTTCTTTAATACTTTCCCATTCGACCGAACTTTTCTTTAATACTTTCCCATTCGACCGAACTTTTGTTTAATACTTTCCCATTCGACCGAACTTTTTTTAATACTTTCCCATTCGACCGAACTTTTTTAATACTTTCCCATTCGACCGAACTTTTTTTTAAATCTTTCCCATTCGACCGAACTTTTTTTAATACTTTCCCATTCGACCGAACTTTTTTTAATACTTTCCCATTCAACCGAACTTTTTTTAATACTTTCCCATTCAACCGAACTTTTCTTTAATACTTTCCCATTCGACCGAACTTTTCTTTAATACTTTCCCATTCGACCGAACTTTTCTTTAATACTTTCCCATTCGACCGAACTTTTTTTAATACTTTCCCATTCGACCGAACTTTTCTTTAATACTTTCCCATTCGACCGAACTTTTTTTTAATACTTTCCCATTCGACCGAACTTTTCTTTAATACTTTCCCATTCGACCGAACTTTTTTTTTAATACTTTCCCATTCGACCGAACTTTTTTTTAATACTTTCCCATTCGACCGAACTTTTCTTTAATACTTTCCCATTCGACCGAACTTTTCTTTAATACTTTCCCATTCGACCGAACTTTTCTTTAATACTTTCCCATTCGACAGAACTTTTTTTTAATACTTTCCCATTCGACCGAACTTTTTTTAATACTTTCCCATTCAACCGAACTTTTCTTTAATCTTTTCCCATTCGACCGAACTTTTCTTTAATACTTTCCCATTCGACCGAACTTTTCTTTAATACTTTCCCATTCGACCGAACTTTTTTCAATACTTTCCCATTCGACCGAACTTTTTTAATACTTTCCAATTCGACCGAACTTTTTTTAATACTTTCCCATTCGACCGAACTTTTCTTTAATACTTTCCCATTCGACCGAACTTTTTTTCAATACTTTCCCATTCGACCGAACTTTTATTTAATACTTTCCCATTCGACCGAACTTTTTTAATACTTTCCCATTCGACCGAACTTTTTTTTAAATCTTTCCCATTCGACCGAACTTTTTTTTAATACTTTCCCATTCGACCGAACTTTTTTTAATACTTTCCCATTCAACCGAACTTTTTTTAATACTTTCCCATTCAACCGAACTTTTCTTTAATACTTTCCCATTCGACCGAACTTTTTTAATACTTTCCCATTCGACCAAACTTTTCTTTAATACTTTCCCATTCGACCGAACTTTTCTTTAATACTTTCCCATTCGACCGAACTTTTCTTCAATACTTTCCCATTCGACCGAACTTTTTTTTAATACTTTCCCATTCGACCGAACTTTTCTTTAATACTTTCCCATTCGACCGAACTTTTTTTAATACTTTCCCATTCGACCGAATTTTTTTTAACTTTCCCATTCGACCGAACCTTTTTAATACTTTCCCATTCGACCGAACTTTTCTTTAATACTTTCCCATTCGACCGAACTTTTTTCAATACTTTCCCACTCGACCGAACTTTTTTAATACTTTCCAATTCGACCGAACTTTTTTTAATACTTTCCCATTCGCCCGAACTTTTCTTTAATACTTTCCCATTCGACCGAACTTTTTTTCAATACTTTCCCATTCGACCGAACTTTTCTTTAATACTTTCCCATTCGACCGAACTTTTCTTTAATACTTTCCCATTCGACCGAACTTTTTTTAAAACTTTCCCATTCGACCGAACTTTTCTTTAATACTTTCCCATTTGACCGAACTTTTCTTTAATACTTTCCCATTCGACCGAACTTTTTTAATACTTTCCCATTCGACCGAACTTTTTTTTAAATCTTTCCCATTCGACCGAACTTTTTTTTAATACTTTCCCATTCGACCGAACTTTTCTTTAATACTTTCCCATTCGACAGAACTTTTTTTTAATACTTTCCCATTCGACCGAACTTTTTTTAATACTTTCCCATTCAACCGAACTTTTCTTTAATACTTTCCCATTCGACCGAACTTTTCTTTAATACTTTCCCATTCGACCGAACTTTTCTTTAATACTTTCCCATTCGACCGAACTTTTTTCAATACTTTCCCATTCGACCGAACTTTTTTAATACTTTCCCATTCGACCGAACTTTTTTTTAATAATTTCCCATTCGACCGAACTTTTCTTTAATACTTTCCCATTCGACCGAACTTTTTTTAAAACTTTCCCATTCGACCGAACTTTTCTTTAATACTTTCCCATTTGACCGAACTTTTCTTTAATACTTTCCCATTTGACCGAACTTTTCTTTAATACTTTCCCATTCGACCGAACTTTTTTAATACTTTCCCATTCGACCGAACTTTTTTTTAAATCTTTCCCATTCGACCGAACTTTTTTTAATACTTTCCCATTCGACCGAACTTTTCTTTAATACTTTCCCATTCGACCGAACTTTTCTTTAATACTTTCCCATTCGACCGAACTTTTCTTTAATACTTTCCCATTCGACCGAACTTTTCTTTAATACTTTCCCATTCGACCGAACTTTTTTCAATACTTTCCCATTCGACCGAACTTTTTTTCAATACTTTCCCATTCGACCGAACTTTTTTAATACTTTCCCATTCGACCGAACTTTTCTTTAATACTTTCCCATTCGACCGAACTTTTCTTTAATACTTTCCCATTCGACCGAACTTTTCTTTAATACTTTCCCATTCGACCGAACTTTTCTTTAATACTTTCCCATTCGACCGAACTTTTTTTAATACTTTCCCATTCGACCGAACTTTTTTAATACTTTCCCATTCGACCGAACCTTTTTAATACTTTCCCATTCGACCGAACTTTTCTTTAATACTTTCCCATTCGACCGAACTTTTCTTTAATACTTTCCCATTCGACCGAACTTTTCTTTAATACTTTCCCATTCGACCGAACTTTTTTTTAATACTTTCCCATTCGGCCGAACTTTTTTTTAATACTTTCCCATTCGACCGAACTTTTCTTTAATACTTTCCCATTCGACCGAACTTTTTTAATACTTTCCCATTCGACCGAACTTTTTTTTAAATCTTTCCCATTCGACCGAACTTTTTTTTAATACTTTCCCATTCGACCGAACTTTTCTTTAATACTTTCCCATTCGACAGAACTTTTTTTTAATACTTTCCCATTCGACCGAACTTTTTTTAATACTTTCCCATTCAACCGAACTTTTCTTTAATACTTTCCCATTCGACCGAACTTTTCTTTAATACTTTCCCATTCGACCGAACTTTTCTTTAATACTTTCCCATTCGACCGAACTTTTTTCAATACTTTCCCATTCGACCGAACTTTTTTAATACTTTCCCATTCGACCGAACTTTTTTTTAATAATTTCCCATTCGACCGAACTTTTCTTTAATACTTTCCCATTCGACCGAACTTTTTTTAAAACTTTCCCATTCGACCGAACTTTTCTTTAATACTTTCCCATTTGACCGAACTTTTCTTTAATACTTTCCCATTTGACCGAACTTTTCTTTAATACTTTCCCATTCGACCGAACTTTTTTAATACTTTCCCATTCGACCGAACTTTTTTTTAAATCTTTCCCATTCGACCGAACTTTTTTTAATACTTTCCCATTCGACCGAACTTTTCTTTAATACTTTCCCATTCGACCGAACTTTTCTTTAATACTTTCCCATTCGACCGAACTTTTCTTTAATACTTTCCCATTCGACCGAACTTTTCTTTAATACTTTCCCATTCGACCGAACTTTTTTCAATACTTTCCCATTCGACCGAACTTTTTTTCAATACTTTCCCATTCGACCGAACTTTTTTAATACTTTCCCATTCGACCGAACTTTTCTTTAATACTTTCCCATTCGACCGAACTTTTCTTTAATACTTTCCCATTCGACCGAACTTTTCTTTAATACTTTCCCATTCGACCGAACTTTTCTTTAATACTTTCCCATTCGACCGAACTTTTTTTAATACTTTCCCATTCGACCGAACTTTTTTAATACTTTCCCATTCGACCGAACCTTTTTAATACTTTCCCATTCGACCGAACTTTTCTTTAATACTTTCCCATTCGACCGAACTTTTCTTTAATACTTTCCCATTCGACCGAACTTTTCTTTAATACTTTCCCATTCGACCGAACTTTTTTTTAATACTTTCCCATTCGGCCGAACTTTTTTTTAATACTTTCCCATTCGACCGAACTTTTCTTTAATACTTTCCCATTCGACCGAACTTTTTTTTAATACTTTCCCATTCGACCGAACTTTTTTTTAATACTTTCCCATTCGACCGAATTTTTTTAATACTTTCCCATTCGACCGAACTTTTTTTCAATACTTTCCCATTCGACCGAACTTTTCTTTAATACTTTCCCATTCGACCGAACTTTTTTCAATACTTTCCCATTCGACCGAACTTTTTTAATACTTTCCCATTCGACCGAACTTTTCTTTAATACTTTCCCATTCGACCGAACTTTTATTTAATACTTTCCCATTCGACCGAACTTTTCTTTAATACTTTCCCATTCGACCGAACTTTTCTTTAATACTTTCCCATTCGACCGAACTTTTCTTTAATACTTTCCCATTCGACCGAACTTTTCTTTAATACTTTCCCATTCGACCGAACTTTTCTTTAATACTTTCCCATTCGACCGAACTTTTTATTAATACTTTCCCATTCGACCGAACTTTTTTTTAATACTTTCCCATTCAACCGAACTTTTATTAATACTTTCCCATTCAACCGAACTTTTATTAATACTTTCCCATTCGACCGAACTTTTTTAACTTTCCCATTCGACCGAACTTTTCTTTAATACTTTCCCATTCGACCGAACTTTTCTTTAATACTTTCCCATTCGACCGAACTTTTGTTTAATACTTTCCCATTCGACCGAACTTTTTTTAATACTTTCCCATTCGACCGAACTTTTTTAATACTTTCCCATTCGACCGAACTTTTTTTTAAATCTTTCCCATTCGACCGAACTTTTTTTAATACTTTCCCATTCAACCGAACTTTTTTTAATACTTTCCCATTCAACCGAACTTTTCTTTAATACTTTCCCATTCGACCGAACTTTTCTTTAATACTTTCCCATTCGACCGAACTTTTCTTTAATACTTTCCCATTCGACCGAACTTTTTTTAATACTTTCCCATTCGACCGAACTTTTCTTTAATACTTTCCCATTCGACCGAACTTTTTTTTAATACTTTCCCATTCGACCGAACTTTTCTTTAATACTTTCCCATTCGACCGAACTTTTTTTTAATACTTTCCCATTCGACCGAACTTTTTTTAATACTTTCCCATTCGACCGAACTTTTCTTTAATACTTTCCCATTCGACCGAACTTTTCTTTAATACTTTCCCATTCGACCGAACTTTTCTTTAATACTTTCCCATTCGACCGAACTTTTCTTTAATACTTTCCCATTCGACAGAACTTTTTTTAATACTTTCCCATTCGACCGAACTTTTTTTAATACTTTCCCATTCAACCGAACTTTTCTTTAATACTTTCCCATTTGACCGAACTTTTCTTTAATACTTTCCCATTCGACCGAACTTTTTTAATACTTTCCCATTCGACCGAACTTTTTTTAAATCTTTCCCATTCGACCGAACTTTTTTTTAATACTTTCCCATTCGACCGAACTTTTTTTAATACTTTCCCATTCAACCGAACTTTTTTTAATACTTTCCCATTCAACCGAACTTTTCTTTAATACTTTCCCATTCGACCGAACTTTTTTAATACTTTCCCATTCGACCAAACTTTTCTTTAATACTTTCCCATTCGACCGAACTTTTCTTTAATACTTTCCCATTCGACCGAACTTTTCTTTAATACTTTCCCATTCGACCGAACTTTTTTTTAATACTTTCCCATTCGACCGAACTTTTCTTTAATACTTTCCCATTCGACCGAACTTTTTTTAATACTTTCCCATTCGACCGAATTTTTTTTAACTTTCCCATTCGACCGAACCTTTTTAATACTTTCCCAT
This sequence comes from Leiobunum rupestre, assembly GCF_980474605.1. Taxonomy (NCBI): domain Eukaryota; kingdom Metazoa; phylum Arthropoda; class Arachnida; order Opiliones; family Sclerosomatidae; genus Leiobunum; species Leiobunum rupestre. The sequence continues at coordinate 43,338,260 of NC_143385.1, forward strand.
TCGACCGAACTTTTCTTTAATACTTTCCCATTCGACCGAACTTTTTTCAATACTTTCCCACTCGACCGAACTTTTTTAATACTTTCCAATTCGACCGAACTTTTTTTAATACTTTCCCATTCGACCGAACTTTTCTTTAATACTTTCCCATTCGACCGAACTTTTTTTCAATACTTTCCCATTCGACCGAACTTTTCTTTAATACTTTCCCATTCGACCGAACTTTTTTTTAAATCTTTCCCATTCGACCGAACTTTTTTTTAATACTTTCCCATTCGACCGAACTTTTCTTTAATACTTTCCCATTCGACAGAACTTTTTTTTAATACTTTCCCATTCGACCGAACTTTTTTTAATACTTTCCCATTCAACCGAACTTTTCTTTAATACTTTCCCATTCGACCGAACTTTTCTTTAATACTTTCCCATTCGACCGAACTTTTCTTTAATACTTTCCCATTCGACCGAACTTTTGTTTAATACTTTCCCATTCGACCGAACTTTTTTTAATACTTTCCCATTCGACCGAACTTTTTTAATACTTTCCCATTCGACCGAACTTTTTTTTAAATCTTTCCCATTCGACCGAACTTTTTTTAATACTTTCCCATTCGACCGAACTTTTTTTAATACTTTCCCATTCAACCGAACTTTTTTTAATACTTTCCCATTCAACCGAACTTTTCTTTAATACTTTCCCATTCGACCGAACTTTTCTTTAATACTTTCCCATTCGACCGAACTTTTCTTTAATACTTTCCCATTCGACCGAACTTTTTTTAATACTTTCCCATTCGACCGAACTTTTCTTTAATACTTTCCCATTCGACCGAACTTTTTTTTAATACTTTCCCATTCGACCGAACTTTTCTTTAATACTTTCCCATTCGACCGAACTTTTTTTTTAATACTTTCCCATTCGACCGAACTTTTTTTTAATACTTTCCCATTCGACCGAACTTTTCTTTAATACTTTCCCATTCGACCGAACTTTTCTTTAATACTTTCCCATTCGACCGAACTTTTCTTTAATACTTTCCCATTCGACAGAACTTTTTTTTAATACTTTCCCATTCGACCGAACTTTTTTTAATACTTTCCCATTCAACCGAACTTTTCTTTAATACTTTCCCATTCGACCGAACTTTTCTTTAATACTTTCCCATTCGACCGAACTTTTCTTTAATACTTTCCCATTCGACCGAACTTTTTTCAATACTTTCCCATTCGACCGAACTTTTTTAATACTTTCCAATTCGACCGAACTTTTTTTAATACTTTCCCATTCGACCGAACTTTTCTTTAATACTTTCCCATTCGACCGAACTTTTTTTCAATACTTTCCCATTCGACCGAACTTTTATTTAATACTTTCCCATTCGACCGAACTTTTTTAATACTTTCCCATTCGACCGAACTTTTTTTTAAATCTTTCCCATTCGACCGAACTTTTTTTTAATACTTTCCCATTCGACCGAACTTTTTTTAATACTTTCCCATTCAACCGAACTTTTTTTAATACTTTCCCATTCAACCGAACTTTTCTTTAATACTTTCCCATTCGACCGAACTTTTTTAATACTTTCCCATTCGACCAAACTTTTCTTTAATACTTTCCCATTCGACCGAACTTTTCTTTAATACTTTCCCATTCGACCGAACTTTTCTTCAATACTTTCCCATTCGACCGAACTTTTTTTTAATACTTTCCCATTCGACCGAACTTTTCTTTAATACTTTCCCATTCGACCGAACTTTTTTTAATACTTTCCCATTCGACCGAATTTTTTTTAACTTTCCCATTCGACCGAACCTTTTTAATACTTTCCCATTCGACCGAACTTTTCTTTAATACTTTCCCATTCGACCGAACTTTTTTCAATACTTTCCCACTCGACCGAACTTTTTTAATACTTTCCAATTCGACCGAACTTTTTTTAATACTTTCCCATTCGCCCGAACTTTTCTTTAATACTTTCCCATTCGACCGAACTTTTTTTCAATACTTTCCCATTCGACCGAACTTTTCTTTAATACTTTCCCATTCGACCGAACTTTTCTTTAATACTTTCCCATTCGACCGAACTTTTTTTAAAACTTTCCCATTCGACCGAACTTTTCTTTAATACTTTCCCATTTGACCGAACTTTTCTTTAATACTTTCCCATTCGACCGAACTTTTTTAATACTTTCCCATTCGACCGAACTTTTTTTTAAATCTTTCCCATTCGACCGAACTTTTTTTTAATACTTTCCCATTCGACCGAACTTTTCTTTAATACTTTCCCATTCGACAGAACTTTTTTTTAATACTTTCCCATTCGACCGAACTTTTTTTAATACTTTCCCATTCAACCGAACTTTTCTTTAATACTTTCCCATTCGACCGAACTTTTCTTTAATACTTTCCCATTCGACCGAACTTTTCTTTAATACTTTCCCATTCGACCGAACTTTTTTCAATACTTTCCCATTCGACCGAACTTTTTTAATACTTTCCCATTCGACCGAACTTTTTTTTAATAATTTCCCATTCGACCGAACTTTTCTTTAATACTTTCCCATTCGACCGAACTTTTTTTAAAACTTTCCCATTCGACCGAACTTTTCTTTAATACTTTCCCATTTGACCGAACTTTTCTTTAATACTTTCCCATTTGACCGAACTTTTCTTTAATACTTTCCCATTCGACCGAACTTTTTTAATACTTTCCCATTCGACCGAACTTTTTTTTAAATCTTTCCCATTCGACCGAACTTTTTTTAATACTTTCCCATTCGACCGAACTTTTCTTTAATACTTTCCCATTCGACCGAACTTTTCTTTAATACTTTCCCATTCGACCGAACTTTTCTTTAATACTTTCCCATTCGACCGAACTTTTCTTTAATACTTTCCCATTTGACCGAACTTTTCTTTAATACTTTCCCATTCGACCGAACTTTTTTAATACTTTCCCATTCGACCGAACTTTTCTTTAATACTTTCCCATTCGACCGAACTTTTTTTAATACTTTCCCATTCGACCGAATTTTTTTTAACTTTCCCATTCGACCGAACCTTTTTAATACTTTCCCATTCGACCGAACTTTTCTTTAATACTTTCCCATTCGACCGAACTTTTTTCAATACTTTCCCATTCGACCGAACTTTTTTAATACTTTCCCACTCGACCGAACTTTTTTAATACTTTCCAATTCGACCGAACTTTTCTTTAATACTTTCCCATTCGACCGAACTTTTTTTCAATACTTTCCCATTCGACCGAACTTTTCTTTAATACTTTCCCATTCGACCGAACTTTTTTTTAAATCTTTCCCATTCGACCGAACTTTTTTTTAATACTTTCCCATTCGACCGAACTTTTTTTCAATACTTTCCCATTCGACCGAACTTTTCTTTAATACTTTCCCATTCGACCGAACTTTTTTTTAAATCTTTCCCATTCGACCGAACTTTTTTTTAATACTTTCCCATTCGACCGAACTTTTCTTTAATACTTTCCCATTCGACAGAACTTTTTTTTAATACTTTCCCATTCGACCGAACTTTTTTTAATACTTTCCCATTCAACCGAACTTTTCTTTAATACTTTCCCATTCGACCGAACTTTTCTTTAATACTTTCCCATTCGACCGAACTTTTCTTTAATACTTTCCCATTCGACCGAACTTTTGTTTAATACTTTCCCATTCGACCGAACTTTTTTTAATACTTTCCCATTCGACCGAACTTTTTTAATACTTTCCCATTCGACCGAACTTTTTTTTAAATCTTTCCCATTCGACCGAACTTTTTTTTAATACTTTCCCATTCGACCGAACTTTTTTTAATACTTTCCCATTCAACCGAACTTTTTTTAATACTTTCCCATTCAACCGAACTTTTCTTTAATACTTTCCCATTCGACCGAACTTTTCTTTAATACTTTCCCATTCGACCGAACTTTTCTTTAATACTTTCCCATTCGACCGAACTTTTTTTAATACTTTCCCATTCGACCGAACTTTTCTTTAATACTTTCCCATTCGACCGAACTTTTTTTTAATACTTTCCCATTCGACCGAACTTTTCTTTAATACTTTCCCATTCGACCGAACTTTTTTTTAATACTTTCCCATTCGACCGAACTTTTTTTTAATACTTTCCCATTCGACCGAACTTTTCTTTAATACTTTCCCATTCGACCGAACTTTTCTTTAATACTTTCCCATTCGACCGAACTTTTCTTTAATACTTTCCCATTCGACAGAACTTTTTTTTAATACTTTCCCATTCGACCGAACTTTTTTTAATACTTTCCCATTCAACCGAACTTTTCTTTAATACTTTCCCATTCGACCGAACTTTTCTTTAATACTTTCCCATTCGACCGAACTTTTCTTTAATACTTTCCCATTCGACCGAACTTTTTTCAATACTTTCCCATTCGACCGAACTTTTTTAATACTTTCCAATTCGACCGAACTTTTTTTAATACTTTCCCATTCGACCGAACTTTTCTTTAATACTTTCCCATTCGACCGAACTTTTTTTCAATACTTTCCCATTCGACCGAACTTTTATTTAATACTTTCCCATTCGACCGAACTTTTTTAATACTTTCCCATTCGACCGAACTTTTTTTTAAATCTTTCCCATTCGACCGAACTTTTTTTTAATACTTTCCCATTCGACAGAACTTTTTTTTAATACTTTCCCATTCGACCGAACTTTTTTTAATACTTTCCCATTCAACCGAACTTTTCTTTAATACTTTCCCATTCGACCGAACTTTTCTTTAATACTTTCCCATTCGACCGAACTTTTCTTTAATACTTTCCCATTCGACCGAACTTTTGTTTAATACTTTCCCATTCGACCGAACTTTTTTTAATACTTTCCCATTCGACCGAACTTTTTTAATACTTTCCCATTCGACCGAACTTTTTTTTAAATCTTTCCCATTCGACCGAACTTTTTTTTAATACTTTCCCATTCGACCGAACTTTTTTTAATACTTTCCCATTCAACCGAACTTTTTTTAATACTTTCCCATTCAACCGAACTTTTCTTTAATACTTTCCCATTCGACCGAACTTTTCTTTAATACTTTCCCATTCGACCGAACTTTTCTTTAATACTTTCCCATTCGACCGAACTTTTTTTAATACTTTCCCATTCGACCGAACTTTTCTTTAATACTTTCCCATTCGACCGAACTTTTTTTTAATACTTTCCCATTCGACCGAACTTTTCTTTAATACTTTCCCATTCGACCGAACTTTTTTTTTAATACTTTCCCATTCGACCGAACTTTTTTTTAATACTTTCCCATTCGACCGAACTTTTCTTTAATACTTTCCCATTCGACCGAACTTTTCTTTAATACTTTCCCATTCGACCGAACTTTTCTTTAATACTTTCCCATTCGACAGAACTTTTTTTTAATACTTTCCCATTCGACCGAACTTTTTTTAATACTTTCCCATTCAACCGAACTTTTCTTTAATACTTTCCCATTCGACCGAACTTTTCTTTAATACTTTCCCATTCGACCGAACTTTTCTTTAATACTTTCCCATTCGACCGAACTTTTTTCAATACTTTCCCATTCGACCGAACTTTTTTAATACTTTCCAATTCGACCGAACTTTTTTTAATACTTTCCCATTCGACCGAACTTTTCTTTAATACTTTCCCATTCGACCGAACTTTTTTTCAATACTTTCCCATTCGACCGAACTTTTATTTAATACTTTCCCATTCGACCGAACTTTTTTAATACTTTCCCATTCGACCGAACTTTTTTTTAAATCTTTCCCATTCGACCGAACTTTTTTTTAATACTTTCCCATTCGACCGAACTTTTTTTAATACTTTCCCATTCAACCGAACTTTTTTTAATACTTTCCCATTCAACCGAACTTTTCTTTAATACTTTCCCATTCGACCGAACTTTTTTAATACTTTCCCATTCGACCAAACTTTTCTTTAATACTTTCCCATTCGACCGAACTTTTCTTTAATACTTTCCCATTCGACCGAACTTTTCTTCAATACTTTCCCATTCGACCGAACTTTTTTTTAATACTTTCCCATTCGACCGAACTTTTCTTTAATACTTTCCCATTCGACCGAACTTTTTTTAATACTTTCCCATTCGACCGAATTTTTTTAACTTTCCCATTCGACCGAACCTTTTTAATACTTTCCCATTCGACCGAACTTTTCTTTAATACTTTCCCATTCGACCGAACTTTTTTCAATACTTTCCCACTCGACCGAACTTTTTTAATACTTTCCAATTCGACCGAACTTTTTTTAATACTTTCCCATTCGACCGAACTTTTCTTTAATACTTTCCCATTCGACCGAACTTTTTTTCAATACTTTCCCATTCGACCGAACTTTTCTTTAATACTTTCCCATTCGACCGAACTTTTCTTTAATACTTTCCCATTCGACCGAACTTTTTTTAAAACTTTCCCATTCGACCGAACTTTTATTTAATACTTTCCCATTTGACCGAACTTTTCTTTAATACTTTCCCATTCGACCGAACTTTTTTAATACTTTCCCATTCGACCGAACTTTTTTTTAAATCTTTCCCATTCGACCGAACTTTTTTTTAATACTTTCCCATTCGACCGAACTTTTCTTTAATACTTTCCCATTCGACAGAACTTTTTTTTAATACTTTCCCATTCGACCGAACTTTTTTTAATACTTTCCCATTCAACCGAACTTTTCTTTAATACTTTCCCATTCGACCGAACTTTTCTTTAATACTTTCCCATTCGACCGAACTTTTCTTTAATACTTTCCCATTCGACCGAACTTTTTTCAATACTTTCCCATTCGACCGAACTTTTTTAATACTTTCCCATTCGACCGAACTTTTTTTTAATAATTTCCCATTCGACCGAACTTTTCTTTAATACTTTCCCATTCGACCGAACTTTTTTTAAAACTTTCCCATTCGACCGAACTTTTCTTTAATACTTTCCCATTTGACCGAACTTTTCTTTAATACTTTCCCATTTGACCGAACTTTTCTTTAATACTTTCCCATTCGACCGAACTTTTTTAATACTTTCCCATTCGACCGAACTTTTTTAATACTTTCCCATTCGACCGAACTTTTTTTTAAATCTTTCCCATTCGACCGAACTTTTTTTAATACTTTCCCATTCGACCGAACTTTTCTTTAATACTTTCCCATTCGACCGAACTTTTCTTTAATACTTTCCCATTCGACCGAACTTTTCTTTAATACTTTCCCATTCGACCGAACTTTTCTTTAATACTTTCCCATTTGACCGAACTTTTCTTTAATACTTTCCCATTCGACCGAACTTTTTTAATACTTTCCCATTCGACCGAACTTTTCTTTAATACTTTCCCATTCGACCGAACTTTTTTTAATAATTTCCCATTCGACCGAATTTTTTTTAACTTTCCCATTCGACCGAACCTTTTTAATACTTTCCCATTCGACCGAACTTTTCTTTAATACTTTCCCATTCGACCGAACTTTTCTTTAATACTTTCCCATTCGACCGAACTTTTCTTTAATACTTTCCCATTCGACCGAACTTTTCTTTAATACTTTCCCATTCGACCGAACTTTTTTTTAATACTTTCCCATTCGACCGAACTTTTCTTTAATACTTTCCCATTCGACCGAACTTTTTTTAATACTTTCCCATTCGACCGAACTTTTTTTAATACTTTCCCATTCGACCGAACTTTTCTTTAATACTTTCCCATTCGACCGAACTTTTTTTAATACTTTCCCATTCGACCGAATTTTTTTTAACTTTCCCATTCGACCGAACCTTTTTAATACTTTCCCATTCGACCGAACTTTTCTTTAATACTTTCCCATTCGACCGAACTTTTCTTTAATACTTTCCCATTCGACCGAACTTTTCTTTAATACTTTCCCATTCGACCGAACTTTTTTTTAATACTTTCCCATTCGACCGAACTTTTCTTTAATACTTTCCCATTCGACCGAACTTTTTTTTACTTTCCCATTCGACCGAACTTTTCTTTAATACTTTCCCATTCGACCGAACTTTTTTTAATACTTTCCCATTCGACCGAACTTTTTTTTAATACTTTCCCATTCGACCGAACTTTTTTTAATACTTTCCCATTCGACCGAACTTTTTTAATACTTTCCCATTCGACCGAACTTTTTTTAATACTTTCCCATTCGACCGAACTTTTTTAATACTTTCCCATTCGACCGAACTTTTTTTAATAATTTCCCATTCGACCGAACTTTTCTTTAATACTTTCCCATTCGACCGAACTTTTTTTAAAACTTTCCCATTCGACCGAACTTTTCTTTAATACTTTCCCATTTGACCGAACTTTTCTTTAATACTTTCCCATTCGACCGAACTTTTTTAATACTTTCCCATTCGACCGAACTTTTTTTTAAATCTTTCCCATTCGACCGAACTTTTTTTTAATACTTTCCCATTCGACCGAACTTTTCTTTAATACTTTCCCATTCGACAGAACTTTTTTTAATACTTTCCCATTCGACCGAACTTTTTTTAATACTTTCCCATTCAACCGAACTTTTCTTTAATACTTTCCCATTCGACCGAACTTTTCTTTAATACTTTCCCATTCGACCGAACTTTTCTTTAATACTTTCCCATTCGACCGAACTTTTTTCAATACTTTCCCATTCGACCGAACTTTTTTAATACTTTCCAATTCGACCGAACTTTTTTTTTAATACTTTCCCATTCGACCGAACTTTTCTTTAATACTTTCCCATTCGACCGAACTTTTTTTCAATATTTTCCCATTCGACCGAACTTTTCTTTAATACTTTCCCATTCGACCGAACTTTTCTTTAATACTTTCCCATTCGACCGAACTTTTTTTCAATACTTTCCCATTGGACCGAACTTTTCTTTAATACTTTCCCATTCGACCGAACTTTTTTTTAATAATTTCCCATTCGACCGAACTTTTCTTTAATACTTTCCCATTCGACCGAACTTTTTTAATACTTTCCCATTCGACCGAACTTTTCTTTAATACTTTCCCATTCGACCGAACTTTTCTTTAATACTTTCCCATTCGACCGAACTTTTTTTTAACTTTCCCATTCGACCGAACCTTTTTAATACTTTCCCATTCGACCGAACTTTTCTTTAATACTTTCCCATTCGACCGAACTTTTCTTTAATACTTTCCCATTCGACCGAACTTTTCTTTAATACTTTCCCATTCGACCGAACTTTTTTTTAATACTTTCCCATTCGACCGAACTTTTCTTTAATACTTTCCCATTCGACCGAACTTTTTTTTAATACTTTCCCATTCGACCGAACTTTTCTTTAATACTTTCCCATTCGACCGAACTTTTTTTTAATACTTTCCCATTCGACCGAACTTTTTTTTAATACTTTCCCATTCGACCGAACTTTTTTTAATACTTTCCCATTCAACCGAACTTTTCTTTAATACTTTCCCATTCGACCGAACTTTTCTTTAATACTTTCCCATTCGACCGAACTTTTCTTTAATACTTTCCCATTCGACCGAACTTTTTTCAATACTTTCCCATTCGACCGAACTTTTTTAATACTTTCCAATTCGACCGAACTTTTTTTTTAATACTTTCCCATTCGACCGAACTTTTCTTTAATACTTTCCCATTCGACCGAACTTTTTTTCAATATTTTCCCATTCGACCGAACTTTTCTTTAATACTTTCCCATTCGACCGAACTTTTCTTTAATACTTTCCCATTCGACCGAACTTTTTTTCAATACTTTCCCATTGGACCGAACTTTTCTTTAATACTTTCCCATTCGACCGAACTTTTTTTTAATAATTTCCCATTCGACCGAACTTTTCTTTAATACTTTCCCATTCGACCGAACTTTTCTTTAATACTTTCCCATTCGACCGAACTTTTTTTTAATACTTTCCCATTCGACCGAACTTTTCTTTAATACTTTCCCATTCGACAGAACTTTTTTTTAATACTTTCCCATTCGACCGAACTTTTTTTAATACTTTCCCATTCAACCGAACTTTTCTTTAATACTTTCCCATTCGACCGAACTTTTCTTTAATACTTTCCCATTCGACCGAACTTTTCTTTAATACTTTCCCATTCGACCGAACTTTTTTCAATACTTTCCCATTCGACCGAACTTTTTTAATACTTTCCCATTCGACCGAACTTTTTTTTAATAATTTCCCATTCGACCGAACTTTTTTTTAATACTTTCCCATTCGACCGAACTTTTCTTTAATACTTTCCCATTCGACCGAACTTTTCTTTAATACTTTCCCATTCGACCGAACTTTTGTTTAATACTTTCCCATTCGACCGAACTTTTTTTAATACTTTCCCATTCGACCGAACTTTTTTAATACTTTCCCATTCGACCGAACTTTTTTTTAAATCTTTCCCATTCGACCGAACTTTTTTTTAATACTTTCCCATTCGACCGAACTTTTTTTAATACTTTCCCATTCAACCGAACTTTTTTTAATACTTTCCCATTCAACCGAACTTTTCTTTAATACTTTCCCATTCGACCGAACTTTTCTTTAATACTTTCCCATTCGACCGAACTTTTCTTTAATACTTTCCCATTCGACCGAACTTTTTTCAATACTTTCCCATTCGACCGAACTTTTTTAATACTTTCCAATTCGACCGAACTTTTTTTAATACTTTCCCATTCGACCGAACTTTTCTTTAATACTTTCCCATTCGACCGAACTTTTTTTCAATACTTTCCCATTCGACCGAACTTTTATTTAATACTTTCCCATTCGACCGAACTTTTTTTAATAATTTCCCATTCGACCGAACTTTTCTTTAATACTTTCCCATTCGACCGAACTTTTTTTAATACTTTCCCATTCGACCGAACTTTTCTTTAATACTTTCCCATTTGACCGAACTTTTCTTTAATACTTTCCCATTCGACCGAACTTTTTTAATACTTTCCCATTCGACCGAACTTTTTTTTAAATCTTTCCCATTCGACCGAACTTTTTTTTAATACTTTCCCATTCGACCGAACTTTTTTTAATACTTTCCCATTCAACCGAACTTTTTTTAATACTTTCCCATTCAACCGAACTTTTCTTTAATACTTTCCCATTCGACCGAACTTTTTTAATACTTTCCCATTCGACCAAACTTTTCTTTAATACTTTCCCATTCGACCGAACTTTTCTTTAATACTTTCCCATTCGACCGAACTTTTCTTCAATACTTTCCCATTCGACCGAACTTTTTTTTAATACTTTCCCATTCGACCGAACTTTTCTTTAATACTTTCCCATTCGACCGAACTTTTTTTAATACTTTCCCATTCGACCGAATTTTTTTTAACTTTCCCATTCGACCGAACCTTTTTAATACTTTCCCATTCGACCGAACTTTTCTTTAATACTTTCCCATTCGACCGAACTTTTTTCAATACTTTCCCACTCGACCGAACTTTTTTAATACTTTCCAATTCGACCGAACTTTTTTTAATACTTTCCCATTCGACCGAACTTTTCTTTAATACTTTCCCATTCGACCGAACTTTTTTTCAATACTTTCCCATTCGACCGAACTTTTCTTTAATACTTTCCCATTCGACCGAACTTTTCTTTAATACTTTCCCATTCGACCGAACTTTTTTTAAAACTTTCCCATTCGACCGAACTTTTCTTTAATACTTTCCCATTTGACCGAACTTTTCTTTAATACTTTCCCATTCGACCGAACTTTTTTAATACTTTCCCATTCGACCGAATTTTTTTTAACTTTCCCATTCGACCGAACCTTTTTAATACTTTCCCATTCGACCGAACTTTTCTTTAATACTTTCCCATTCGACCGAACTTTTTTCAATACTTTCCCATTCGACCGAACTTTTTTAATACTTTCCCACTCGACCGAACTTTTTTAATACTTTCCAATTCGACCGAACTTTTCTTTAATACTTTCCCATTCGACCGAACTTTTTTTCAATACTTTCCCATTCGACCGAACTTTTCTTTAATACTTTCCCATTCGACCGAACTTTTTTTTAAATCTTTCCCATTCGACCGAACTTTTTTTTAATACTTTCCCATTCGACCGAACTTTTTTTCAATACTTTCCCATTCGACCGAACTTTTCTTTAATACTTTCCCATTCGACCGAACTTTTTTTTAAATCTTTCCCATTCGACCGAACTTTTTTTTAATACTTTCCCATTCGACCGAACTTTTCTTTAATACTTTCCCATTCGACAGAACTTTTTTTTAATACTTTCCCATTCGACCGAACTTTTTTTAATACTTTCCCATTCAACCGAACTTTTCTTTAATACTTTCCCATTCGACCGAACTTTTCTTTAATACTTTCCCATTCGACCGAACTTTTCTTTAATACTTTCCCATTCGACCGAACTTTTGTTTAATACTTTCCCATTCGACCGAACTTTTTTTAATACTTTCCCATTCGACCGAACTTTTTTAATACTTTCCCATTCGACCGAACTTTTTTTTAAATCTTTCCCATTCGACCGAACTTTTTTTTAATACTTTCCCATTCGACCGAACTTTTTTTAATACTTTCCCATTCAACCGAACTTTTTTTAATACTTTCCCATTCAACCGAACTTTTCTTTAATACTTTCCCATTCGACCGAACTTTTCTTTAATACTTTCCCATTCGACCGAACTTTTCTTTAATACTTTCCCATTCGACCGAACTTTTTTTAATACTTTCCCATTCGACCGAACTTTTCTTTAATACTTTCCCATTCGACCGAACTTTTTTTTAATACTTTCCCATTCGACCGAACTTTTCTTTAATACTTTCCCATTCGACCGAACTTTTTTTTAATACTTTCCCATTCGACCGAACTTTTTTTTAATACTTTCCCATTCGACCGAACTTTTCTTTAATACTTTCCCATTCGACCGAACTTTTCTTTAATACTTTCCCATTCGACCGAACTTTTCTTTAATACTTTCCCATTCGACAGAACTTTTTTTTAATACTTTCCCATTCGACCGAACTTTTTTTAATACTTTCCCATTCAACCGAACTTTTCTTTAATACTTTCCCATTCGACCGAACTTTTCTTTAATACTTTCCCATTCGACCGAACTTTTCTTTAATACTTTCCCATTCGACCGAACTTTTTTCAATACTTTCCCATTCGACCGAACTTTTTTAATACTTTCCAATTCGACCGAACTTTTTTTAATACTTTCCCATTCGACCGAACTTTTCTTTAATACTTTCCCATTCGACCGAACTTTTTTTCAATACTTTCCCATTCGACCGAACTTTTATTTAATACTTTCCCATTCGACCGAACTTTTTTAATACTTTCCCATTCGACCGAACTTTTTTTTAAATCTTTCCCATTCGACCGAACTTTTTTTTAATACTTTCCCATTCGACAGAACTTTTTTTTAATACTTTCCCATTCGACCGAACTTTTTTTAATACTTTCCCATTCAACCGAACTTTTCTTTAATACTTTCCCATTCGACCGAACTTTTCTTTAATACTTTCCCATTCGACCGAACTTTTCTTTAATACTTTCCCATTCGACCGAACTTTTGTTTAATACTTTCCCATTCGACCGAACTTTTTTTAATACTTTCCCATTCGACCGAACTTTTTTAATACTTTCCCATTCGACCGAACTTTTTTTTAAATCTTTCCCATTCGACCGAACTTTTTTTTAATACTTTCCCATTCGACCGAACTTTTTTTAATACTTTCCCATTCAACCGAACTTTTTTTAATACTTTCCCATTCAACCGAACTTTTCTTTAATACTTTCCCATTCGACCGAACTTTTCTTTAATACTTTCCCATTCGACCGAACTTTTCTTTAATACTTTCCCATTCGACCGAACTTTTTTTAATACTTTCCCATTCGACCGAACTTTTCTTTAATACTTTCCCATTCGACCGAACTTTTTTTTAATACTTTCCCATTCGACCGAACTTTTCTTTAATACTTTCCCATTCGACCGAACTTTTTTTTTAATACTTTCCCATTCGACCGAACTTTTTTTTAATACTTTCCCATTCGACCGAACTTTTCTTTAATACTTTCCCATTCGACCGAACTTTTCTTTAATACTTTCCCATTCGACCGAACTTTTCTTTAATACTTTCCCATTCGACAGAACTTTTTTTTAATACTTTCCCATTCGACCGAACTTTTTTTAATACTTTCCCATTCAACCGAACTTTTCTTTAATACTTTCCCATTCGACCGAACTTTTCTTTAATACTTTCCCATTCGACCGAACTTTTCTTTAATACTTTCCCATTCGACCGAACTTTTTTCAATACTTTCCCATTCGACCGAACTTTTTTAATACTTTCCAATTCGACCGAACTTTTTTTAATACTTTCCCATTCGACCGAACTTTTCTTTAATACTTTCCCATTCGACCGAACTTTTTTTCAATACTTTCCCATTCGACCGAACTTTTATTTAATACTTTCCCATTCGACCGAACTTTTTTAATACTTTCCCATTCGACCGAACTTTTTTTTAAATCTTTCCCATTCGACCGAACTTTTTTTTAATACTTTCCCATTCGACCGAACTTTTTTTAATACTTTCCCATTCAACCGAACTTTTTTTAATACTTTCCCATTCAACCGAACTTTTCTTTAATACTTTCCCATTCGACCGAACTTTTTTAATACTTTCCCATTCGACCAAACTTTTCTTTAATACTTTCCCATTCGACCGAACTTTTCTTTAATACTTTCCCATTCGACCGAACTTTTCTTCAATACTTTCCCATTCGACCGAACTTTTTTTTAATACTTTCCCATTCGACCGAACTTTTCTTTAATACTTTCCCATTCGACCGAACTTTTTTTAATACTTTCCCATTCGACCGAATTTTTTTAACTTTCCCATTCGACCGAACCTTTTTAATACTTTCCCATTCGACCGAACTTTTCTTTAATACTTTCCCATTCGACCGAACTTTTTTCAATACTTTCCCACTCGACCGAACTTTTTTAATACTTTCCAATTCGACCGAACTTTTTTTAATACTTTCCCATTCGACCGAACTTTTCTTTAATACTTTCCCATTCGACCGAACTTTTTTTCAATACTTTCCCATTCGACCGAACTTTTCTTTAATACTTTCCCATTCGACCGAACTTTTCTTTAATACTTTCCCATTCGACCGAACTTTTTTTAAAACTTTCCCATTCGACCGAACTTTTCTTTAATACTTTCCCATTTGACCGAACTTTTCTTTAATACTTTCCCATTCGACCGAACTTTTTTAATACTTTCCCATTCGACCGAACTTTTTTTTAAATCTTTCCCATTCGACCGAACTTTTTTTTAATACTTTCCCATTCGACCGAACTTTTCTTTAATACTTTCCCATTCGACAGAACTTTTTTTTAATACTTTCCCATTCGACCGAACTTTTTTTAATACTTTCCCATTCAACCGAACTTTTCTTTAATACTTTCCCATTCGACCGAACTTTTCTTTAATACTTTCCCATTCGACCGAACTTTTCTTTAATACTTTCCCATTCGACCGAACTTTTTTCAATACTTTCCCATTCGACCGAACTTTTTTAATACTTTCCCATTCGACCGAACTTTTTTTTAATAATTTCCCATTCGACCGAACTTTTCTTTAATACTTTCCCATTCGACCGAACTTTTTTTAAAACTTTCCCATTCGACCGAACTTTTCTTTAATACTTTCCCATTTGACCGAACTTTTCTTTAATACTTTCCCATTTGACCGAACTTTTCTTTAATACTTTCCCATTCGACCGAACTTTTTTAATACTTTCCCATTCGACCGAACTTTTTTAATACTTTCCCATTCGACCGAACTTTTTTTTAAATCTTTCCCATTCGACCGAACTTTTTTTAATACTTTCCCATTCGACCGAACTTTTCTTTAATACTTTCCCATTCGACCGAACTTTTCTTTAATACTTTCCCATTCGACCGAACTTTTCTTTAATACTTTCCCATTCGACCGAACTTTTCTTTAATACTTTCCCATTTGACCGAACTTTTCTTTAATACTTTCCCATTCGACCGAACTTTTTTAATACTTTCCCATTCGACCGAACTTTTCTTTAATACTTTCCCATTCGACCGAACTTTTTTTAATAATTTCCCATTCGACCGAATTTTTTTTAACTTTCCCATTCGACCGAACCTTTTTAATACTTTCCCATTCGACCGAACTTTTCTTTAATACTTTCCCATTCGACCGAACTTTTCTTTAATACTTTCCCATTCGACCGAACTTTTCTTTAATACTTTCCCATTCGACCGAACTTTTCTTTAATACTTTCCCATTCGACCGAACTTTTTTTTAATACTTTCCCATTCGACCGAACTTTTCTTTAATACTTTCCCATTCGACCGAACTTTTTTTAATACTTTCCCATTCGACCGAACTTTTTTTAATACTTTCCCATTCGACCGAACTTTTCTTTAATACTTTCCCATTCGACCGAACTTTTTTTAATACTTTCCCATTCGACCGAATTTTTTTTAACTTTCCCATTCGACCGAACCTTTTTAATACTTTCCCATTCGACCGAACTTTTCTTTAATACTTTCCCATTCGACCGAACTTTTCTTTAATACTTTCCCATTCGACCGAACTTTTCTTTAATACTTTCCCATTCGACCGAACTTTTTTTTAATACTTTCCCATTCGACCGAACTTTTCTTTAATACTTTCCCATTCGACCGAACTTTTTTTTACTTTCCCATTCGACCGAACTTTTCTTTAATACTTTCCCATTCGACCGAACTTTTTTTAATACTTTCCCATTCGACCGAACTTTTTTTTAATACTTTCCCATTCGACCGAACTTTTTTTAATACTTTCCCATTCGACCGAACTTTTTTAATACTTTCCCATTCGACCGAACTTTTTTTAATACTTTCCCATTCGACCGAACTTTTTTAATACTTTCCCATTCGACCGAACTTTTTTTAATAATTTCCCATTCGACCGAACTTTTCTTTAATACTTTCCCATTCGACCGAACTTTTTTTAAAACTTTCCCATTCGACCGAACTTTTCTTTAATACTTTCCCATTTGACCGAACTTTTCTTTAATACTTTCCCATTCGACCGAACTTTTTTAATACTTTCCCATTCGACCGAACTTTTTTTTAAATCTTTCCCATTCGACCGAACTTTTTTTTAATACTTTCCCATTCGACCGAACTTTTCTTTAATACTTTCCCATTCGACAGAACTTTTTTTAATACTTTCCCATTCGACCGAACTTTTTTTAATACTTTCCCATTCAACCGAACTTTTCTTTAATACTTTCCCATTCGACCGAACTTTTCTTTAATACTTTCCCATTCGACCGAACTTTTCTTTAATACTTTCCCATTCGACCGAACTTTTTTCAATACTTTCCCATTCGACCGAACTTTTTTAATACTTTCCAATTCGACCGAACTTTTTTTTTAATACTTTCCCATTCGACCGAACTTTTCTTTAATACTTTCCCATTCGACCGAACTTTTTTTCAATATTTTCCCATTCGACCGAACTTTTCTTTAATACTTTCCCATTCGACCGAACTTTTCTTTAATACTTTCCCATTCGACCGAACTTTTTTTCAATACTTTCCCATTGGACCGAACTTTTCTTTAATACTTTCCCATTCGACCGAACTTTTTTTTAATAATTTCCCATTCGACCGAACTTTTCTTTAATACTTTCCCATTCGACCGAACTTTTTTAATACTTTCCCATTCGACCGAACTTTTCTTTAATACTTTCCCATTCGACCGAACTTTTCTTTAATACTTTCCCATTCGACCGAACTTTTTTTTAACTTTCCCATTCGACCGAACCTTTTTAATACTTTCCCATTCGACCGAACTTTTCTTTAATACTTTCCCATTCGACCGAACTTTTCTTTAATACTTTCCCATTCGACCGAACTTTTCTTTAATACTTTCCCATTCGACCGAACTTTTTTTTAATACTTTCCCATTCGACCGAACTTTTCTTTAATACTTTCCCATTCGACCGAACTTTTTTTTAATACTTTCCCATTCGACCGAACTTTTCTTTAATACTTTCCCATTCGACCGAACTTTTTTTTAATACTTTCCCATTCGACCGAACTTTTTTTTAATACTTTCCCATTCGACCGAACTTTTTTTAATACTTTCCCATTCAACCGAACTTTTCTTTAATACTTTCCCATTCGACCGAACTTTTCTTTAATACTTTCCCATTCGACCGAACTTTTCTTTAATACTTTCCCATTCGACCGAACTTTTTTCAATACTTTCCCATTCGACCGAACTTTTTTAATACTTTCCAATTCGACCGAACTTTTTTTTTAATACTTTCCCATTCGACCGAACTTTTCTTTAATACTTTCCCATTCGACCGAACTTTTTTTCAATATTTTCCCATTCGACCGAACTTTTCTTTAATACTTTCCCATTCGACCGAACTTTTCTTTAATACTTTCCCATTCGACCGAACTTTTTTTCAATACTTTCCCATTGGACCGAACTTTTCTTTAATACTTTCCCATTCGACCGAACTTTTTTTTAATAATTTCCCATTCGACCGAACTTTTCTTTAATACTTTCCCATTCGACCGAACTTTTCTTTAATACTTTCCCATTCGACCGAACTTTTTTTTAATACTTTCCCATTCGACCGAACTTTTCTTTAATACTTTCCCATTCGACAGAACTTTTTTTTAATACTTTCCCATTCGACCGAACTTTTTTTAATACTTTCCCATTCAACCGAACTTTTCTTTAATACTTTCCCATTCGACCGAACTTTTCTTTAATACTTTCCCATTCGACCGAACTTTTCTTTAATACTTTCCCATTCGACCGAACTTTTTTCAATACTTTCCCATTCGACCGAACTTTTTTAATACTTTCCCATTCGACCGAACTTTTTTTTAATAATTTCCCATTCGACCGAACTTTTTTTTAATACTTTCCCATTCGACCGAACTTTTCTTTAATACTTTCCCATTCGACCGAACTTTTCTTTAATACTTTCCCATTCGACCGAACTTTTGTTTAATACTTTCCCATTCGACCGAACTTTTTTTAATACTTTCCCATTCGACCGAACTTTTTTAATACTTTCCCATTCGACCGAACTTTTTTTTAAATCTTTCCCATTCGACCGAACTTTTTTTTAATACTTTCCCATTCGACCGAACTTTTTTTAATACTTTCCCATTCAACCGAACTTTTTTTAATACTTTCCCATTCAACCGAACTTTTCTTTAATACTTTCCCATTCGACCGAACTTTTCTTTAATACTTTCCCATTCGACCGAACTTTTCTTTAATACTTTCCCATTCGACCGAACTTTTTTCAATACTTTCCCATTCGACCGAACTTTTTTAATACTTTCCAATTCGACCGAACTTTTTTTAATACTTTCCCATTCGACCGAACTTTTCTTTAATACTTTCCCATTCGACCGAACTTTTTTCAATACTTTCCCATTCGACCGAACTTTTATTTAATACTTTCCCATTCGACCGAACTTTTTTTAATAATTTCCCATTCGACCGAACTTTTCTTTAATACTTTCCCATTCGACCGAACTTTTTTTAATACTTTCCCATTCGACCGAACTTTTCTTTAATACTTTCCCATTTGACCGAACTTTTCTTTAATACTTTCCCATTCGACCGAACTTTTTTAATACTTTCCCATTCGACCGAACTTTTTTTTAAATCTTTCCCATTCGACCGAACTTTTTTTTAATACTTTCCCATTCGACCGAACTTTTTTTAATACTTTCCCATTCAACCGAACTTTTTTTAATACTTTCCCATTCAACCGAACTTTTCTTTAATACTTTCCCATTCGACCGAACTTTTTTAATACTTTCCCATTCGACCAAACTTTTCTTTAATACTTTCCCATTCGACCGAACTTTTCTTTAATACTTTCCCATTCGACCGAACTTTTCTTCAATACTTTCCCATTCGACCGAACTTTTTTTTAATACTTTCCCATTCGACCGAACTTTTCTTTAATACTTTCCCATTCGACCGAACTTTTTTTAATACTTTCCCATTCGACCGAATTTTTTTTAACTTTCCCATTCGACCGAACCTTTTTAATACTTTCCCATTCGACCGAACTTTTCTTTAATACTTTCCCATTCGACCGAACTTTTTTCAATACTTTCCCACTCGACCGAACTTTTTTAATACTTTCCAATTCGACCGAACTTTTTTTAATACTTTCCCATTCGACCGAACTTTTCTTTAATACTTTCCCATTCGACCGAACTTTTTTTCAATACTTTCCCATTCGACCGAACTTTTCTTTAATACTTTCCCATTCGACCGAACTTTTCTTTAATACTTTCCCATTCGACCGAACTTTTTTTAAAACTTTCCCATTCGACCGAACTTTTCTTTAATACTTTCCCATTTGACCGAACTTTTCTTTAATACTTTCCCATTCGACCGAACTTTTTTAATACTTTCCCATTCGACCGAACTTTTTTTTAAATCTTTCCCATTCGACAGAACTTTTTTTTAATACTTTCCCATTCGACCGAACTTTTTTTAATACTTTCCCATTCAACCGAACTTTTCTTTAATACTTTCCCATTCGACCGAACTTTTCTTTAATACTTTCCCATTCGACCGAACTTTTCTTTAATACTTTCCCATTCGACCGAACTTTTTTCAATACTTTCCCATTCGACCGAACTTTTTTAATACTTTCCCATTCGACCGAACTTTTTTTTAATAATTTCCCATTCGACCGAACTTTTCTTTAATACTTTCCCATTCGACCGAACTTTTTTTAAAACTTTCCCATTCGACCGAACTTTTCTTTAATACTTTCCCATTTGACCGAACTTTTCTTTAATACTTTCCCATTCGACCGAACTTTTTTAATACTTTCCCATTCGACCGAACTTTTTTTTAAATCTTTCCCATTCGACCGAACTTTTTTTTAATACTTTCCCATTCGACCGAACTTTTCTTTAATACTTTCCCATTCGACCGAACTTTTCTTTAATACTTTCCCATTCGACCGAACTTTTCTTTAATACTTTCCCATTCGACCGAACTTTTCTTTAATACTTTCCCATTTGACCGAACTTTTCTTTAATACTTTCCCATTCGACCGAACTTTTTTAATACTTTCCCATTCGACCGAACTTTTCTTTAATACTTTCCCATTCGACCGAACTTTTTTTAATACTTTCCCATTCGACCGAATTTTTTTTAACTTTCCCATTCGACCGAACCTTTTTAATACTTTCCCATTCGACCGAACTTTTCTTTAATACTTTCCCATTCGACCGAACTTTTCTTTAATACTTTCCCATTCGACCGAACTTTTCTTTAATACTTTCCCATTCGACCGAACTTTTCTTTAATACTTTCCCATTCGACCGAACTTTTTTTTAATACTTTCCCATTCGACCGAACTTTTCTTTAATACTTTCCCATTCGACCGAACTTTTTTTAATACTTTCCCATTCGACCGAACTTTTTTTAATACTTTCCCATTCGACCGAACTTTTCTTTAATACTTTCCCATTCGACCGAACTTTTTTTAATACTTTCCCATTCGACCGAATTTTTTTTAACTTTCCCATTCGACCGAACCTTTTTAATACTTTCCCATTCGACCGAACTTTTCTTTAATACTTTCCCATTCGACCGAACTTTTCTTTAATACTTTCCCATTCGACCGAACTTTTTTTTAATACTTTCCCATTCGACCGAACTTTTCTTTAATACTTTCCCATTCGACCGAACTTTTTTTACTTTCCCATTCGACCGAACTTTTCTTTAATACTTTCCCATTCGACCGAACTTTTTTTAATACTTTCCCATTCGACCGAACTTTTTTTTAATACTTTCCCATTCGACCGAACTTTTTTTAATACTTTCCCATTCGACCGAACTTTTTTAATACTTTCCCATTCGACCGAACTTTTTTTAATACTTTCCCATTCGACCGAACTTTTTTAATACTTTCCCATTCGACCGAACTTTTTTGAATAATTTCCCATTCGACCGAACTTTTCTTTAATACTTTCCCATTCGACCGAACTTTTTTTAAAACTTTCCCATTCGACCGAACTTTTCTTTAATACTTTCCCATTTGACCGAACTTTTCTTTAATACTTTCCCATTCGACCGAACTTTTTTAATACTTTCCCATTCGACCGAACTTTTTTTTAAATCTTTCCCATTCGACCGAACTTTTTTTTAATACTTTCCCATTCGACCGAACTTTTCTTTAATACTTTCCCATTCGACAGAACTTTTTTTAATACTTTCCCATTCGACCGAACTTTTTTTAATACTTTCCCATTCAACCGAACTTTTCTTTAATACTTTCCCATTCGACCGAACTTTTCTTTAATACTTTCCCATTCGACCGAACTTTTCTTTAATACTTTCCCATTCGACCGAACTTTTTTCAATACTTTCCCATTCGACCGAACTTTTTTAATACTTTCCAATTCGACCGAACTTTTTTTAATACTTTCCCATTCGACCGAACTTTTCTTTAATACTTTCCCATTCGACCGAACTTTTTTTCAATACTTTCCCATTCGACCGAACTTTTCTTTAATACTTTCCCATTCGACCGAACTTTTCTTTAATACTTTCCCATTCGACCGAACTTTTTTTCAATACTTTCCCATTGGACCGAACTTTTCTTTAATACTTTCCCATTCAACCGAACTTTTTTTTAATAATTTCCCATTCGACCGAACTTTTCTTTAATACTTTCCCATTCGACCGAACTTTTTTTAATACTTTCCCATTCGACCGAACTTTTCTTTAATACTTTCCCATTCGACCGAACTTTTCTTTAATACTTTCCCATTCGACCGAACTTTTTTTTAACTTTCCCATTCGACCGAACCTTTTTAATACTTTCCCATTCGACCGAACTTTTCTTTAATACTTTCCCATTCGACCGAACTTTTCTTTAATACTTTCCCATTCGACCGAACTTTTCTTTAATACTTTCCCATTCGACCGAACTTTTTTTTAATACTTTCCCATTCGACCGAACTTTTCTTTAATACTTTCCCATTCGACCGAACTTTTTTTTAATACTTTCCCATTCGACCGAACTTTTCTTTAATACTTTCCCATTCGACCGAACTTTTTTTTAATACTTTCCCATTCGACCGAACTTTTTTTTTAATACTTTCCCATTCGACCGAACTTTTTTTTAATACTTTCCCATTCGACCGAACTTTTTTAATACTTTCCCATTCGACCGAACTTTTTTTAATACTTTCCCATTCGACCGAACTTTTTTAATACTTTCCCATTCGACCGAACTTTTTTTTAATACTTTCCCATTCGACCGAACTTTTTTTAACTTTCCCATTCGACCGAACTTTTTTTAATACTTTCCCATTCAACCGAACTTTTCTTTAATACTTTCCCATTCGACCGAACTTTTCTTTAATACTTTCCCATTCGACCGAACTTTTCTTTAATACTTTCCCATTCGACCGAACTTTTTTTTAATACTTTCCCATTCGACCGAATTTTTTTTAACTTTCCCATTCGAAAGACCCTTTTTAATACTTTCCCATTCGACCGAACTTTTCTTTAATACTTTCCCATTCGACCGAACTTTTCTTTAATACTTTCCCATTCGACCGAACTTTTCTTTAATACTTTCCCATTCGACCGAACTTTTTTTTAATACTTTCCCATTCGACCGAACTTTTCTTTAATACTTTCCCATTCGACAGAACTTTTTTTAATACTTTCCCATTCGACCGAACTTTTTTTAATACTTTCCCATTCAACCGAACTTTTCTTTAATACTTTCCCATTCGACCGAACTTTTCTTTAATACTTTCCCATTCGACCGAACTTTTCTTTAATACTTTCCCATTCGACCGAACTTTTTTCAATACTTTCCCATTCGACCGAACTTTTTTAATACTTTCCCATTCGACCGAACTTTTTTTTAATAATTTCCCATTCGACCGAACTTTTCTTTAATACTTTCCCATTCGACCGAACTTTTTTTAAAACTTTCCCATTCGACCGAACTTTTCTTTAATACTTTCCCATTTGACCGAACTTTTCTTTAATACTTTCCCATTCGACCGAACTTTTTTAATACTTTCCCATTCGACCGAACTTTTTTTTAAATCTTTCCCATTCGACCGAACTTTTTTTTAATACTTTCCCATTCGACCGAACTTTTCTTTAATACTTTCCCATTCGACAGAACTTTTTTTTAATACTTTCCCATTCGACCGAACTTTTTTTAATACTTTCCCATTCAACCGAACTTTTCTTTAATACTTTCCCATTCGACCGAACTTTTCTTTAATACTTTCCCATTCGACCGAACTTTTCTTTAATACTTTCCCATTCGACCGAACTTTTTTCAATACTTTCCCATTCGACCGAACTTTTTTAATACTTTCCAATTCGACCGAACTTTTTTTAATACTTTCCCATTCGACCGAACTTTTCTTTAATACTTTCCCATTCGACCGAACTTTTTTTCAATACTTTCCCATTCGACCGAACTTTTCTTTAATACTTTCCCATTCGACCGAACTTTTCTTTAATACTTTCCCATTCGACCGAACTTTTTTAATACTTTCCCATTCGACCGAACTTTTCTTTAATACTTTCCCATTCGACCGAACTTTTTTTTAATAATTTCCCATTCGACCGAACTTTTCTTTAATACTTTCCCATTCGACCGAACTTTTTTTAATACTTTCCCATTCGACCGAACTTTTCTTTAATACTTTCCCATTTGACCGAACTTTTCTTTAATACTTTCCCATTCGACCGAACTTTTTTAATACTTTCCCATTCGACCGAACTTTTCTTTAATACTTTCCCATTCGACCGAACTTTTTTTAATACTTTCCCATTCGACCGAATTTTTTTTAACTTTCCCATTCGACCGAACCTTTTTAATACTTTCCCATTCGACCGAACTTTTCTTTAATACTTTCCCATTCGACCGAACTTTTCTTTAATACTTTCCCATTCGACCGAACTTTTCTTTAATACTTTCCCATTCGACCGAACTTTTCTTTAATACTTTCCCATTCGACCGAACTTTTTTTTAATACTTTCCCATTCGACCGAACTTTTCTTTAATACTTTCCCATTCGACCGAACTTTTTTTAATACTTTCCCATTCGACCGAACTTTTTTTAATACTTTCCCATTCGACCGAACTTTTCTTTAATACTTTCCCATTCGACCGAACTTTTTTTAATACTTTCCCATTCGACCGAATTTTTTTTAACTTTCCCATTCGACCGAACCTTTTTAATACTTTCCCATTCGACCGAACTTTTCTTTAATACTTTCCCATTCGACCGAACTTTTCTTTAATACTTTCCCATTCGACCGAACTTTTCTTTAATACTTTCCCATTCGACCGAACTTTTTTTTAATACTTTCCCATTCGACCGAACTTTTCTTTAATACTTTCCCATTCGACCGAACTTTTTTTTACTTTCCCATTCGACCGAACTTTTCTTTAATACTTTCCCATTCGACCGAACTTTTTTTTAATACTTTCCCATTCGACCGAACTTTTTTTTAATACTTTCCCATTCGACCGAACTTTTTTTAATACTTTCCCATTCGACCGAACTTTTTTAATACTTTCCCATTCGACCGAACTTTTTTTAATACTTTCCCATTCGACCGAACTTTTTTAATACTTTCCCATTCGACCGAACTTTTTTTAATAATTTCCCATTCGACCGAACTTTTCTTTAATACTTTCCCATTCGACCGAACTTTTTTTAAAACTTTCCCATTCGACCGAACTTTTCTTTAATACTTTCCCATTTGACCGAACTTTTCTTTAATACTTTCCCATTCGACCGAACTTTTTTAATACTTTCCCATTCGACCGAACTTTTTTTTAATACTTTCCCATTCGACCGAACTTTTTTTTAATACTTTCCCATTCGACCGAACTTTTCTTTAATACTTTCCCATTCGACAGAACTTTTTTTAATACTTTCCCATTCGACCGAACTTTTTTTAATACTTTCCCATTCAACCGAACTTTTCTTTAATACTTTCCCATTCGACCGAACTTTTCTTTAATACTTTCCCATTCGACCGAACTTTTCTTTAATACTTTCCCATTCGACCGAACTTTTTTCAATACTTTCCCATTCGACCGAACTTTTTTAATACTTTCCAATTCGACCGAACTTTTTTTAATACTTTCCCATTCGACCGAACTTTTCTTTAATACTTTCCCATTCGACCGAACTTTTTTTCAATACTTTCCCATTCGACCGAACTTTTCTTTAATACTTTCCCATTCGACCGAACTTTTCTTTAATACTTTCCCATTCGACCGAACTTTTTTTCAATACTTTCCCATTCGACCGAACTTTTCTTTAATACTTTCCCATTCGACCGAACTTTTTTTCAATACTTTCCCATTGGACCGAACTTTTCTTTAATACTTTCCCATTCGACCGAACTTTTTTTTAATAATTTCCCATTCGACCGAACTTTTCTTTAATACTTTCCCATTCGACCGAACTTTTTTTAATACTTTCCCATTCGACCGAACTTTTTTAATACTTTCCCATTCGACCGAACTTTTTTTAATACTTTCCCATTCGACCGAACTTTTTTAATACTTTCCCATTCGACCGAACTTTTTTTAATAATTTCCCATTCGACCGAACTTTTCTTTAATACTTTCCCATTCGACCGAACTTTTTTTAAAACTTTCCCATTCGACCGAACTTTTCTTTAATACTTTCCCATTTGACCGAACTTTTCTTTAATACTTTCCCATTCGACCGAACTTTTTTAATACTTTCCCATTCGACCGAACTTTTTTTTAAATCTTTCCCATTCGACCGAACTTTTTTTTAATACTTTCCCATTCGACCGAACTTTTCTTTAATACTTTCCCATTCGACAGAACTTTTTTTAATACTTTCCCATTCGACCGAACTTTTTTTAATACTTTCCCATTCAACCGAACTTTTCTTTAATACTTTCCCATTCGACCGAACTTTTCTTTAATACTTTCCCATTCGACCGAACTTTTCTTTAATACTTTCCCATTCGACCGAACTTTTTTCAATACTTTCCCATTCGACCGAACTTTTTTAATACTTTCCAATTCGACCGAACTTTTTTTAATACTTTCCCATTCGACCGAACTTTTCTTTAATACTTTCCCATTCGACCGAACTTTTTTTCAATACTTTCCCATTCGACCGAACTTTTCTTTAATACTTTCCCATTCGACCGAACTTTTCTTTAATACTTTCCCATTCGACCGAACTTTTTTTCAATACTTTCCCATTCGACCGAACTTTTCTTTAATACTTTCCCATTCGACCGAACTTTTTTTCAATACTTTCCCATTGGACCGAACTTTTCTTTAATACTTTCCCATTCGACCGAACTTTTTTTTAATAATTTCCCATTCGACCGAACTTTTCTTTAATACTTTCCCATTCGACCGAACTTTTTTTAATACTTTCCCATTCGACCGAACTTTTCTTTAATACTTTCCCATTCGACCGAACTTTTTTTAATACTTTCCCATTCGACCGAACTTTTCTTTAATACTTTCCCATTCGACCGAACTTTTCTTTAATACTTTCCCATTCGACCGAACTTTTTTTAATACTTTCCCATTCGACCGAACTTTTCTTTAATACTTTCCCATTCGACCGAACTTTTTTTAATACTTTCCCATTCGACCGAACTTTTCTTTAATACTTTCCCATTCGACCGAACTTTTCTTTAATACTTTCCCATTCGACCGAACTTTTTTTTAATACTTTCCCATTCGACCGAATTTTTTTTAACTTTCCCATTCGACCGAACCTTTTTAATACTTTCCCATTCGACCGAACTTTTCTTTAATACTTTCCCATTCGACCGAACTTTTTTTTAAATCTTTCCCATTCGACCGAACTTTTTTTTAATACTTTCCCATTCGACCGAACTTTTTTTAATACTTTCCCATTCAACCGAACTTTTTTTAATACTTTCCCATTCAACCGAACTTTTCTTTAATACTTTCCCATTCGACCGAACTTTTCTTTAATACTTTCCCATTCGACCGAACTTTTCTTTAATACTTTCCCATTCGACCGAACTTTTTTCAATACTTTCCCATTCGACCGAACTTTTTTAATACTTTCCAATTCGACCGAACTTTTTTTAATACTTTCCCATTCGACCGAACTTTTCTTTAATACTTTCCCATTCGACCGAACTTTTTTTCAATACTTTCCCATTCGACCGAACTTTTATTTATTACTTTCCCATTCGACCGAACTTTTTTTTAATAATTTCCCATTCGACCGAACTTTTCTTTAATACTTTCCCATTCGACCGAACTTTTTTTAATACTTTCCCATTCGACCGAACTTTTCTTTAATACTTTCCCATTTGACCGAACTTTTCTTTAATACTTTCCCATTCGACCGAACTTTTTTAATACTTTCCCATTCGACCGAACTTTTTTTTAAATCTTTCCCATTCGACCGAACTTTTTTTTAATACTTTCCCATTCGACCGAACTTTTTTTAATACTTTCCCATTCAACCGAACTTTTTTTAATACTTTCCCATTCAACCGAACTTTTCTTTAATACTTTCCCATTCGACCGAACTTTTTTAATACTTTCCCATTCGACCAAACTTTTCTTTAATACTTTCCCATTCGACCGAACTTTTCTTTAATACTTTCCCATTCGACCGAACTTTTCTTCAATACTTTCCCATTCGACCGAACTTTTTTTTAATACTTTCCCATTCGACCGAACTTTTCTTTAATACTTTCCCATTCGACCGAACTTTTTTAATACTTTCCCATTCGACCGAATTTTTTTTAACTTTCCCATTCGACCGAACCTTTTTAATACTTTCCCATTCGACCGAACTTTTCTTTAATACTTTCCCATTCGACCGAACTTTTTTCAATACTTTCCCACTCGACCGAACTTTTTTAATACTTTCCAATTCGACCGAACTTTTTTTAATACTTTCCCATTCGACCGAACTTTTCTTTAATACTTTCCCATTCGACCGAACTTTTTTTCAATACTTTCCCATTCGACCGAACTTTTCTTTAATACTTTCCCATTCGACCGAACTTTTCTTTAATACTTTCCCATTCGACCGAACTTTTTTTAAAACTTTCCCATTCGACCGAACTTTTCTTTAATACTTTCCCATTTGACCGAACTTTTCTTTAATACTTTCCCATTCGACCGAACTTTTCTTTAATACTTTCCCATTCGACCGAACTTTTTTCAATACTTTCCCACTCGACCGAACTTTTTTAATACTTTCCAATTCGACCGAACTTTTTTTAATACTTTCCCATTCGACCGAACTTTTCTTTAATACTTTCCCATTCGACCGAACTTTTTTTCAATACTTTCCCATTCGACCGAACTTTTCTTTAATACTTTCCCATTCGACCGAACTTTTTTAATACTTTCCCATTCGACCGAACTTTTTTTTAAATCTTTCCCATTCGACCGAACTTTTTTTTAATACTTTCCCATTCGACCGAACTTTTCTTTAATACTTTCCCATTCGACCGAACTTTTCTTTAATACTTTCCCATTCGACCGAACTTTTCTTTAATACTTTCCCATTCGACCGAACTTTTCTTTAATACTTTCCCATTTGACCGAACTTTTCTTTAATACTTTCCCATTCGACCGAACTTTTTTAATACTTTCCCATTCGACCGAACTTTTCTTTAATACTTTCCCATTCGACCGAACTTTTTTTAATACTTTCCCATTCGACCGAATTTTTTTTAACTTTCCCATTCGACCGAACCTTTTTAATACTTTCCCATTCGACCGAACTTTTCTTTAATACTTTCCCATTCGACCGAACTTTTCTTTAATACTTTCCCATTCGACCGAACTTTTCTTTAATACTTTCCCATTCGACCGAACTTTTTTTAATACTTTCCCATTCGACCGAACTTTTTTTTAATACTTTCCCATTCGACCGAACTTTTTTTAATACTTTCCCATTCGACCGAACTTTTTTAATACTTTCCCATTCGACCGAACTTTTTTTAATACTTTCCCATTCGACCGAACTTTTTTAATACTTTCCCATTCGACCGAACTTTTTTTAATAATTTCCCATTCGACCGAACTTTTCTTTAATACTTTCCCATTCGACCGAACTTTTTTTAAAACTTTCCCATTCGACCGAACTTTTCTTTAATACTTTCCCATTTGACCGAACTTTTCTTTAATACTTTCCCATTCGACCGAACTTTTTTAATACTTTCCCATTCGACCGAACTTTTTTTTAAATCTTTCCCATTCGACCGAACTTTTTTTTAATACTTTCCCATTCGACCGAACTTTTCTTTAATACTTTCCCATTCGACAGAACTTTTTTTAATACTTTCCCATTCGACCGAACTTTTTTTAATACTTTCCCATTCAACCGAACTTTTCTTTAATACTTTCCCATTCGACCGAACTTTTCTTTAATACTTTCCCATTCGACCGAACTTTTCTTTAATACTTTCCCATTCGACCGAACTTTTTTCAATACTTTCCCATTCGACCGAACTTTTTTAATACTTTCCAATTCGACCGAACTTTTTTTAATACTTTCCCATTCGACCGAACTTTTCTTTAATACTTTCCCATTCGACCGAACTTTTTTTCAATACTTTCCCATTCGACCGAACTTTTCTTTAATACTTTCCCATTCGACCGAACTTTTCTTTAATACTTTCCCATTCGACCGAACTTTTTTTCAATACTTTCCCATTGGACCGAACTTTTCTTTAATACTTTCCCATTCAACCGAACTTTTTTTTTAATAATTTCCCATTCGACCGAACTTTTCTTTAATACTTTCCCATTCGACCGAACTTTTTTTAATACTTTCCCATTCGACCGAACTTTTCTTTAATACTTTCCCATTCGACCGAACTTTTCTTTAATACTTTCCCATTCGACCGAACTTTTTTTTTAACTTTCCCATTCGACCGAACCTTTTTAATACTTTCCCATTCGACCGAACTTTTCTTTAATACTTTCCCATTCGACCGAACTTTTCTTTAATACTTTCCCATTCGACCGAACTTTTCTTTAATACTTTCCCATTCGACCGAACTTTTTTTTAATACTTTCCCATTCGACCGAACTTTTCTTTAATACTTTCCCATTCGACCGAACTTTTTTTTAATACTTTCCCATTCGACCGAACTTTTTTAATACTTTCCCATTCGACCGAACTTTTTTTTAAATCTTTCCCATTCGACCGAACTTTTTTTTAATACTTTCCCATTCGACCGAACTTTTCTTTAATACTTTCCCATTCGACAGAACTTTTTTTAATACTTTCCCATTCGACCGAACTTTTTTTAATACTTTCCCATTCAACCGAACTTTTCTTTAATACTTTCCCATTCGACCGAACTTTTCTTTAATACTTTCCCATTCGACCGAACTTTTCTTTAATACTTTCCCATTCGACCGAACTTTTTTCAATACTTTCCCATTCGACCGAACTTTTTTAATACTTTCCAATTCGACCGAACTTTTTTTAATACTTTCCCATTCGACCGAACTTTTCTTTAATACTTTCCCATTCGACCGAACTTTTTTTCAATACTTTCCCATTCGACCGAACTTTTCTTTAATACTTTCCCATTCGACCGAACTTTTCTTTAATACTTTCCCATTCGACCGAACTTTTTTTCAATACTTTCCCATTCGACCGAACTTTTCTTTAATACTTTCCCATTCGACCGAATTTTTTTTCAATACTTTCCCATTGGACCGAACTTTTCTTTAATACTTTCCCATTCGACCGAACTTTTTTTAATACTTTCCCATTCGACCGAACTTTTTTAATACTTTCCCATTCGACCGAACTTTTTTTAATACTTTCCCATTCGACCGAACTTTTTTAATACTTTCCCATTCGACCGAACTTTTTTTAATAATTTCCCATTCGACCGAACTTTTCTTTAATACTTTCCCATTCGACCGAACTTTTTTTAAAACTTTCCCATTCGACCGAACTTTTCTTTAATACTTTCCCATTTGACCGAACTTTTCTTTAATACTTTCCCATTCGACCGAACTTTTTTAATACTTTCCCATTCGACCGAACTTTTTTTTAAATCTTTCCCATTCGACCGAACTTTTTTTTAATACTTTCCCATTCGACCGAACTTTTCTTTAATACTTTCCCATTCGACAGAACTTTTTTTAATACTTTCCCATTCGACCGAACTTTTTTTAATACTTTCCCATTCAACCGAACTTTTCTTTAATACTTTCCCATTCGACCGAACTTTTCTTTAATACTTTCCCATTCGACCGAACTTTTCTTTAATACTTTCCCATTCGACCGAACTTTTTTCAATACTTTCCCATTCGACCGAACTTTTTTCAATACTTTCCAATTCGACCGAACTTTTTTTAATACTTTCCCATTCGACCGAACTTTTCTTTAATACTTTCCCATTCGACCGAACTTTTTTTCAATACTTTCCCATTCGACCGAACTTTTCTTTAATACTTTCCCATTCGACCGAACTTTTCTTTAATACTTTCCCATTCGACCGAACTTTTTTTCAATACTTTCCCATTCGACCGAACTTTTCTTTAATACTTTCCCATTCGACCGAACTTTTTTTCAATACTTTCCCATTGGACCGAACTTTTCTTTAATACTTTCCCATTCGACCGAACTTTTTTTTAATAATTTCCCATTCGACCGAACTTTTCTTTAATACTTTCCCATTCGACCGAACTTTTTTTAATACTTTCCCATTCGACCGAACTTTTCTTTAATACTTTCCCATTCGACCGAACTTTTTTTAATACTTTCCCATTCGACCGAACTTTTCTTTAATACTTTCCCATTCGACCGAACTTTTCTTTAATACTTTCCCATTCGACCGAACTTTTTTTAATACTTTCCCATTCGACCGAACTTTTCTTTAATACTTTCCCATTCGACCGAACTTTTTTTAATACTTTCCCATTCGACCGAACTTTTCTTTAATACTTTCCCATTCGACCGAACTTTTCTTTAATACTTTCCCATTCGACCGAACTTTTTTTTAATACTTTCCCATTCGACCGAATTTTTTTTAACTTTCCCATTCGACCGAACCTTTTTAATACTTTCCCATTCGACCGACATTTTCTTTAATACTTTCCCATTCGACCGAACTTTTCTTTAATACTTTCCCATTCGACCGAACTTTTCTTTAATACTTTCCCATTCGACCGAACTTTTTTTTAATACTTTCCCATTCGACCGAACTTTTCTTTAATACTTTCCCATTCGACCGAACTTTTTTTTAATACTTTCCCATTCGACCGAACTTTTCTTTAATACTTTCCCATTCGACCGAACTTTTTTTTAATACTTTCCCATTCGACCGAACTTTTCTTTAATACTTTCCCATTCGACCGAACTTTTTTTTAAATCTTTCCCATTCGACCGAACTTTTTTTTAATACTTTCCCATTCGACCGAACTTTTTTTAATACTTTCCCATTCAACCGAACTTTTTTTAATACTTTCCCATTCAACCGAACTTTTCTTTAATACTTTCCCATTCGACCGAACTTTTCTTTAATACTTTCCCATTCGACCGAACTTTTCTTTAATACTTTCCCATTCGACCGAACTTTTTTCAATACTTTCCCATTCGACCGAACTTTTTTAATACTTTCCAATTCGACCGAACTTTTTTTAATACTTTCCCATTCGACCGAACTTTTCTTTAATACTTTCCCATTCGACCGAACTTTTTTTCAATACTTTCCCATTCGACCGAACTTTTATTTAATACTTTCCCATTCGACCGAACTTTTTTTTAATAATTTCCCATTCGACCGAACTTTTCTTTAATACTTTCCCATTCGACCGAACTTTTTTTAATACTTTCCCATTCGACCGAACTTTTCTTTAATACTTTCCCATTTGACCGAACTTTTCTTTAATACTTTCCCATTCGACCGAACTTTTTTAATACTTTCCCATTCGACCGAACTTTTTTTTAAATCTTTCCCATTCGACCGAACTTTTCTTTAATACTTTCCCATTCGACCGAACTTTTTTTCAATACTTTCCCATTCGACCGAACTTTTTTTTAATACTTTCCCATTCAACCGAACTTTTCTTTAATACTTTCCCATTCGACCGAACTTTTTTTAATACTTTCCCATTCAACCGAACTTTTCTTTAATACTTTCCCATTCGACCGAACTTTTCTTTAATACTTTCCCATTCGACCGAACTTTTCTTTAATACTTTCCCATTCGACCGAACTTTTTTCAATACTTTCCCATTCGACCGAACTTTTTTAATACTTTCCCATTCGACCGAACTTTTTTTTAATAATTTCCCATTCGACCGAACTTTTCTTTAATACTTTCCCATTCGACCGAACTTTTTTTAAAACTTTCCCATTCGACCGAACTTTTCTTTAATACTTTCCCATTTGACCGAACTTTTCTTTAATACTTTCCCATTCGACCGAACTTTTTTAATACTTTCCCATTCGACCGAACTTTTTTTTAAATCTTTCCCATTCGACCGAACTTTTTTTTAATACTTTCCCATTCGACCGAACTTTTCTTTAATACTTTCCCATTCGACCGAAATTTTCTTTAATACTTTCCCATTCGACCGAACTTTTCTTTAATACTTTCCCATTCGACCGAACTTTTCTTTAATACTTTCCCATTTGACCGAACTTTTCTTTAATACTTTCCCATTCGACCGAACTTTTTTAATACTTTCCCATTCGACCGAACTTTTCTTTAATACTTTCCCATTCGACCGAACTTTTTTTAATACTTTCCCATTCGACCGAATTTTTTTTAACTTTCCCATTCGACCGAACCTTTTTAATACTTTCCCATTCGACCGAACTTTTCTTTAATACTTTCCCATTCGACCGAACTTTTCTTTAATACTTTCCCATTCGACCGAACTTTTCTTTAATACTTTCCCATTCGACCGAACTTTTTTTAATACTTTCCCATTCGACCGAACTTTTTTTAATACTTTCCCATTCGACCGAACTTTTTTTAATACTTTCCCATTCGACCGAACTTTTTTAATACTTTCCCATTCGACCGAACTTTTTTTAATACTTTCCCATTCGACCGAACTTTTTTAATACTTTCCCATTCGACCGAACTTTTTTTTAATAATTTCCCATTCGACCGAACTTTTCTTTAATACTTTCCCATTCGACCGAACTTTTTTTAAAACTTTCCCATTCGACCGAACTTTTCTTTAATACTTTCCCATTTGACCGAACTTTTCTTTAATACTTTCCCATTCGACCGAACTTTTTTAATACTTTCCCATTCGACCGAACTTTTTTTTAAATCTTTCCCATTCGACCGAACTTTTTTTTAATACTTTCCCATTCGACCGAACTTTTCTTTAATACTTTCCCATTCGACAGAACTTTTTTTAATACTTTCCCATTCGACCGAACTTTTTTTAATACTTTCCCATTCAACCGAACTTTTCTTTAATACTTTCCCATTCGACCGAACTTTTCTTTAATACTTTCCCATTCGACCGAACTTTTCTTTAATACTTTCCCATTCGACCGAACTTTTTTCAATACTTTCCCATTCGACCGAACTTTTTTAATACTTTCCAATTCGACCGAACTTTTTTTAATACTTTCCCATTCGACCGAACTTTTCTTTAATACTTTCCCATTCGACCGAACTTTTTTTCAATACTTTCCCATTCGACCGAACTTTTCTTTAATACTTTCCCATTCGACCGAACTTTTCTTTAATACTTTCCCATTCGACCGAACTTTTTTTCAATACTTTCCCATTGGACCGAACTTTTCTTTAATACTTTCCCATTCAACCGAACTTTTTTTTAATAATTTCCCATTCGACCGAACTTTTCTTTAATACTTTCCCATTCGACCGAACTTTTTTTAATACTTTCCCATTCGACCGAACTTTTCTTTAATACTTTCCCATTCGACCGAACTTTTCTTTAATACTTTCCCATTCGACCGAACTTTTTTTTAACTTTCCCATTCGACCGAACCTTTTTAATACTTTCCCATTCGACCGAACTTTTCTTTAATACTTTCCCATTCGACCGAACTTTTTTTAATAATTTCCCATTCGACCGAACTTTTCTTTAATACTTTCCCATTCGACCGAACTTTTTTTAAAACTTTCCCATTCGACCGAACTTTTCTTTAATACTTTCCCATTTGACCGAACTTTTCTTTAATACTTTCCCATTCGACCGAACTTTTTTAATACTTTCCCATTCGACCGAACTTTTTTTTAAATCTTTCCCATTCGACCGAACTTTTTTTTAATACTTTCCCATTCGACCGAACTTTTCTTTAATACTTTCCCATTCGACAGAACTTTTTTAATACTTTCCCATTCGACCGAACTTTTTTTAATACTTTCCCATTCAACCGAACTTTTCTTTAATACTTTCCCATTCGACCGAACTTTTCTTTAATACTTTCCCATTCGACCGAACTTTTCTTTAATACTTTCCCATTCGACCGAACTTTTTTCAATACTTTCCCATTCGACCGAACTTTTTTAATACTTTCCAATTCGACCGAACTTTTTTTAATACTTTCCCATTCGACCGAACTTTTCTTTAATACTTTCCCATTCGACCGAACTTTTTTTCAATACTTTCCCATTCGACCGAACTTTTCTTTAATACTTTCCCATTCGACCGAACTTTTCTTTAATACTTTCCCATTCGACCGAACTTTTTTTCAATACTTTCCCATTCGACCGAACTTTTCTTTAATACTTTCCCATTCGACCGAACTTTTTTTCAATACTTTCCCATTGGACCGAACTTTTCTTTAATACTTTCCCATTCGACCGAACTTTTTTTAAATAATTTCCCATTCGACCGAACTTTTCTTTAATACTTTCCCATTCGACCGAACTTTTTTTAATACTTTCCCATTCGACCGAACTTTTCTTTAATACTTTCCCATTCGACCGAACTTTTTTTAATACTTTCCCATTCGACCGAACTTTTCTTTAATACTTTCCCATTCGACCGAACTTTTCTTTAATACTTTCCCATTCGACCGAACTTTTTTTAATACTTTCCCATTCGACCGAACTTTTCTTTAATACTTTCCCATTCGACCGAACTTTTTTTAATACTTTCCCATTCGACCGAACTTTTCTTTAATACTTTCCCATTCGACCGAACTTTTCTTTAATACTTTCCCATTCGACCGAACTTTTTTTTAATACTTTCCCATTCGACCGAATTTTTTTTAACTTTCCCATTCGACCGAACCTTTTTAATACTTTCCCATTCGACCGAACTTTTCTTTAATACTTTCCCATTCGACCGAACTTTTCTTTAATACTTTCCCATTCGACCGAACTTTTCTTTAATACTTTCCCATTCGACCGAACTTTTTTTTAATACTTTCCCATTCGACCGAACTTTTCTTTAATACTTTCCCATTCGACCGAACTTTTTTTTAATACTTTCCCATTCGACCGAACTTTTCTTTAATACTTTCCCATTCGACCGAACTTTTTTTTAATACTTTCCCATTCGACCGAACTTTTCTTTAATACTTTCCCATTCGACCGAACTTTTTTTTAAATCTTTCCCATTCGACCGAACTTTTTTTTAATACTTTCCCATTCGACCGAACTTTTTTTAATACTTTCCCATTCAACCGAACTTTTTTTAATACTTTCCCATTCAACCGAACTTTTCTTTAATACTTTCCCATTCGACCGAACTTTTCTTTAATACTTTCCCATTCGACCGAACTTTTTAATACTTTCCCATTCGACCGAACTTTTTTCAATACTTTCCCATTCGACCGAACTTTTTTAATACTTTCCAATTCGACCGAACTTTTTTTAATACTTTCCCATTCGACCGAACTTTTCTTTAATACTTTCCCATTCGACCGAACTTTTTTTCAATACTTTCCCATTCGACCGAACTTTTATTTAATACTTTCCCATTCGACCGAACTTTTTTTTAATAATTTCCCATTCGACCGAACTTTTCTTTAATACTTTCCCATTCGACCGAACTTTTTTTAATACTTTCCCATTCGACCGAACTTTTCTTTAATACTTTCCCATTTGACCGAACTTTTCTTTAATACTTTCCCATTCGACCGAACTTTTTTAATACTTTCCCATTCGACCGAACTTTTTTTTAAATCTTTCCCATTCGACCGAACTTTTCTTTAATACTTTCCCATTCGACCGAACTTTTTTTCAATACTTTCCCATTCGACCGAACTTTTTTTTAATACTTTCCCATTCAACCGAACTTTTCTTTAATACTTTCCCATTCGACCGAACTTTTTTTAAAACTTTCCCATTCGACCGAACTTTTCTTTAATACTTTCCCATTTGACCGAACTTTTCTTTAATACTTTCCCATTCGACCGAACTTTTTTAATACTTTCCCATTCGACCGAACTTTTTTTTAAATCTTTCCCATTCGACCGAACTTTTTTTTAATACTTTCCCATTCGACCGAACTTTTCTTTAATACTTTCCCATTCGACAGAACTTTTTTTAATACTTTCCCATTCGACCGAACTTTTTTTAATACTTTCCCATTCAACCGAACTTTTCTTTAATACTTTCCCATTCGACCGAACTTTTCTTTAATACTTTCCCATTCGACCGAACTTTTCTTTAATACTTTCCCATTCGACCGAACTTTTTTCAATACTTTCCCATTCGACCGAACTTTTTTCAATACTTTCCAATTCGACCGAACTTTTTTTAATACTTTCCCATTCGACCGAACTTTTCTTTAATACTTTCCCATTCGACCGAACTTTTTTTCAATACTTTCCCATTCGACCGAACTTTTCTTTAATACTTTCCCATTCGACCGAACTTTTCTTTAATACTTTCCATTCGACCGAACTTTTTTTCAATACTTTCCCATTCGACCGAACTTTTCTTTAATACTTTCCCATTCGACCGAACTTTTTTTCAATACTTTCCCATTGGACCGAACTTTTCTTTAATACTTTCCCATTCGACCGAACTTTTTTTTAATAATTTCCCATTCGACCGAACTTTTCTTTAATACTTTCCCATTCGACCGAACTTTTTTTAATACTTTCCCATTCGACCGAACTTTTCTTTAATACTTTCCCATTCGACCGAACTTTTTTTAATACTTTCCCATTCGACCGAACTTTTCTTTAATACTTTCCCATTCGACCGAACTTTTCTTTAATACTTTCCCATTCGACCGAACTTTTTTTAATACTTTCCCATTCGACCGAACTTTTCTTTAATACTTTCCCATTCGACCGAACTTTTTTTAATACTTTCCCATTCGACCGAACTTTTCTTTAATACTTTCCCATTCGACCGAACTTTTCTTTAATACTTTCCCATTCGACCGAACTTTTTTTTAATACTTTCCCATTCGACCGAATTTTTTTTAACTTTCCCATTCGACCGAACCTTTTTAATACTTTCCCATTCGACCGAACTTTTCTTTAATACTTTCCCATTCGACCGAACTTTTCTTTAATACTTTCCCATTCGACCGAACTTTTCTTTAATACTTTCCCATTCGACCGAACTTTTTTTTAATACTTTCCCATTCGACCGAACTTTTCTTTAATACTTTCCCATTCGACCGAACTTTTTTTTAATACTTTCCCATTCGACCGAACTTTTCTTTAATACTTTCCCATTCGACCGAACTTTTTTTTAATACTTTCCCATTCGACCGAACTTTTCTTTAATACTTTCCCATTCGACCGAACTTTTTTTTAAATCTTTCCCATTCGACCGAACTTTTTTTTAATACTTTCCCATTCGACCGAACTTTTTTTAATACTTTCCCATTCAACCGAACTTTTTTTAATACTTTCCCATTCAACCGAACTTTTCTTTAATACTTTCCCATTCGACCGAACTTTTCTTTAATACTTTCCCATTCGACCGAACTTTTCTTTAATACTTTCCCATTCGACCGAACTTTTTTCAATACTTTCCCATTCGACCGAACTTTTTTAATACTTTCCAATTCGACCGAACTTTTTTTAATACTTTCCCATTCGACCGAACTTTTCTTTAATACTTTCCCATTCGACCGAACTTTTTTTCAATACTTTCCCATTCGACCGAACTTTTATTTAATACTTTCCCATTCGACCGAACTTTTTTTTAATAATTTCCCATTCGACCGAACTTTTCTTTAATACTTTCCCATTCGACCGAACTTTTTTTAATACTTTCCCATTCGACCGAACTTTTCTTTAATACTTTCCCATTTGACCGAACTTTTCTTTAATACTTTCCCATTCGACCGAACTTTTTTAATACTTTCCCATTCGACCGAACTTTTTTTTAAATCTTTCCCATTCGACCGAACTTTTCTTTAATACTTTCCCATTCGACCGAACTTTTTTTCAATACTTTCCCATTCGACCGAACTTTTTTTTAATACTTTCCCATTCAACCGAACTTTTCTTTAATACTTTCCCATTCGACCGAACTTTTTTTAAAACTTTCCCATTCGACCGAACTTTTCTTTAATACTTTCCCATTTGACCGAACTTTTCTTTAATACTTTCCCATTCGACCGAACTTTTTTAATACTTTCCCATTCGACCGAACTTTTTTTTAAATCTTTCCCATTCGACAGAACTTTTTTTTAATACTTTCCCATTCGACCGAACTTTTTTTAATACTTTCCCATTCAACCGAACTTTTCTTTAATACTTTCCCATTCGACCGAACTTTTCTTTAATACTTTC
The DNA here is from genome assembly GCF_980474605.1 of Leiobunum rupestre. Classification (NCBI taxonomy): domain Eukaryota; kingdom Metazoa; phylum Arthropoda; class Arachnida; order Opiliones; family Sclerosomatidae; genus Leiobunum; species Leiobunum rupestre. The sequence goes on from NC_143385.1 coordinate 43,379,127, forward strand.
CCATTCGACCGAACTTTTCTTTAATACTTTCCCATTCGACCGAACTTTTTTCAATACTTTCCCATTCGACCGAACTTTTTTAATACTTTCCCATTCGACCGAACTTTTTTTTAATAATTTCCCATTCGACCGAACTTTTCTTTAATACTTTCCCATTCGACCGAACTTTTTTTAAAACTTTCCCATTCGACCGAACTTTTCTTTAATACTTTCCCATTTGACCGAACTTTTCTTTAATACTTTCCCATTCGACCGAACTTTTTTAATACTTTCCCATTCGACCGAACTTTTTTTTAAATCTTTCCCATTCGACCGAACTTTTTTTTAATACTTTCCCATTCGACCGAACTTTTCTTTAATACTTTCCCATTCGACCGAACTTTTCTTTAATACTTTCCCATTCGACCGAACTTTTCTTTAATACTTTCCCATTCGACCGAACTTTTCTTTAATACTTTCCCATTTGACCGAACTTTTCTTTAATACTTTCCCATTCGACCGAACTTTTTTAATACTTTCCCATTCGACCGAACTTTTCTTTAATACTTTCCCATTCGACCGAACTTTTTTTAATACTTTCCCATTCGACCGAATTTTTTTTAACTTTCCCATTCGACCGAACCTTTTTAATACTTTCCCATTCGACCGAACTTTTCTTTAATACTTTCCCATTCGACCGAACTTTTCTTTAATACTTTCCCATTCGACCGAACTTTTCTTTAATACTTTCCCATTCGACCGAACTTTTTTTAATACTTTCCCATTCGACCGAACTTTTTTTAATACTTTCCCATTCGACCGAACTTTTTTTAATACTTTCCCATTCGACCGAACTTTTTTAATACTTTCCCATTCGACCGAACTTTTTTTAATACTTTCCCATTCGACCGAACTTTTTTAATACTTTCCCATTCGACCGAACTTTTTTTTAATAATTTCCCATTCGACCGAACTTTTCTTTAATACTTTCCCATTCGACCGAACTTTTTTTAAAACTTTCCCATTCGACCGAACTTTTCTTTAATACTTTCCCATTTGACCGAACTTTTCTTTAATACTTTCCCATTCGACCGAACTTTTTTAATACTTTCCCATTCGACCGAACTTTTTTTTAAATCTTTCCCATTCGACCGAACTTTTTTTTAATACTTTCCCATTCGACCGAACTTTTCTTTAATACTTTCCCATTCGACAGAACTTTTTTTAATACTTTCCCATTCGACCGAACTTTTTTTAATACTTTCCCATTCAACCGAACTTTTCTTTAATACTTTCCCATTCGACCGAACTTTTCTTTAATACTTTCCCATTCGACCGAACTTTTCTTTAATACTTTCCCATTCGACCGAACTTTTTTCAATACTTTCCCATTCGACCGAACTTTTTTAATACTTTCCAATTCGACCGAACTTTTTTTAATACTTTCCCATTCGACCGAACTTTTCTTTAATACTTTCCCATTCGACCGAACTTTTTTTCAATACTTTCCCATTCGACCGAACTTTTCTTTAATACTTTCCCATTCGACCGAACTTTTCTTTAATACTTTCCCATTCGACCGAACTTTTTTTCAATACTTTCCCATTGGACCGAACTTTTCTTTAATACTTTCCCATTCAACCGAACTTTTTTTTAATAATTTCCCATTCGACCGAACTTTTCTTTAATACTTTCCCATTCGACCGAACTTTTTTTAATACTTTCCCATTCGACCGAACTTTTCTTTAATACTTTCCCATTCGACCGAACTTTTCTTTAATACTTTCCCATTCGACCGAACTTTTTTTTAACTTTCCCATTCGACCGAACCTTTTTAATACTTTCCCATTCGACCGAACTTTTCTTTAATACTTTCCCATTCGACCGAACTTTTTTTAATAATTTCCCATTCGACCGAACTTTTCTTTAATACTTTCCCATTCGACCGAACTTTTTTTAAAACTTTCCCATTCGACCGAACTTTTCTTTAATACTTTCCCATTTGACCGAACTTTTCTTTAATACTTTCCCATTCGACCGAACTTTTTTAATACTTTCCCATTCGACCGAACTTTTTTTTAAATCTTTCCCATTCGACCGAACTTTTTTTTAATACTTTCCCATTCGACCGAACTTTTCTTTAATACTTTCCCATTCGACAGAACTTTTTTTAATACTTTCCCATTCGACCGAACTTTTTTTAATACTTTCCCATTCAACCGAACTTTTCTTTAATACTTTCCCATTCGACCGAACTTTTCTTTAATACTTTCCCATTCGACCGAACTTTTCTTTAATACTTTCCCATTCGACCGAACTTTTTTCAATACTTTCCCATTCGACCGAACTTTTTTAATACTTTCCAATTCGACCGAACTTTTTTTAATACTTTCCCATTCGACCGAACTTTTCTTTAATACTTTCCCATTCGACCGAACTTTTTTTCAATACTTTCCCATTCGACCGAACTTTTCTTTAATACTTTCCCATTCGACCGAACTTTTCTTTAATACTTTCCCATTCGACCGAACTTTTTTTCAATACTTTCCCATTCGACCGAACTTTTCTTTAATACTTTCCCATTCGACCGAACTTTTTTTCAATACTTTCCCATTGGACCGAACTTTTCTTTAATACTTTCCCATTCGACCGAACTTTTTTTTAATAATTTCCCATTCGACCGAACTTTTCTTTAATACTTTCCCATTCGACCGAACTTTTTTTAATACTTTCCCATTCGACCGAACTTTTCTTTAATACTTTCCCATTCGACCGAACTTTTTTTAATACTTTCCCATTCGACCGAACTTTTCTTTAATACTTTCCCATTCGACCGAACTTTTCTTTAATACTTTCCCATTCGACCGAACTTTTTTTAATACTTTCCCATTCGACCGAACTTTTCTTTAATACTTTCCCATTCGACCGAACTTTTTTTAATACTTTCCCATTCGACCGAACTTTTCTTTAATACTTTCCCATTCGACCGAACTTTTCTTTAATACTTTCCCATTCGACCGAACTTTTTTTTAATACTTTCCCATTCGACCGAATTTTTTTTAACTTTCCCATTCGACCGAACCTTTTTAATACTTTCCCATTCGACCGAACTTTTCTTTAATACTTTCCCATTCGACCGAACTTTTCTTTAATACTTTCCCATTCGACCGAACTTTTCTTTAATACTTTCCCATTCGACCGAACTTTTTTTTAATACTTTCCCATTCGACCGAACTTTTCTTTAATACTTTCCCATTCGACCGAACTTTTTTTTAATACTTTCCCATTCGACCGAACTTTTCTTTAATACTTTCCCATTCGACCGAACTTTTTTTTAATACTTTCCCATTCGACCGAACTTTTCTTTAATACTTTCCCATTCGACCGAACTTTTTTTTAAATCTTTCCCATTCGACCGAACTTTTTTTTAATACTTTCCCATTCGACCGAACTTTTTTTAATACTTTCCCATTCAACCGAACTTTTTTTAATACTTTCCCATTCAACCGAACTTTTCTTTAATACTTTCCCATTCGACCGAACTTTTCTTTAATACTTTCCCATTCGACCGAACTTTTTAATACTTTCCCATTCGACCGAACTTTTTTCAATACTTTCCCATTCGACCGAACTTTTTTAATACTTTCCAATTCGACCGAACTTTTTTTAATACTTTCCCATTCGACCGAACTTTTCTTTAATACTTTCCCATTCGACCGAACTTTTTTTCAATACTTTCCCATTCGACCGAACTTTTATTTAATACTTTCCCATTCGACCGAACTTTTTTTTAATAATTTCCCATTCGACCGAACTTTTCTTTAATACTTTCCCATTCGACCGAACTTTTTTTAATACTTTCCCATTCGACCGAACTTTTCTTTAATACTTTCCCATTTGACCGAACTTTTCTTTAATACTTTCCCATTCGACCGAACTTTTTTAATACTTTCCCATTCGACCGAACTTTTTTTTAAATCTTTCCCATTCGACCGAACTTTTCTTTAATACTTTCCCATTCGACCGAACTTTTTTTCAATACTTTCCCATTCGACCGAACTTTTTTTTAATACTTTCCCATTCAACCGAACTTTTCTTTAATACTTTCCCATTCGACCGAACTTTTTTTAAAACTTTCCCATTCGACCGAACTTTTCTTTAATACTTTCCCATTTGACCGAACTTTTCTTTAATACTTTCCCATTCGACCGAACTTTTTTAATACTTTCCCATTCGACCGAACTTTTTTTTAAATCTTTCCCATTCGACAGAACTTTTTTTTAATACTTTCCCATTCGACCGAACTTTTTTTAATACTTTCCCATTCAACCGAACTTTTCTTTAATACTTTCCCATTCGACCGAACTTTTCTTTAATACTTTCCCATTCGACCGAACTTTTCTTTAATACTTTCCCATTCGACCGAACTTTTTTCAATACTTTCCCATTCGACCGAACTTTTTTAATACTTTCCCATTCGACCGAACTTTTTTTTAATACTTTCCCATTCGACCGAACTTTTCTTTAATACTTTCCCATTCGACCGAACTTTTTTTAATACTTTCCCATTCGACCGAATTTTTTTAACTTTCCCATTCGACCGAACCTTTTTAATACTTTCCCATTCGACCGAACTTTTCTTTAATACTTTCCCATTCGACCGAACTTTTTTCAATACTTTCCCACTCGACCGAACTTTTTTAATACTTTCCAATTCGACCGAACTTTTTTTAATACTTTCCCATTCGACCGAACTTTTCTTTAATACTTTCCCATTCGACCGAACTTTTTTTCAATACTTTCCCATTCGACCGAACTTTTCTTTAATACTTTCCCATTCGACCGAACTTTTCTTTAATACTTTCCCATTCGACCGAACTTTTTTTAAAACTTTCCCATTCGACCGAACTTTTCTTTAATACTTTCCCATTTGACCGAACTTTTCTTTAATACTTTCCCATTCGACCGAACTTTTTTAATACTTTCCCATTCGACCGAACTTTTTTTTAAATCTTTCCCATTCGACCGAACTTTTTTTTAATACTTTCCCATTCGACCGAACTTTTCTTTAATACTTTCCCATTCGACAGAACTTTTTTTTAATACTTTCCCATTCGACCGAACTTTTTTTAATACTTTCCCATTCAACCGAACTTTTCTTTAATACTTTCCCATTCGACCGAACTTTTCTTTAATACTTTCCCATTCGACCGAACTTTTCTTTAATACTTTCCCATTCGACCGAACTTTTTTCAATACTTTCCCATTCGACCGAACTTTTTTAATACTTTCCCATTCGACCGAACTTTTTTTTAATAATTTCCCATTCGACCGAACTTTTCTTTAATACTTTCCCATTCGACCGAACTTTTTTTAAAACTTTCCCATTCGACCGAACTTTTCTTTAATACTTTCCCATTTGACCGAACTTTTCTTTAATACTTTCCCATTTGACCGAACTTTTCTTTAATACTTTCCCATTCGACCGAACTTTTTTAATACTTTCCCATTCGACCGAACTTTTTTAATACTTTCCCATTCGACCGAACTTTTTTTTAAATCTTTCCCATTCGACCGAACTTTTTTTAATACTTTCCCATTCGACCGAACTTTTCTTTAATACTTTCCCATTCGACCGAACTTTTCTTTAATACTTTCCCATTCGACCGAACTTTTCTTTAATACTTTCCCATTCGACCGAACTTTTCTTTAATACTTTCCCATTTGACCGAACTTTTCTTTAATACTTTCCCATTCGACCGAACTTTTTTAATACTTTCCCATTCGACCGAACTTTTCTTTAATACTTTCCCATTCGACCGAACTTTTTTTAATAATTTCCCATTCGACCGAATTTTTTTTAACTTTCCCATTCGACCGAACCTTTTTAATACTTTCCCATTCGACCGAACTTTTCTTTAATACTTTCCCATTCGACCGAACTTTTCTTTAATACTTTCCCATTCGACCGAACTTTTCTTTAATACTTTCCCATTCGACCGAACTTTTCTTTAATACTTTCCCATTCGACCGAACTTTTTTTTAATACTTTCCCATTCGACCGAACTTTTCTTTAATACTTTCCCATTCGACCGAACTTTTTTTAATACTTTCCCATTCGACCGAACTTTTTTTAATACTTTCCCATTCGACCGAACTTTTCTTTAATACTTTCCAATTCGACCGAACTTTTTTTAATACTTTCCCATTCGACCGAATTTTTTTTAACTTTCCCATTCGACCGAACCTTTTTAATACTTTCCCATTCGACCGAACTTTTCTTTAATACTTTCCCATTCGACCGAACTTTTCTTTAATACTTTCCCATTCGACCGAACTTTTCTTTAATACTTTCCCATTCGACCGAACTTTTTTTTAATACTTTCCCATTCGACCGAACTTTTCTTTAATACTTTCCCATTCGACCGAACTTTTTTTTACTTTCCCATTCGACCGAACTTTTCTTTAATACTTTCCCATTCGACCGAACTTTTTTTAATACTTTCCCATTCGACCGAACTTTTTTTAATACTTTCCCATTCGACCGAACTTTTTTTAATACTTTCCCATTCGACCGAACTTTTTTAATACTTTCCCATTCGACCGAACTTTTTTTAATACTTTCCCATTCGACCGAACTTTTTTAATACTTTCCCATTCGACCGAACTTTTTTTAATAATTTCCCATTCGACCGAACTTTTCTTTAATACTTTCCCATTCGACCGAACTTTTTTTAAAACTTTCCCATTCGACCGAACTTTTCTTTAATACTTTCCCATTTGACCGAACTTTTCTTTAATACTTTCCCATTCGACCGAACTTTTTTAATACTTTCCCATTCGACCGAACTTTTTTTTAAATCTTTCCCATTCGACCGAACTTTTTTTTAATACTTTCCCATTCGACCGAACTTTTCTTTAATACTTTCCCATTCGACAGAACTTTTTTTAATACTTTCCCATTCGACCGAACTTTTTTTAATACTTTCCCATTCAACCGAACTTTTCTTTAATACTTTCCCATTCGACCGAACTTTTCTTTAATACTTTCCCATTCGACCGAACTTTTCTTTAATACTTTCCCATTCGACCGAACTTTTTTCAATACTTTCCCATTCGACCGAACTTTTTTAATACTTTCCAATTCGACCGAACTTTTTTTTTAATACTTTCCCATTCGACCGAACTTTTCTTTAATACTTTCCCATTCGACCGAACTTTTTTTCAATATTTTCCCATTCGACCGAACTTTTCTTTAATACTTTCCCATTCGACCGAACTTTTCTTTAATACTTTCCCATTCGACCGAACTTTTTTTCAATACTTTCCCATTGGACCGAACTTTTCTTTAATACTTTCCCATTCGACCGAACTTTTTTTTAATAATTTCCCATTCGACCGAACTTTTCTTTAATACTTTCCCATTCGACCGAACTTTTTTAATACTTTCCCATTCGACCGAACTTTTCTTTAATACTTTCCCATTCGACCGAACTTTTCTTTAATACTTTCCCATTCGACCGAACTTTTTTTTAACTTTCCCATTCGACCGAACCTTTTTAATACTTTCCCATTCGACCGAACTTTTCTTTAATACTTTCCCATTCGACCGAACTTTTCTTTAATACTTTCCCATTCGACCGAACTTTTCTTTAATACTTTCCCATTCGACCGAACTTTTTTTTAATACTTTCCCATTCGACCGAACTTTTCTTTAATACTTTCCCATTCGACCGAACTTTTTTTTAATACTTTCCCATTCGACCGAACTTTTCTTTAATACTTTCCCATTCGACCGAACTTTTTTTTAATACTTTCCCATTCGACCGAACTTTTTTTTAATACTTTCCCATTCGACCGAACTTTTTTTAATACTTTCCCATTCAACCGAACTTTTCTTTAATACTTTCCCATTCGACCGAACTTTTCTTTAATACTTTCCCATTCGACCGAACTTTTCTTTAATACTTTCCCATTCGACCGAACTTTTTTCAATACTTTCCCATTCGACCGAACTTTTTTAATACTTTCCAATTCGACCGAACTTTTTTTTTAATACTTTCCCATTCGACCGAACTTTTCTTTAATACTTTCCCATTCGACCGAACTTTTTTTCAATATTTTCCCATTCGACCGAACTTTTCTTTAATACTTTCCCATTCGACCGAACTTTTCTTTAATACTTTCCCATTCGACCGAACTTTTTTTCAATACTTTCCCATTGGACCGAACTTTTCTTTAATACTTTCCCATTCGACCGAACTTTTTTTTAATAATTTCCCATTCGACCGAACTTTTCTTTAATACTTTCCCATTCGACCGAACTTTTCTTTAATACTTTCCCATTCGACCGAACTTTTTTTTAATACTTTCCCATTCGACCGAACTTTTCTTTAATACTTTCCCATTCGACAGAACTTTTTTTTAATACTTTCCCATTCGACCGAACTTTTTTTAATACTTTCCCATTCAACCGAACTTTTCTTTAATACTTTCCCATTCGACCGAACTTTTCTTTAATACTTTCCCATTCGACCGAACTTTTCTTTAATACTTTCCCATTCGACCGAACTTTTTTCAATACTTTCCCATTCGACCGAACTTTTTTAATACTTTCCCATTCGACCGAACTTTTTTTTAATAATTTCCCATTCGACCGAACTTTTTTTTAATACTTTCCCATTCGACCGAACTTTTCTTTAATACTTTCCCATTCGACCGAACTTTTCTTTAATACTTTCCCATTCGACCGAACTTTTGTTTAATACTTTCCCATTCGACCGAACTTTTTTTAATACTTTCCCATTCGACCGAACTTTTTTAATACTTTCCCATTCGACCGAACTTTTTTTTAAATCTTTCCCATTCGACCGAACTTTTTTTTAATACTTTCCCATTCGACCGAACTTTTTTTAATACTTTCCCATTCAACCGAACTTTTTTTAATACTTTCCCATTCAACCGAACTTTTCTTTAATACTTTCCCATTCGACCGAACTTTTCTTTAATACTTTCCCATTCGACCGAACTTTTCTTTAATACTTTCCCATTCGACCGAACTTTTTTCAATACTTTCCCATTCGACCGAACTTTTTTAATACTTTCCAATTCGACCGAACTTTTTTTAATACTTTCCCATTCGACCGAACTTTTCTTTAATACTTTCCCATTCGACCGAACTTTTTTTCAATACTTTCCCATTCGACCGAACTTTTATTTAATACTTTCCCATTCGACCGAACTTTTTTTAATAATTTCCCATTCGACCGAACTTTTCTTTAATACTTTCCCATTCGACCGAACTTTTTTTAATACTTTCCCATTCGACCGAACTTTTCTTTAATACTTTCCCATTTGACCGAACTTTTCTTTAATACTTTCCCATTCGACCGAACTTTTTTAATACTTTCCCATTCGACCGAACTTTTTTTTAAATCTTTCCCATTCGACCGAACTTTTTTTTAATACTTTCCCATTCGACCGAACTTTTTTTAATACTTTCCCATTCAACCGAACTTTTTTTAATACTTTCCCATTCAACCGAACTTTTCTTTAATACTTTCCCATTCGACCGAACTTTTTTAATACTTTCCCATTCGACCAAACTTTTCTTTAATACTTTCCCATTCGACCGAACTTTTCTTTAATACTTTCCCATTCGACCGAACTTTTCTTCAATACTTTCCCATTCGACCGAACTTTTTTTTAATACTTTCCCATTCGACCGAACTTTTCTTTAATACTTTCCCATTCGACCGAACTTTTTTTAATACTTTCCCATTCGACCGAATTTTTTTTAACTTTCCCATTCGACCGAACCTTTTTAATACTTTCCCATTCGACCGAACTTTTCTTTAATACTTTCCCATTCGACCGAACTTTTTTCAATACTTTCCCACTCGACCGAACTTTTTTAATACTTTCCAATTCGACCGAACTTTTTTTAATACTTTCCCATTCGACCGAACTTTTCTTTAATACTTTCCCATTCGACCGAACTTTTTTTCAATACTTTCCCATTCGACCGAACTTTTCTTTAATACTTTCCCATTCGACCGAACTTTTCTTTAATACTTTCCCATTCGACCGAACTTTTTTTAAAACTTTCCCATTCGACCGAACTTTTCTTTAATACTTTCCCATTTGACCGAACTTTTCTTTAATACTTTCCCATTCGACCGAACTTTTTTAATACTTTCCCATTCGACCGAACTTTTTTTTAAATCTTTCCCATTCGACAGAACTTTTTTTTAATACTTTCCCATTCGACCGAACTTTTTTTAATACTTTCCCATTCAACCGAACTTTTCTTTAATACTTTCCCATTCGACCGAACTTTTCTTTAATACTTTCCCATTCGACCGAACTTTTCTTTAATACTTTCCCATTCGACCGAACTTTTTTCAATACTTTCCCATTCGACCGAACTTTTTTAATACTTTCCCATTCGACCGAACTTTTTTTTTAATAATTTCCCATTCGACCGAACTTTTCTTTAATACTTTCCCATTCGACCGAACTTTTTTTAAAACTTTCCCATTCGACCGAACTTTTCTTTAATACTTTCCCATTTGACCGAACTTTTCTTTAATACTTTCCCATTCGACCGAACTTTTTTAATACTTTCCCATTCGACCGAACTTTTTTTTAAATCTTTCCCATTCGACCGAACTTTTTTTTAATACTTTCCCATTCGACCGAACTTTTCTTTAATACTTTCCCATTCGACCGAACTTTTCTTTAATACTTTCCCATTCGACCGAACTTTTCTTTAATACTTTCCCATTCGACCGAACTTTTCTTTAATACTTTCCCATTTGACCGAACTTTTCTTTAATACTTTCCCATTCGACCGAACTTTTTTAATACTTTCCCATTCGACCGAACTTTTCTTTAATACTTTCCCATTCGACCGAACTTTTTTTAATACTTTCCCATTCGACCGAATTTTTTTTAACTTTCCCATTCGACCGAACCTTTTTAATACTTTCCCATTCGACCGAACTTTTCTTTAATACTTTCCCATTCGACCGAACTTTTCTTTAATACTTTCCCATTCGACCGAACTTTTCTTTAATACTTTCCCATTCGACCGAACTTTTCTTTAATACTTTCCCATTCGACCGAACTTTTTTTTAATACTTTCCCATTCGACCGAACTTTTCTTTAATACTTTCCCATTCGACCGAACTTTTTTTAATACTTTCCCATTCGACCGAACTTTTTTTAATACTTTCCCATTCGACCGAACTTTTCTTTAATACTTTCCCATTCGACCGAACTTTTTTTAATACTTTCCCATTCGACCGAATTTTTTTTAACTTTCCCATTCGACCGAACCTTTTTAATACTTTCCCATTCGACCGAACTTTTCTTTAATACTTTCCCATTCGACCGAACTTTTCTTTAATACTTTCCCATTCGACCGAACTTTTTTTTAATACTTTCCCATTCGACCGAACTTTTCTTTAATACTTTCCCATTCGACCGAACTTTTTTTACTTTCCCATTCGACCGAACTTTTCTTTAATACTTTCCCATTCGACCGAACTTTTTTTAATACTTTCCCATTCGACCGAACTTTTTTTTAATACTTTCCCATTCGACCGAACTTTTTTTAATACTTTCCCATTCGACCGAACTTTTTTAATACTTTCCCATTCGACCGAACTTTTTTTAATACTTTCCCATTCGACCGAACTTTTTTAATACTTTCCCATTCGACCGAACTTTTTTGAATAATTTCCCATTCGACCGAACTTTTCTTTAATACTTTCCCATTCGACCGAACTTTTTTTAAAACTTTCCCATTCGACCGAACTTTTCTTTAATACTTTCCCATTTGACCGAACTTTTCTTTAATACTTTCCCATTCGACCGAACTTTTTTAATACTTTCCCATTCGACCGAACTTTTTTTTAAATCTTTCCCATTCGACCGAACTTTTTTTTAATACTTTCCCATTCGACCGAACTTTTCTTTAATACTTTCCCATTCGACAGAACTTTTTTTAATACTTTCCCATTCGACCGAACTTTTTTTAATACTTTCCCATTCAACCGAACTTTTCTTTAATACTTTCCCATTCGACCGAACTTTTCTTTAATACTTTCCCATTCGACCGAACTTTTCTTTAATACTTTCCCATTCGACCGAACTTTTTTCAATACTTTCCCATTCGACCGAACTTTTTTAATACTTTCCAATTCGACCGAACTTTTTTTAATACTTTCCCATTCGACCGAACTTTTCTTTAATACTTTCCCATTCGACCGAACTTTTTTTCAATACTTTCCCATTCGACCGAACTTTTCTTTAATACTTTCCCATTCGACCGAACTTTTCTTTAATACTTTCCCATTCGACCGAACTTTTTTTCAATACTTTCCCATTGGACCGAACTTTTCTTTAATACTTTCCCATTCAACCGAACTTTTTTTTAATAATTTCCCATTCGACCGAACTTTTCTTTAATACTTTCCCATTCGACCGAACTTTTTTTAATACTTTCCCATTCGACCGAACTTTTCTTTAATACTTTCCCATTCGACCGAACTTTTCTTTAATACTTTCCCATTCGACCGAACTTTTTTTTAACTTTCCCATTCGACCGAACCTTTTTAATACTTTCCCATTCGACCGAACTTTTCTTTAATACTTTCCCATACGACCGAACTTTTCTTTAATACTTTCCCATTCGACCGAACTTTTCTTTAATACTTTCCCATTCGACCGAACTTTTTTTTAATACTTTCCCATTCGACCGAACTTTTCTTTAATACTTTCCCATTCGACCGAACTTTTTTTTAATACTTTCCCATTCGACCGAACTTTTCTTTAATACTTTCCCATTCGACCGAACTTTTTTTTAATACTTTCCCATTCGACCGAACTTTTTTTTTAATACTTTCCCATTCGACCGAACTTTTTTTTAATACTTTCCCATTCGACCGAACTTTTTTAATACTTTCCCATTCGACCGAACTTTTTTTAATACTTTCCCATTCGACCGAACTTTTTTAATACTTTCCCATTCGACCGAACTTTTTTTTAATACTTTCCCATTCGACCGAACTTTTTTTAACTTTCCCATTCGACCGAACTTTTTTTAATACTTTCCCATTCAACCGAACTTTTCTTTAATACTTTCCCATTCGACCGAACTTTTCTTTAATACTTTCCCATTCGACCGAACTTTTCTTTAATACTTTCCCATTCGACCGAACTTTTTTTTAATACTTTCCCATTCGACCGAATTTTTTTTAACTTTCCCATTCGAAAGACCCTTTTTAATACTTTCCCATTCGACCGAACTTTTCTTTAATACTTTCCCATTCGACCGAACTTTTCTTTAATACTTTCCCATTCGACCGAACTTTTCTTTAATACTTTCCCATTCGACCGAACTTTTTTTTAATACTTTCCCATTCGACCGAACTTTTCTTTAATACTTTCCCATTCGACAGAACTTTTTTTAATACTTTCCCATTCGACCGAACTTTTTTTAATACTTTCCCATTCAACCGAACTTTTCTTTAATACTTTCCCATTCGACCGAACTTTTCTTTAATACTTTCCCATTCGACCGAACTTTTCTTTAATACTTTCCCATTCGACCGAACTTTTTTCAATACTTTCCCATTCGACCGAACTTTTTTAATACTTTCCCATTCGACCGAACTTTTTTTTAATAATTTCCCATTCGACCGAACTTTTCTTTAATACTTTCCCATTCGACCGAACTTTTTTTAAAACTTTCCCATTCGACCGAACTTTTCTTTAATACTTTCCCATTTGACCGAACTTTTCTTTAATACTTTCCCATTCGACCGAACTTTTTTAATACTTTCCCATTCGACCGAACTTTTTTTTAAATCTTTCCCATTCGACCGAACTTTTTTTTAATACTTTCCCATTCGACCGAACTTTTCTTTAATACTTTCCCATTCGACAGAACTTTTTTTTAATACTTTCCCATTCGACCGAACTTTTTTTAATACTTTCCCATTCAACCGAACTTTTCTTTAATACTTTCCCATTCGACCGAACTTTTCTTTAATACTTTCCCATTCGACCGAACTTTTCTTTAATACTTTCCCATTCGACCGAACTTTTTTCAATACTTTCCCATTCGACCGAACTTTTTTAATACTTTCCAATTCGACCGAACTTTTTTTAATACTTTCCCATTCGACCGAACTTTTCTTTAATACTTTCCCATTCGACCGAACTTTTTTTCAATACTTTCCCATTCGACCGAACTTTTCTTTAATACTTTCCCATTCGACCGAACTTTTCTTTAATACTTTCCCATTCGACCGAACTTTTTTAATACTTTCCCATTCGACCGAACTTTTCTTTAATACTTTCCCATTCGACCGAACTTTTTTTTAATAATTTCCCATTCGACCGAACTTTTCTTTAATACTTTCCCATTCGACCGAACTTTTTTTAATACTTTCCCATTCGACCGAACTTTTCTTTAATACTTTCCCATTTGACCGAACTTTTCTTTAATACTTTCCCATTCGACCGAACTTTTTTAATACTTTCCCATTCGACCGAACTTTTCTTTAATACTTTCCCATTCGACCGAACTTTTTTTAATACTTTCCCATTCGACCGAATTTTTTTTAACTTTCCCATTCGACCGAACCTTTTTAATACTTTCCCATTCGACCGAACTTTTCTTTAATACTTTCCCATTCGACCGAACTTTTCTTTAATACTTTCCCATTCGACCGAACTTTTCTTTAATACTTTCCCATTCGACCGAACTTTTCTTTAATACTTTCCCATTCGACCGAACTTTTTTTTAATACTTTCCCATTCGACCGAACTTTTCTTTAATACTTTCCCATTCGACCGAACTTTTTTTAATACTTTCCCATTCGACCGAACTTTTTTTAATACTTTCCCATTCGACCGAACTTTTCTTTAATACTTTCCCATTCGACCGAACTTTTTTTAATACTTTCCCATTCGACCGAATTTTTTTTAACTTTCCCATTCGACCGAACCTTTTTAATACTTTCCCATTCGACCGAACTTTTCTTTAATACTTTCCCATTCGACCGAACTTTTCTTTAATACTTTCCCATTCGACCGAACTTTTCTTTAATACTTTCCCATTCGACCGAACTTTTTTTTAATACTTTCCCATTCGACCGAACTTTTCTTTAATACTTTCCCATTCGACCGAACTTTTTTTTACTTTCCCATTCGACCGAACTTTTCTTTAATACTTTCCCATTCGACCGAACTTTTTTTTAATACTTTCCCATTCGACCGAACTTTTTTTTAATACTTTCCCATTCGACCGAACTTTTTTTAATACTTTCCCATTCGACCGAACTTTTTTAATACTTTCCCATTCGACCGAACTTTTTTTAATACTTTCCCATTCGACCGAACTTTTTTAATACTTTCCCATTCGACCGAACTTTTTTTAATAATTTCCCATTCGACCGAACTTTTCTTTAATACTTTCCCATTCGACCGAACTTTTTTTAAAACTTTCCCATTCGACCGAACTTTTCTTTAATACTTTCCCATTTGACCGAACTTTTCTTTAATACTTTCCCATTCGACCGAACTTTTTTAATACTTTCCCATTCGACCGAACTTTTTTTAATACTTTCCCATTCGACCGAACTTTTTTTTAATACTTTCCCATTCGACCGAACTTTTCTTTAATACTTTCCCATTCGACAGAACTTTTTTTAATACTTTCCCATTCGACCGAACTTTTTTTAATACTTTCCCATTCAACCGAACTTTTCTTTAATACTTTCCCATTCGACCGAACTTTTCTTTAATACTTTCCCATTCGACCGAACTTTTCTTTAATACTTTCCCATTCGACCGAACTTTTTTCAATACTTTCCCATTCGACCGAACTTTTTTAATACTTTCCAATTCGACCGAACTTTTTTTAATACTTTCCCATTCGACCGAACTTTTCTTTAATACTTTCCCATTCGACCGAACTTTTTTTCAATACTTTCCCATTCGACCGAACTTTTCTTTAATACTTTCCCATTCGACCGAACTTTTCTTTAATACTTTCCCATTCGACCGAACTTTTTTTCAATACTTTCCCATTCGACCGAACTTTTCTTTAATACTTTCCCATTCGACCGAACTTTTTTTCAATACTTTCCCATTGGACCGAACTTTTCTTTAATACTTTCCCATTCGACCGAACTTTTTTTTAATAATTTCCCATTCGACCGAACTTTTCTTTAATACTTTCCCATTCGACCGAACTTTTTTTAATACTTTCCCATTCGACCGAACTTTTTTAATACTTTTCCATTCGACCGAACTTTTTTTAATACTTTCCCATTCGACCGAACTTTTTTAATACTTTCCCATTCGACCGAACTTTTTTTAATAATTTCCCATTCGACCGAACTTTTCTTTAATACTTTCCCATTCGACCGAACTTTTTTTAAAACTTTCCCATTCGACCGAACTTTTCTTTAATACTTTCCCATTTGACCGAACTTTTCTTTAATACTTTCCCATTCGACCGAACTTTTTTAATACTTTCCCATTCGACCGAACTTTTTTTTAAATCTTTCCCATTCGACCGAACTTTTTTTTAATACTTTCCCATTCGACCGAACTTTTCTTTAATACTTTCCCATTCGACAGAACTTTTTTTAATACTTTCCCATTCGACCGAACTTTTTTTAATACTTTCCCATTCAACCGAACTTTTCTTTAATACTTTCCCATTCGACCGAACTTTTCTTTAATACTTTCCCATTCGACCGAACTTTTCTTTAATACTTTCCCATTCGACCGAACTTTTTTCAATACTTTCCCATTCGACCGAACTTTTTTAATACTTTCCAATTCGACCGAACTTTTTTTAATACTTTCCCATTCGACCGAACTTTTCTTTAATACTTTCCCATTCGACCGAACTTTTTTCAATACTTTCCCATTCGACCGAACTTTTCTTTAATACTTTCCCATTCGACCGAACTTTTCTTTAATACTTTCCCATTCGACCGAACTTTTTTTCAATACTTTCCCATTCGACCGAACTTTTCTTTAATACTTTCCCATTCGACCGAACTTTTTTTCAATACTTTCCCATTGGACCGAACTTTTCTTTAATACTTTCCCATTCGACCGAACTTTTTTTTAATAATTTCCCATTCGACCGAACTTTTCTTTAATACTTTCCCATTCGACCGAACTTTTTTTAATACTTTCCCATTCGACCGAACTTTTCTTTAATACTTTCCCATTCGACCGAACTTTTTTTAATACTTTCCCATTCGACCGAACTTTTCTTTAATACTTTCCCATTCGACCGAACTTTTCTTTAATACTTTCCCATTCGACCGAACTTTTTTTAATACTTTCCCATTCGACCGAACTTTTCTTTAATACTTTCCCATTCGACCGAACTTTTTTTAATACTTTCCCATTCGACCGAACTTTTCTTTAATACTTTCCCATTCGACCGAACTTTTCTTTAATACTTTCCCATTCGACCGAACTTTTTTTTAATACTTTCCCATTCGACCGAATTTTTTTTAACTTTCCCATTCGACCGAACCTTTTTAATACTTTCCCATTCGACCGAACTTTTCTTTAATACTTTCCCATTCGACCGAACTTTTTTTTAAATCTTTCCCATTCGACCGAACTTTTTTTTAATACTTTCCCATTCGACCGAACTTTTTTTAATACTTTCCCATTCAACCGAACTTTTTTTAATACTTTCCCATTCAACCGAACTTTTCTTTAATACTTTCCCATTCGACCGAACTTTTCTTTAATACTTTCCCATTCGACCGAACTTTTCTTTAATACTTTCCCATTCGACCGAACTTTTTTCAATACTTTCCCATTCGACCGAACTTTTTTAATACTTTCCAATTCGACCGAACTTTTTTTAATACTTTCCCATTCGACCGAACTTTTCTTTAATACTTTCCCATTCGACCGAACTTTTTTTCAATACTTTCCCATTCGACCGAACTTTTATTTATTACTTTCCCATTCGACCGAACTTTTTTTTAATAATTTCCCATTCGACCGAACTTTTCTTTAATACTTTCCCATTCGACCGAACTTTTTTTAATACTTTCCCATTCGACCGAACTTTTCTTTAATACTTTCCCATTTGACCGAACTTTTCTTTAATACTTTCCCATTCGACCGAACTTTTTTAATACTTTCCCATTCGACCGAACTTTTTTTTAAATCTTTCCCATTCGACCGAACTTTTTTTTAATACTTTCCCATTCGACCGAACTTTTTTTAATACTTTCCCATTCAACCGAACTTTTTTTAATACTTTCCCATTCAACCGAACTTTTCTTTAATACTTTCCCATTCGACCGAACTTTTTTAATACTTTCCCATTCGACCAAACTTTTCTTTAATACTTTCCCATTCGACCGAACTTTTCTTTAATACTTTCCCATTCGACCGAACTTTTCTTCAATACTTTCCCATTCGACCGAACTTTTTTTTAATACTTTCCCATTCGACCGAACTTTTCTTTAATACTTTCCCATTCGACCGAACTTTTTTAATACTTTCCCATTCGACCGAATTTTTTTTAACTTTCCCATTCGACCGAACCTTTTTAATACTTTCCCATTCGACCGAACTTTTCTTTAATACTTTCCCATTCGACCGAACTTTTTTCAATACTTTCCCACTCGACCGAACTTTTTTAATACTTTCCAATTCGACCGAACTTTTTTTAATACTTTCCCATTCGACCGAACTTTTCTTTAATACTTTCCCATTCGACCGAACTTTTTTTCAATACTTTCCCATTCGACCGAACTTTTCTTTAATACTTTCCCATTCGACCGAACTTTTCTTTAATACTTTCCCATTCGACCGAACTTTTTTTAAAACTTTCCCATTCGACCGAACTTTTCTTTAATACTTTCCCATTTGACCGAACTTTTCTTTAATACTTTCCCATTCGACCGAACTTTTCTTTAATACTTTCCCATTCGACCGAACTTTTTTCAATACTTTCCCACTCGACCGAACTTTTTTAATACTTTCCAATTCGACCGAACTTTTTTTAATACTTTCCCATTCGACCGAACTTTTCTTTAATACTTTCCCATTCGACCGAACTTTTTTTCAATACTTTCCCATTCGACCGAACTTTTCTTTAATACTTTCCCATTCGACCGAACTTTTTTAATACTTTCCCATTCGACCGAACTTTTTTTTAAATCTTTCCCATTCGACCGAACTTTTTTTTAATACTTTCCCATTCGACCGAACTTTTCTTTAATACTTTCCCATTCGACCGAACTTTTCTTTAATACTTTCCCATTCGACCGAACTTTTCTTTAATACTTTCCCATTCGACCGAACTTTTCTTTAATACTTTCCCATTTGACCGAACTTTTCTTTAATACTTTCCCATTCGACCGAACTTTTTTAATACTTTCCCATTCGACCGAACTTTTCTTTAATACTTTCCCATTCGACCGAACTTTTTTTAATACTTTCCCATTCGACCGAATTTTTTTTAACTTTCCCATTCGACCGAACCTTTTTAATACTTTCCCATTCGACCGAACTTTTCTTTAATACTTTCCCATTCGACCGAACTTTTCTTTAATACTTTCCCATTCGACCGAACTTTTCTTTAATACTTTCCCATTCGACCGAACTTTTTTTAATACTTTCCCATTCGACCGAACTTTTTTTTAATACTTTCCCATTCGACCGAACTTTTTTTAATACTTTCCCATTCGACCGAACTTTTTTAATACTTTCCCATTCGACCGAACTTTTTTTAATACTTTCCCATTCGACCGAACTTTTTTAATACTTTCCCATTCGACCGAACTTTTTTTAATAATTTCCCATTCGACCGAACTTTTCTTTAATACTTTCCCATTCGACCGAACTTTTTTTAAAACTTTCCCATTCGACCGAACTTTTCTTTAATACTTTCCCATTTGACCGAACTTTTCTTTAATACTTTCCCATTCGACCGAACTTTTTTAATACTTTCCCATTCGACCGAACTTTTTTTTAAATCTTTCCCATTCGACCGAACTTTTTTTTAATACTTTCCCATTCGACCGAACTTTTCTTTAATACTTTCCCATTCGACAGAACTTTTTTTAATACTTTCCCATTCGACCGAACTTTTTTTAATACTTTCCCATTCAACCGAACTTTTCTTTAATACTTTCCCATTCGACCGAACTTTTCTTTAATACTTTCCCATTCGACCGAACTTTTCTTTAATACTTTCCCATTCGACCGAACTTTTTTCAATACTTTCCCATTCGACCGAACTTTTTTAATACTTTCCAATTCGACCGAACTTTTTTTAATACTTTCCCATTCGACCGAACTTTTCTTTAATACTTTCCCATTCGACCGAACTTTTTTTCAATACTTTCCCATTCGACCGAACTTTTCTTTAATACTTTCCCATTCGACCGAACTTTTCTTTAATACTTTCCCATTCGACCGAACTTTTTTTCAATACTTTCCCATTGGACCGAACTTTTCTTTAATACTTTCCCATTCAACCGAACTTTTTTTTTAATAATTTCCCATTCGACCGAACTTTTCTTTAATACTTTCCCATTCGACCGAACTTTTTTTAATACTTTCCCATTCGACCGAACTTTTCTTTAATACTTTCCCATTCGACCGAACTTTTCTTTAATACTTTCCCATTCGACCGAACTTTTTTTTTAACTTTCCCATTCGACCGAACCTTTTTAATACTTTCCCATTCGACCGAACTTTTCTTTAATACTTTCCCATTCGACCGAACTTTTCTTTAATACTTTCCCATTCGACCGAACTTTTCTTTAATACTTTCCCATTCGACCGAACTTTTTTTTAATACTTTCCCATTCGACCGAACTTTTCTTTAATACTTTCCCATTCGACCGAACTTTTTTTTAATACTTTCCCATTCGACCGAACTTTTTTAATACTTTCCCATTCGACCGAACTTTTTTTTAAATCTTTCCCATTCGACCGAACTTTTTTTTAATACTTTCCCATTCGACCGAACTTTTCTTTAATACTTTCCCATTCGACAGAACTTTTTTTAATACTTTCCCATTCGACCGAACTTTTTTTAATACTTTCCCATTCAACCGAACTTTTCTTTAATACTTTCCCATTCGACCGAACTTTTCTTTAATACTTTCCCATTCGACCGAACTTTTCTTTAATACTTTCCCATTCGACCGAACTTTTTTCAATACTTTCCCATTCGACCGAACTTTTTTAATACTTTCCAATTCGACCGAACTTTTTTTAATACTTTCCCATTCGACCGAACTTTTCTTTAATACTTTCCCATTCGACCGAACTTTTTTTCAATACTTTCCCATTCGACCGAACTTTTCTTTAATACTTTCCCATTCGACCGAACTTTTCTTTAATACTTTCCCATTCGACCGAACTTTTTTTCAATACTTTCCCATTCGACCGAACTTTTCTTTAATACTTTCCCATTCGACCGAACTTTTTTTCAATACTTTCCCATTGGACCGAACTTTTCTTTAATACTTTCCCATTCGACCGAACTTTTTTTAATACTTTCCCATTCGACCGAACTTTTTTAATACTTTCCCATTCGACCGAACTTTTTTTAATACTTTCCCATTCGACCGAACTTTTTTAATACTTTCCCATTCGACCGAACTTTTTTTAATAATTTCCCATTCGACCGAACTTTTCTTTAATACTTTCCCATTCGACCGAACTTTTTTTAAAACTTTCCCATTCGACCGAACTTTTCTTTAATACTTTCCCATTTGACCGAACTTTTCTTTAATACTTTCCCATTCGACCGAACTTTTTTAATACTTTCCCATTCGACCGAACTTTTTTTTAAATCTTTCCCATTCGACCGAACTTTTTTTTAATACTTTCCCATTCGACCGAACTTTTCTTTAATACTTTCCCATTCGACAGAACTTTTTTTAATACTTTCCCATTCGACCGAACTTTTTTTAATACTTTCCCATTCAACCGAACTTTTCTTTAATACTTTCCCATTCGACCGAACTTTTCTTTAATACTTTCCCATTCGACCGAACTTTTCTTTAATACTTTCCCATTCGACCGAACTTTTTTCAATACTTTCCCATTCGACCGAACTTTTTTCAATACTTTCCAATTCGACCGAACTTTTTTTAATACTTTCCCATTCGACCGAACTTTTCTTTAATACTTTCCCATTCGACCGAACTTTTTTTCAATACTTTCCCATTCGACCGAACTTTTCTTTAATACTTTCCCATTCGACCGAACTTTTCTTTAATACTTTCCCATTCGACCGAACTTTTTTTCAATACTTTCCCATTCGACCGAACTTTTCTTTAATACTTTCCCATTCGACCGAACTTTTTTTCAATACTTTCCCATTGGACCGAACTTTTCTTTAATACTTTCCCATTCGACCGAACTTTTTTTTAATAATTTCCCATTCGACCGAACTTTTCTTTAATACTTTCCCATTCGACCGAACTTTTTTTAATACTTTCCCATTCGACCGAACTTTTCTTTAATACTTTCCCATTCGACCGAACTTTTTTTAATACTTTCCCATTCGACCGAACTTTTCTTTAATACTTTCCCATTCGACCGAACTTTTCTTTAATACTTTCCCATTCGACCGAACTTTTTTTAATACTTTCCCATTCGACCGAACTTTTCTTTAATACTTTCCCATTCGACCGAACTTTTTTTAATACTTTCCCATTCGACCGAACTTTTCTTTAATACTTTCCCATTCGACCGAACTTTTCTTTAATACTTTCCCATTCGACCGAACTTTTTTTTAATACTTTCCCATTCGACCGAATTTTTTTTAACTTTCCCATTCGACCGAACCTTTTTAATACTTTCCCATTCGACCGACATTTTCTTTAATACTTTCCCATTCGACCGAACTTTTCTTTAATACTTTCCCATTCGACCGAACTTTTTTTCAATACTTTCCCATTGGACCGAACTTTTCTTTAATACTTTCCCATTCGACCGAACTTTTTTTAATACTTTCCCATTCGACCGAACTTTTTTAATACTTTCCCATTCGACCGAACTTTTTTTAATACTTTCCCATTCGACCGAACTTTTTTAATACTTTCCCATTCGACCGAACTTTTTTTAATAATTTCCCATTCGACCGAACTTTTCTTTAATACTTTCCCATTCGACCGAACTTTTTTTAAAACTTTCCCATTCGACCGAACTTTTCTTTAATACTTTCCCATTTGACCGAACTTTTCTTTAATACTTTCCCATTCGACCGAACTTTTTTAATACTTTCCCATTCGACCGAACTTTTTTTTAAATCTTTCCCATTCGACCGAACTTTTTTTTAATACTTTCCCATTCGACCGAACTTTTCTTTAATACTTTCCCATTCGACAGAACTTTTTTTAATACTTTCCCATTCGACCGAACTTTTTTTAATACTTTCCCATTCAACCGAACTTTTCTTTAATACTTTCCCATTCGACCGAACTTTTCTTTAATACTTTCCCATTCGACCGAACTTTTCTTTAATACTTTCCCATTCGACCGAACTTTTTTCAATACTTTCCCATTCGACCGAACTTTTTTCAATACTTTCCAATTCGACCGAACTTTTTTTAATACTTTCCCATTCGACCGAACTTTTCTTTAATACTTTCCCATTCGACCGAACTTTTTTTCAATACTTTCCCATTCGACCGAACTTTTCTTTAATACTTTCCCATTCGACCGAACTTTTCTTTAATACTTTCCCATTCGACCGAACTTTTTTTCAATACTTTCCCATTCGACCGAACTTTTCTTTAATACTTTCCCATTCGACCGAACTTTTTTTCAATACTTTCCCATTGGACCGAACTTTTCTTTAATACTTTCCCATTCGACCGAACTTTTTTTTAATAATTTCCCATTCGACCGAACTTTTCTTTAATACTTTCCCATTCGACCGAACTTTTTTTAATACTTTCCCATTCGACCGAACTTTTCTTTAATACTTTCCCATTCGACCGAACTTTTTTTAATACTTTCCCATTCGACCGAACTTTTCTTTAATACTTTCCCATTCGACCGAACTTTTCTTTAATACTTTCCCATTCGACCGAACTTTTTTTAATACTTTCCCATTCGACCGAACTTTTCTTTAATACTTTCCCATTCGACCGAACTTTTTTTAATACTTTCCCATTCGACCGAACTTTTCTTTAATACTTTCCCATTCGACCGAACTTTTCTTTAATACTTTCCCATTCGACCGAACTTTTTTTTAATACTTTCCCATTCGACCGAATTTTTTTTAACTTTCCCATTCGACCGAACCTTTTTAATACTTTCCCATTCGACCGACATTTTCTTTAATACTTTCCCATTCGACCGAACTTTTCTTTAATACTTTCCCATTCGACCGAACTTTTCTTTAATACTTTCCCATTCGACCGAACTTTTTTTTAATACTTTCCCATTCGACCGAACTTTTCTTTAATACTTTCCCATTCGACCGAACTTTTTTTTAATACTTTCCCATTCGACCGAACTTTTCTTTAATACTTTCCCATTCGACCGAACTTTTTTTAATACTTTCCCATTCGACCGAACTTTTCTTTAATACTTTCCCATTCGACCGAACTTTTTTTTAAATCTTTCCCATTCGACCGAACTTTTTTTTAATACTTTCCCATTCGACCGAACTTTTTTTAATACTTTCCCATTCAACCGAACTTTTTTTAATACTTTCCCATTCAACCGAACTTTTCTTTAATACTTTCCCATTCGACCGAACTTTTCTTTAATACTTTCCCATTCGACCGAACTTTTCTTTAATACTTTCCCATTCGACCGAACTTTTTTCAATACTTTCCCATTCGACCGAACTTTTTTAATACTTTCCAATTCGACCGAACTTTTTTTAATACTTTCCCATTCGACCGAACTTTTCTTTAATACTTTCCCATTCGACCGAACTTTTTTTCAATACTTTCCCATTCGACCGAACTTTTATTTAATACTTTCCCATTCGACCGAACTTTTTTTTAATAATTTCCCATTCGACCGAACTTTTCTTTAATACTTTCCCATTCGACCGAACTTTTTTTAATACTTTCCCATTCGACCGAACTTTTCTTTAATACTTTCCCATTTGACCGAACTTTTCTTTAATACTTTCCCATTCGACCGAACTTTTTTAATACTTTCCCATTCGACCGAACTTTTTTTTAAATCTTTCCCATTCGACCGAACTTTTCTTTAATACTTTCCCATTCGACCGAACTTTTTTTCAATACTTTCCCATTCGACCGAACTTTTTTTTAATACTTTCCCATTCAACCGAACTTTTCTTTAATACTTTCCCATTCGACCGAACTTTTTTTAAAACTTTCCCATTCGACCGAACTTTTCTTTAATACTTTCCCATTTGACCGAACTTTTCTTTAATACTTTCCCATTCGACCGAACTTTTTTAATACTTTCCCATTCGACCGAACTTTTTTTTAAATCTTTCCCATTCGACAGAACTTTTTTTTAATACTTTCCCATTCGACCGAACTTTTTTTAATACTTTCCCATTCAACCGAACTTTTCTTTAATACTTTCCCATTCGACCGAACTTTTCTTTAATACTTTCCCATTCGACCGAACTTTTCTTTAATACTTTCCCATTCGACCGAACTTTTTTCAATACTTTCCCATTCGACCGAACTTTTTTAATACTTTCCCATTCGACCGAACTTTTTTTTAATAATTTCCCATTCGACCGAACTTTTCTTTAATACTTTCCCATTCGACCGAACTTTTTTTAAAACTTTCCCATTCGACCGAACTTTTCTTTAATACTTTCCCATTTGACCGAACTTTTCTTTAATACTTTCCCATTCGACCGAACTTTTTTAATACTTTCCCATTCGACCGAACTTTTTTTTAAATCTTTCCCATTCGACCGAACTTTTTTTTAATACTTTCCCATTCGACCGAACTTTTCTTTAATACTTTCCCATTCGACCGAACTTTTCTTTAATACTTTCCCATTCGACCGAACTTTTCTTTAATACTTTCCCATTCGACCGAACTTTTCTTTAATACTTTCCCATTTGACCGAACTTTTCTTTAATACTTTCCCATTCGACCGAACTTTTTTAATACTTTCCCATTCGACCGAACTTTTCTTTAATACTTTCCCATTCGACCGAACTTTTTTTAATACTTTCCCATTCGACCGAATTTTTTTTAACTTTCCCATTCGACCGAACCTTTTTAATACTTTCCCATTCGACCGAACTTTTCTTTAATACTTTCCCATTCGACCGAACTTTTCTTTAATACTTTCCCATTCGACCGAACTTTTCTTTAATACTTTCCCATTCGACCGAACTTTTTTTAATACTTTCCCATTCGACCGAACTTTTTTTAATACTTTCCCATTCGACCGAACTTTTTTTAATACTTTCCCATTCGACCGAACTTTTTTAATACTTTCCCATTCGACCGAACTTTTTTTAATACTTTCCCATTCGACCGAACTTTTTTAATACTTTCCCATTCGACCGAACTTTTTTTTAATAATTTCCCATTCGACCGAACTTTTCTTTAATACTTTCCCATTCGACCGAACTTTTTTTAAAACTTTCCCATTCGACCGAACTTTTCTTTAATACTTTCCCATTTGACCGAACTTTTCTTTAATACTTTCCCATTCGACCGAACTTTTTTAATACTTTCCCATTCGACCGAACTTTTTTTTAAATCTTTCCCATTCGACCGAACTTTTTTTTAATACTTTCCCATTCGACCGAACTTTTCTTTAATACTTTCCCATTCGACAGAACTTTTTTTAATACTTTCCCATTCGACCGAACTTTTTTTAATACTTTCCCATTCAACCGAACTTTTCTTTAATACTTTCCCATTCGACCGAACTTTTCTTTAATACTTTCCCATTCGACCGAACTTTTCTTTAATACTTTCCCATTCGACCGAACTTTTTTCAATACTTTCCCATTCGACCGAACTTTTTTAATACTTTCCAATTCGACCGAACTTTTTTTAATACTTTCCCATTCGACCGAACTTTTCTTTAATACTTTCCCATTCGACCGAACTTTTTTTCAATACTTTCCCATTCGACCGAACTTTTCTTTAATACTTTCCCATTCGACCGAACTTTTCTTTAATACTTTCCCATTCGACCGAACTTTTTTTCAATACTTTCCCATTGGACCGAACTTTTCTTTAATACTTTCCCATTCAACCGAACTTTTTTTTAATAATTTCCCATTCGACCGAACTTTTCTTTAATACTTTCCCATTCGACCGAACTTTTTTTAATACTTTCCCATTCGACCGAACTTTTCTTTAATACTTTCCCATTCGACCGAACTTTTCTTTAATACTTTCCCATTCGACCGAACTTTTTTTTAACTTTCCCATTCGACCGAACCTTTTTAATACTTTCCCATTCGACCGAACTTTTCTTTAATACTTTCCCATTCGACCGAACTTTTTTTAATAATTTCCCATTCGACCGAACTTTTCTTTAATACTTTCCCATTCGACCGAACTTTTTTTAAAACTTTCCCATTCGACCGAACTTTTCTTTAATACTTTCCCATTTGACCGAACTTTTCTTTAATACTTTCCCATTCGACCGAACTTTTTTAATACTTTCCCATTCGACCGAACTTTTTTTTAAATCTTTCCCATTCGACCGAACTTTTTTTTAATACTTTCCCATTCGACCGAACTTTTCTTTAATACTTTCCCATTCGACAGAACTTTTTTTAATACTTTCCCATTCGACCGAACTTTTTTTAATACTTTCCCATTCAACCGAACTTTTCTTTAATACTTTCCCATTCGACCGAACTTTTCTTTAATACTTTCCCATTCGACCGAACTTTTCTTTAATACTTTCCCATTCGACCGAACTTTTTTCAATACTTTCCCATTCGACCGAACTTTTTTAATACTTTCCAATTCGACCGAACTTTTTTTAATACTTTCCCATTCGACCGAACTTTTCTTTAATACTTTCCCATTCGACCGAACTTTTTTTCAATACTTTCCCATTCGACCGAACTTTTCTTTAATACTTTCCCATTCGACCGAACTTTTCTTTAATACTTTCCCATTCGACCGAACTTTTTTTCAATACTTTCCCATTCGACCGAACTTTTCTTTAATACTTTCCCATTCGACCGAACTTTTTTTCAATACTTTCCCATTGGACCGAACTTTTCTTTAATACTTTCCCATTCGACCGAACTTTTTTTTAATAATTTCCCATTCGACCGAACTTTTCTTTAATACTTTCCCATTCGACCGAACTTTTTTTAATACTTTCCCATTCGACCGAACTTTTCTTTAATACTTTCCCATTCGACCGAACTTTTTTTAATACTTTCCCATTCGACCGAACTTTTCTTTAATACTTTCCCATTCGACCGAACTTTTCTTTAATACTTTCCCATTCGACCGAACTTTTTTTAATACTTTCCCATTCGACCGAACTTTTCTTTAATACTTTCCCATTCGACCGAACTTTTTTTAATACTTTCCCATTCGACCGAACTTTTCTTTAATACTTTCCCATTCGACCGAACTTTTCTTTAATACTTTCCCATTCGACCGAACTTTTTTTTAATACTTTCCCATTCGACCGAATTTTTTTTAACTTTCCCATTCGACCGAACCTTTTTAATACTTTCCCATTCGACCGAACTTTTCTTTAATACTTTCCCATTCGACCGAACTTTTCTTTAATACTTTCCCATTCGACCGAACTTTTCTTTAATACTTTCCCATTCGACCGAACTTTTTTTTAATACTTTCCCATTCGACCGAACTTTTCTTTAATACTTTCCCATTCGACCGAACTTTTTTTTAATACTTTCCCATTCGACCGAACTTTTCTTTAATACTTTCCCATTCGACCGAACTTTTTTTTAATACTTTCCCATTCGACCGAACTTTTCTTTAATACTTTCCCATTCGACCGAACTTTTTTTTAAATCTTTCCCATTCGACCGAACTTTTTTTTAATACTTTCCCATTCGACCGAACTTTTTTTAATACTTTCCCATTCAACCGAACTTTTTTTAATACTTTCCCATTCAACCGAACTTTTCTTTAATACTTTCCCATTCGACCGAACTTTTCTTTAATACTTTCCCATTCGACCGAACTTTTTAATACTTTCCCATTCGACCGAACTTTTTTCAATACTTTCCCATTCGACCGAACTTTTTTAATACTTTCCAATTCGACCGAACTTTTTTTAATACTTTCCCATTCGACCGAACTTTTCTTTAATACTTTCCCATTCGACCGAACTTTTTTTCAATACTTTCCCATTCGACCGAACTTTTATTTAATACTTTCCCATTCGACCGAACTTTTTTTTAATAATTTCCCATTCGACCGAACTTTTCTTTAATACTTTCCCATTCGACCGAACTTTTTTTAATACTTTCCCATTCGACCGAACTTTTCTTTAATACTTTCCCATTTGACCGAACTTTTCTTTAATACTTTCCCATTCGACCGAACTTTTTTAATACTTTCCCATTCGACCGAACTTTTTTTTAAATCTTTCCCATTCGACCGAACTTTTCTTTAATACTTTCCCATTCGACCGAACTTTTTTTCAATACTTTCCCATTCGACCGAACTTTTTTTTAATACTTTCCCATTCAACCGAACTTTTCTTTAATACTTTCCCATTCGACCGAACTTTTTTTAAAACTTTCCCATTCGACCGAACTTTTCTTTAATACTTTCCCATTTGACCGAACTTTTCTTTAATACTTTCCCATTCGACCGAACTTTTTTAATACTTTCCCATTCGACCGAACTTTTTTTTAAATCTTTCCCATTCGACCGAACTTTTTTTTAATACTTTCCCATTCGACCGAACTTTTCTTTAATACTTTCCCATTCGACAGAACTTTTTTTAATACTTTCCCATTCGACCGAACTTTTTTTAATACTTTCCCATTCAACCGAACTTTTCTTTAATACTTTCCCATTCGACCGAACTTTTCTTTAATACTTTCCCATTCGACCGAACTTTTCTTTAATACTTTCCCATTCGACCGAACTTTTTTCAATACTTTCCCATTCGACCGAACTTTTTTCAATACTTTCCAATTCGACCGAACTTTTTTTAATACTTTCCCATTCGACCGAACTTTTCTTTAATACTTTCCCATTCGACCGAACTTTTTTTCAATACTTTCCCATTCGACCGAACTTTTCTTTAATACTTTCCCATTCGACCGAACTTTTCTTTAATACTTTCCATTCGACCGAACTTTTTTTCAATACTTTCCCATTCGACCGAACTTTTCTTTAATACTTTCCCATTCGACCGAACTTTTTTTCAATACTTTCCCATTGGACCGAACTTTTCTTTAATACTTTCCCATTCGACCGAACTTTTTTTTAATAATTTCCCATTCGACCGAACTTTTCTTTAATACTTTCCCATTCGACCGAACTTTTTTTAATACTTTCCCATTCGACCGAACTTTTCTTTAATACTTTCCCATTCGACCGAACTTTTTTTAATACTTTCCCATTCGACCGAACTTTTCTTTAATACTTTCCCATTCGACCGAACTTTTCTTTAATACTTTCCCATTCGACCGAACTTTTTTTAATACTTTCCCATTCGACCGAACTTTTCTTTAATACTTTCCCATTCGACCGAACTTTTTTTAATACTTTCCCATTCGACCGAACTTTTCTTTAATACTTTCCCATTCGACCGAACTTTTCTTTAATACTTTCCCATTCGACCGAACTTTTTTTTAATACTTTCCCATTCGACCGAATTTTTTTTAACTTTCCCATTCGACCGAACCTTTTTAATACTTTCCCATTCGACCGAACTTTTCTTTAATACTTTCCCATTCGACCGAACTTTTCTTTAATACTTTCCCATTCGACCGAACTTTTCTTTAATACTTTCCCATTCGACCGAACTTTTTTTTAATACTTTCCCATTCGACCGAACTTTTCTTTAATACTTTCCCATTCGACCGAACTTTTTTTTAATACTTTCCCATTCGACCGAACTTTTCTTTAATACTTTCCCATTCGACCGAACTTTTTTTTAATACTTTCCCATTCGACCGAACTTTTCTTTAATACTTTCCCATTCGACCGAACTTTTTTTTAAATCTTTCCCATTCGACCGAACTTTTTTTTAATACTTTCCCATTCGACCGAACTTTTTTTAATACTTTCCCATTCAACCGAACTTTTTTTAATACTTTCCCATTCAACCGAACTTTTCTTTAATACTTTCCCATTCGACCGAACTTTTCTTTAATACTTTCCCATTCGACCGAACTTTTCTTTAATACTTTCCCATTCGACCGAACTTTTTTCAATACTTTCCCATTCGACCGAACTTTTTTAATACTTTCCAATTCGACCGAACTTTTTTTAATACTTTCCCATTCGACCGAACTTTTCTTTAATACTTTCCCATTCGACCGAACTTTTTTTCAATACTTTCCCATTCGACCGAACTTTTATTTAATACTTTCCCATTCGACCGAACTTTTTTTTAATAATTTCCCATTCGACCGAACTTTTCTTTAATACTTTCCCATTCGACCGAACTTTTTTTAATACTTTCCCATTCGACCGAACTTTTCTTTAATACTTTCCCATTTGACCGAACTTTTCTTTAATACTTTCCCATTCGACCGAACTTTTTTAATACTTTCCCATTCGACCGAACTTTTTTTTAAATCTTTCCCATTCGACCGAACTTTTCTTTAATACTTTCCCATTCGACCGAACTTTTTTTCAATACTTTCCCATTCGACCGAACTTTTTTTTAATACTTTCCCATTCAACCGAACTTTTCTTTAATACTTTCCCATTCGACCGAACTTTTTTTAAAACTTTCCCATTCGACCGAACTTTTCTTTAATACTTTCCCATTTGACCGAACTTTTCTTTAATACTTTCCCATTCGACCGAACTTTTTTAATACTTTCCCATTCGACCGAACTTTTTTTTAAATCTTTCCCATTCGACAGAACTTTTTTTTAATACTTTCCCATTCGACCGAACTTTTTTTAATACTTTCCCATTCAACCGAACTTTTCTTTAATACTTTCCCATTCGACCGAACTTTTCTTTAATACTTTCCCATTCGACCGAACTTTTCTTTAATACTTTCCCATTCGACCGAACTTTTTTCAATACTTTCCCATTCGACCGAACTTTTTTAATACTTTCCCATTCGACCGAACTTTTTTTTAATAATTTCCCATTCGACCGAACTTTTCTTTAATACTTTCCCATTCGACCGAACTTTTTTTAAAACTTTCCCATTCGACCGAACTTTTCTTTAATACTTTCCCATTTGACCGAACTTTTCTTTAATACTTTCCCATTCGACCGAACTTTTTTAATACTTTCCCATTCGACCGAACTTTTTTTTAAATCTTTCCCATTCGACCGAACTTTTTTTTAATACTTTCCCATTCGACCGAACTTTTCTTTAATACTTTCCCATTCGACCGAACTTTTCTTTAATACTTTCCCATTCGACCGAACTTTTCTTTAATACTTTCCCATTCGACCGAACTTTTCTTTAATACTTTCCCATTTGACCGAACTTTTCTTTAATACTTTCCCATTCGACCGAACTTTTTTAATACTTTCCCATTCGACCGAACTTTTCTTTAATACTTTCCCATTCGACCGAACTTTTTTTAATACTTTCCCATTCGACCGAATTTTTTTTAACTTTCCCATTCGACCGAACCTTTTTAATACTTTCCCATTCGACCGAACTTTTCTTTAATACTTTCCCATTCGACCGAACTTTTCTTTAATACTTTCCCATTCGACCGAACTTTTCTTTAATACTTTCCCATTCGACCGAACTTTTTTTAATACTTTCCCATTCGACCGAACTTTTTTTAATACTTTCCCATTCGACCGAACTTTTTTTAATACTTTCCCATTCGACCGAACTTTTTTAATACTTTCCCATTCGACCGAACTTTTTTTAATACTTTCCCATTCGACCGAACTTTTTTAATACTTTCCCATTCGACCGAACTTTTTTTTAATAATTTCCCATTCGACCGAACTTTTCTTTAATACTTTCCCATTCGACCGAACTTTTTTTAAAACTTTCCCATTCGACCGAACTTTTCTTTAATACTTTCCCATTTGACCGAACTTTTCTTTAATACTTTCCCATTCGACCGAACTTTTTTAATACTTTCCCATTCGACCGAACTTTTTTTTAAATCTTTCCCATTCGACCGAACTTTTTTTTAATACTTTCCCATTCGACCGAACTTTTCTTTAATACTTTCCCATTCGACAGAACTTTTTTTAATACTTTCCCATTCGACCGAACTTTTTTTAATACTTTCCCATTCAACCGAACTTTTCTTTAATACTTTCCCATTCGACCGAACTTTTCTTTAATACTTTCCCATTCGACCGAACTTTTCTTTAATACTTTCCCATTCGACCGAACTTTTTTCAATACTTTCCCATTCGACCGAACTTTTTTAATACTTTCCAATTCGACCGAACTTTTTTTAATACTTTCCCATTCGACCGAACTTTTCTTTAATACTTTCCCATTCGACCGAACTTTTTTTCAATACTTTCCCATTCGACCGAACTTTTCTTTAATACTTTCCCATTCGACCGAACTTTTCTTTAATACTTTCCCATTCGACCGAACTTTTTTTCAATACTTTCCCATTGGACCGAACTTTTCTTTAATACTTTCCCATTCAACCGAACTTTTTTTTAATAATTTCCCATTCGACCGAACTTTTCTTTAATACTTTCCCATTCGACCGAACTTTTTTTAATACTTTCCCATTCGACCGAACTTTTCTTTAATACTTTCCCATTCGACCGAACTTTTCTTTAATACTTTCCCATTCGACCGAACTTTTTTTTAACTTTCCCATTCGACCGAACCTTTTTAATACTTTCCCATTCGACCGAACTTTTCTTTAATACTTTCCCATTCGACCGAACTTTTTTTAATAATTTCCCATTCGACCGAACTTTTCTTTAATACTTTCCCATTCGACCGAACTTTTTTTAAAACTTTCCCATTCGACCGAACTTTTCTTTAATACTTTCCCATTTGACCGAACTTTTCTTTAATACTTTCCCATTCGACCGAACTTTTTTAATACTTTCCCATTCGACCGAACTTTTTTTTAAATCTTTCCCATTCGACCGAACTTTTTTTTAATACTTTCCCATTCGACCGAACTTTTCTTTAATACTTTCCCATTCGACAGAACTTTTTTTAATACTTTCCCATTCGACCGAACTTTTTTTAATACTTTCCCATTCAACCGAACTTTTCTTTAATACTTTCCCATTCGACCGAACTTTTCTTTAATACTTTCCCATTCGACCGAACTTTTCTTTAATACTTTCCCATTCGACCGAACTTTTTTCAATACTTTCCCATTCGACCGAACTTTTTTAATACTTTCCAATTCGACCGAACTTTTTTTAATACTTTCCCATTCGACCGAACTTTTCTTTAATACTTTCCCATTCGACCGAACTTTTTTTCAATACTTTCCCATTCGACCGAACTTTTCTTTAATACTTTCCCATTCGACCGAACTTTTCTTTAATACTTTCCCATTCGACCGAACTTTTTTTCAATACTTTCCCATTCGACCGAACTTTTCTTTAATACTTTCCCATTCGACCGAACTTTTTTTCAATACTTTCCCATTGGACCGAACTTTTCTTTAATACTTTCCCATTCGACCGAACTTTTTTTTAATAATTTCCCATTCGACCGAACTTTTCTTTAATACTTTCCCATTCGACCGAACTTTTTTTAATACTTTCCCATTCGACCGAACTTTTCTTTAATACTTTCCCATTCGACCGAACTTTTTTTAATACTTTCCCATTCGACCGAACTTTTCTTTAATACTTTCCCATTCGACCGAACTTTTCTTTAATACTTTCCCATTCGACCGAACTTTTTTTAATACTTTCCCATTCGACCGAACTTTTCTTTAATACTTTCCCATTCGACCGAACTTTTTTTAATACTTTCCCATTCGACCGAACTTTTCTTTAATACTTTCCCATTCGACCGAACTTTTCTTTAATACTTTCCCATTCGACCGAACTTTTTTTTAATACTTTCCCATTCGACCGAATTTTTTTTAACTTTCCCATTCGACCGAACCTTTTTAATACTTTCCCATTCGACCGAACTTTTCTTTAATACTTTCCCATTCGACCGAACTTTTCTTTAATACTTTCCCATTCGACCGAACTTTTCTTTAATACTTTCCCATTCGACCGAACTTTTTTTTAATACTTTCCCATTCGACCGAACTTTTCTTTAATACTTTCCCATTCGACCGAACTTTTTTTTAATACTTTCCCATTCGACCGAACTTTTCTTTAATACTTTCCCATTCGACCGAACTTTTTTTTAATACTTTCCCATTCGACCGAACTTTTCTTTAATACTTTCCCATTCGACCGAACTTTTTTTAAATCTTTCCCATTCGACCGAACTTTTTTTTAATACTTTCCCATTCGACCGAACTTTTTTTAATACTTTCCCATTCAACCGAACTTTTTTTAATACTTTCCCATTCAACCGAACTTTTCTTTAATACTTTCCCATTCGACCGAACTTTTCTTTAATACTTTCCCATTCGACCGAACTTTTTAATACTTTCCCATTCGACCGAACTTTTTTCAATACTTTCCCATTCGACCGAACTTTTTTAATACTTTCCAATTCGACCGAACTTTTTTTAATACTTTCCCATTCGACCGAACTTTTCTTTAATACTTTCCCATTCGACCGAACTTTTTTTCAATACTTTCCCATTCGACCGAACTTTTATTTAATACTTTCCCATTCGACCGAACTTTTTTTTAATAATTTCCCATTCGACCGAACTTTTCTTTAATACTTTCCCATTCGACCGAACTTTTTTTAATACTTTCCCATTCGACCGAACTTTTCTTTAATACTTTCCCATTTGACCGAACTTTTCTTTAATACTTTCCCATTCGACCGAACTTTTTTAATACTTTCCCATTCGACCGAACTTTTTTTTAAATCTTTCCCATTCGACCGAACTTTTCTTTAATACTTTCCCATTCGACCGAACTTTTTTTCAATACTTTCCCATTCGACCGAACTTTTTTTTAATACTTTCCCATTCAACCGAACTTTTCTTTAATACTTTCCCATTCGACCGAACTTTTTTTAAAACTTTCCCATTCGACCGAACTTTTCTTTAATACTTTCCCATTTGACCGAACTTTTCTTTAATACTTTCCCATTCGACCGAACTTTTTTAATACTTTCCCATTCGACCGAACTTTTTTTTAAATCTTTCCCATTCGACAGAACTTTTTTTTAATACTTTCCCATTCGACCGAACTTTTTTTAATACTTTCCCATTCAACCGAACTTTTCTTTAATACTTTCCCATTCGACCGAACTTTTCTTTAATACTTTCCCATTCGACCGAACTTTTCTTTAATACTTTCCCATTCGACCGAACTTTTTTCAATACTTTCCCATTCGACCGAACTTTTTTAATACTTTCCCATTCGACCGAACTTTTTTTTAATAATTTCCCATTCGACCGAACTTTTCTTTAATACTTTCCCATTCGACCGAACTTTTTTTAAAACTTTCCCATTCGACCGAACTTTTCTTTAATACTTTCCCATTTGACCGAACTTTTCTTTAATACTTTCCCATTCGACCGAACTTTTT
Organism: Leiobunum rupestre; assembly: GCF_980474605.1. Taxonomy (NCBI): domain Eukaryota; kingdom Metazoa; phylum Arthropoda; class Arachnida; order Opiliones; family Sclerosomatidae; genus Leiobunum; species Leiobunum rupestre. The sequence goes on from NC_143385.1 coordinate 43,415,914, forward strand.
TAATACTTTCCCATTCGACCGAACTTTTTTTTAAATCTTTCCCATTCGACCGAACTTTTTTTTAATACTTTCCCATTCGACCGAACTTTTCTTTAATACTTTCCCATTCGACCGAACTTTTCTTTAATACTTTCCCATTCGACCGAACTTTTCTTTAATACTTTCCCATTTGACCGAACTTTTCTTTAATACTTTCCCATTCGACCGAACTTTTTTAATACTTTCCCATTCGACCGAACTTTTCTTTAATACTTTCCCATTCGACCGAACTTTTTTTAATACTTTCCCATTCGACCGAATTTTTTTTAACTTTCCCATTCGACCGAACCTTTTTAATACTTTCCCATTCGACCGAACTTTTCTTTAATACTTTCCCATTCGACCGAACTTTTCTTTAATACTTTCCCATTCGACCGAACTTTTCTTTAATACTTTCCCATTCGACCGAACTTTTTTTAATACTTTCCCATTCGACCGAACTTTTTTTAATACTTTCCCATTCGACCGAACTTTTTTTAATACTTTCCCATTCGACCGAACTTTTTTAATACTTTCCCATTCGACCGAACTTTTTTTAATACTTTCCCATTCGACCGAACTTTTTTAATACTTTCCCATTCGACCGAACTTTTTTTTAATAATTTCCCATTCGACCGAACTTTTCTTTAATACTTTCCCATTCGACCGAACTTTTTTTAAAACTTTCCCATTCGACCGAACTTTTCTTTAATACTTTCCCATTTGACCGAACTTTTCTTTAATACTTTCCCATTCGACCGAACTTTTTTAATACTTTCCCATTCGACCGAACTTTTTTTTAAATCTTTCCCATTCGACCGAACTTTTTTTTAATACTTTCCCATTCGACCGAACTTTTCTTTAATACTTTCCCATTCGACAGAACTTTTTTTAATACTTTCCCATTCGACCGAACTTTTTTTAATACTTTCCCATTCAACCGAACTTTTCTTTAATACTTTCCCATTCGACCGAACTTTTCTTTAATACTTTCCCATTCGACCGAACTTTTCTTTAATACTTTCCCATTCGACCGAACTTTTTTCAATACTTTCCCATTCGACCGAACTTTTTTTTAACTTTCCCATTCGACCGAACCTTTTTAATACTTTCCCATTCGACCGAACTTTTCTTTAATACTTTCCCATTCGACCGAACTTTTCTTTAATACTTTCCCATTCGACCGAACTTTTCTTTAATACTTTCCCATTCGACCGAACTTTTTTTTAATACTTTCCCATTCGACCGAACTTTTCTTTAATACTTTCCCATTCGACCGAACTTTTTTTTAATACTTTCCCATTCGACCGAACTTTTCTTTAATACTTTCCCATTCGACCGAACTTTTTTTTAATACTTTCCCATTCGACCGAACTTTTTTTTAATACTTTCCCATTCGACCGAACTTTTTTTTAATACTTTCCCATTCGACCGAACTTTTTTAATACTTTCCCATTCGACCGAACTTTTTTTAATACTTTCCCATTCGACCGAACTTTTTTAATACTTTCCCATTCGACCGAACTTTTTTTTAATACTTTCCCATTCGACCGAACTTTTTTTAACTTTCCCATTCGACCGAACTTTTTTTAATACTTTCCCATTCAACCGAACTTTTCTTTAATACTTTCCCATTCGACCGAACTTTTCTTTAATACTTTCCCATTCGACCGAACTTTTCTTTAATACTTTCCCATTCGACCGAACTTTTTTTTAATACTTTCCCATTCGACCGAATTTTTTTTAACTTTCCCATTCGAAAGACCCTTTTTAATACTTTCCCATTCGACCGAACTTTTCTTTAATACTTTCCCATTCGACCGAACTTTTCTTTAATACTTTCCCATTCGACCGAACTTTTCTTTAATACTTTCCCATTCGACCGAACTTTTTTTTAATACTTTCCCATTCGACCGAACTTTTCTTTAATACTTTCCCATTCGACAGAACTTTTTTTTAATACTTTCCCATTCGACCGAACTTTTTTTAATACTTTCCCATTCAACCGAACTTTTCTTTAATACTTTCCCATTCGACCGAACTTTTCTTTAATACTTTCCCATTCGACCGAACTTTTCTTTAATACTTTCCCATTCGACCGAACTTTTTTCAATACTTTCCCATTCGACCGAACTTTTTTAATACTTTCCCATTCGACCGAACTTTTTTTTAATAATTTCCCATTCGACCGAACTTTTCTTTAATACTTACCCATTCGACCGAACTTTTTTTAAAACTTTCCCATTCGACCGAACTTTTCTTTAATACTTTCCCATTTGACCGAACTTTTCTTTAATACTTTCCCATTCGACCGAACTTTTTTAATACTTTCCCATTCGACCGAACTTTTTTTTAAATCTTTCCCATTCGACCGAACTTTTTTTTAATACTTTCCCATTCGACCGAACTTTTCTTTAATACTTTCCCATTCGACAGAACTTTTTTTTAATACTTTCCCATTCGACCGAACTTTTTTTAATACTTTCCCATTCAACCGAACTTTTCTTTAATACTTTCCCATTCGACCGAACTTTTCTTTAATACTTTCCCATTCGACCGAACTTTTCTTTAATACTTTCCCATTCGACCGAACTTTTTTCAATACTTTCCCATTCGACCGAACTTTTTTAATACTTTCCAATTCGACCGAACTTTTTTTAATACTTTCCCATTCGACCGAACTTTTCTTTAATACTTTCCCATTCGACCGAACTTTTTTTCAATACTTTCCCATTCGACCGAACTTTTCTTTAATACTTTCCCATTCGACCGAACTTTTCTTTAATACTTTCCCATTCGACCGAACTTTTTTAATACTTTCCCATTCGACCGAACTTTTCTTTAATACTTTCCCATTCGACCGAACTTTTTTTTTAATAATTTCCCATTCGACCGAACTTTTCTTTAATACTTTCCCATTCGACCGAACTTTTTTTAATACTTTCCCATTCGACCGAACTTTTCTTTAATACTTTCCCATTTGACCGAACTTTTCTTTAATACTTTCCCATTCGACCGAACTTTTTTAATACTTTCCCATTCGACCGAACTTTTCTTTAATACTTTCCCATTCGACCGAACTTTTTTTAATACTTTCCCATTCGACCGAATTTTTTTTAACTTTCCCATTCGACCGAACCTTTTTAATACTTTCCCATTCGACCGAACTTTTCTTTAATACTTTCCCATTCGACCGAACTTTTCTTTAATACTTTCCCATTCGACCGAACTTTTCTTTAATACTTTCCCATTCGACCGAACTTTTTTCCATACTTTCCTATTCGACCGAACTTTTCTTTAATACTTTCCCATTCGACCGAACTTTTCTTTAATACTTTCCCATTCGACCGAACTTTTATTTAATACTTTCCCATTCGACCGAACTTTTATTTAATACTTTCCCATTCGACCGAACTTTTCTTTAATACTTTCCCATTCGACGGAACTTTTTTTAATACTTTCCCATTCGACCGAACTTTTTTTTAATACTTTCCCATTCAACCGAACTTTTATTAATACTTTCCCATTCAACCGAACTTTTATTAATACTTTCCCATTCAACCGAATTTTTTTTCAATACTTTCCCATTCGACCGAACTTTTATTTAATACTTTCCCATTCGACCGAACTTTTATTTAATACTTTCCCATTCGACCGAACTTTTCTTTAATACTTTCCCATTCGACCGAACTTTTTTTAATACTTTCCCATTCGACCGAACTTTTTTTTAATACTTTCCCATTCAACCGAACTTTTATTAATACTTTCCCATTCAACCGAACTTTTATTAATACTTTCCCATTCAACCGAATTTTTTTTCAATACTTTCCCATTCTACCGAACTTTTTTTTAATACTTTCCCATTCGACCGAACTTTTTTAATACTTTCCCATTCGACCGAACTTTTCTTTAATACTTTCCCATTCGACCGAACTTTTCTTTAATACTTTCCCATTCGACCGAACTTTTTTTAATACTTTCCCATTCGACCGAACTTTTCTTTAATACTTTCCCATTCGACCGAACTTTTCTTTAATACTTTCCCATTCGACCGAACTTTTCTTTAATACTTTCCCATTTGACCGAACTTTTCTTTAATACTTTCCCATTCGACCGAACTTTTCTTTAATACTTTCCCATTCGACCGAACTTTTCTTTAATACTTTCCCATTCGACCGAACTTTTCTTTAATACTTTCCCATTCGACCGAACTTTTCTTTAATACTTTCCCATTCGACCGAACTTTTCTTTAATACTTTCCCATTCGACCGAACTTTTCTTTAATACTTTCCCATTCGACCGAACTTTTTTTTAATACTTTCCCATTCGACCGAACTTTTTTTTAATACTTTCCCATTCAACCGAACTTTTATTAATACTTTCCCATTCAACCGAACTTTTATTAATACTTTCCCATTCAACCGAATTTTTTTTCAATACTTTCCCATTCGACCGAACTTTTTTTTAATACTTTCCCATTCGACCGAACTTTTCTTTAATACTTTCCCATTCGACCGAACTTTTTTTAATACTTTCCCATTCAACCGAACTTTTCTTTAATACTTTCCCATTCGACCGAACTTTTCTTTAATACTTTCCCATTCGACCGAACTTTTCTTTAATACTTTCCCATTCGACCGAACTTTTCTTTAATACTTTCCCATTCGACCGAACTTTTCTTTAATACTTTCCCATTCGACCGAACTTTTCTTTAATACTTTCCCATTCGACCGAACTTTTCTTTAATACTTTCCCATTCGACCGAATTTTTTTTCAATACTTTCCCATTCGACCGAATTTTTTTTCAATACTTTCCCATTCGACCGAACTTTTCTTAATACTTTCCCATTCGACCGAACTTTTCTTTAATACTTTCCCATTCGACCGAACTTTTTTAATACTTTCCCATTCGACCGAACTTTTCTTTAATACTTTCCCATTCGACCGAACTTTTTTTAATTTCCCATTCGACCGAACTTTTTTTAATTTCCCATTCGACCGAACTTTTCTTTAATACTTTCCCATTCGACCGAACTTTTCTTTAATACTTTCCCATTCGACCGAACTTTTCTTTAATACTTTCCCATTTGACCGAACTTTTCTTTAATACTTTCCCATTCGACCGAACTTTTTTAATACTTTCCCATTCGACCGAACTTTTCTTTAATACTTTCCCATTCGACCGAACTTTTTTTAATATTTTCCCATTCGACCGAACTTTTTTAATACTTTCCCATTCGACCGAACCCTTTTAATACTTTCCCATTCGACCGAACTTTTCTTTAATACTTTCCCATTCGACCGAACTTTTTTAATACTTTCCCATTCGACCGAACTTTTCTTTAATACTTTCCCATTCGACCGAACTTTTCTTTAATACTTTCCCATTCGACCGAACTTTTCTTTAATACTTTCCCATTCGACCGAACTTTTCTTTAATACTTTCCCATTCGGCCGAACTTTTTTTAATACTTTCCCATTCGACCGAACTTTTCTTAAATACTTTCCCATTCGACCGAACTTTTTTTAAATACTTTCCCATTCGACCGAACTTTTTTTTAATACTTTCCCATTCGACCGAATTTTTTTAATACTTTCCCATTCGACCGAACTTTTTTTCAATACTTTCCCATTCGACCGAACTTTTCTTTAATACTTTCCCATTCGACCGAACTTTTTTCAATACTTTCCCATTCGACCGAACTTTTTTCAATACTTTCCCATTCGACCGAACTTTTTTAATACTTTCCCATTCGACCGAACTTTTCTTTAATACTTTCCCATTCGACCGAACTTTTCTTTAATACTTTCCCATTCGACCGAACTTTTCTTTAATACTTTCCCATTCGACCGAACTTTTCTTTAATACTTTCCCATTCGACCGAACTTTTTTTTAATACTTTCCCATTCGGCCGAACTTTTTTTTAATACTTTCCCATTCGACCGAACTTTTCTTTAATACTTTCCCATTCGACCGAACTTTTCTTTAATACTTTCCCATTCGACCGAACTTTTTTTAATACTTTCCCATTCGACCGAACTTTTTTTAATACTTTCCCATTCGACCGAACTTTTTTTTAATACTTTCCCATTCGACCGAATTTTTTTAATACTTTCCCATTCGACCGAACTTTTTTTCAATACTTTCCCATTCGACCGAACTTTTCTTTAATACTTTCCCATTCGACCGAACTTTTTTCAATACTTTCCCATTCGACCGAACTTTTTTTCAATACTTTCCCATTCGACCGAACTTTTTTAATACTTTCCCATTCGACCGAACTTTTCTTTAATACTTTCCCATTCGACCGAACTTTTCTTTAATACTTTCCCATTCGACCGAACTTTTCTTTAATACTTTCCCATTCGACCGAACTTTTCTTTAATACTTTCCCATTCGACCGAACTTTTTTTAATACTTTCCCATTCGACCGAACTTTTTTAATACTTTCCCATTCGACCGAACCTTTTTAATACTTTCCCATTCGACCGAACTTTTCTTTAATACTTTCCCATTCGACCGAACTTTTCTTTAATACTTTCCCATTCGACCGAACTTTTCTTTAATACTTTCCCATTCGACCGAACTTTTTTTTAATACTTTCCCATTCGGCCGAACTTTTTTTTAATACTTTCCCATTCGACCGAACTTTTCTTTAATACTTTCCCATTCGACCGAACTTTTTTTTAATACTTTCCCATTCGACCGAACTTTTTTTTAATACTTTCCCATTCGACCGAATTTTTTTAATACTTTCCCATTCGACCGAACTTTTTTTCAATACTTTCCCATTCGACCGAACTTTTCTTTAATACTTTCCCATTCGACCGAACTTTTTTCAATACTTTCCCATTCGACCGAACTTTTTTAATACTTTCCCATTCGACCGAACTTTTCTTTAATACTTTCCCATTCGACCGAACTTTTATTTAATACTTTCCCATTCGACCGAACTTTTCTTTAATACTTTCCCATTCGACCGAACTTTTCTTTAATACTTTCCCATTCGACCGAACTTTTCTTTAATACTTTCCCATTCGACCGAACTTTTCTTTAATACTTTCCCATTCGACCGAACTTTTCTTTAATACTTTCCCATTCGACCGAACTTTTTATTAATACTTTCCCATTCGACCGAACTTTTTTTTAATACTTTCCCATTCAACCGAACTTTTATTAATACTTTCCCATTCAACCGAACTTTTATTAATACTTTCCCATTCGACCGAACTTTTTTAACTTTCCCATTCGACCGAACTTTTCTTTAATACTTTCCCATTCGACCGAACTTTTCTTTAATACTTTCCCATTCGACCGAACTTTTGTTTAATACTTTCCCATTCGACCGAACTTTTTTTAATACTTTCCCATTCGACCGAACTTTTTTAATACTTTCCCATTCGACCGAACTTTTTTTTAAATCTTTCCCATTCGACCGAACTTTTTTTAATACTTTCCCATTCAACCGAACTTTTTTTAATACTTTCCCATTCAACCGAACTTTTCTTTAATACTTTCCCATTCGACCGAACTTTTCTTTAATACTTTCCCATTCGACCGAACTTTTCTTTAATACTTTCCCATTCGACCGAACTTTTTTTAATACTTTCCCATTCGACCGAACTTTTCTTTAATACTTTCCCATTCGACCGAACTTTTTTTTAATACTTTCCCATTCGACCGAACTTTTCTTTAATACTTTCCCATTCGACCGAACTTTTTTTTAATACTTTCCCATTCGACCGAACTTTTTTTAATACTTTCCCATTCGACCGAACTTTTCTTTAATACTTTCCCATTCGACCGAACTTTTCTTTAATACTTTCCCATTCGACCGAACTTTTCTTTAATACTTTCCCATTCGACCGAACTTTTCTTTAATACTTTCCCATTCGACAGAACTTTTTTTAATACTTTCCCATTCGACCGAACTTTTTTTAATACTTTCCCATTCAACCGAACTTTTCTTTAATACTTTCCCATTCGACCGAACTTTTCTTTAATACTTTCCCATTCGACCGAACTTTTCTTTAATACTTTCCCATTCGACCGAACTTTTTTCAATACTTTCCCATTCGACCGAACTTTTTTAATACTTTCCAATTCGACCGAACTTTTTTTAATACTTTCCCATTCGACCGAACTTTTCTTTAATACTTTCCCATTCGACCGAACTTTTTTCAATACTTTCCCATTCGACCGAACTTTTATTTAATACTTTCCCATTCGACCGAACTTTTTTTTAATAATTTCCCATTCGACCGAACTTTTCTTTAATACTTTCCCATTCGACCGAACTTTTTTTAATACTTTCCCATTCGACCGAACTTTTCTTTAATACTTTCCCATTTGACCGAACTTTTCTTTAATACTTTCCCATTCGACCGAACTTTTTTAATACTTTCCCATTCGACCGAACTTTTTTTAAATCTTTCCCATTCGACCGAACTTTTTTTTAATACTTTCCCATTCGACCGAACTTTTTTTAATACTTTCCCATTCAACCGAACTTTTTTTAATACTTTCCCATTCAACCGAACTTTTCTTTAATACTTTCCCATTCGACCGAACTTTTTTAATACTTTCCCATTCGACCAAACTTTTCTTTAATACTTTCCCATTCGACCGAACTTTTCTTTAATACTTTCCCATTCGACCGAACTTTTCTTTAATACTTTCCCATTCGACCGAACTTTTTTTTAATACTTTCCCATTCGACCGAACTTTTCTTTAATACTTTCCCATTCGACCGAACTTTTTTTAATACTTTCCCATTCGACCGAATTTTTTTTAACTTTCCCATTCGACCGAACCTTTTTAATACTTTCCCATTCGACCGAACTTTTCTTTAATACTTTCCCATTCGACCGAACTTTTTTCAATACTTTCCCACTCGACCGAACTTTTTTAATACTTTCCAATTCGACCGAACTTTTTTTAATACTTTCCCATTCGACCGAACTTTTCTTTAATACTTTCCCATTCGACCGAACTTTTTTTCAATACTTTCCCATTCGACCGAACTTTTCTTTAATACTTTCCCATTCGACCGAACTTTTTTTTAAATCTTTCCCATTCGACCGAACTTTTTTTTAATACTTTCCCATTCGACCGAACTTTTCTTTAATACTTTCCCATTCGACAGAACTTTTTTTTAATACTTTCCCATTCGACCGAACTTTTTTTAATACTTTCCCATTCAACCGAACTTTTCTTTAATACTTTCCCATTCGACCGAACTTTTCTTTAATACTTTCCCATTCGACCGAACTTTTCTTTAATACTTTCCCATTCGACCGAACTTTTGTTTAATACTTTCCCATTCGACCGAACTTTTTTTAATACTTTCCCATTCGACCGAACTTTTTTAATACTTTCCCATTCGACCGAACTTTTTTTTAAATCTTTCCCATTCGACCGAACTTTTTTTAATACTTTCCCATTCGACCGAACTTTTTTTAATACTTTCCCATTCAACCGAACTTTTTTTAATACTTTCCCATTCAACCGAACTTTTCTTTAATACTTTCCCATTCGACCGAACTTTTCTTTAATACTTTCCCATTCGACCGAACTTTTCTTTAATACTTTCCCATTCGACCGAACTTTTTTTAATACTTTCCCATTCGACCGAACTTTTCTTTAATACTTTCCCATTCGACCGAACTTTTTTTTAATACTTTCCCATTCGACCGAACTTTTCTTTAATACTTTCCCATTCGACCGAACTTTTTTTTTAATACTTTCCCATTCGACCGAACTTTTTTTTAATACTTTCCCATTCGACCGAACTTTTCTTTAATACTTTCCCATTCGACCGAACTTTTCTTTAATACTTTCCCATTCGACCGAACTTTTCTTTAATACTTTCCCATTCGACAGAACTTTTTTTTAATACTTTCCCATTCGACCGAACTTTTTTTAATACTTTCCCATTCAACCGAACTTTTCTTTAATCTTTTCCCATTCGACCGAACTTTTCTTTAATACTTTCCCATTCGACCGAACTTTTCTTTAATACTTTCCCATTCGACCGAACTTTTTTCAATACTTTCCCATTCGACCGAACTTTTTTAATACTTTCCAATTCGACCGAACTTTTTTTAATACTTTCCCATTCGACCGAACTTTTCTTTAATACTTTCCCATTCGACCGAACTTTTTTTCAATACTTTCCCATTCGACCGAACTTTTATTTAATACTTTCCCATTCGACCGAACTTTTTTAATACTTTCCCATTCGACCGAACTTTTTTTTAAATCTTTCCCATTCGACCGAACTTTTTTTTAATACTTTCCCATTCGACCGAACTTTTTTTAATACTTTCCCATTCAACCGAACTTTTTTTAATACTTTCCCATTCAACCGAACTTTTCTTTAATACTTTCCCATTCGACCGAACTTTTTTAATACTTTCCCATTCGACCAAACTTTTCTTTAATACTTTCCCATTCGACCGAACTTTTCTTTAATACTTTCCCATTCGACCGAACTTTTCTTCAATACTTTCCCATTCGACCGAACTTTTTTTTAATACTTTCCCATTCGACCGAACTTTTCTTTAATACTTTCCCATTCGACCGAACTTTTTTTAATACTTTCCCATTCGACCGAATTTTTTTTAACTTTCCCATTCGACCGAACCTTTTTAATACTTTCCCATTCGACCGAACTTTTCTTTAATACTTTCCCATTCGACCGAACTTTTTTCAATACTTTCCCACTCGACCGAACTTTTTTAATACTTTCCAATTCGACCGAACTTTTTTTAATACTTTCCCATTCGCCCGAACTTTTCTTTAATACTTTCCCATTCGACCGAACTTTTTTTCAATACTTTCCCATTCGACCGAACTTTTCTTTAATACTTTCCCATTCGACCGAACTTTTCTTTAATACTTTCCCATTCGACCGAACTTTTTTTAAAACTTTCCCATTCGACCGAACTTTTCTTTAATACTTTCCCATTTGACCGAACTTTTCTTTAATACTTTCCCATTCGACCGAACTTTTTTAATACTTTCCCATTCGACCGAACTTTTTTTTAAATCTTTCCCATTCGACCGAACTTTTTTTTAATACTTTCCCATTCGACCGAACTTTTCTTTAATACTTTCCCATTCGACAGAACTTTTTTTTAATACTTTCCCATTCGACCGAACTTTTTTTAATACTTTCCCATTCAACCGAACTTTTCTTTAATACTTTCCCATTCGACCGAACTTTTCTTTAATACTTTCCCATTCGACCGAACTTTTCTTTAATACTTTCCCATTCGACCGAACTTTTTTCAATACTTTCCCATTCGACCGAACTTTTTTAATACTTTCCCATTCGACCGAACTTTTTTTTAATAATTTCCCATTCGACCGAACTTTTCTTTAATACTTTCCCATTCGACCGAACTTTTTTTAAAACTTTCCCATTCGACCGAACTTTTCTTTAATACTTTCCCATTTGACCGAACTTTTCTTTAATACTTTCCCATTTGACCGAACTTTTCTTTAATACTTTCCCATTCGACCGAACTTTTTTAATACTTTCCCATTCGACCGAACTTTTTTTTAAATCTTTCCCATTCGACCGAACTTTTTTTAATACTTTCCCATTCGACCGAACTTTTCTTTAATACTTTCCCATTCGACCGAACTTTTCTTTAATACTTTCCCATTCGACCGAACTTTTCTTTAATACTTTCCCATTCGACCGAACTTTTCTTTAATACTTTCCCATTCGACCGAACTTTTTTCAATACTTTCCCATTCGACCGAACTTTTTTTCAATACTTTCCCATTCGACCGAACTTTTTTAATACTTTCCCATTCGACCGAACTTTTCTTTAATACTTTCCCATTCGACCGAACTTTTCTTTAATACTTTCCCATTCGACCGAACTTTTCTTTAATACTTTCCCATTCGACCGAACTTTTCTTTAATACTTTCCCATTCGACCGAACTTTTTTTAATACTTTCCCATTCGACCGAACTTTTTTAATACTTTCCCATTCGACCGAACCTTTTTAATACTTTCCCATTCGACCGAACTTTTCTTTAATACTTTCCCATTCGACCGAACTTTTCTTTAATACTTTCCCATTCGACCGAACTTTTCTTTAATACTTTCCCATTCGACCGAACTTTTTTTTAATACTTTCCCATTCGGCCGAACTTTTTTTTAATACTTTCCCATTCGACCGAACTTTTCTTTAATACTTTCCCATTCGACCGAACTTTTTTTTAATACTTTCCCATTCGACCGAACTTTTTTTTAATACTTTCCCATTCGACCGAATTTTTTTAATACTTTCCCATTCGACCGAACTTTTTTTCAATACTTTCCCATTCGACCGAACTTTTCTTTAATACTTTCCCATTCGACCGAACTTTTTTCAATACTTTCCCATTCGACCGAACTTTTTTAATACTTTCCCATTCGACCGAACTTTTCTTTAATACTTTCCCATTCGACCGAACTTTTATTTAATACTTTCCCATTCGACCGAACTTTTCTTTAATACTTTCCCATTCGACCGAACTTTTCTTTAATACTTTCCCATTCGACCGAACTTTTCTTTAATACTTTCCCATTCGACCGAACTTTTCTTTAATACTTTCCCATTCGACCGAACTTTTCTTTAATACTTTCCCATTCGACCGAACTTTTTATTAATACTTTCCCATTCGACCGAACTTTTTTTTAATACTTTCCCATTCAACCGAACTTTTATTAATACTTTCCCATTCAACCGAACTTTTATTAATACTTTCCCATTCGACCGAACTTTTTTAACTTTCCCATTCGACCGAACTTTTCTTTAATACTTTCCCATTCGACCGAACTTTTCTTTAATACTTTCCCATTCGACCGAACTTTTGTTTAATACTTTCCCATTCGACCGAACTTTTTTTAATACTTTCCCATTCGACCGAACTTTTTTAATACTTTCCCATTCGACCGAACTTTTTTTTAAATCTTTCCCATTCGACCGAACTTTTTTTAATACTTTCCCATTCAACCGAACTTTTTTTAATACTTTCCCATTCAACCGAACTTTTCTTTAATACTTTCCCATTCGACCGAACTTTTCTTTAATACTTTCCCATTCGACCGAACTTTTCTTTAATACTTTCCCATTCGACCGAACTTTTTTTAATACTTTCCCATTCGACCGAACTTTTCTTTAATACTTTCCCATTCGACCGAACTTTTTTTTAATACTTTCCCATTCGACCGAACTTTTCTTTAATACTTTCCCATTCGACCGAACTTTTTTTTAATACTTTCCCATTCGACCGAACTTTTTTTAATACTTTCCCATTCGACCGAACTTTTCTTTAATACTTTCCCATTCGACCGAACTTTTCTTTAATACTTTCCCATTCGACCGAACTTTTCTTTAATACTTTCCCATTCGACCGAACTTTTCTTTAATACTTTCCCATTCGACAGAACTTTTTTTAATACTTTCCCATTCGACCGAACTTTTTTTAATACTTTCCCATTCAACCGAACTTTTCTTTAATACTTTCCCATTTGACCGAACTTTTCTTTAATACTTTCCCATTCGACCGAACTTTTTTAATACTTTCCCATTCGACCGAACTTTTTTTAAATCTTTCCCATTCGACCGAACTTTTTTTTAATACTTTCCCATTCGACCGAACTTTTTTTAATACTTTCCCATTCAACCGAACTTTTTTTAATACTTTCCCATTCAACCGAACTTTTCTTTAATACTTTCCCATTCGACCGAACTTTTTTAATACTTTCCCATTCGACCAAACTTTTCTTTAATACTTTCCCATTCGACCGAACTTTTCTTTAATACTTTCCCATTCGACCGAACTTTTCTTTAATACTTTCCCATTCGACCGAACTTTTTTTTAATACTTTCCCATTCGACCGAACTTTTCTTTAATACTTTCCCATTCGACCGAACTTTTTTTAATACTTTCCCATTCGACCGAATTTTTTTTAACTTTCCCATTCGACCGAACCTTTTTAATACTTTCCCATTCGACCGAACTTTTCTTTAATACTTTCCCATTCGACCGAACTTTTTTCAATACTTTCCCACTCGACCGAACTTTTTTAATACTTTCCAATTCGACCGAACTTTTTTTAATACTTTCCCATTCGACCGAACTTTTCTTTAATACTTTCCCATTCGACCGAACTTTTTTTCAATACTTTCCCATTCGACCGAACTTTTCTTTAATACTTTCCCATTCGACCGAACTTTTTTTTAAATCTTTCCCATTCGACCGAACTTTTTTTTAATACTTTCCCATTCGACCGAACTTTTCTTTAATACTTTCCCATTCGACAGAACTTTTTTTTAATACTTTCCCATTCGACCGAACTTTTTTTAATACTTTCCCATTCAACCGAACTTTTCTTTAATACTTTCCCATTCGACCGAACTTTTCTTTAATACTTTCCCATTCGACCGAACTTTTCTTTAATACTTTCCCATTCGACCGAACTTTTGTTTAATACTTTCCCATTCGACCGAACTTTTTTTAATACTTTCCCATTCGACCGAACTTTTTTAATACTTTCCCATTCGACCGAACTTTTTTTTAAATCTTTCCCATTCGACCGAACTTTTTTTAATACTTTCCCATTCGACCGAACTTTTTTTAATACTTTCCCATTCAACCGAACTTTTTTTAATACTTTCCCATTCAACCGAACTTTTCTTTAATACTTTCCCATTCGACCGAACTTTTCTTTAATACTTTCCCATTCGACCGAACTTTTCTTTAATACTTTCCCATTCGACCGAACTTTTTTTAATACTTTCCCATTCGACCGAACTTTTCTTTAATACTTTCCCATTCGACCGAACTTTTTTTTAATACTTTCCCATTCGACCGAACTTTTCTTTAATACTTTCCCATTCGACCGAACTTTTTTTTTAATACTTTCCCATTCGACCGAACTTTTTTTTAATACTTTCCCATTCGACCGAACTTTTCTTTAATACTTTCCCATTCGACCGAACTTTTCTTTAATACTTTCCCATTCGACCGAACTTTTCTTTAATACTTTCCCATTCGACAGAACTTTTTTTTAATACTTTCCCATTCGACCGAACTTTTTTTAATACTTTCCCATTCAACCGAACTTTTCTTTAATACTTTCCCATTCGACCGAACTTTTCTTTAATACTTTCCCATTCGACCGAACTTTTCTTTAATACTTTCCCATTCGACCGAACTTTTTTCAATACTTTCCCATTCGACCGAACTTTTTTAATACTTTCCAATTCGACCGAACTTTTTTTAATACTTTCCCATTCGACCGAACTTTTCTTTAATACTTTCCCATTCGACCGAACTTTTTTTCAATACTTTCCCATTCGACCGAACTTTTATTTAATACTTTCCCATTCGACCGAACTTTTTTAATACTTTCCCATTCGACCGAACTTTTTTTTAAATCTTTCCCATTCGACCGAACTTTTTTTTAATACTTTCCCATTCGACCGAACTTTTTTTAATACTTTCCCATTCAACCGAACTTTTTTTAATACTTTCCCATTCAACCGAACTTTTCTTTAATACTTTCCCATTCGACCGAACTTTTTTAATACTTTCCCATTCGACCAAACTTTTCTTTAATACTTTCCCATTCGACCGAACTTTTCTTTAATACTTTCCCATTCGACCGAACTTTTCTTCAATACTTTCCCATTCGACCGAACTTTTTTTTAATACTTTCCCATTCGACCGAACTTTTCTTTAATACTTTCCCATTCGACCGAACTTTTTTTAATACTTTCCCATTCGACCGAATTTTTTTTAACTTTCCCATTCGACCGAACCTTTTTAATACTTTCCCATTCGACCGAACTTTTCTTTAATACTTTCCCATTCGACCGAACTTTTTTCAATACTTTCCCACTCGACCGAACTTTTTTAATACTTTCCAATTCGACCGAACTTTTTTTAATACTTTCCCATTCGCCCGAACTTTTCTTTAATACTTTCCCATTCGACCGAACTTTTTTTCAATACTTTCCCATTCGACCGAACTTTTCTTTAATACTTTCCCATTCGACCGAACTTTTCTTTAATACTTTCCCATTCGACCGAACTTTTTTTAAAACTTTCCCATTCGACCGAACTTTTCTTTAATACTTTCCCATTTGACCGAACTTTTCTTTAATACTTTCCCATTCGACCGAACTTTTTTAATACTTTCCCATTCGACCGAACTTTTTTTTAAATCTTTCCCATTCGACCGAACTTTTTTTTAATACTTTCCCATTCGACCGAACTTTTCTTTAATACTTTCCCATTCGACAGAACTTTTTTTTAATACTTTCCCATTCGACCGAACTTTTTTTAATACTTTCCCATTCAACCGAACTTTTCTTTAATACTTTCCCATTCGACCGAACTTTTCTTTAATACTTTCCCATTCGACCGAACTTTTCTTTAATACTTTCCCATTCGACCGAACTTTTTTCAATACTTTCCCATTCGACCGAACTTTTTTAATACTTTCCCATTCGACCGAACTTTTTTTTAATAATTTCCCATTCGACCGAACTTTTCTTTAATACTTTCCCATTCGACCGAACTTTTTTTAAAACTTTCCCATTCGACCGAACTTTTCTTTAATACTTTCCCATTTGACCGAACTTTTCTTTAATACTTTCCCATTTGACCGAACTTTTCTTTAATACTTTCCCATTCGACCGAACTTTTTTAATACTTTCCCATTCGACCGAACTTTTTTTTAAATCTTTCCCATTCGACCGAACTTTTTTTAATACTTTCCCATTCGACCGAACTTTTCTTTAATACTTTCCCATTCGACCGAACTTTTCTTTAATACTTTCCCATTCGACCGAACTTTTCTTTAATACTTTCCCATTCGACCGAACTTTTCTTTAATACTTTCCCATTTGACCGAACTTTTCTTTAATACTTTCCCATTCGACCGAACTTTTTTAATACTTTCCCATTCGACCGAACTTTTCTTTAATACTTTCCCATTCGACCGAACTTTTTTTAATACTTTCCCATTCGACCGAATTTTTTTTAACTTTCCCATTCGACCGAACCTTTTTAATACTTTCCCATTCGACCGAACTTTTCTTTAATACTTTCCCATTCGACCGAACTTTTTTCAATACTTTCCCATTCGACCGAACTTTTTTAATACTTTCCCACTCGACCGAACTTTTTTAATACTTTCCAATTCGACCGAACTTTTCTTTAATACTTTCCCATTCGACCGAACTTTTTTTCAATACTTTCCCATTCGACCGAACTTTTCTTTAATACTTTCCCATTCGACCGAACTTTTTTTTAAATCTTTCCCATTCGACCGAACTTTTTTTTAATACTTTCCCATTCGACCGAACTTTTTTTCAATACTTTCCCATTCGACCGAACTTTTCTTTAATACTTTCCCATTCGACCGAACTTTTTTTTAAATCTTTCCCATTCGACCGAACTTTTTTTTAATACTTTCCCATTCGACCGAACTTTTCTTTAATACTTTCCCATTCGACAGAACTTTTTTTTAATACTTTCCCATTCGACCGAACTTTTTTTAATACTTTCCCATTCAACCGAACTTTTCTTTAATACTTTCCCATTCGACCGAACTTTTCTTTAATACTTTCCCATTCGACCGAACTTTTCTTTAATACTTTCCCATTCGACCGAACTTTTGTTTAATACTTTCCCATTCGACCGAACTTTTTTTAATACTTTCCCATTCGACCGAACTTTTTTAATACTTTCCCATTCGACCGAACTTTTTTTTAAATCTTTCCCATTCGACCGAACTTTTTTTTAATACTTTCCCATTCGACCGAACTTTTTTTAATACTTTCCCATTCAACCGAACTTTTTTTAATACTTTCCCATTCAACCGAACTTTTCTTTAATACTTTCCCATTCGACCGAACTTTTCTTTAATACTTTCCCATTCGACCGAACTTTTCTTTAATACTTTCCCATTCGACCGAACTTTTTTTAATACTTTCCCATTCGACCGAACTTTTCTTTAATACTTTCCCATTCGACCGAACTTTTTTTTAATACTTTCCCATTCGACCGAACTTTTCTTTAATACTTTCCCATTCGACCGAACTTTTTTTTAATACTTTCCCATTCGACCGAACTTTTTTTTAATACTTTCCCATTCGACCGAACTTTTCTTTAATACTTTCCCATTCGACCGAACTTTTCTTTAATACTTTCCCATTCGACCGAACTTTTCTTTAATACTTTCCCATTCGACAGAACTTTTTTTTAATACTTTCCCATTCGACCGAACTTTTTTTAATACTTTCCCATTCAACCGAACTTTTCTTTAATACTTTCCCATTCGACCGAACTTTTCTTTAATACTTTCCCATTCGACCGAACTTTTCTTTAATACTTTCCCATTCGACCGAACTTTTTTCAATACTTTCCCATTCGACCGAACTTTTTTAATACTTTCCAATTCGACCGAACTTTTTTTAATACTTTCCCATTCGACCGAACTTTTCTTTAATACTTTCCCATTCGACCGAACTTTTTTTCAATACTTTCCCATTCGACCGAACTTTTATTTAATACTTTCCCATTCGACCGAACTTTTTTAATACTTTCCCATTCGACCGAACTTTTTTTTAAATCTTTCCCATTCGACCGAACTTTTTTTTAATACTTTCCCATTCGACCGAACTTTTTTTAATACTTTCCCATTCAACCGAACTTTTTTTAATACTTTCCCATTCAACCGAACTTTTCTTTAATACTTTCCCATTCGACCGAACTTTTTTAATACTTTCCCATTCGACCAAACTTTTCTTTAATACTTTCCCATTCGACCGAACTTTTCTTTAATACTTTCCCATTCGACCGAACTTTTCTTCAATACTTTCCCATTCGACCGAACTTTTTTTTAATACTTTCCCATTCGACCGAACTTTTCTTTAATACTTTCCCATTCGACCGAACTTTTTTTTAATACTTTCCCATTCGACCGAACTTTTTTTTAATACTTTCCCATTCGACCGAACTTTTCTTTAATACTTTCCCATTCGACCGAACTTTTTTTAATACTTTCCCATTCGACCGAATTTTTTTAACTTTCCCATTCGACCGAACCTTTTTAATACTTTCCCATTCGACCGAACTTTTCTTTAATACTTTCCCATTCGACCGAACTTTTTTCAATACTTTCCCACTCGACCGAACTTTTTTAATACTTTCCAATTCGACCGAACTTTTTTTAATACTTTCCCATTCGACCGAACTTTTCTTTAATACTTTCCCATTCGACCGAACTTTTTTTCAATACTTTCCCATTCGACCGAACTTTTCTTTAATACTTTCCCATTCGACCGAACTTTTCTTTAATACTTTCCCATTCGACCGAACTTTTTTTAAAACTTTCCCATTCGACCGAACTTTTCTTTAATACTTTCCCATTTGACCGAACTTTTCTTTAATACTTTCCCATTCGACCGAACTTTTTTAATACTTTCCCATTCGACCGAACTTTTTTTTAAATCTTTCCCATTCGACCGAACTTTTTTTTAATACTTTCCCATTCGACCGAACTTTTCTTTAATACTTTCCCATTCGACAGAACTTTTTTTTAATACTTTCCCATTCGACCGAACTTTTTTTAATACTTTCCCATTCAACCGAACTTTTCTTTAATACTTTCCCATTCGACCGAACTTTTCTTTAATACTTTCCCATTCGACCGAACTTTTCTTTAATACTTTCCCATTCGACCGAACTTTTTTCAATACTTTCCCATTCGACCGAACTTTTTTAATACTTTCCCATTCGACCGAACTTTTTTTTAATAATTTCCCATTCGACCGAACTTTTCTTTAATACTTTCCCATTTGACCGAACTTTTTTAATACTTTCCCATTCGACCGAACTTTTTTTTAAATCTTTCCCATTCGACCGAACTTTTTTTTAATACTTTCCCATTCGACCGAACTTTTCTTTAATACTTTCCCATTCGACAGAACTTTTTTTAATACTTTCCCATTCGACCGAACTTTTTTTAATACTTTCCCATTCAACCGAACTTTTCTTTAATACTTTCCCATTCGACCGAACTTTTCTTTAATACTTTCCCATTCGACCGAACTTTTCTTTAATACTTTCCCATTCGACCGAACTTTTTTCAATACTTTCCCATTCGACCGAACTTTTTTAATACTTTCCAATTCGACCGAACTTTTTTTTTAATACTTTCCCATTCGACCGAACTTTTTTTAATACTTTCCCATTCGACCGAATTTTTTTAACTTTCCCATTCGACCGAACCTTTTTAATACTTTCCCATTCGACCGAACTTTTCTTTAATACTTTCCCATTCGACCGAACTTTTTTCAATACTTTCCCACTCGACCGAACTTTTTTAATACTTTCCAATTCGACCGAACTTTTTTTAATACTTTCCCATTCGACCGAACTTTTCTTTAATACTTTCCCATTCGACCGAACTTTTTTTCAATACTTTCCCATTCGACCGAACTTTTCTTTAATACTTTCCCATTCGACCGAACTTTTCTTTAATACTTTCCCATTCGACCGAACTTTTTTTAAAACTTTCCCATTCGACCGAACTTTTCTTTAATACTTTCCCATTTGACCGAACTTTTCTTTAATACTTTCCCATTCGACCGAACTTTTTTAATACTTTCCCATTCGACCGAACTTTTTTTTAAATCTTTCCCATTCGACCGAACTTTTTTTTAATACTTTCCCATTCGACCGAACTTTTCTTTAATACTTTCCCATTCGACAGAACTTTTTTTTAATACTTTCCCATTCGACCGAACTTTTTTTAATACTTTCCCATTCAACCGAACTTTTCTTTAATACTTTCCCATTCGACCGAACTTTTCTTTAATACTTTCCCATTCGACCGAACTTTTCTTTAATACTTTCCCATTCGACCGAACTTTTTTCAATACTTTCCCATTCGACCGAACTTTTTTAATACTTTCCCATTCGACCGAACTTTTTTTTAATAATTTCCCATTCGACCGAACTTTTCTTTAATACTTTCCCATTCGACCGAACTTTTTTTAAAACTTTCCCATTCGACCGAACTTTTCTTTAATACTTTCCCATTTGACCGAACTTTTCTTTAATACTTTCCCATTTGACCGAACTTTTCTTTAATACTTTCCCATTCGACCGAACTTTTTTAATAATTTCCCATTCGACCGAACTTTTTTTTTAAATCTTTCCCATTCGACCGAACTTTTTTTAATACTTTCCCATTCGACCGAACTTTTCTTTAATACTTTCCCATTCGACCGAACTTTTCTTTAATACTTTCCCATTCGACCGAACTTTTCTTTAATACTTTCCCATTCGACCGAACTTTTCTTTAATACTTTCCCATTTGACCGAACTTTTCTTTAATACTTTCCCATTCGACCGAACTTTTTTAATACTTTCCCATTCGACCGAACTTTTCTTTAATACTTTCCCATTCGACCGAACTTTTTTTAATACTTTCCCATTCGACCGAATTTTTTTTAACTTTCCCATTCGACCGAACCTTTTTAATACTTTCCCATTCGACCGAACTTTTCTTTAATACTTTCCCATTCGACCGAACTTTTCTTTAATACTTTCCCATTCGACCGAACTTTTCTTTAATACTTTCCCATTCGACCGAACTTTTCTTTAATACTTTCCCATTCGACCGAACTTTTTTTTAATACTTTCCCATTCGACCGAACTTTTCTTTAATACTTTCCCATTCGACCGAACTTTTTTTAATACTTTCCCATTCGACCGAACTTTTTTTAATACTTTCCCATTCGACCGAACTTTTCTTTAATACTTTCCCATTCGACCGAACTTTTTTTAATACTTTCCCATTCGACCGAATTTTTTTTAACTTTCCCATTCGACCGAACCTTTTTAATACTTTCCCATTCGACCGAACTTTTCTTTAATACTTTCCCATTCGACCGAACTTTTCTTTAATACTTTCCCATTCGACCGAACTTTTCTTTAATACTTTCCCATTCGACCGAACTTTTTTTTAATACTTTCCCATTCGACCGAACTTTTCTTTAATACTTTCCCATTCGACCGAACTTTTTTTTACTTTCCCATTCGACCGAACTTTTCTTTAATACTTTCCCATTCGACCGAACTTTTTTTAATACTTTCCCATTCGACCG
Organism: Leiobunum rupestre; assembly: GCF_980474605.1. NCBI lineage: Eukaryota > Metazoa > Arthropoda > Arachnida > Opiliones > Sclerosomatidae > Leiobunum > Leiobunum rupestre. Next base: position 43,438,127 of record NC_143385.1, read on the forward strand.
AACTTTTTTTTAATACTTTCCCATTCGACCGAACTTTTTTTAATACTTTCCCATTCGACCGAACTTTTTTAATACTTTCCCATTCGACCGAACTTTTTTTAATACTTTCCCATTCGACCGAACTTTTTTAATACTTTCCCATTCGACCGAACTTTTTTTAATAATTTCCCATTCGACCGAACTTTTCTTTAATACTTTCCCATTCGACCGAACTTTTTTTAAAACTTTCCCATTCGACCGAACTTTTCTTTAATACTTTCCCATTTGACCGAACTTTTTTAATACTTTCCCATTCGACCGAACTTTTTTTAAATCTTTCCCATTCGACCGAACTTTTTTTTAATACTTTCCCATTCGACCGAACTTTTCTTTAATACTTTCCCATTCGACAGAACTTTTTTTAATACTTTCCCATTCGACCGAACTTTTTTTAATACTTTCCCATTCAACCGAACTTTTCTTTAATACTTTCCCATTCGACCGAACTTTTCTTTAATACTTTCCCATTCGACCGAACTTTTCTTTAATACTTTCCCATTCGACCGAACTTTTTTCAATACTTTCCCATTCGACCGAACTTTTTTAATACTTTCCAATTCGACCGAACTTTTTTTTTAATACTTTCCCATTCGACCGAACTTTTCTTTAATACTTTCCCATTCGACCGAACTTTTTTTCAATACTTTCCCATTGGACCGAACTTTTCTTTAATACTTTCCCATTCGACCGAACTTTTTTTTAATAATTTCCCATTCGACCGAACTTTTCTTTAATACTTTCCCATTCGACCGAACTTTTTTAATACTTTCCCATTCGACCGAACTTTTCTTTAATACTTTCCCATTCGACCGAACTTTTCTTTAATACTTTCCCATTCGACCGAACTTTTTTTTAACTTTCCCATTCGACCGAACCTTTTTAATACTTTCCCATTCGACCGAACTTTTCTTTAATACTTTCCCATTCGACCGAACTTTTCTTTAATACTTTCCCATTCGACCGAACTTTTCTTTAATACTTTCCCATTCGACCGAACTTTTTTTTAATACTTTCCCATTCGACCGAACTTTTCTTTAATACTTTCCCATTCGACCGAACTTTTTTTTAATACTTTCCCATTCGACCGAACTTTTCTTTAATACTTTCCCATTCGACCGAACTTTTTTTTAATACTTTCCCATTCGACCGAACTTTTTTTTAATACTTTCCCATTCGACCGAACTTTTTTTTAATACTTTCCCATTCGACCGAACTTTTTTAATACTTTCCCATTCGACCGAACTTTTTTAATACTTTCCCATTCGACCGAACTTTTTTTTAATACTTTCCCATTCGACCGAACTTTTTTTTAATACTTTCCCATTCGACCGAACTTTTTTTAACTTTCCCATTCGACCGAACTTTTTTTAATACTTTCCCATTCAACCGAACTTTTCTTTAATACTTTCCCATTCGACCGAACTTTTCTTTAATACTTTCCCATTCGACCGAACTTTTCTTTAATACTTTCCCATTCGACCGAACTTTTTTTTAATACTTTCCCATTCGACCGAATTTTTTTTAACTTTCCCATTCGACCGAACCTTTTTAATACTTTCCCATTCGACCGAACTTTTCTTTAATACTTTCCCATTCGACCGAACTTTTCTTTAATACTTTCCCATTCGACCGAACTTTTCTTTAATACTTTCCCATTCGACCGAACTTTTTTTTAATACTTTCCCATTCGACCGAACTTTTCTTTAATACTTTCCCATTCGACAGAACTTTTTTTTAATACTTTCCCATTCGACCGAACTTTTTTTAATACTTTCCCATTCAACCGAACTTTTCTTTAATACTTTCCCATTCGACCGAACTTTTCTTTAATACTTTCCCATTCGACCGAACTTTTCTTTAATACTTTCCCATTCGACCGAACTTTTTTCAATACTTTCCCATTCGACCGAACTTTTTTAATACTTTCCCATTCGACCGAACTTTTTTTTAATAATTTCCCATTCGACCGAACTTTTTTTTAATACTTTCCCATTCGACCGAACTTTTTTTAATACTTTCCCATTCGACCGAACTTTTTTAATACTTTCCCATTCGACCGAACTTTTTTTAAATCTTTCCCATTCGACCGAACTTTTTTTTAATACTTTCCCATTCGACCGAACTTTTTTTAATACTTTCCCATTCAACCGAACTTTTTTTAATACTTTCCCATTCAACCGAACTTTTCTTTAATACTTTCCCATTCGACCGAACTTTTCTTTAATACTTTCCCATTCGACCGAACTTTTCTTTAATACTTTCCCATTCGACCGAACTTTTTTCAATACTTTCCCATTCGACCGAACTTTTTTAATACTTTCCAATTCGACCGAACTTTTTTTAATACTTTCCCATTCGACCGAACTTTTCTTTAATACTTTCCCATTCGACCGAACTTTTTTTCAATACTTTCCCATTCGACCGAACTTTTATTTAATACTTTCCCATTCGACCGAACTTTTTTTTAATAATTTCCCATTCGACCGAACTTTTCTTTAATACTTTCCCATTCGACCGAACTTTTTTTAATACTTTCCCATTCGACCGAACTTTTCTTTAATACTTTCCCATTTGACCGAACTTTTCTTTAATACTTTCCCATTCGACCGAACTTTTTTAATACTTTCCCATTCGACCGAACTTTTTTTTAAATCTTTCCCATTCGACCGAACTTTTTTTTAATACTTTCCCATTCGACCGAACTTTTTTTAATACTTTCCCATTCAACCGAACTTTTTTAATACTTTCCCATTCAACCGAACTTTTCTTTAATACTTTCCCATTCGACCGAACTTTTTTAATACTTTCCCATTCGACCAAACTTTTCTTTAATACTTTCCCATTCGACCGAACTTTTCTTTAATACTTTCCCATTCGACCGAACTTTTCTTCAATACTTTCCCATTCGACCGAACTTTTTTTTAATACTTTCCCATTCGACCGAACTTTTCTTTAATACTTTCCCATTCGACCGAACTTTTTTTAATACTTTCCCATTCGACCGAATTTTTTTTAACTTTCCCATTCGACCGAACCTTTTTAATACTTTCCCATTCGACCGAACTTTTCTTTAATACTTTCCCATTCGACCGAACTTTTTTCAATACTTTCCCACTCGACCGAACTTTTTTAATACTTTCCAATTCGACCGAACTTTTTTTAATACTTTCCCATTCGACCGAACTTTTCTTTAATACTTTCCCATTCGACCGAACTTTTTTTCAATACTTTCCCATTCGACCGAACTTTTCTTTAATACTTTCCCATTCGACCGAACTTTTCTTTAATACTTTCCCATTCGACCGAACTTTTTTAATACTTTCCCATTCGACCGAACTTTTTTTTAAATCTTTCCCATTCGACAGAACTTTTTTTTAATACTTTCCCATTCGACCGAACTTTTTTTAATACTTTCCCATTCAACCGAACTTTTCTTTAATACTTTCCCATTCGACCGAACTTTTCTTTAATACTTTCCCATTCGACCGAACTTTTCTTTAATACTTTCCCATTCGACCGAACTTTTTTCAATACTTTCCCATTCGACCGAACTTTTTTAATACTTTCCCATTCGACCGAACTTTTTTTTAATAATTTCCCATTCGACCGAACTTTTCTTTAATACTTTCCCATTCGACCGAACTTTTTTTAAAACTTTCCCATTCGACCGAACTTTTCTTTAATACTTTCCCATTTGACCGAACTTTTCTTTAATACTTTCCCATTCGACCGAACTTTTTTAATACTTTCCCATTCGACCGAACTTTTTTTTAAATCTTTCCCATTCGACCGAACTTTTTTTTAATACTTTCCCATTCGACCGAACTTTTCTTTAATACTTTCCCATTCGACCGAACTTTTCTTTAATACTTTCCCATTCGACCGAACTTTTCTTTAATACTTTCCCATTCGACCGAACTTTTCTTTAATACTTTCCCATTTGACCGAACTTTTCTTTAATACTTTCCCATTCGACCGAACTTTTTTAATACTTTCCCATTCGACCGAACTTTTCTTTAATACTTTCCCATTCGACCGAACTTTTTTTAATACTTTCCCATTCGACCGAATTTTTTTTAACTTTCCCATTCGACCGAACCTTTTTAATACTTTCCCATTCGACCGAACTTTTCTTTAATACTTTCCCATTCGACCGAACTTTTCTTTAATACTTTCCCATTCGACCGAACTTTTCTTTAATACTTTCCCATTCGACCGAACTTTTCTTTAATACTTTCCCATTCGACCGAACTTTTTTTTAATACTTTCCCATTCGACCGAACTTTTCTTTAATACTTTCCCATTCGACCGAACTTTTTTTAATACTTTCCCATTCGACCGAACTTTTTTTAATACTTTCCCATTCGACCGAACTTTTCTTTAATACTTTCCCATTCGACCGAACTTTTTTTAATACTTTCCCATTCGACCGAATTTTTTTTAACTTTCCCATTCGACCGAACCTTTTTAATACTTTCCCATTCGACCGAACTTTTCTTTAATACTTTCCCATTCGACCGAACTTTTCTTTAATACTTTCCCATTCGACCGAACTTTTTTTTAATACTTTCCCATTCGACCGAACTTTTCTTTAATACTTTCCCATTCGACCGAACTTTTTTTACTTTCCCATTCGACCGAACTTTTCTTTAATACTTTCCCATTCGACCGAACTTTTTTTTTAATACTTTCCCATTCGACCGAACTTTTTTTAAATACTTTCCCATTCGACCGAACTTTTTTAATACTTTCCCATTCGACCGAACTTTTTTTAATACTTTCCCATTCGACCGAACTTTTTTAATACTTTCCCATTCGACCGAACTTTTTTTTAATACTTTCCCATTCGACCGAACTTTTTTTAACTTTCCCATTCGACCGAACTTTTTTTAATACTTTCCCATTCAACCGAACTTTTCTTTAATACTTTCCCATTCGACCGAACTTTTCTTTAATACTTTCCCATTCGACCGAACTTTTCTTTAATACTTTCCCATTCGACCGAACTTTTTTTTAATACTTTCCCATTCGACCGAATTTTTTTTAACTTTCCCATTCGAAAGACCCTTTTTAATACTTTCCCATTCGACCGAACTTTTCTTTAATACTTTCCCATTCGACCGAACTTTTCTTTAATACTTTCCCATTCGACCGAACTTTTCTTTAATACTTTCCCATTCGACCGAACTTTTTTTTAATACTTTCCCATTCGACCGAACTTTTCTTTAATACTTTCCCATTCGACAGAACTTTTTTTTAATACTTTCCCATTCGACCGAACTTTTTTTAATACTTTCCCATTCAACCGAACTTTTCTTTAATACTTTCCCATTCGACCGAACTTTTCTTTAATACTTTCCCATTCGACCGAACTTTTCTTTAATACTTTCCCATTCGACCGAACTTTTTTCAATACTTTCCCATTCGACCGAACTTTTTTAATACTTTCCCATTCGACCGAACTTTTTTTTAATAATTTCCCATTCGACCGAACTTTTCTTTAATACTTTCCCATTCGACCGAACTTTTTTTAAAACTTTCCCATTCGACCGAACTTTTCTTTAATACTTTCCCATTTGACCGAACTTTTCTTTAATACTTTCCCATTCGACCGAACTTTTTTAATACTTTCCCATTCGACCGAACTTTTTTTTAAATCTTTCCCATTCGACCGAACTTTTTTTTAATACTTTCCCATTCGACCGAACTTTTCTTTAATACTTTCCCATTCGACAGAACTTTTTTTTAATACTTTCCCATTCGACCGAACTTTTTTTAATACTTTCCCATTCAACCGAACTTTTCTTTAATACTTTCCCATTCGACCGAACTTTTCTTTAATACTTTCCCATTCGACCGAACTTTTCTTTAATACTTTCCCATTCGACCGAAATTTTTTCAATACTTTCCCATTCGACCGAACTTTTTTAATACTTTCCAATTCGACCGAACTTTTTTTAATACTTTCCCATTCGACCGAACTTTTCTTTAATACTTTCCCATTCGACCGAACTTTTTTTCAATACTTTCCCATTCGACCGAACTTTTCTTTAATACTTTCCCATTCGACCGAACTTTTCTTTAATACTTTCCCATTCGACCGAACTTTTTTAATACTTTCCCATTCGACCGAACTTTTCTTTAATACTTTCCCATTCGACCGAACTTTTTTTTAATAATTTCCCATTCGACCGAACTTTTCTTTAATACTTTCCCATTCGACCGAACTTTTTTTAATACTTTCCCATTCGACCGAACTTTTCTTTAATACTTTCCCATTTGACCGAACTTTTCTTTAATACTTTCCCATTCGACCGAACTTTTCTTTAATACTTTCCCATTCGACCGAACTTTTCTTTAATACTTTCCCATTCGACCGAACTTTTCTTTAATACTTTCCCATTCGACCGAATTTTTCTTTAATACTTTCCCATTCGACCGAACCTTTTTAATACTTTCCCATTCGACCGAACTTTTCTTTAATACTTTCCCATTCGACCGAACTTTTCTTTAATACTTTCCCATTCGACCGAACTTTTCTTTAATACTTTCCCATTCGACCGAACTTTTTTTTAATACTTTCCCATTCGACCGAACTTTTCTTTAATACTTTCCCATTCGACCGAACTTTTTTTAATACTTTCCCATTCGACCGAACTTTTTTTAATACTTTCCCATTCGACCGAACTTTTCTTTAATACTTTCCCATTCGACCGAACTTTTTTTAATACTTTCCCATTCGACCGAATTTTTTTTAACTTTCCCATTCGACCGAACCTTTTTAATACTTTCCCATTCGACCGAACTTTTCTTTAATACTTTCCCATTCGACCGAACTTTTCTTTAATACTTTCCCATTCGACCGAACTTTTCTTTAATACTTTCCCATTCGACCGAACTTTTTTTTAATACTTTCCCATTCGACCGAACTTTTCTTTAATACTTTCCCATTCGACCGAACTTTTTTTTACTTTCCCATTCGACCGAACTTTTCTTTAATACTTTCCCATTCGACCGAACTTTTTTTTAATACTTTCCCATTCGACCGAACTTTTTTTTAATACTTTCCCATTCGACCGAACTTTTTTTAATACTTTCCCATTCGACCGAACTTTTTTAATACTTTCCCATTCGACCGAACTTTTTTTAATACTTTCCCATTCGACCGAACTTTTTTAATACTTTCCCATTCGACCGAACTTTTTTTAATAATTTCCCATTCGACCGAACTTTTCTTTAATACTTTCCCATTCGACCGAACTTTTTTTAAAACTTTCCCATTCGACCGAACTTTTCTTTAATACTTTCCCATTTGACCGAACTTTTCTTTAATACTTTCCCATTCGACCGAACTTTTTTAATACTTTCCCATTCGACCGAACTTTTTTTAATACTTTCCCATTCGACCGAACTTTTTTTTAATACTTTCCCATTCGACCGAACTTTTCTTTAATACTTTCCCATTCGACAGAACTTTTTTTAATACTTTCCCATTCGACCGAACTTTTTTTAATACTTTCCCATTCAACCGAACTTTTCTTTAATACTTTCCCATTCGACCGAACTTTTCTTTAATACTTTCCCATTCGACCGAACTTTTCTTTAATACTTTCCCATTCGACCGAACTTTTTTCAATACTTTCCCATTCGACCGAACTTTTTTAATACTTTCCAATTCGACCGAACTTTTTTTAATACTTTCCCATTCGACCGAACTTTTCTTTAATACTTTCCCATTCGACCGAACTTTTTTTCAATACTTTCCCATTCGACCGAACTTTTCTTTAATACTTTCCCATTCGACCGAACTTTTCTTTAATACTTTCCCATTCGACCGAACTTTTTTTCAATACTTTCCCATTCGACCGAACTTTTCTTTAATACTTTCCCATTCGACCGAACTTTTTTTCAATACTTTCCCATTGGACCGAACTTTTCTTTAATACTTTCCCATTCGACCGAACTTTTTTTTAATAATTTCCCATTCGACCGAACTTTTCTTTAATACTTTCCCATTCGACCGAACTTTTTTTAATACTTTCCCATTCGACCGAACTTTTTTAATACTTTCCCATTCGACCGAACTTTTTTTAATACTTTCCCATTCGACCGAACTTTTTTAATACTTTCCCATTCGACCGAACTTTTTTTAATAATTTCCCATTCGACCGAACTTTTCTTTAATACTTTCCCATTCGACCGAACTTTTTTTAAAACTTTCCCATTCGACCGAACTTTTCTTTAATACTTTCCCATTTGACCGAACTTTTCTTTAATACTTTCCCATTCGACCGAACTTTTTTAATACTTTCCCATTCGACCGAACTTTTTTTTAAATCTTTCCCATTCGACCGAACTTTTTTTTAATACTTTCCCATTCGACCGAACTTTTCTTTAATACTTTCCCATTCGACAGAACTTTTTTTAATACTTTCCCATTCGACCGAACTTTTTTTAATACTTTCCCATTCAACCGAACTTTTCTTTAATACTTTCCCATTCGACCGAACTTTTCTTTAATACTTTCCCATTCGACCGAACTTTTCTTTAATACTTTCCCATTCGACCGAACTTTTTTCAATACTTTCCCATTCGACCGAACTTTTTTAATACTTTCCAATTCGACCGAACTTTTTTTAATACTTTCCCATTCGACCGAACTTTTCTTTAATACTTTCCCATTCGACCGAACTTTTTTCAATACTTTCCCATTCGACCGAACTTTTCTTTAATACTTTCCCATTCGACCGAACTTTTCTTTAATACTTTCCCATTCGACCGAACTTTTTTTCAATACTTTCCCATTCGACCGAACTTTTCTTTAATACTTTCCCATTCGACCGAACTTTTTTTCAATACTTTCCCATTGGACCGAACTTTTCTTTAATACTTTCCCATTCGACCGAACTTTTTTTTAATAATTTCCCATTCGACCGAACTTTTCTTTAATACTTTCCCATTCGACCGAACTTTTTTTAATACTTTCCCATTCGACCGAACTTTTCTTTAATACTTTCCCATTCGACCGAACTTTTTTTAATACTTTCCCATTCGACCGAACTTTTCTTTAATACTTTCCCATTCGACCGAACTTTTCTTTAATACTTTCCCATTCGACCGAACTTTTTTTAATACTTTCCCATTCGACCGAACTTTTCTTTAATACTTTCCCATTCGACCGAACTTTTTTTAATACTTTCCCATTCGACCGAACTTTTCTTTAATACTTTCCCATTCGACCGAACTTTTCTTTAATACTTTCCCATTCGACCGAACTTTTTTTTAATACTTTCCCATTCGACCGAATTTTTTTTAACTTTCCCATTCGACCGAACCTTTTTAATACTTTCCCATTCGACCGAACTTTTCTTTAATACTTTCCCATTCGACCGAACTTTTCTTTAATACTTTCCCATTCGACCGAACTTTTCTTTAATACTTTCCCATTCGACCGAACTTTTTTTTAATACTTTCCCATTCGACCGAACTTTTCTTTAATACTTTCCCATTCGACCGAACTTTTTTTTAATACTTTCCCATTCGAACGAACTTTTCTTTAATACTTTCCCATTCGACCGAACTTTTTTTTAATACTTTCCCATTCGACCGAACTTTTCTTTAATACTTTCCCATTCGACCGAACTTTTTTTTAAATCTTTCCCATTCGACCGAACTTTTTTTAATACTTTCCCATTCGACCGAACTTTTTTTAATACTTTCCCATTCAACCGAACTTTTTTTAATACTTTCCCATTCAACCGAACTTTTCTTTAATACTTTCCCATTCGACCGAACTTTTCTTTAATACTTTCCCATTCGACCGAACTTTTCTTTAATACTTTCCCATTCGACCGAACTTTTTTCAATACTTTCCCATTCGACCGAACTTTTTTAATACTTTCCAATTCGACCGAACTTTTTTTAATACTTTCCCATTCGACCGAACTTTTCTTTAATACTTTCCCATTCGACCGAACTTTTTTTCAATACTTTCCCATTCGACCGAACTTTTATTTAATACTTTCCCATTCGACCGAACTTTTTTTTAATAATTTCCCATTCGACCGAACTTTTCTTTAATACTTTCCCATTCGACCGAACTTTTTTTAATACTTTCCCATTCGACCGAACTTTTCTTTAATACTTTCCCATTTGACCGAACTTTTCTTTAATACTTTCCCATTCGACCGAACTTTTTTAATACTTTCCCATTCGACCGAACTTTTTTTTAAATCTTTCCCATTCGACCGAACTTTTTTTAATACTTTCCCATTCGACCGAACTTTTTTTAATACTTTCCCATTCAACCGAACTTTTTTTAATACTTTCCCATTCAACCGAACTTTTCTTTAATACTTTCCCATTCGACCGAACTTTTTTAATACTTTCCCATTCGACCAAACTTTTCTTTAATACTTTCCCATTCGACCGAACTTTTCTTTAATACTTTCCCATTCGACCGAACTTTTCTTCAATACTTTCCCATTCGACCGAACTTTTTTTTAATACTTTCCCATTCGACCGAACTTTTCTTTAATACTTTCCCATTCGACCGAACTTTTTTTAATACTTTCCCATTCGACCGAATTTTTTTTAACTTTCCCATTCGACCGAACCTTTTTAATACTTTCCCATTCGACCGAACTTTTCTTTAATACTTTCCCATTCGACCGAACTTTTTTCAATACTTTCCCACTCGACCGAACTTTTTTAATACTTTCCAATTCGACCGAACTTTTTTTAATACTTTCCCATTCGACCGAACTTTTCTTTAATACTTTCCCATTCGACCGAACTTTTTTTCAATACTTTCCCATTCGACCGAACTTTTCTTTAATACTTTCCCATTCGACCGAACTTTTCTTTAATACTTTCCCATTCGACCGAACTTTTTTTAAAACTTTCCCATTCGACCGAACTTTTCTTTAATACTTTCCCATTTGACCGAACTTTTCTTTAATACTTTCCCATTCGACCGAACTTTTTTAATACTTTCCCATTCGACCGAACTTTTTTTTAAATCTTTCCCATTCGACAGAACTTTTTTTTAATACTTTCCCATTCGACCGAACTTTTTTTAATACTTTCCCATTCAACCGAACTTTTCTTTAATACTTTCCCATTCGACCGAACTTTTCTTTAATACTTTCCCATTCGACCGAACTTTTCTTTAATACTTTCCCATTCGACCGAACTTTTTTCAATACTTTCCCATTCGACCGAACTTTTTTAATACTTTCCCATTCGACCGAACTTTTTTTTAATAATTTCCCATTCGACCGAACTTTTCTTTAATACTTTCCCATTCGACCGAACTTTTTTAAAACTTTCCCATTCGACCGAACTTTTCTTTAATACTTTCCCATTTGACCGAACTTTTCTTTAATACTTTCCCATTCGACCGAACTTTTTTAATACTTTCCCATTCGACCGAACTTTTCTTTAATACTTTCCCATTCGACCGAACTTTTTTTAATACTTTCCCATTCGACCGAATTTTTTTTTAACTTTCCCATTCGACCGAACCTTTTTAATACTTTCCCATTCGACCGAACTTTTCTTTAATACTTTCCCATTCGACCGAACTTTTCTTTAATACTTTCCCATTCGACCGAACCTTTTTAATACTTTCCCATTCGACCGAACTTTTCTTTAATACTTTCCCATTCGACCGAACTTTTCTTTAATACTTTCCCATTCGACCGAACTTTTCTTTAATACTTTCCCATTCGACCGAACTTTTTTTAATACTTTCCCATTCGACCGAACTTTTTTTTAATACTTTCCCATTCGACCGAACTTTTTTTAATACTTTCCCATTCGACCGAACTTTTTTAATACTTTCCCATTCGACCGAACTTTTTTTAATACTTTCCCATTCGACCGAACTTTTTTAATACTTTCCCATTCGACCGAACTTTTTTTAATAATTTCCCATTCGACCGAACTTTTCTTTAATACTTTCCCATTCGACCGAACTTTTTTTAAAACTTTCCCATTCGACCGAACTTTTCTTTAATACTTTCCCATTTGACCGAACTTTTCTTTAATACTTTCCCATTCGACCGAACTTTTTTAATACTTTCCCATTCGACCGAACTTTTTTTTAAATCTTTCCCATTCGACCGAACTTTTTTTTAATACTTTCCCATTCGACCGAACTTTTCTTTAATACTTTCCCATTCGACAGAACTTTTTTTAATACTTTCCCATTCGACCGAACTTTTTTTAATACTTTCCCATTCAACCGAACTTTTCTTTAATACTTTCCCATTCGACCGAACTTTTCTTTAATACTTTCCCATTCGACCGAACTTTTCTTTAATACTTTCCCATTCGACCGAACTTTTTTCAATACTTTCCCATTCGACCGAACTTTTTTAATACTTTCCAATTCGACCGAACTTTTTTAATACTTTCCCATTCGACCGAACTTTTCTTTAATACTTTCCCATTCGACCGAACTTTTTTTCAATACTTTCCCATTCGACCGAACTTTTCTTTAATACTTTCCCATTCGACCGAACTTTTCTTTAATACTTTCCCATTCGACCGAACTTTTTTTCAATACTTTCCCATTGGACCGAACTTTTCTTTAATACTTTCCCATTCAACCGAACTTTTTTTTAATAATTTCCCATTCGACCGAACTTTTCTTTAATACTTTCCCATTCGACCGAACTTTTTTTAATACTTTCCCATTCGACCGAACTTTTCTTTAATACTTTCCCATTCGACCGAACTTTTCTTTAATACTTTCCCATTCGACCGAACTTTTTTTTAACTTTCCCATTCGACCGAACCTTTTTAATACTTTCCCATTCGACCGAACTTTTCTTTAATACTTTCCCATTCGACCGAACTTTTCTTTAATACTTTCCCATTCGACCGAACTTTTCTTTAATACTTTCCCATTCGACCGAACTTTTTTTAATACTTTCCCATTCGACCGAACTTTTCTTTAATACTTTCCCATTCGACCGAACTTTTTTTTAATACTTTCCCATTCGACCGAACTTTTCTTTAATACTTTCCCATTCGACCGAACTTTTTTTTAATACTTTCCCATTCGACCGAACTTTTTTTTTAATACTTTCCCATTCGACCGAACTTTTTTTTAATACTTTCCCATTCGACCGAACTTTTTTAATACTTTCCCATTCGACCGAACTTTTTTTAATACTTTCCCATTCGACCGAACTTTTTTAATACTTTCCCATTCGACCGAACTTTTTTTTAATACTTTCCCATTCGACCGAACTTTTTTTAACTTTCCCATTCGACCGAACTTTTTTTAATACTTTCCCATTCAACCGAACTTTTCTTTAATACTTTCCCATTCGACCGAACTTTTCTTTAATACTTTCCCATTCGACCGAACTTTTCTTTAATACTTTCCCATTCGACCGAACTTTTTTTTAATACTTTCCCATTCGACCGAATTTTTTTTAACTTTCCCATTCGAAAGACCCTTTTTAATACTTTCCCATTCGACCGAACTTTTCTTTAATACTTTCCCATTCGACCGAACTTTTCTTTAATACTTTCCCATTCGACCGAACTTTTCTTTAATACTTTCCCATTCGACCGAACTTTTTTTTAATACTTTCCCATTCGACCGAACTTTTCTTTAATACTTTCCCATTCGACAGAACTTTTTTTTAATACTTTCCCATTCGACCGAACTTTTTTTAATACTTTCCCATTCAACCGAACTTTTCTTTAATACTTTCCCATTCGACCGAACTTTTCTTTAATACTTTCCCATTCGACCGAACTTTTCTTTAATACTTTCCCATTCGACCGAACTTTTTTCAATACTTTCCCATTCGACCGAACTTTTTTAATACTTTCCCATTCGACCGAACTTTTTTTTAATAATTTCCCATTCGACCGAACTTTTCTTTAATACTTTCCCATTCGACCGAACTTTTTTTAAAACTTTCCCATTCGACCGAACTTTTCTTTAATACTTTCCCATTTGACCGAACTTTTCTTTAATACTTTCCCATTCGACCGAACTTTTTTAATACTTTCCCATTCGACCGAACTTTTTTTTAAATCTTTCCCATTCGACCGAACTTTTTTTTAATACTTTCCCATTCGACCGAACTTTTCTTTAATACTTTCCCATTCGACAGAACTTTTTTTTAATACTTTCCCATTCGACCGAACTTTTTTTAATACTTTCCCATTCAACCGAACTTTTCTTTAATACTTTCCCATTCGACCGAACTTTTCTTTAATACTTTCCCATTCGACCGAACTTTTCTTTAATACTTTCCCATTCGACCGAACTTTTTTCAATACTTTCCCATTCGACCGAACTTTTTTAATACTTTCCAATTCGACCGAACTTTTTTTAATACTTTCCCATTCGACCGAACTTTTCTTTAATACTTTCCCATTCGACCGAACTTTTTTTCAATACTTTCCCATTCGACCGAACTTTTCTTTAATACTTTCCCATTCGACCGAACTTTTCTTTAATACTTTCCCATTCGACCGAACTTTTTTAATACTTTCCCATTCGACCGAACTTTTTTTAATACTTTCCCATTCGACCGAACTTTTCTTTAATAATTTCCCATTCGACCGAACTTTTCTTTAATACTTTCCCATTCGACCGAACTTTTTTAATACTTTCCCATTCGACCGAACTTTTCTTTAATACTTTCCCATTTGACCGAACTTTTCTTTAATACTTTCCCATTCGACCGAACTTTTTTAATACTTTCCCATTCGACCGAACTTTTCTTTAATACTTTCCCATTCGACCGAACTTTTTTTAATACTTTCCCATTCGACCGAATTTTTTTAACTTTCCCATTCGACCGAACCTTTTTAATACTTTCCCATTCGACCGAACTTTTCTTTAATACTTTCCCATTCGACCGAACTTTTCTTTAATACTTTCCCATTCGACCGAACTTTTCTTTAATACTTTCCCATTCGACCGAACTTTTCTTTAATACTTTCCCATTCGACCGAACTTTTTTTTAATACTTTCCCATTCGACCGAACTTTTCTTTAATACTTTCCCATTCGACCGAACTTTTTTTAATACTTTCCCATTCGACCGAACTTTTTTTAATACTTTCCCATTCGACCGAACTTTTCTTTAATACTTTCCCATTCGACCGAACTTTTTTTAATACTTTCCCATTCGACCGAATTTTTTTTAACTTTCCCATTCGACCGAACCTTTTTAATACTTTCCCATTCGACCGAACTTTTCTTTAATACTTTCCCATTCGACCGAACTTTTCTTTAATACTTTCCCATTCGACCGAACTTTTCTTTAATACTTTCCCATTCGACCGAACTTTTTTTTAATACTTTCCCATTCGACCGAACTTTTCTTTAATACTTTCCCATTCGACCGAACTTTTTTTTACTTTCCCATTCGACCGAACTTTTCTTTAATACTTTCCCATTCGACCGAACTTTTTTTTAATACTTTCCCATTCGACCGAACTTTTTTTTAATACTTTCCCATTCGACCGAACTTTTTTTAATACTTTCCCATTCGACCGAACTTTTTTAATACTTTCCCATTCGACCGAACTTTTTTTAATACTTTCCCATTCGACCGAACTTTTTTAATACTTTCCCATTCGACCGAACTTTTTTTAATAATTTCCCATTCGACCGAACTTTTCTTTAATACTTTCCCATTCGACCGAACTTTTTTTAAAACTTTCCCATTCGACCGAACTTTTCTTTAATACTTTCCCATTTGACCGAACTTTTCTTTAATACTTTCCCATTCGACCGAACTTTTTTAATACTTTCCCATTCGACCGAACTTTTTTTTAAATCTTTCCCATTCGACCGAACTTTTTTTTAATACTTTCCCATTCGACCGAACTTTTCTTTAATACTTTCCCATTCGACAGAACTTTTTTTAATACTTTCCCATTCGACCGAACTTTTCTTTAATACTTTCCCATTCGACCGAACTTTTCTTTAATACTTTCCCATTCGACAGAACTTTTTTTAATACTTTCCCATTCGACCGAACTTTTTTTAATACTTTCCCATTCAACCGAACTTTTCTTTAATACTTTCCCATTCGACCGAACTTTTCTTTAATACTTTCCCATTCGACCGAACTTTTCTTTAATACTTTCCCATTCGACCGAACTTTTTTCAATACTTTCCCATTCGACCGAACTTTTTTAATACTTTCCAATTCGACCGAACTTTTTTTAATACTTTCCCATTCGACCGAACTTTTTTTAATACTTTCCCATTCGACCGAACTTTTCTTTAATACTTTCCCATTCGACCGAACTTTTTTTAATACTTTCCCATTCGACCGAACTTTTCTTTAATACTTTCCCATTCGACCGAACTTTTCTTTAATACTTTCCCATTCGACCGAACTTTTTTTTAATACTTTCCCATTCGACCGAATTTTTTTTAACTTTCCCATTCGACCGAACCTTTTTAATACTTTCCCATTCGACCGAACTTTTCTTTAATACTTTCCCATTCGACCGAACTTTTCTTTAATACTTTCCCATTCGACCGAACTTTTCTTTAATACTTTCCCATTCGACCGAACTTTTTTTTAATACTTTCCCATTCGACCGAACTTTTCTTTAATACTTTCCCATTCGACCGAACTTTTTTTTAATACTTTCCCATTCGACCGAACTTTTCTTTAATACTTTCCCATTCGACCGAACTTTTTTTTAATACTTTCCCATTCGACCGAACTTTTTTTTTAATACTTTCCCATTCGACCGAACTTTTTTTTAATACTTTCCCATTCGACCGAACTTTTTTAATACTTTCCCATTCGACCGAACTTTTTTTAATACTTTCCCATTCGACCGAACTTTTTTAATACTTTCCCATTCGACCGAAATTTTTTTTAATACTTTCCCATTCGACCGAACTTTTTTTAACTTTCCCATTCGACCGAACTTTTTTTAATACTTTCCCATTCAACCGAACTTTTCTTTAATACTTTCCCATTCGACCGAACTTTTCTTTAACACTTTCCCATTCGACCGAACTTTTCTTTAATACTTTCCCATTCGACCGAACTTTTTTTCAATACTTTCCCATTCGACCGAACTTTTCTTTAATACTTTCCCATTCGACCGAACTTTTCTTTAATACTTTCCCATTCGACCGAACTTTTTTTCAATACTTTCCCATTGGACCGAACTTTTCTTTAATACTTTCCCATTCGACCGAACTTTTTTTTAATAATTTCCCATTCGACCGAACTTTTCTTTAATACTTTCCCATTCGACCGAACTTTTTTTAATACTTTCCCATTCGACCGAACTTTTTTTAATACTTTCCCATTCGACCGAACTTTTCTTTAATACTTTCCCATTCGACCGAACTTTTTTTTAATACTTTCCCATTCGACCGAACTTTTTTTTAATACTTTCCCATTCGACCGAACTTTTTTTTAATACTTTCCCATTCGACCGAACTTTTTTAATACTTTCCCATTCGACCGAACTTTTTTTAATACTTTCCCATTCGACCGAACTTTTTTAATACTTTCCCATTCGACCGAATTTTTTTTTAATACTTTCCCATTCGACCGAACTTTTTTTTAATACTTTCCCATTCGACCGAACTTTTTTTTAATACTTTCCCATTCGACCGAATTTTTTTTAACTTTCCCATTCGACCGAACCTTTTTAATACTTTCCCATTCGACCGAACTTTTCTTTAATACTTTCCCATTCGACCGAACTTTTCTTTAATACTTTCCCATTCGACCGAACTTTTCTTTAATACTTTCCCATTCGACCGAACTTTTTTTTAATACTTTCCCATTCGACCGAACTTTTTTTTAATACTTTCCCATTCGACCGAACTTTTCTTTAATACTTTCCCATTCGACCGAACTTTTTTTTTTTAATACTTTCCCATTCAACCGAACTTTTATTAATACTTTCCCATTCAACCGAACTTTTATTAATACTTTCCCATTCAACCGAACTTTTTTAATACTTTCCCATTCGACCGAACTTTTTTTTAATACTTTCCCATTCAACCGAACTTTTATTAATACTTTCCCATTCAACCGAACTTTTATTAATACTTTCCCATTCGACCGAACTTTTTTAACTTTCCCATTCGACCGAACTTTTCTTTAATACTTTCCCATTCGACCGAACTTTTCTTTAATACTTTCCCATTCGACCGAACTTTTGTTTAATACTTTCCCATTCGACCGAACTTTTTTTAATACTTTCCCATTCGACCGAACTTTTTTAATACTTTCCCATTCGACCGAACTTTTTTTTAAATCTTTCCCATTCGACCGAACTTTTTTTAATACTTTCCCATTCAACCGAACTTTTCTTTAATACTTTCCCATTCGACCGAACTTTTTAAATACTTTCCCATTCGACCGAACTTTTCTTTAATACTTTCCCATTCGACCGAACTTTTCTTTAATACTTTCCAATTCGACCGAACTTTTTTAATACTTTCCCATTCGACCGAACTTTTCTTTAATACTTTCCCATTCGACCGAACTTTTTTTTAATACTTTCCCATTTGGCCGAACTTTTTTTTAATACTTTCCCATTCGACCGAACTTTTTTAACTTTCCCATTCGACCGAACTTTTCTTTAATACTTTCCCATTCGACCGAACTTTTCTTTAATACTTTCCCATTCGACCGAACTTTTCTTTAATACTTTCCCATTCGACCGAACTTTTCTTTAATACTTTCCCATTCGACCGAACTTTTCTTTAATACTTTCCCATTCGACCGAACTTTTCTTTAATACTTTCCCATTCGACCGAACTTTTTATTAATACTTTCCCATTCGACCGAACTTTTTTTTAATACTTTCCCATTCAACCGAACTTTTATTAATACTTTCCCATTCAACCGAACTTTTATTAATACTTTCCCATTCGACCGAACTTTTTTAACTTTCCCATTCGACCGAACTTTTCTTTAATACTTTCCCATTCGACCGAACTTTTCTTTAATACTTTCCCATTCGACCGAACTTTTGTTTAATACTTTCCCATTCGACCGAACTTTTTTTAATACTTTCCCATTCAACCGAACTTTTCTTTAATACTTTCCCATTCGACCGAACTTTTTAAATACTTTCCCATTCGACCGAACTTTTCTTTAATACTTTCCCATTCGACCGAACTTTTCTTTAATACTTTCCAATTCGACCGAACTTTTTTAATACTTTCCCATTCGACCGAACTTTTTTAATACTTTCCCATTCGACCGAACTTTTCTTTAATACTTTCCCATTCGACCGAACTTTTTTTTAATAATTTGCCATTCGACCGAACTTTTTTTTAATACTTTCCCATTCAACCGAACTTTTATTAATACTTTCCCATTCAACCGAACTTTTATTAATACTTTCCCATTCAACCGAACTTTTTTAATACTTTCCCATTCGACCGAACTTTTCTTTAATACTTTCCCATTCGACCGAACTTTTTCTAATACTTTCCCATTCAACCGAACTTTTCTTTAATACTTTCCCATTCGACCGAACTTTTCTTTAATACTTTCCCATTCGACCGAACTTTTCTTTAATACTTTCCCATTCGACCGAACTTTTTTCCATACTTTCCCATTCGACCGAACTTTTCTTTAATACTTTCCCATTCGACCGAACTTTTCTTTAATACTTTCCCATTCGACCGAACTTTTATTTAATACTTTCCCATTCGACCGAACTTTTATTTAATACTTTCCCATTCGACCGAACTTTTCTTTAATACTTTCCCATTCGACGGAACTTTTTTTAATACTTTCCCATTCGACCGAACTTTTTTTTAATACTTTCCCATTCAACCGAACTTTTATTAATACTTTCCCATTCAACCGAACTTTTATTAATACTTTCCCATTCAACCGAATTTTTTTTCAATACTTTCCCATTCGACCGAACTTTTATTTAATACTTTCCCATTCGACCGAACTTTTATTTAATACTTTCCCATTCGACCGAACTTTTCTTTAATACTTTCCCATTCGACCGAACTTTTTTTAATACTTTCCCATTCGACCGAACTTTTTTTTAATACTTTCCCATTCAACCGAACTTTTATTAATACTTTCCCATTCAACCGAACTTTTATTAATACTTTCCCATTCAACCGAATTTTTTTTCAATACTTTCCCATTCGACCGAACTTTTCTTTAATACTTTCCCATTCGACCGAACTTTTCTTTAATACTTTCCCATTCGACCGAACTTTTCTTTAATACTTTCCCATTCGACCGAACTTTTTTTTAATACTTTCCCATTCGACCGAACTTTTTTTTAATACTTTCCCATTCAACCGAACTTTTATTAATACTTTCCCATTCAACCGAACTTTTATTAATACTTTCCCATTCAACCGAATTTTTTTTCAATACTTTCCCATTCGACCGAACTTTTTTTTAATACTTTCCCATTCGACCGAACTTTTCTTTAATACTTTCCCATTCGACCGAACTTTTTTTAATACTTTCCCATTCAACCGAACTTTTCTTTAATACTTTCCCATTCGACCGAACTTTTCTTTAATACTTTCCCATTCGACCGAACTTTTCTTTAATACTTTCCCATTCGACCGAACTTTTCTTTAATACTTTCCCATTCGACCGAACTTTTCTTTAATACTTTCCCATTCGACCGAACTTTTCTTTAATACTTTCCCATTCGACCGAACTTTTCTTTAATACTTTCCCATTCGACCGAATTTTTTTTCAATACTTTCCCATTCGACCGAATTTTTTTTCAATACTTTCCCATTCGACCGAATTTTTTTTCAATACTTTCCCATTCGACCGAACTTTTCTTAATACTTTCCCATTCGACCGAACTTTTCTTTAATACTTTCCCATTCGACCGAACTTTTTTTAATACTTTCCCATTCGACCGAACTTTTCTTTAATACTTTCCCATTCGACCGAACTTTTCTTTAATAATTTCCCATTCGACCGAACTTTTTTTAATTTCCCATTCGACCGAACTTTTCTTTAATACTTTCCCATTCGACCGAACTTTTCTTTAATACTTTCCCATTCGACCGAACTTTTCTTTAATACTTTCCCATTCGACCGAACTTTTCTTTAATACTTTCCCATTTGACCGAACTTTTCTTTAATACTTTCCCATTCGACCGAACTTTTTTAATACTTTCCCATTCGACCGAACTTTTCTTTAATACTTTCCCATTCGACCGAACTTTTTTTAATATTTTCCCATTCGACCGAACTTTTTTAATACTTTCCCATTCGACCGAACCCTTTTAATACTTTCCCATTCGACCGAACTTTTCTTTAATACTTTCCCATTCGACCGAACTTTTCTTTAATACTTTCCCATTCGACCGAATTTTTTTAATACTTTCCCATTCGACCGAACTTTTCTTTAATACTTTCCCATTCGACCGAACTTTTTTCAATACTTTCCCATTCGACCGAACTTTTTTTCAATACTTTCCCATTCGACCGAACTTTTTTAATACTTTCCCATTCGACCGAACTTTTCTTTAATACTTTCCCATTCGACCGAACTTTTCTTTAATACTTTCCCATTCGACCGAACTTTTCTTTAATACTTTCCCATTCGACCGAACTTTTCTTTAATACTTTCCCATTCGACCGAACTTTTTTTAATACTTTCCCATTCGACCGAACTTTTTTTAATACTTTCCCATTCGACCGAACTTTTTTAATACTTTCCCATTCGACCGAACCTTTTTAATACTTTCCCATTCGACCGAACTTTTCTTTAATACTTTCCCATTCGACCGAACTTTTCTTTAATACTTTCCCATTCGACCGAATTTTTTTAATACTTTCCCATTCGACCGAACTTTTCTTTAATACTTTCCCATTCGACCGAACTTTTCTTTAATACTTTCCCATTCGACCGAACTTTTCTTTAATACTTTCCCATTCGACCGAACTTTTTTTTTAATACTTTCCCATTCGGCCGAACTTTTTTTTAATACTTTCCCATTCGACCGAACTTTTCTTAAATACTTTCCCATTCGACCGAACTTTTTTTAATACTTTCCCATTCGACCGAACTTTTTTTTAATACTTTCCCATTCGACCGAATTTTTTTAATACTTTCCCATTCGACCGAACTTTTTTTCAATACTTTCCCATTCGACCGAACTTTTCTTTAATACTTTCCCATTCGACCGAACTTTTTTCAATACTTTCCCATTCGACCGAACTTTTTTCAATACTTTCCCATTCGACCGAACTTTTTTAATACTTTCCCATTCGACCGAACTTTTCTTTAATACTTTCCCATTCGACCGAACTTTTCTTTAATACTTTCCCATTCGACCGAACTTTTCTTTAATACTTTCCCATTCGACCGAACTTTTCTTTAATACTTTCCCATTCGACCGAACTTTTTTTTAATACTTTCCCATTCGGCCGAACTTTTTTTTAATACTTTCCCATTCGACCGAACTTTTCTTTAATACTTTCCCATTCGACCGAACTTTTTTTAATACTTTCCCATTCGACCGAACTTTTTTTTAATACTTTCCCATTCGACCGAATTTTTTTAATACTTTCCCATTCGACCGAACTTTTTTTCAATACTTTCCCATTCGACCGAACTTTTCTTTAATACTTTCCCATTCGACCGAACTTTTTTCAATACTTTCCCATTCGACCGAACTTTTTTTCAATACTTTCCCATTCGACCGAACTTTTTTAATACTTTCCCATTCGACCGAACTTTTCTTTAATACTTTCCCATTCGACCGAACTTTTCTTTAATACTTTCCCATTCGACCGAACTTTTCTTTAATACTTTCCCATTCGACCGAACTTTTCTTTAATACTTTCCCATTCGACCGAACTTTTTTTAATACTTTCCCATTCGACCGAACTTTTTTAATACTTTCCCATTCGACCGAACCCTTTTAATACTTTCCCATTCGACCGAACTTTTCTTTAATACTTTCCCATTCGACCGAACTTTTCTTTAATACTTTCCCATTCGACCGAACTTTTCTTTAATACTTTCCCATTCGACCGAACTTTTTTTTAATACTTTCCCATTCGGCCGAACTTTTTTTTAATACTTTCCCATTCGACCGAACTTTTCTTTAATACTTTCCCATTCGACCGAACTTTTTTTAATACTTTCCCATTCGACCGAACTTTTCTTTAATACTTTCCCATTCGACCGAACTTTTCTTTAATACTTTCCCATTCGACCGAACTTTTCTTTAATACTTTCCCATTCGACCGAACTTTTTTTTAATACTTTCCCATTCGGCCGAACTTTTTTTTAATACTTTCCCATTCGACCGAACTTTTCTTTAATACTTTCCCATTCGACCGAACTTTTTTTAATACTTTCCCATTCGACCGAACTTTTCTTTAATACTTTCCCATTCGACCGAACTTTTCTTTAATACTTTCCCATTCAACCGAACTTTTATTAATACTTTCCCATTCAACCGAACTTTTATTAATACTTTCCCATTCGACCGAACTTTTTTAACTTTCCCATTCGACCGAACTTTTCTTTAATACTTTCCCATTCGACCGAACTTTTCTTTAATACTTTCCCATTCGACCGAACTTTTGTTTAATACTTTCCCATTCGACCGAACTTTTTTTAATACTTTCCCATTCGACCGAACTTTTTTAATACTTTCCCATTCGACCGAACTTTTTTTTAAATCTTTCCCATTCGACCGAACTTTTTTTAATACTTTCCCATTCAACCGAACTTTTTTTAATACTTTCCCATTCAACCGAACTTTTCTTTAATACTTTCCCATTCGACCGAACTTTTCTTTAATACTTTCCCATTCGACCGAACTTTTCTTTAATACTTTCCCATTCGACCGAACTTTTTTTAATACTTTCCCATTCGACCGAACTTTTCTTTAATACTTTCCCATTCGACCGAACTTTTTTTTAATACTTTCCCATTCGACCGAACTTTTCTTTAATACTTTCCCATTCGACCGAACTTTTTTTTAATACTTTCCCATTCGACCGAACTTTTTTTAATACTTTCCCATTCGACCGAACTTTTCTTTAATACTTTCCCATTCGACCGAACTTTTCTTTAATACTTTCCCATTCGACCGAACTTTTCTTTAATACTTTCCCATTCGACCGAACTTTTCTTTAATACTTTCCCATTCGACAGAACTTTTTTTTAATACTTTCCCATTCGACCGAACTTTTTTTAATACTTTCCCATTCAACCGAACTTTTCTTTAATACTTTCCCATTCGACCGAACTTTTCTTTAATACTTTCCCATTCGACCGAACTTTTCTTTAATACTTTCCCATTCGACCGAACTTTTTTCAATACTTTCCCATTCGACCGAACTTTTTTAATACTTTCCAATTCGACCGAACTTTTTTTAATACTTTCCCATTCGACCGAACTTTTCTTTAATACTTTCCCATTCGACCGAACTTTTTTCAATACTTTCCCATTCGACCGAACTTTTATTTAATACTTTCCCATTCGACCGAACTTTTTTTTAATAATTTCCCATTCGACCGAACTTTTCTTTAATACTTTCCCATTCGACCGAACTTTTTTTAATACTTTCCCATTCGACCGAACTTTTCTTTAATACTTTCCCATTTGACCGAACTTTTCTTTAATACTTTCCCATTCGACCGAACTTTTTTAATACTTTCCCATTCGACCGAACTTTTTTTAAATCTTTCCCATTCGACCGAACTTTTTTTTAATACTTTCCCATTCGACCGAACTTTTTTTAATACTTTCCCATTCAACCGAACTTTTTTTAATACTTTCCCATTCAACCGAACTTTTCTTTAATACTTTCCCATTCGACCGAACTTTTTTAATACTTTCCCATTCGACCAAACTTTTCTTTAATACTTTCCCATTCGACCGAACTTTTCTTTAATACTTTCCCATTCGACCGAACTTTTCTTTAATACTTTCCCATTCGACCGAACTTTTTTTTAATACTTTCCCATTCGACCGAACTTTTCTTTAATACTTTCCCATTCGACCGAACTTTTTTTAATACTTTCCCATTCGACCGAATTTTTTTTAACTTTCCCATTCGACCGAACCTTTTTAATACTTTCCCATTCGACCGAACTTTTCTTTAATACTTTCCCATTCGACCGAACTTTTTTCAATACTTTCCCACTCGACCGAACTTTTTTAATACTTTCCAATTCGACCGAACTTTTTTTAATACTTTCCCATTCGACCGAACTTTTCTTTAATACTTTCCCATTCGACCGAACTTTTTTTCAATACTTTCCCATTCGACCGAACTTTTCTTTAATACTTTCCCATTCGACCGAACTTTTTTTTAAATCTTTCCCATTCGACCGAACTTTTTTTAAATACTTTCCCATTCGACCGAACTTTTCTTTAATACTTTCCCATTCGACAGAACTTTTTTTTAATACTTTCCCATTCGACCGAACTTTTTTTAATACTTTCCCATTCAACCGAACTTTTCTTTAATACTTTCCCATTCGACCGAACTTTTCTTTAATACTTTCCCATTCGACCGAACTTTTCTTTAATACTTTCCCATTCGACCGAACTTTTGTTTAATACTTTCCCATTCGACCGAACTTTTTTTAATACTTTCCCATTCGACCGAACTTTTTTAATACTTTCCCATTCGACCGAACTTTTTTTTAAATCTTTCCCATTCGACCGAACTTTTTTTAATACTTTCCCATTCGACCGAACTTTTTTTAATACTTTCCCATTCAACCGAACTTTTTTTAATACTTTCCCATTCAACCGAACTTTTCTTTAATACTTTCCCATTCGACCGAACTTTTCTTTAATACTTTCCCATTCGACCGAACTTTTCTTTAATACTTTCCCATTCGACCGAACTTTTCTTTAATACTTTCCCATTCGACCGAACTTTTCTTTAATACTTTCCCATTCGACCGAACTTTTCTTTAATACTTTCCCATTCGACCGAACTTTTTATTAATACTTTCCCATTCGACCGAACTTTTTTTTAATACTTTCCCATTCAACCGAACTTTTATTAATACTTTCCCATTCAACCGAACTTTTATTAATACTTTCCCATTCGACCGAACTTTTTTAACTTTCCCATTCGACCGAACTTTTCTTTAATACTTTCCCATTCGACCGAACTTTTCTTTAATACTTTCCCATTCGACCGAACTTTTGTTTAATACTTTCCCATTCGACCGAACTTTTTTTAATACTTTCCCATTCAACCGAACTTTTCTTTAATACTTTCCCATTCGACCGAACTTTTTAAATACTTTCCCATTCGACCGAACTTTTCTTTAATACTTTCCCATTCGACCGAACTTTTCTTTAATACTTTCCAATTCGACCGAACTTTTTTAATACTTTCCCATTCGACCGAACTTTTTTAATACTTTCCCATTCGACCGAACTTTTCTTTAATACTTTCCCATTCGACCGAACTTTTTTTTAATAATTTGCCATTCGACCGAACTTTTTTTTAATACTTTCCCATTCAACCGAACTTTTATTAATACTTTCCCATTCAACCGAACTTTTATTAATACTTTCCCATTCAACCGAACTTTTTTAATACTTTCCCATTCGACCGAACTTTTCTTTAATACTTTCCCATTCGACCGAACTTTTTCTAATACTTTCCCATTCAACCGAACTTTTCTTTAATACTTTCCCATTCGACCGAACTTTTCTTTAATACTTTCCCATTCGACCGAACTTTTCTTTAATACTTTCCCATTCGACCGAACTTTTTTCCATACTTTCCCATTCGACCGAACTTTTCTTTAATACTTTCCCATTCGACCGAACTTTTCTTTAATACTTTCCCATTCGACCGAACTTTTATTTAATACTTTCCCATTCGACCGAACTTTTATTTAATACTTTCCCATTCGACCGAACTTTTCTTTAATACTTTCCCATTCGACGGAACTTTTTTTAATACTTTCCCATTCGACCGAACTTTTTTTTAATACTTTCCCATTCAACCGAACTTTTATTAATACTTTCCCATTCAACCGAACTTTTATTAATACTTTCCCATTCAACCGAATTTTTTTTCAATACTTTCCCATTCGACCGAACTTTTATTTAATACTTTCCCATTCGACCGAACTTTTATTTAATACTTTCCCATTCGACCGAACTTTTCTTTAATACTTTCCCATTCGACCGAACTTTTTTTAATACTTTCCCATTCGACCGAACTTTTTTTTAATACTTTCCCATTCAACCGAACTTTTATTAATACTTTCCCATTCAACCGAACTTTTATTAATACTTTCCCATTCAACCGAATTTTTTTTCAATACTTTCCCATTCGACCGAACTTTTCTTTAATACTTTCCCATTCGACCGAACTTTTCTTTAATACTTTCCCATTCGACCGAACTTTTCTTTAATACTTTCCCATTCGACCGAACTTTTTTTTAATACTTTCCCATTCGACCGAACTTTTTTTTAATACTTTCCCATTCAACCGAACTTTTATTAATACTTTCCCATTCAACCGAACTTTTATTAATACTTTCCCATTCAACCGAATTTTTTTTCAATACTTTCCCATTCGACCGAACTTTTTTTTAATACTTTCCCATTCGACCGAACTTTTCTTTAATACTTTCCCATTCGACCGAACTTTTTTTAATACTTTCCCATTCAACCGAACTTTTCTTTAATACTTTCCCATTCGACCGAACTTTTCTTTAATACTTTCCCATTCGACCGAACTTTTCTTTAATACTTTCCCATTCGACCGAACTTTTCTTTAATACTTTCCCATTCGACCGAACTTTTCTTTAATACTTTCCCATTCGACCGAACTTTTCTTTAATACTTTCCCATTCGACCGAACTTTTCTTTAATACTTTCCCATTCGACCGAATTTTTTTTCAATACTTTCCCATTCGACCGAATTTTTTTTCAATACTTTCCCATTCGACCGAATTTTTTTTCAATACTTTCCCATTCGACCGAACTTTTCTTAATACTTTCCCATTCGACCGAACTTTTCTTTAATACTTTCCCATTCGACCGAACTTTTTTTAATACTTTCCCATTCGACCGAACTTTTCTTTAATACTTTCCCATTCGACCGAACTTTTCTTTAATAATTTCCCATTCGACCGAACTTTTTTTAATTTCCCATTCGACCGAACTTTTCTTTAATACTTTCCCATTCGACCGAACTTTTCTTTAATACTTTCCCATTCGACCGAACTTTTCTTTAATACTTTCCCATTCGACCGAACTTTTCTTTAATACTTTCCCATTTGACCGAACTTTTCTTTAATACTTTCCCATTCGACCGAACTTTTTTAATACTTTCCCATTCGACCGAACTTTTCTTTAATACTTTCCCATTCGACCGAACTTTTTTTAATATTTTCCCATTCGACCGAACTTTTTTAATACTTTCCCATTCGACCGAACCCTTTTAATACTTTCCCATTCGACCGAACTTTTCTTTAATACTTTCCCATTCGACCGAACTTTTCTTTAATACTTTCCCATTCGACCGAATTTTTTTAATACTTTCCCATTCGACCGAACTTTTCTTTAATACTTTCCCATTCGACCGAACTTTTTTCAATACTTTCCCATTCGACCGAACTTTTTTTCAATACTTTCCCATTCGACCGAACTTTTTTAATACTTTCCCATTCGACCGAACTTTTCTTTAATACTTTCCCATTCGACCGAACTTTTCTTTAATACTTTCCCATTCGACCGAACTTTTCTTTAATACTTTCCCATTCGACCGAACTTTTCTTTAATACTTTCCCATTCGACCGAACTTTTTTTAATACTTTCCCATTCGACCGAACTTTTTTTAATACTTTCCCATTCGACCGAACTTTTTTAATACTTTCCCATTCGACCGAACCTTTTTAATACTTTCCCATTCGACCGAACTTTTCTTTAATACTTTCCCATTCGACCGAACTTTTCTTTAATACTTTCCCATTCGACCGAATTTTTTTAATACTTTCCCATTCGACCGAACTTTTCTTTAATACTTTCCCATTCGACCGAACTTTTCTTTAATACTTTCCCATTCGACCGAACTTTTCTTTAATACTTTCCCATTCGACCGAACTTTTTTTTTAATACTTTCCCATTCGGCCGAACTTTTTTTTAATACTTTCCCATTCGACCGAACTTTTCTTAAATACTTTCCCATTCGACCGAACTTTTTTTAATACTTTCCCATTCGACCGAACTTTTTTTTAATACTTTCCCATTCGACCGAATTTTTTTAATACTTTCCCATTCGACCGAACTTTTTTTCAATACTTTCCCATTCGACCGAACTTTTCTTTAATACTTTCCCATTCGACCGAACTTTTTTCAATACTTTCCCATTCGACCGAACTTTTTTCAATACTTTCCCATTCGACCGAACTTTTTTAATACTTTCCCATTCGACCGAACTTTTCTTTAATACTTTCCCATTCGACCGAACTTTTCTTTAATACTTTCCCATTCGACCGAACTTTTCTTTAATACTTTCCCATTCGACCGAACTTTTCTTTAATACTTTCCCATTCGACCGAACTTTTTTTTAATACTTTCCCATTCGGCCGAACTTTTTTTTAATACTTTCCCATTCGACCGAACTTTTCTTTAATACTTTCCCATTCGACCGAACTTTTTTTAATACTTTCCCATTCGACCGAACTTTTTTTTAATACTTTCCCATTCGACCGAATTTTTTTAATACTTTCCCATTCGACCGAACTTTTTTTCAATACTTTCCCATTCGACCGAACTTTTCTTTAATACTTTCCCATTCGACCGAACTTTTTTCAATACTTTCCCATTCGACCGAACTTTTTTTCAATACTTTCCCATT
This sequence comes from Leiobunum rupestre, assembly GCF_980474605.1. Taxonomy (NCBI): domain Eukaryota; kingdom Metazoa; phylum Arthropoda; class Arachnida; order Opiliones; family Sclerosomatidae; genus Leiobunum; species Leiobunum rupestre. The sequence continues at coordinate 43,468,023 of NC_143385.1, forward strand.
CGACCGAACTTTTTTAATACTTTCCCATTCGACCGAACTTTTCTTTAATACTTTCCCATTCGACCGAACTTTTCTTTAATACTTTCCCATTCGACCGAACTTTTCTTTAATACTTTCCCATTCGACCGAACTTTTCTTTAATACTTTCCCATTCGACCGAACTTTTTTTAATACTTTCCCATTCGACCGAACTTTTTTAATACTTTCCCATTCGACCGAACCCTTTTAATACTTTCCCATTCGACCGAACTTTTCTTTAATACTTTCCCATTCGACCGAACTTTTCTTTAATACTTTCCCATTCGACCGAACTTTTCTTTAATACTTTCCCATTCGACCGAACTTTTTTTTAATACTTTCCCATTCGGCCGAACTTTTTTTAATACTTTCCCATTCGACCGAACTTTTCTTTAATACTTTCCCATTCGACCGAACTTTTTTTAATACTTTCCCATTCGACCGAACTTTTCTTTAATACTTTCCCATTCGACCGAACTTTTCTTTAATACTTTCCCATTCGACCGAACTTTTCTTTAATACTTTCCCATTCGACCGAACTTTTTATTAATACTTTCCCATTCGACCGAACTTTTTTTTAATACTTTCCCATTCAACCGAACTTTTATTAATACTTTCCCATTCAACCGAACTTTTATTAATACTTTCCCATTCGACCGAACTTTTTTAACTTTCCCATTCGACCGAACTTTTCTTTAATACTTTCCCATTCGACCGAACTTTTCTTTAATACTTTCCCATTCGACCGAACTTTTGTTTAATACTTTCCCATTCGACCGAACTTTTTTTAATACTTTCCCATTCGACCGAACTTTTTTAATACTTTCCCATTCGACCGAACTTTTTTTTAAATCTTTCCCATTCGACCGAACTTTTTTTAATACTTTCCCATTCAACCGAACTTTTTTTAATACTTTCCCATTCAACCGAACTTTTCTTTAATACTTTCCCATTCGACCGAACTTTTCTTTAATACTTTCCCATTCGACCGAACTTTTCTTTAATACTTTCCCATTCGACCGAACTTTTTTTAATACTTTCCCATTCGACCGAACTTTTCTTTAATACTTTCCCATTCGACCGAACTTTTTTTTAATACTTTCCCATTCGACCGAACTTTTCTTTAATACTTTCCCATTCGACCGAACTTTTTTTTAATACTTTCCCATTCGACCGAACTTTTTTTAATACTTTCCCATTCGACCGAACTTTTCTTTAATACTTTCCCATTCGACCGAACTTTTCTTTAATACTTTCCCATTCGACCGAACTTTTTTCAATACTTTCCCATTCGACCGAACTTTTATTTAATACTTTCCCATTCGACCGAACTTTTTTTTAATAATTTCCCATTCGACCGAACTTTTCTTTAATACTTTCCCATTCGACCGAACTTTTTTTAATACTTTCCCATTCGACCGAACTTTTCTTTAATACTTTCCCATTTGACCGAACTTTTCTTTAATACTTTCCCATTCGACCGAACTTTTTTAATACTTTCCCATTCGACCGAACTTTTTTTAAATCTTTCCCATTCGACCGAACTTTTTTTTAATACTTTCCCATTCGACCGAACTTTTTTTAATACTTTCCCATTCAACCGAACTTTTTTTAATACTTTCCCATTCAACCGAACTTTTCTTTAATACTTTCCCATTCGACCGAACTTTTTTAATACTTTCCCATTCGACCAAACTTTTCTTTAATACTTTCCCATTCGACCGAACTTTTCTTTAATACTTTCCCATTCGACCGAACTTTTCTTTAATACTTTCCCATTCGACCGAACTTTTTTTTAATACTTTCCCATTCGACCGAACTTTTCTTTAATACTTTCCCATTCGACCGAACTTTTTTTAATACTTTCCCATTCGACCGAATTTTTTTTAACTTTCCCATTCGACCGAACCTTTTTAATACTTTCCCATTCGACCGAACTTTTCTTTAATACTTTCCCATTCGACCGAACTTTTTTCAATACTTTCCCACTCGACCGAACTTTTTTAATACTTTCCAATTCGACCGAACTTTTTTTAATACTTTCCCATTCGACCGAACTTTTCTTTAATACTTTCCCATTCGACCGAACTTTTTTTCAATACTTTCCCATTCGACCGAACTTTTCTTTAATACTTTCCCATTCGACCGAACTTTTTTTTAAATCTTTCCCATTCGACCGAACTTTTTTTAAATACTTTCCCATTCGACCGAACTTTTCTTTAATACTTTCCCATTCGACAGAACTTTTTTTTAATACTTTCCCATTCGACCGAACTTTTTTTAATACTTTCCCATTCAACCGAACTTTTCTTTAATACTTTCCCATTCGACCGAACTTTTCTTTAATACTTTCCCATTCGACCGAACTTTTCTTTAATACTTTCCCATTCGACCGAACTTTTGTTTAATACTTTCCCATTCGACCGAACTTTTTTTAATACTTTCCCATTCGACCGAACTTTTTTAATACTTTCCCATTCGACCGAACTTTTTTTTAAATCTTTCCCATTCGACCGAACTTTTTTTAATACTTTCCCATTCGACCGAACTTTTTTTAATACTTTCCCATTCAACCGAACTTTTTTTAATACTTTCCCATTCAACCGAACTTTTCTTTAATACTTTCCCATTCGACCGAACTTTTCTTTAATACTTTCCCATTCGACCGAACTTTTCTTTAATACTTTCCCATTCGACCGAACTTTTTTTAATACTTTCCCATTCGACCGAACTTTTCTTTAATACTTTCCCATTCGACCGAACTTTTTTTTAATACTTTCCCATTCGACCGAACTTTTCTTTAATACTTTCCCATTCGACCGAACTTTTTTTTTAATACTTTCCCATTCGACCGAACTTTTTTTTAATACTTTCCCATTCGACCGAACTTTTCTTTAATACTTTCCCATTCGACCGAACTTTTCTTTAATACTTTCCCATTCGACCGAACTTTTCTTTAATACTTTCCCATTCGACAGAACTTTTTTTTAATACTTTCCCATTCGACCGAACTTTTTTTAATACTTTCCCATTCAACCGAACTTTTCTTTAATACTTTCCCATTCGACCGAACTTTTCTTTAATACTTTCCCATTCGACCGAACTTTTCTTTAATACTTTCCCATTCGACCGAACTTTTTTCAATACTTTCCCATTCGACCGAACTTTTTTAATACTTTCCAATTCGACCGAACTTTTTTTAATACTTTCCCATTCGACCGAACTTTTCTTTAATACTTTCCCATTCGACCGAACTTTTTTCAATACTTTCCCATTCGACCGAACTTTTATTTAATACTTTCCCATTCGACCGAACTTTTTTAATACTTTCCCATTCGACCGAACTTTTTTTAAAATCTTTCCCATTCGACCGAACTTTTTTTTAATACTTTCCCATTCGACCGAACTTTTTTTAATACTTTCCCATTCAACCGAACTTTTTTTAATACTTTCCCATTCAACCGAACTTTTCTTTAATACTTTCCCATTCGACCGAACTTTTTTAATACTTTCCCATTCGACCAAACTTTTCTTTAATACTTTCCCATTCGACCGAACTTTTCTTTAATACTTTCCCATTCGATCGAACTTTTCTTCAATACTTTCCCATTCGACCGAACTTTTTTTTAATACTTTCCCATTCGACCGAACTTTTCTTTAATACTTTCCCATTCGACCGAACTTTTTTTAATACTTTCCCATTCGACCGAATTTTTTTTAACTTTCCCATTCGACCGAACCTTTTTAATACTTTCCCATTCGACCGAACTTTTCTTTAATACTTTCCCATTCGACCGAACTTTTTTCAATACTTTCCCACTCGACCGAACTTTTTTAATACTTTCCAATTCGACCGAACTTTTTTTAATACTTTCCCATTCGACCGAACTTTTCTTTAATACTTTCCCATTCGACCGAACTTTTTTTCAATACTTTCCCATTCGACCGAACTTTTCTTTAATACTTTCCCATTCGACCGAACTTTTCTTTAATACTTTCCCATTCGACCGAACTTTTTTTAAAACTTTCCCATTCGACCGAACTTTTCTTTAATACTTTCCCATTTGACCGAACTTTTCTTTAATACTTTCCCATTCGACCGAACTTTTTTAATACTTTCCCATTCGACCGAACTTTTTTTTAAATCTTTCCCATTCGACCGAACTTTTTTTTAATACTTTCCCATTCGACCGAACTTTTCTTTAATACTTTCCCATTCGACAGAACTTTTTTTTAATACTTTCCCATTCGACCGAACTTTTTTTAATACTTTCCCATTCAACCGAACTTTTCTTTAATACTTTCCCATTCGACCGAACTTTTCTTTAATACTTTCCCATTCGACCGAACTTTTCTTTAATACTTTCCCATTCGACCGAACTTTTTTCAATACTTTCCCATTCGACCGAACTTTTTTAATACTTTCCCATTCGACCGAACTTTTTTTTAATAATTTCCCATTCGACCGAACTTTTCTTTAATACTTTCCCATTCGACCGAACTTTTTTTAAAACTTTCCCATTCGACCGAACTTTTCTTTAATACTTTCCCATTTGACCGAACTTTTCTTTAATACTTTCCCATTTGACCGAACTTTTCTTTAATACTTTCCCATTCGACCGAACTTTTTTAATACTTTCCCATTCGACCGAACTTTTTTTTAAATCTTTCCCATTCGACCGAACTTTTTTTAATACTTTCCCATTCGACCGAACTTTTCTTTAATACTTTCCCATTCGACCGAACTTTTCTTTAATACTTTCCCATTCGACCGAACTTTTCTTTAATACTTTCCCATTCGACCGAACTTTTCTTTAATACTTTCCCATTTGACCGAACTTTTTTAATACTTTCCAATTCGACCGAACTTTTTTTAATACTTTCCCATTCGACCGAACTTTTCTTTAATACTTTCCCATTCGACCGAACTTTTTTTCAATACTTTCCCATTCGACCGAACTTTTCTTTAATACTTTCCCATTCGACCGAACTTTTTTTTAAATCTTTCCCATTCGACCGAACTTTTTTTTAATACTTTCCCATTCGACCGAACTTTTCTTTAATACTTTCCCATTCGACAGAACTTTTTTTTAATACTTTCCCATTCGACCGAACTTTTTTTAATACTTTCCCATTCAACCGAACTTTTCTTTAATACTTTCCCATTCGACCGAACTTTTCTTTAATACTTTCCCATTCGACCGAACTTTTCTTTAATACTTTCCCATTCGACCGAACTTTTGTTTAATACTTTCCCATTCGACCGAACTTTTTTTAATACTTTCCCATTCGACCGAACTTTTTTAATACTTTCCCATTCGACCGAACTTTTTTTTAAATCTTTCCCATTCGACCGAACTTTTTTTTAATACTTTCCCATTCGACCGAACTTTTTTTAATACTTTCCCATTCAACCGAACTTTTTTTAATACTTTCCCATTCAACCGAACTTTTCTTTAATACTTTCCCATTCGACCGAACTTTTCTTTAATACTTTCCCATTCGACCGAACTTTTCTTTAATACTTTCCCATTCGACCGAACTTTTTTTAATACTTTCCCATTCGACCGAACTTTTCTTTAATACTTTCCCATTCGACCGAACTTTTTTTTAATACTTTCCCATTCGACCGAACTTTTCTTTAATACTTTCCCATTCGACCGAACTTTTTTTTTAATACTTTCCCATTCGACCGAACTTTTTTTTAATACTTTCCCATTCGACCGAACTTTTCTTTAATACTTTCCCATTCGACCGAACTTTTCTTTAATACTTTCCCATTCGACCGAACTTTTCTTTAATACTTTCCCATTCGACAGAACTTTTTTTTAATACTTTCCCATTCGACCGAACTTTTTTTAATACTTTCCCATTCAACCGAACTTTTCTTTAATACTTTCCCATTCGACCGAACTTTTCTTTAATACTTTCCCATTCGACCGAACTTTTCTTTAATACTTTCCCATTCGACCGAACTTTTTTCAATACTTTCCCATTCGACCGAACTTTTTTAATACTTTCCAATTCGACCGAACTTTTTTTAATACTTTCCCATTCGACCGAACTTTTCTTTAATACTTTCCCATTCGACCGAACTTTTTTTCAATACTTTCCCATTCGACCGAACTTTTATTTAATACTTTCCCATTCGACCGAACTTTTTTAATACTTTCCCATTCGACCGAACTTTTTTTTAAATCTTTCCCATTCGACCGAACTTTTTTTTAATACTTTCCCATTCGACCGAACTTTTTTTAATACTTTCCCATTCAACCGAACTTTTTTTAATACTTTCCCATTCAACCGAACTTTTCTTTAATACTTTCCCATTCGACCGAACTTTTTTAATACTTTCCCATTCGACCAAACTTTTCTTTAATACTTTCCCATTCGACCGAACTTTTCTTTAATACTTTCCCATTCGACCGAACTTTTCTTCAATACTTTCCCATTCGACCGAACTTTTTTTTAATACTTTCCCATTCGACCGAACTTTTCTTTAATACTTTCCCATTCGACCGAACTTTTTTTAATACTTTCCCATTCGACCGAATTTTTTTAACTTTCCCATTCGACCGAACCTTTTTAATACTTTCCCATTCGACCGAACTTTTCTTTAATACTTTCCCATTCGACCGAACTTTTTTCAATACTTTCCCACTCGACCGAACTTTTTTAATACTTTCCAATTCGACCGAACTTTTTTTAATACTTTCCCATTCGACCGAACTTTTCTTTAATACTTTCCCATTCGACCGAACTTTTTTTCAATACTTTCCCATTCGACCGAACTTTTCTTTAATACTTTCCCATTCGACCGAACTTTTCTTTAATACTTTCCCATTCGACCGAACTTTTTTTAAAACTTTCCCATTCGACCGAACTTTTCTTTAATACTTTCCCATTTGACCGAACTTTTCTTTAATACTTTCCCATTCGACCGAACTTTTTTAATACTTTCCCATTCGACCGAACTTTTTTTAATACTTTCCCATTCAACCGAACTTTTTTTAATACTTTCCCATTCAACCGAACTTTTCTTTAATACTTTCCCATTCGACCGAACTTTTTTAATACTTTCCCATTCGACCAAACTTTTCTTTAATACTTTCCCATTCGACCGAACTTTTCTTTAATACTTTCCCATTCGACCGAACTTTTCTTTAATACTTTCCCATTCGACCGAACTTTTTTTTAATACTTTCCCATTCGACCGAACTTTTCTTTAATACTTTCCCATTCGACCGAACTTTTTTTAATACTTTCCCATTCGACCGAATTTTTTTTAACTTTCCCATTCGACCGAACCTTTTTAATACTTTCCCATTCGACCGAACTTTTCTTTAATACTTTCCCATTCGACCGAACTTTTTTCAATACTTTCCCACTCGACCGAACTTTTTTAATACTTTCCAATTCGACCGAACTTTTTTTAATACTTTCCCATTCGACCGAACTTTTCTTTAATACTTTCCCATTCGACCGAACTTTTTTTCAATACTTTCCCATTCGACCGAACTTTTCTTTAATACTTTCCCATTCGACCGAACTTTTTTTTAAATCTTTCCCATTCGACCGAACTTTTTTTAAATACTTTCCCATTCGACCGAACTTTTCTTTAATACTTTCCCATTCGACAGAACTTTTTTTTAATACTTTCCCATTCGACCGAACTTTTTTTAATACTTTCCCATTCAACCGAACTTTTCTTTAATACTTTCCCATTCGACCGAACTTTTCTTTAATACTTTCCCATTCGACCGAACTTTTCTTTAATACTTTCCCATTCGACCGAACTTTTGTTTAATACTTTCCCATTCGACCGAATTTTTTTTAATACTTTCCCATTCGACCGAACTTTTTTAATACTTTCCCATTCGACCGAACTTTTTTTTAAATCTTTCCCATTCGACCGAACTTTTTTTAATACTTTCCCATTCGACCGAACTTTTTTTAATACTTTCCCATTCAACCGAACTTTTTTTAATACTTTCCCATTCAACCGAACTTTTCTTTAATACTTTCCCATTCGACCGAACTTTTTTTTTAATACTTTCCCATTCGACCGAACTTTTTTTTAATACTTTCCCATTCGACCGAACTTTTCTTTAATACTTTCCCATTCGACCGAACTTTTCTTTAATACTTTCCCATTCGACCGAACTTTTCTTTAATACTTTCCCATTCGACAGAACTTTTTTTTAATACTTTCCCATTCGACCGAACTTTTTTTAATACTTTCCCATTCAACCGAACTTTTCTTTAATACTTTCCCATTCGACCGAACTTTTCTTTAATACTTTCCCATTCGACCGAACTTTTCTTTAATACTTTCCCATTCGACCGAACTTTTTTCAATACTTTCCCATTCGACCGAACTTTTTTAATACTTTCCAATTCGACCGAACTTTTTTTAATACTTTCCCATTCGACCGAACTTTTCTTTAATACTTTCCCATTCGACCGAACTTTTTTTCAATACTTTCCCATTCGACCGAACTTTTATTTAATACTTTCCCATTCGACCGAACTTTTTTAATACTTTCCCATTCGACCGAACTTTTTTTTAAATCTTTCCCATTCGACCGAACTTTTTTTTAATACTTTCCCATTCGACCGAACTTTTTTTAATACTTTCCCATTCAACCGAACTTTTTTTAATACTTTCCCATTCAACCGAACTTTTCTTTAATACTTTCCCATTCGACCGAACTTTTTTAATACTTTCCCATTCGACCAAACTTTTCTTTAATACTTTCCCATTCGACCGAACTTTTCTTTAATACTTTCCCATTCGACCGAACTTTTCTTCAATACTTTCCCATTCGACCGAACTTTTTTTTAATACTTTCCCATTCGACCGAACTTTTCTTTAATACTTTCCCATTCGACCGAACTTTTTTTAATACTTTCCCATTCGACCGAATTTTTTTTAACTTTCCCATTCGACCGAACCTTTTTAATACTTTCCCATTCGACCGAACTTTTCTTTAATACTTTCCCATTCGACCGAACTTTTTTCAATACTTTCCCACTCGACCGAACTTTTTTAATACTTTCCAATTCGACCGAACTTTTTTTAATACTTTCCCATTCGACCGAACTTTTCTTTAATACTTTCCCATTCGACCGAACTTTTTTTCAATACTTTCCCATTCGACCGAACTTTTCTTTAATACTTTCCCATTCGACCGAACTTTTCTTTAATACTTTCCCATTCGACCGAACTTTTTTTAAAACTTTCCCATTCGACCGAACTTTTCTTTAATACTTTCCCATTTGACCGAACTTTTCTTTAATACTTTCCCATTCGACCGAACTTTTTTAATACTTTCCCATTCGACCGAACTTTTTTTAAATCTTTCCCATTCGACCGAACTTTTTTTTAATACTTTCCCATTCGACCGAACTTTTCTTTAATACTTTCCCATTCGACAGAACTTTTTTTTAATACTTTCCCATTCGACCGAACTTTTTTTAATACTTTCCCATTCAACCGAACTTTTCTTTAATACTTTCCCATTCGACCGAACTTTTCTTTAATACTTTCCCATTAGACCGAACTTTTCTTTAATACTTTCCCATTCGACCGAACTTTTTTCAATACTTTCCCATTCGACCGAACTTTTTTAATACTTTCCCATTCGACCGAACTTTTTTTTAATAATTTCCCATTCGACCGAACTTTTCTTTAATACTTTCCCATTCGACCGAACTTTTTTTAAAACTTTCCCATTCGACCGAACTTTTCTTTAATACTTTCCCATTTGACCGAACTTTTCTTTAATACTTTCCCATTTGACCGAACTTTTCTTTAATACTTTCCCATTCGACCGAACTTTTTTAATACTTTCCCATTCGACCGAACTTTTTTTTAAATCTTTCCCATTCGACCGAACTTTTTTTAATACTTTCCCATTCGACCGAACTTTTCTTTAATACTTTCTTATTCGACCGAACTTTTCTTTAATACTTTCCCATTCGACCGAACTTTTCTTTAATACTTTCCCATTCGACCGAACTTTTCTTTAATACTTTCCCATTTGACCGAACTTTTCTTTAATACTTTCCCATTCGACCGAACTTTTTTAATACTTTCCCATTCGACCGAACTTTTCTTTAATACTTTCCCATTCGACCGAACTTTTTTTAATACTTTCCCATTCGACCGAATTTTTTTTAACTTTCCCATTCGACCGAACCTTTTTAATACTTTCCCATTCGACCGAACTTTTCTTTAATACTTTCCCATTCGACCGAACTTTTTTCAATACTTTCCCACTCGACCGAACTTTTTTAATACTTTCCAATTCGACCGAACTTTTTTTAATACTTTCCCATTCGACCGAACTTTTCTTTAATACTTTCCCATTCGACCGAACTTTTTTTCAATACTTTCCCATTCGACCGAACTTTTCTTTAATACTTTCCCATTCGACCGAACTTTTTTTTAAATCTTTCCCATTCGACCGAACTTTTTTTTAATACTTTCCCATTCGACCGAACTTTTCTTTAATACTTTCCCATTCGACAGAACTTTTTTTTAATACTTTCCCATTCGACCGAACTTTTTTTAATACTTTCCCATTCAACCGAACTTTTCTTTAATACTTTCCCATTCGACCGAACTTTTCTTTAATACTTTCCCATTCGACCGAACTTTTCTTTAATACTTTCCCATTCGACCGAACTTTTGTTTAATACTTTCCCATTCGACCGAACTTTTTTTAATACTTTCCCATTCGACCGAACTTTTTTAATACTTTCCCATTCGACCGAACTTTTTTTTAAATCTTTCCCATTCGACCGAACTTTTTTTTAATACTTTCCCATTCGACCGAACTTTTTTTAATACTTTCCCATTCAACCGAACTTTTTTTAATACTTTCCCATTCAACCGAACTTTTCTTTAATACTTTCCCATTCGACCGAACTTTTCTTTAATACTTTCCCATTCGACCGAACTTTTCTTTAATACTTTCCCATTCGACCGAACTTTTTTTAATACTTTCCCATTCGACCGAACTTTTCTTTAATACTTTCCCATTCGACCGAACTTTTTTTTAATACTTTCCCATTCGACCGAACTTTTCTTTAATACTTTCCCATTCGACCGAACTTTTTTTTTAATACTTTCCCATTCGACCGAACTTTTTTTTAATACTTTCCCATTCGACCGAACTTTTCTTTAATACTTTCCCATTCGACCGAACTTTTCTTTAATACTTTCCCATTCGACCGAACTTTTCTTTAATACTTTCCCATTCGACAGAACTTTTTTTTAATACTTTCCCATTCGACCGAACTTTTTTTAATACTTTCCCATTCAACCGAACTTTTCTTTAATACTTTCCCATTCGACCGAACTTTTCTTTAATACTTTCCCATTCGACCGAACTTTTCTTTAATACTTTCCCATTCGACCGAACTTTTTTCAATACTTTCCCATTCGACCGAACTTTTTTAATACTTTCCAATTCGACCGAACTTTTTTTAATACTTTCCCATTCGACCGAACTTTTCTTTAATACTTTCCCATTCGACCGAACTTTTTTTCAATACTTTCCCATTCGACCGAACTTTTATTTAATACTTTCCCATTCGACCGAACTTTTTTAATACTTTCCCATTCGACCGAACTTTTTTTTAAATCTTTCCCATTCGACCGAACTTTTTTTTAATACTTTCCCATTCGACCGAACTTTTTTTAATACTTTCCCATTCAACCGAACTTTTTTTAATACTTTCCCATTCAACCGAACTTTTCTTTAATACTTTCCCATTCGACCGAACTTTTTTAATACTTTCCCATTCGACCAAACTTTTCTTTAATACTTTCCCATTCGACCGAACTTTTCTTTAATACTTTCCCATTCGACCGAACTTTTCTTCAATACTTTCCCATTCGACCGAACTTTTTTTTAATACTTTCCCATTCGACCGAACTTTTCTTTAATACTTTCCCATTCGACCGAACTTTTTTTAATACTTTCCCATTCGACCGAATTTTTTTAACTTTCCCATTCGACCGAACCTTTTTAATACTTTCCCATTCGACCGAACTTTTCTTTAATACTTTCCCATTCGACCGAACTTTTTTCAATACTTTCCCACTCGACCGAACTTTTTTAATACTTTCCAATTCGACCGAACTTTTTTTAATACTTTCCCATTCGACCGAACTTTTCTTTAATACTTTCCCATTCGACCGAACTTTTTTTCAATACTTTCCCATTCGACCGAACTTTTCTTTAATACTTTCCCATTCGACCGAACTTTTCTTTAATACTTTCCCATTCGACCGAACTTTTTTTAAAACTTTCCCATTCGACCGAACTTTTCTTTAATACTTTCCCATTTGACCGAACTTTTCTTTAATACTTTCCCATTCGACCGAACTTTTTTAATACTTTCCCATTCGACCGAACTTTTTTTTAAATCTTTCCCATTCGACCGAACTTTTTTTTAATACTTTCCCATTCGACCGAACTTTTCTTTAATACTTTCCCATTCGACAGAACTTTTTTTTAATACTTTCCCATTCGACCGAACTTTTCTTTAATACTTTCCCATTCGACCGAACTTTTCTTTAATACTTTCCCATTCGACCGAACTTTTTTTTAATACTTTCCCATTCGACCGAACTTTTCTTTAATACTTTCCCATTCGACAGAACTTTTTTTTAATACTTTCCCATTCGACCGAACTTTTTTTAATACTTTCCCATTCAACCGAACTTTTCTTTAATACTTTCCCATTCGACCGAACTTTTCTTTAATACTTTCCCATTCGACCGAACTTTTCTTTAATACTTTCCCATTCGACCGAACTTTTTTCAATACTTTCCCATTCGACCGAACTTTTTTAATACTTTCCCATTCGACCGAACTTTTTTTTAATAATTTCCCATTCGACCGAACTTTTCTTTAATACTTTCCCATTCGACCGAACTTTTTTTAAAACTTTCCCATTCGACCGAACTTTTCTTTAATACTTTCCCATTTGACCGAACTTTTCTTTAATACTTTCCCATTCGACCGAACTTTTTTAATACTTTCCCATTCGACCGAACTTTTTTTTAAATCTTTCCCATTCGACCGAACTTTTTTTTAATACTTTCCCATTCGACCGAACTTTTCTTTAATACTTTCCCATTCGACAGAACTTTTTTTTAATACTTTCCCATTCGACCGAACTTTTTTTAATACTTTCCCATTCAACCGAACTTTTCTTTAATACTTTCCCATTCGACCGAACTTTTCTTTAATACTTTCCCATTCGACCGAACTTTTCTTTAATACTTTCCCATTCGACCGAACTTTTTTCAATACTTTCCCATTCGACCGAACTTTTTTAATACTTTCCAATTCGACCGAACTTTTTTTAATACTTTCCCATTCGACCGAACTTTTCTTTAATACTTTCCCATTCGACCGAACCTTTTTAATACTTTCCCATTCGACCGAACTTTTCTTTAATACTTTCCCATTCGACCGAACTTTTTTTTAATAATTTCCCATTCGACCGAACTTTTCTTTAATACTTTCCCATTCGACCGAACTTTTTTTAATACTTTCCCATTCGACCGAACTTTTCTTTAATACTTTCCCATTTGACCGAACTTTTCTTTAATACTTTCCCATTCGACCGAACTTTTTTAATACTTTCCCATTCGACCGAACTTTTCTTTAATACTTTCCCATTCGACCGAACTTTTTTTAATACTTTCCCATTCGACCGAATTTTTTTTAACTTTCCCATTCGACCGAACCTTTTTAATACTTTCCCATTCGACCGAACTTTTCTTTAATACTTTCCCATTCGACCGAACTTTTCTTTAATACTTTCCCATTCGACCGAACTTTTCTTTAATACTTTCCCATTCGACCGAACTTTTCTTTAATACTTTCCCATTCGACCGAACTTTTTTTAATACTTTCCCATTCGACCGAACTTTTCTTTAATACTTTCCCATTCGACCGAACTTTTTTTAATACTTTCCCATTCGACCGAACTTTTTTTAATACTTTCCCATTCGACCGAACTTTTCTTTAATACTTTCCCATTCGACCGAACTTTTTTTAATACTTTCCCATTCGACCGAATTTTTTTTAACTTTCCCATTCGACCGAACCTTTTTAATACTTTCCCATTCGACCGAACTTTTCTTTAATACTTTCCCATTCGACCGAACTTTTCTTTAATACTTTCCCATTCGACCGAACTTTTCTTTAATACTTTCCCATTCGACCGAACTTTTTTTTAATACTTTCCCATTCGACCGAACTTTTCTTTAATACTTTCCCATTCGACCGAACTTTTTTTTACTTTCCCATTCGACCGAACTTTTCTTTAATACTTTCCCATTCGACCGAACTTTTTTTTAATACTTTCCCATTCGACCGAACTTTTCTTTAATACTTTCCCATTCGACCGAACTTTTCTTTAATACTTTCCCATTCGACCGAACTTTTTTTCAATACTTTCCCATTCGACCGAACTTTTCTTTAATACTTTCCCATTCGACCGAACTTTTTTTCAATACTTTCCCATTGGACCGAACTTTTCTTTAATACTTTCCCATTCGACCGAACTTTTTTTTTAATAATTTCCCATTCGACCGAACTTTTCTTTAATACTTTCCCATTCGACCGAACTTTTTTTAATACTTTCCCATTCGACCGAACTTTTCTTTAATACTTTCCCATTCGACCGAACTTTTTTTAATACTTTCCCATTCGACCGAACTTTTCTTTAATACTTTCCCATTCGACCGAACTTTTCTTTAATACTTTCCCATTCGACCGAACTTTTTTTAATACTTTCCCATTCGACCGAACTTTTCTTTAATACTTTCCCATTCGACCGAACTTTTTTTAATACTTTCCCATTCGACCGAACTTTTCTTTAATACTTTCCCATTCGACCGAACTTTTCTTTAATACTTTCCCATTCGACCGAACTTTTTTTTAATACTTTCCCATTCGACCGAATTTTTTTTAACTTTCCCATTCGACCGAACCTTTTTAATACTTTCCCATTCGACCGAACTTTTCTTTAATACTTTCCCATTCGACCGAACTTTTCTTTAATACTTTCCCATTCGACCGAACTTTTCTTTAATACTTTCCCATTCGACCGAACTTTTTTTTAATACTTTCCCATTCGACCGAACTTTTCTTTAATACTTTCCCATTCGACCGAACTTTTTTTAATACTTTCCCATTCGACCGAACTTTTCTTTAATACTTTCCCATTCGACCGAACTTTTTTTTAATACTTTCCCATTCGACCGAACTTTTTTTTAATACTTTCCCATTCGACCGAACTTTTTTTTTATACTTTCCCATTCGACCGAACTTTTTAATACTTTCCCATTCGACCGAACTTTTTTTAATACTTTCCCATTCGACCGAACTTTTTTAATACTTTCCCATTCGACCGAAATTTTTTTTAATACTTTCCCATTCGACCGAACTTTTTTTAACTTTCCCATTCGACCGAACTTTTTTTAATACTTTCCCATTCAACCGAACTTTTCTTTAATACTTTCCCATTCGACCGAACTTTTCTTTAATACTTTCCCATTCGACCGAACTTTTCTTTAATACTTTCCCATTCGACCGAACTTTTTTTCAATACTTTCCCATTCGACCGAACTTTTCTTTAATACTTTCCCATTCGACCGAACTTTTCTTTAATACTTTCCCATTCGACCGAACTTTTTTTCAATACTTTCCCATTGGACCGAACTTTTCTTTAATACTTTCCCATTCGACCGAACTTTTTTTTAATAATTTCCCATTCGACCGAACTTTTCTTTAATACTTTCCCATTCGACCGAACTTTTTTTAATACTTTCCCATTCGACCGAACTTTTCTTTAATACTTTCCCATTCGACCGAACTTTTTTTAATACTTTCCCATTCGACCGAACTTTTCTTTAATACTTTCCCATTCGACCGAACTTTTCTTTAATACTTTCCCATTCGACCGAACTTTTTTTAATACTTTCCCATTCGACCGAATTTTTTTTAACTTTCCCATTCGACCGAACCTTTTTAATACTTTCCCATTCGACCGAACTTTTCTTTAATACTTTCCCATTCGACCGAACTTTTCTTTAATACTTTCCCATTCGACCGAACTTTTCTTTAATACTTTCCCATTCGACCGAACTTTTTTTTAATACTTTCCCATTCGACCGAACTTTTCTTTAATACTTTCCCATTCGACCGAACTTTTTTTAATACTTTCCCATTCGACCGAACTTTTCTTTAATACTTTCCCATTCGACCGAACTTTTTTTTAATACTTTCCCATTCGACCGAACTTTTTTTTTAATACTTTCCCATTCGACCGAACTTTTTTTTAATACTTTCCCATTCGACCGAACTTTTTTAATACTTTCCCATTCGACCGAACTTTTTTTAATACTTTCCCATTCGACCGAACTTTTTTAATACTTTCCCATTCGACCGAAATTTTTTTTAATACTTTCCCATTCGACCGAACTTTTTTTTAATACTTTCCCATTCGACCGAACTTTTTTTTAATACTTTCCCATTCGACCGAATTTTTTTTAACTTTCCCATTCGACCGAACCTTTTTAATACTTTCCCATTCGACCGAACTTTTCTTTAATACTTTCCCATTCGACCGAACTTTTCTTTAATACTTTCCCATTCGACCGAACTTTTCTTTAATACTTTCCCATTCGACCGAACTTTTTTTTAATACTTTCCCATTCGACCGAACTTTTTTTTAATACTTTCCCATTCGACCGAACTTTTCTTTAATACTTTCCCATTCGACCGAACTTTTTTTTTAATACTTTCCCATTCAACCGAACTTTTATTAATACTTTCCCATTCAACCGAACTTTTATTAATACTTTCCCATTCAACCGAACTTTTTTAATACTTTCCCATTCGACCGAACTTTTTTTTAATACTTTCCCATTCAACCGAACTTTTATTAATACTTTCCCATTCAACCGAACTTTTATTAATACTTTCCCATTCGACCGAACTTTTTTAACTTTCCCATTCGACCGAACTTTTCTTTAATACTTTCCCATTCGACCGAACTTTTCTTTAATACTTTCCCATTCGACCGAACTTTTGTTTAATACTTTCCCATTCGACCGAACTTTTTTTAATACTTTCCCATTCGACCGAACTTTTTTAATACTTTCCCATTCGACCGAACTTTTTTTTAAATCTTTCCCATTCGACCGAACTTTTTTTAATACTTTCCCATTCAACCGAACTTTTCTTTAATACTTTCCCATTCGACCGAACTTTTTAAATACTTTCCCATTCGACCGAACTTTTCTTTAATACTTTCCCATTCGACCGAACTTTTCTTTAATACTTTCCAATTCGACCGAACTTTTTTAATACTTTCCCATTCGACCGAACTTTTCTTTAATACTTTCCCATTCGACCGAACTTTTTTTTAATACTTTCCCATTTGGCCGAACTTTTTTTTAATACTTTCCCATTCGACCGAACTTTTTTAACTTTCCCATTCGACCGAACTTTTCTTTAATACTTTCCCATTCGACCGAACTTTTCTTTAATACTTTCCCATTCGACCGAACTTTTCTTTAATACTTTCCCATTCGACCGAACTTTTCTTTAATACTTTCCCATTCGACCGAACTTTTCTTTAATACTTTCCCATTCGACCGAACTTTTCTTTAATACTTTCCCATTCGACCGAACTTTTTATTAATACTTTCCCATTCGACCGAACTTTTTTTTAATACTTTCCCATTCAACCGAACTTTTATTAATACTTTCCCATTCAACCGAACTTTTGTTTAATACTTTCCCATTCGACCGAACTTTTTTTAATACTTTCCCATTCGACCGAACTTTTTTAATACTTTCCCATTCGACCGAACTTTTTTTAAATCTTTCCCATTCGACCGAACTTTTTTTAATACTTTCCCATTCAACCGAACTTTTCTTTAATACTTTCCCATTCGACCGAACTTTTTAAATACTTTCCCATTCGACCGAACTTTTCTTTAATACTTTCCCATTCGACCGAACTTTTCTTTAATACTTTCCAATTCGACCGAACTTTTTTAATACTTTCCCATTCGACCGAACTTTTATTTAATACTTTCCCATTCGACCGAACTTTTCTTTAATACTTTCCCATTCGACGGAACTTTTTTTAATACTTTCCCATTCGACCGAACTTTTTTTTAATACTTTCCCATTCAACCGAACTTTTATTAATACTTTCCCATTCAACCGAATTTTTTTTCAATACTTTCCCATTCGACCGAACTTTTATTTAATACTTTCCCATTCGACCGAACTTTTATTTAATACTTTCCCATTCGACCGAACTTTTCTTTAATACTTTCCCATTCGACCGAACTTTTCTTTAATACTTTCCCATTCGACCGAACTTTTTTTAATACTTTCCCATTCAACCGAACTTTTATTAATACTTTCCCATTCAACCGAACTTTTATTAATACTTTCCCATTCAACCGAACTTTTATTAATACTTTCCCATTCAACCGAATTTTTTTTCAATACTTTCCCATTCGACCGAACTTTTTTTTAATACTTTCCCATTCGACCGAACTTTTTTAATACTTTCCCATTCGACCGAACTTTTCTTTAATACTTTCCCATTCGACCGAACTTTTTTTAATACTTTCCCATTCGACCGAACTTTTCTTTAATACTTTCCCATTCGACCGAACTTTTCTTTAATACTTTCCCATTCGACCGAACTTTTCTTTAATACTTTCCCATTCGACCGAACTTTTCTTTAATACTTTCCCATTTGACCGAACTTTTCTTTAATACTTTCCCATTCGACCGAACTTTTCTTTAATACTTTCCCATTCGACCGAACTTTTCTTTAATACTTTCCCATTCGACCGAACTTTTCTTTAATACTTTCCCATTCGACCGAACTTTTTTTTAATACTTTCCCATTCAACCGAACTTTTATTAATACTTTCCCATTCAACCGAACTTTTATTAATACTTTCCCATTCAACCGAATTTTTTTTCAATACTTTCCCATTCGACCGAACTTTTTTTTAATACTTTCCCATTCGACCGAACTTTTTTTAATACTTTCCCATTCAACCGAACTTTTCTTTAATACTTTCCCATTCGACCGAACTTTTCTTTAATACTTTCCCATTCGACCGAACTTTTCTTTAATACTTTCCCATTCAACCGAACTTTTATTAATACTTTCCCATTCAACCGAATTTTTTTTCAATACTTTCCCATTCGACCGAACTTTTTTTTAATACTTTCCCATTCGACCGAACTTTTCTTTAATACTTTCCCATTCGACCGAACTTTTTTTAATACTTTCCCATTCAACCGAACTTTTCTTTAATACTTTCCCATTCGACCGAACTTTTCTTTAATACTTTCCCATTCGACCGAACTTTTCTTTAATACTTTCCCATTCGACCGAACTTTTCTTTAATACTTTCCCATTCGACCGAACTTTTCTTTAATACTTTCCCATTCGACCGAACTTTTCTTTAATACTTTCCCATTCGACCGAACTTTTCTTTAATACTTTCCCATTCGACCGAATTTTTTTTCAATACTTTCCCATTCGACCGAATTTTTTTTCAATACTTTCCCATTCGACCGAACTTTTCTTAATACTTTCCCATTCGACCGAACTTTTCTTTAATACTTTCCCATTCGACCGAACTTTTTTTAATACTTTCCCATTCGACCGAACTTTTCTTTAATACTTTCCCATTCGACCGAACTTTTCTTTAATAATTTCCCATTCGACCGAACTTTTTTTAATTTCCCATTCGACCGAACTTTTCTTTAATACTTTCCCATTCGACCGAACTTTTCTTTAATACTTTCCCATTCGACCGAACTTTTCTTTAATACTTTCCCATTCGACCGAACTTTTCTTTAATACTTTCCCATTTGACCGAACTTTTCTTTAATACTTTCCCATTCGACCGAACTTTTTTAATACTTTCCCATTCGACCGAACTTTTCTTTAATACTTTCCCATTCGACCGAACTTTTTTTAATATTTTCCCATTCGACCGAACTTTTTTAATACTTTCCCATTCGACCGAACCCTTTTAATACTTTCCCATTCGACCGAACTTTTCTTTAATACTTTCCCATTCGACCGAACTTTTTTTTAATACTTTCCCATTCGGCCGAACTTTTTTTTAATACTTTCCCATTCGACCGAACTTTTCTTTAATACTTTCCCATTCGACCGAACTTTTTTTAATACTTTCCCATTCGACCGAACTTTTTTTTAATACTTTCCCATTCGACCGAATTTTTTTAATACTTTCCCATTCGACCGAACTTTTTTTCAATACTTTCCCATTCGACCGAACTTTTCTTTAATACTTTCCCATTCGACCGAACTTTTTTCAATACTTTCCCATTCGACCGAACTTTTTTAATACTTTCCCATTCGACCGAACTTTTCTTTAATACTTTCCCATTCGACCGAACTTTTATTTAATACTTTCCCATTCGACCGAACTTTTCTTTAATACTTTCCCATTCGACCGAACTTTTCTTTAATACTTTCCCATTCGACCGAACTTTTCTTTAATACTTTCCCATTCGACCGAACTTTTCTTTAATACTTTCCCATTCGACCGAACTTTTCTTTAATACTTTCCCATTCGACCGAACTTTTTATTAATACTTTCCCATTCGACCGAACTTTTTTTTAATACTTTCCCATTCAACCGAACTTTTATTAATACTTTCCCATTCAACCGAACTTTTATTAATACTTTCCCATTCGACCGAACTTTTTTAACTTTCCCATTCGACCGAACTTTTCTTTAATACTTTCCCATTCGACCGAACTTTTCTTTAATACTTTCCCATTCGACCGAACTTTTGTTTAATACTTTCCCATTCGACCGAACTTTTTTTAATACTTTCCCATTCGACCGAACTTTTTTAATACTTTCCCATTCGACCGAACTTTTTTTTAAATCTTTCCCATTCGACCGAACTTTTTTTAATACTTTCCCATTCAACCGAACTTTTTTTAATACTTTCCCATTCAACCGAACTTTTCTTTAATACTTTCCCATTCGACCGAACTTTTCTTTAATACTTTCCCATTCGACCGAACTTTTCTTTAATACTTTCCCATTCGACCGAACTTTTTTTAATACTTTCCCATTCGACCGAACTTTTCTTTAATACTTTCCCATTCGACCGAACTTTTTTTTAATACTTTCCCATTCGACCGAACTTTTCTTTAATACTTTCCCATTCGACCGAACTTTTTTTTAATACTTTCCCATTCGACCGAACTTTTTTTAATACTTTCCCATTCGACCGAACTTTTCTTTAATACTTTCCCATTCGACCGAACTTTTCTTTAATACTTTCCCATTCGACCGAACTTTTCTTTAATACTTTCCCATTCGACAGAACTTTTTTTTAATACTTTCCCATTCGACCGAACTTTTTTTAATACTTTCCCATTCAACCGAACTTTTCTTTAATACTTTCCCATTCGACCGAACTTTTCTTTAATACTTTCCCATTCGACCGAACTTTTCTTTAATACTTTCCCATTCGACCGAACTTTTTTCAATACTTTCCCATTCGACCGAACTTTTTTAATACTTTCCAATTCGACCGAACTTTTTTTAATACTTTCCCATTCGACCGAACTTTTCTTTAATACTTTCCCATTCGACCGAACTTTTTTCAATACTTTCCCATTCGACCGAACTTTTATTTAATACTTTCCCATTCGACCGAACTTTTTTTTAATAATTTCCCATTCGACCGAACTTTTCTTTAATACTTTCCCATTCGACCGAACTTTTTTTAATACTTTCCCATTCGACCGAACTTTTCTTTAATACTTTCCCATTTGACCGAACTTTTCTTTAATACTTTCCCATTCGACCGAACTTTTTTAATACTTTCCCATTCGACCGAACTTTTTTTAAATCTTTCCCATTCGACCGAACTTTTTTTTAATACTTTCCCATTCGACCGAACTTTTTTTAATACTTTCCCATTCAACCGAACTTTTTTTAATACTTTCCCATTCAACCGAACTTTTCTTTAATACTTTCCCATTCGACCGAACTTTTTTAATACTTTCCCATTCGACCAAACTTTTCTTTAATACTTTCCCATTCGACCGAACTTTTCTTTAATACTTTCCCATTCGACCGAACTTTTCTTTAATACTTTCCCATTCGACCGAACTTTTTTTTAATACTTTCCCATTCGACCGAACTTTTCTTTAATACTTTCCCATTCGACCGAACTTTTTTTAATACTTTCCCATTCGACCGAATTTTTTTTAACTTTCCCATTCGACCGAACCTTTTTAATACTTTCCCATTCGACCGAACTTTTTTTTAAATCTTTCCCATTCGACCGAACTTTTTTTTAATACTTTCCCATTCGACCGAACTTTTCTTTAATACTTTCCCATTCGACAGAACTTTTTTTTAATACTTTCCCATTCGACCGAACTTTTTTTAATACTTTCCCATTCAACCGAACTTTTCTTTAATACTTTCCCATTCGACCGAACTTTTCTTTAATACTTTCCCATTCGACCGAACTTTTCTTTAATACTTTCCCATTCGACCGAACTTTTGTTTAATACTTTCCCATTCGACCGAACTTTTTTTAATACTTTCCCATTCGACCGAACTTTTTTAATACTTTCCCATTCGACCGAACTTTTTTTTAAATCTTTCCCATTCGACCGAACTTTTTTTAATACTTTCCCATTCGACCGAACTTTTTTTAATACTTTCCCATTCAACCGAACTTTTTTTAATACTTTCCCATTCAACCGAACTTTTCTTTAATACTTTCCCATTCGACCGAACTTTTCTTTAATACTTTCCCATTCGACCGAACTTTTCTTTAATACTTTCCCATTCGACCGAACTTTTTTTAATACTTTCCCATTCGACCGAACTTTTCTTTAATACTTTCCCATTCGACCGAACTTTTTTTTAATACTTTCCCATTCGACCGAACTTTTCTTTAATACTTTCCCATTCGACCGAACTTTTTTTTTAATACTTTCCCATTCGACCGAACTTTTTTTTAATACTTTCCCATTCGACCGAACTTTTCTTTAATACTTTCCCATTCGACCGAACTTTTCTTTAATACTTTCCCATTCGACCGAACTTTTCTTTAATACTTTCCCATTCGACAGAACTTTTTTTTAATACTTTCCCATTCGACCGAACTTTTTTTAATACTTTCCCATTCAACCGAACTTTTCTTTAATACTTTCCCATTCGACCGAACTTTTCTTTAATACTTTCCCATTCGACCGAACTTTTCTTTAATACTTTCCCATTCGACCGAACTTTTTTCAATACTTTCCCATTCGACCGAACTTTTTTAATACTTTCCAATTCGACCGAACTTTTTTTAATACTTTCCCATTCGACCGAACTTTTCTTTAATACTTTCCCATTCGACCGAACTTTTTTTCAATACTTTCCCATTCGACCGAACTTTTATTTAATACTTTCCCATTCGACCGAACTTTTTTATACTTTCCCATTCGACCGAACTTTTTTTTAAATCTTTCCCATTCGACCGAACTTTTTTTTAATACTTTCCCATTCGACCGAACTTTTTTTAATACTTTCCCATTCAACCGAACTTTTTTTAATACTTTCCCATTCAACCGAACTTTTCTTTAATACTTTCCCATTCGACCGAACTTTTTTAATACTTTCCCATTCGACCAAACTTTTCTTTAATACTTTCCCATTCGACCGAACTTTTCTTTAATACTTTCCCATTCGACCGAACTTTTCTTCAATACTTTCCCATTCGACCGAACTTTTTTTTAATACTTTCCCATTCGACCGAACTTTTCTTTAATACTTTCCCATTCGACCGAACTTTTTTTAATACTTTCCCATTCGACCGAATTTTTTTTAACTTTCCCATTCGACCGAACCTTTTTAATACTTTCCCATTCGACCGAACTTTTCTTTAATACTTTCCCATTCGACCGAACTTTTTTCAATACTTTCCCACTCGACCGAACTTTTTTAATACTTTCCAATTCGACCGAACTTTTTTTAATACTTTCCCATTCGACCGAACTTTTCTTTAATACTTTCCCATTCGACCGAACTTTTTTTCAATACTTTCCCATTCGACCGAACTTTTCTTTAATACTTTCCCATTCGACCGAACTTTTCTTTAATACTTTCCCATTCGACCGAACTTTTTTTAAAACTTTCCCATTCGACCGAACTTTTCTTTAATACTTTCCCATTTGACCGAACTTTTCTTTAATACTTTCCCATTCGACCGAACTTTTTTAATACTTTCCCATTCGACCGAACTTTTTTTTAAATCTTTCCCATTCGACCGAACTTTTTTTTAATACTTTCCCATTCGACCGAACTTTTCTTTAATACTTTCCCATTCGACAGAACTTTTTTTTAATACTTTCCCATTCGACCGAACTTTTTTTAATACTTTCCCATTCAACCGAACTTTTCTTTAATACTTTCCCATTCGACCGAACTTTTCTTTAATACTTTCCCATTCGACCGAACTTTTCTTTAATACTTTCCCATTCGACCGAACTTTTTTCAATACTTTCCCATTCGACCGAACTTTTTTAATACTTTCCCATTCGACCGAACTTTTTTTTAATAATTTCCCATTCGACCGAACTTTTCTTTAATACTTTCCCATTCGACCGAACTTTTTTTAAAACTTTCCCATTCGACCGAACTTTTCTTTAATACTTTCCCATTTGACCGAACTTTTCTTTAATACTTTCCCATTTGACCGAACTTTTCTTTAATACTTTCCCATTCGACCGAACTTTTTTAATACTTTCCCATTCGACCGAACTTTTTTTTAAATCTTTCCCATTCGACCGAACTTTTTTTAATACTTTCCCATTCGACCGAACTTTTCTTTAATACTTTCCCATTCGACCGAACTTTTCTTTAATACTTTCCCATTCGACCGAACTTTTCTTTAATACTTTCCCATTCGACCGAACTTTTCTTTAATACTTTCCCATTTGACCGAACTTTTCTTTAATACTTTCCCATTCGACCGAACTTTTTTAATACTTTCCCATTCGACCGAACTTTTCTTTAATACTTTCCCATTCGACCGAACTTTTTTTAATACTTTCCCATTCGACCGAATTTTTTTTAACTTTCCCATTCGACCGAACCTTTTTAATACTTTCCCATTCGACCGAACTTTTCTTTAATACTTTCCCATTCGACCGAACTTTTTTCAATACTTTCCCACTCGACCGAACTTTTTTAATACTTTCCAATTCGACCGAACTTTTTTTAATACTTTCCCATTCGACCGAACTTTTCTTTAATACTTTCCCATTCGACCGAACTTTTTTTCAATACTTTCCCATTCGACCGAACTTTTCTTTAATACTTTCCCATTCGACCGAACTTTTTTTTAAATCTTTCCCATTCGACCGAACTTTTTTTTAATACTTTCCCATTCGACCGAACTTTTCTTTAATACTTTCCCATTCGACAGAACTTTTTTTTAATACTTTCCCATTCGACCGAACTTTTTTTAATACTTTCCCATTCAACCGAACTTTTCTTTAATACTTTCCCATTCGACCGAACTTTTCTTTAATACTTTCCCATTCGACCGAACTTTTCTTTAATACTTTCCCATTCGACCGAACTTTTGTTTAATACTTTCCCATTCGACCGAACTTTTTTTAATACTTTCCCATTCGACCGAACTTTTTTAATACTTTCCCATTCGACCGAACTTTTTTTTAAATCTTTCCCATTCGACCGAACTTTTTTTTAATACTTTCCCATTCGACCGAACTTTTTTTAATACTTTCCCATTCAACCGAACTTTTTTTAATACTTTCCCATTCAACCGAACTTTTCTTTAATACTTTCCCATTCGACCGAACTTTTCTTTAATACTTTCCCATTCGACCGAACTTTTCTTTAATACTTTCCCATTCGACCGAACTTTTTTTAATACTTTCCCATTCGACCGAACTTTTCTTTAATACTTTCCCATTCGACCGAACTTTTTTTTAATACTTTCCCATTCGACCGAACTTTTCTTTAATACTTTCCCATTCGACCGAACTTTTTTTTTAATACTTTCCCATTCGACCGAACTTTTTTTTAATACTTTCCCATTCGACCGAACTTTTCTTTAATACTTTCCCATTCGACCGAACTTTTCTTTAATACTTTCCCATTCGACAGAACTTTTTTTTAATACTTTCCCATTCGACCGAACTTTTTTTAATACTTTCCCATTCAACCGAACTTTTCTTTAATACTTTCCCATTCGACCGAACTTTTCTTTAATACTTTCCCATTCGACCGAACTTTTCTTTAATACTTTCCCATTCGACCGAACTTTTTTCAATACTTTCCCATTCGACCGAACTTTTTTAATACTTTCCAATTCGACCGAACTTTTTTTAATACTTTCCCATTCGACCGAACTTTTCTTTAATACTTTCCCATTCGACCGAACTTTTTTTCAATACTTTCCCATTCGACCGAACTTTTATTTAATACTTTCCCATTCGACCGAACTTTTTTAATACTTTCCCATTCGACCGAACTTTTTTTTAAATCTTTCCCATTCGACCGAACTTTTTTTTAATACTTTCCCATTCGACCGAACTTTTTTTAATACTTTCCCATTCAACCGAACTTTTTTTAATACTTTCCCATTCAACCGAACTTTTCTTTAATACTTTCCCATTCGACCGAACTTTTTTAATACTTTCCCATTCGACCAAACTTTTCTTTAATACTTTCCCATTCGACCGAACTTTTCTTTAATACTTTCCCATTCGACCGAACTTTTCTTCAATACTTTCCCATTCGACCGAACTTTTTTTTAATACTTTCCCATTCGACCGAACTTTTCTTTAATACTTTCCCATTCGACCGAACTTTTTTTAATACTTTCCCATTCGACCGAATTTTTTTAACTTTCCCATTCGACCGAACCTTTTTAATACTTTCCCATTCGACCGAACTTTTCTTTAATACTTTCCCATTCGACCGAACTTTTTTCAATACTTTCCCACTCGACCGAACTTTTTTAATACTTTCCAATTCGACCGAACTTTTTTTAATACTTTCCCATTCGACCGAACTTTTCTTTAATACTTTCCCATTCGACCGAACTTTTTTTCAATACTTTCCCATTCGACCGAACTTTTCTTTAATACTTTCCCATTCGACCGAACTTTTCTTTAATACTTTCCCATTCGACCGAACTTTTTTTAAAACTTTCCCATTCGACCGAACTTTTCTTTAATACTTTCCCATTTGACCGAACTTTTCTTTAATACTTTCCCATTCGACCGAACTTTTTTAATACTTTCCCATTCGACCGAACTTTTTTTTAAATCTTTCCCATTCGACCGAACTTTTTTTTAATACTTTCCCATTCGACCGAACTTTTCTTTAATACTTTCCCATTCGACAGAACTTTTTTTTAATACTTTCCCATTCGACCGAACTTTTTTTAATACTTTCCCATTCAACCGAACTTTTCTTTAATACTTTCCCATTCGACCGAACTTTTCTTTAATACTTTCCCATTCGACCGAACTTTTCTTTAATACTTTCCCATTCGACCGAACTTTTTTCAATACTTTCCCATTCGACCGAACTTTTTTAATACTTTCCCATTCGACCGAACTTTTTTTTAATAATTTCCCATTCGACCGAACTTTTCTTTAATACTTTCCCATTCGACCGAACTTTTCTTTAATACTTTCCCATTCGACCGAACTTTTCTTTAATACTTTCCCATTCGACCGAACTTTTCTTTAATACTTTCCCATTCGACCGAACTTTTCTTTAATACTTTCCCATTCGACCGAATTTTTTTTCAATACTTTCCCATTCGACCGAATTTTTTTTCAATACTTTCCCATTCGACCGAACTTTTCTTAATACTTTCCCATTCGACCGAACTTTTCTTTAATACTTTCCCATTCGACCGAACTTTTTTTAATACTTTCCCATTCGACCGAACTTTTCTTTAATACTTTCCCATTCGACCGAACTTTTCTTTAATAATTTCCCATTCGACCGAACTTTTTTTAATTTCCCATTCGACCGAACTTTTCTTTAATACTTTCCCATTCGACCGAACTTTTCTTTAATACTTTCCCATTCGACCGAACTTTTCTTTAATACTTTCCCATTCGACCGAACTTTTCTTTAATACTTTCCCATTTGACCGAACTTTTCTTTAATACTTTCCCATTCGACCGAACTTTTTTAATACTTTCCCATTCGACCGAACTTTTCTTTAATACTTTCCCATTCGACCGAACTTTTTTTAATACTTTCCCATTCGACCGAACCCTTTTAATACTTTCCCATTCGACCGAACTTTTCTTTAATACTTTCCCATTCGACCGAACTTTTTTTTAATACTTTCCCATTCGGCCGAACTTTTTTTTAATACTTTCCCATTCGACCGAACTTTTCTTTAATACTTTCCCATTCGACCGAACTTTTTTTAATACTTTCCCATTCGACCGAACTTTTTTTTAATACTTTCCCATTCGACCGAATTTTTTTAATACTTTCCCATTCGACCGAACTTTTTTTCAATACTTTCCCATTCGACCGAACTTTTCTTTAATACTTTCCCATTCGACCGAACTTTTTTCAATACTTTCCCATTCGACCGAACTTTTTTAATACTTTCCCATTCGACCGAACTTTTCTTTAATACTTTCCCATTCGACCGAACTTTTATTTAATACTTTCCCATTCGACCGAACTTTTCTTTAATACTTTCCCATTCGACCGAACTTTTCTTTAATACTTTCCCATTCGACCGAACTTTTCTTTAATACTTTCCCATTCGACCGAACTTTTCTTTAATACTTTCCCATTCGACCGAACTTTTCTTTAATACTTTCCCATTCGACCGAACTTTTTATTAATACTTTCCCATTCGACCGAACTTTTTTTTAATACTTTCCCATTCAACCGAACTTTTATTAATACTTTCCCATTCAACCGAACTTTTATTAATACTTTCCCATTCGACCGAACTTTTTTAACTTTCCCATTCGACCGAACTTTTCTTTAATACTTTCCCATTCGACCGAACTTTTCTTTAATACTTTCCCATTCGACCGAACTTTTGTTTAATACTTTCCCATTCGACCGAACTTTTTTTAATACTTTCCCATTCGACCGAACTTTTTTAATACTTTCCCATTCGACCGAACTTTTTTTTAAATCTTTCCCATTCGACCGAACTTTTTTTAATACTTTCCCATTCAACCGAACTTTTTTTAATACTTTCCCATTCAACCGAACTTTTCTTTAATACTTTCCCATTCGACCGAACTTTTCTTTAATACTTTCCCATTCGACCGAACTTTTCTTTAATACTTTCCCATTCGACCGAACTTTTTTTAATACTTTCCCATTCGACCGAACTTTTCTTTAATACTTTCCCATTCGACCGAACTTTTTTTTAATACTTTCCCATTCGACCGAACTTTTCTTTAATACTTTCCCATTCGACCGAACTTTTTTTTAATACTTTCCCATTCGACCGAACTTTTTTTAATACTTTCCCATTCGACCGAACTTTTCTTTAATACTTTCCCATTCGACCGAACTTTTCTTTAATACTTTCCCATTCGACCGAACTTTTCTTTAATACTTTCCCATTCGACAGAACTTTTTTTTAATACTTTCCCATTCGACCGAACTTTTTTTAATACTTTCCCATTCAACCGAACTTTTCTTTAATACTTTCCCATTCGACCGAACTTTTCTTTAATACTTTCCCATTCGACCGAACTTTTCTTTAATACTTTCCCATTCGACCGAACTTTTTTCAATACTTTCCCATTCGACCGAACTTTTTTAATACTTTCCAATTCGACCGAACTTTTTTTAATACTTTCCCATTCGACCGAACTTTTCTTTAATACTTTCCCACTCGACCGAACTTTTTTCAATACTTTCCCATTCGACCGAACTTTTATTTAATACTTTCCCATTCGACCGAACTTTTTTTTAATAATTTCCCATTCGACCGAACTTTTCTTTAATACTTTCCCATTCGACCGAACTTTTTTTAATACTTTCCCATTCGACCGAACTTTTCTTTAATACTTTCCCATTTGACCGAACTTTTCTTTAATACTTTCCCATTCGACCGAACTTTTTTAATACTTTCCCATTCGACCGAACTTTTTTTAAATCTTTCCCATTCGACCGAACTTTTTTTTAATACTTTCCCATTCGACCGAACTTTTTTTAATACTTTCCCATTCAACCGAACTTTTTTTAATACTTTCCCATTCAACCGAACTTTTCTTTAATACTTTCCCATTCGACCGAACTTTTTTAATACTTTCCCATTCGACCAAACTTTTCTTTAATACTTTCCCATTCGACCGAACTTTTCTTTAATACTTTCCCATTCGACCGAACTTTTCTTTAATACTTTCCCATTCGACCGAACTTTTTTTTAATACTTTCCCATTCGACCGAACTTTTCTTTAATACTTTCCCATTCGACCGAACTTTTTTTAATACTTTCCCATTCGACCGAATTTTTTTTAACTTTCCCATTCGACCGAACCTTTTTAATACTTTCCCATTCGACCGAACTTTTCTTTAATACTTTCCCATTCGACCGAACTTTTTTCAATACTTTCCCACTCGACCGAACTTTTTTAATACTTTCCAATTCGACCGAACTTTTTTTAATACTTTCCCATTCGACCGAACTTTTCTTTAATACTTTCCCATTCGACCGAACTTTTTTTCAATACTTTCCCATTCGACCGAACTTTTCTTTAATACTTTCCCATTCGACCGAACTTTTTTTTAAATCTTTCCCATTCGACCGAACTTTTTTTTAATACTTTCCCATTCGACCGAACTTTTCTTTAATACTTTCCCATTCGACAGAACTTTTTTTTAATACTTTCCCATTCGACCGAACTTTTTTTAATACTTTCCCATTCAACCGAACTTTTCTTTAATACTTTCCCATTCGACCGAACTTTTCTTTAATACTTTCCCATTCGACCGAACTTTTCTTTAATACTTTCCCATTCGACCGAACTTTTGTTTAATACTTTCCCATTCGACCGAACTTTTTTTAATACTTTCCCATTCGACCGAACTTTTTTAATACTTTCCCATTCGACCGAACTTTTTTTTAAATCTTTCCCATTCGACCGAACTTTTTTTAATACTTTCCCATTCGACCGAACTTTTTTTAATACTTTCCCATTCAACCGAACTTTTTTTAATACTTTCCCATTCAACCGAACTTTTCTTTAATACTTTCCCATTCGACCGAACTTTTCTTTAATACTTTCCCATTCGACCGAACTTTTCTTTAATACTTTCCCATTCGACCGAACTTTTTTTAATACTTTCCCATTCGACCGAACTTTTCTTTAATACTTTCCCATTCGACCGAACTTTTTTTTAATACTTTCCCATTCGACCGAACTTTTCTTTAATACTTTCCCATTCGACCGAACTTTTTTTTTAATACTTTCCCATTCGACCGAACTTTTTTTTAATACTTTCCCATTCGACCGAACTTTTCTTTAATACTTTCCCATTCGACCGAACTTTTCTTTAATACTTTCCCATTCGACCGAACTTTTCTTTAATACTTTCCCATTCGACAGAACTTTTTTTTAATACTTTCCCATTCGACCGAACTTTTTTTAATACTTTCCCATTCAACCGAACTTTTCTTTAATACTTTCCCATTCGACCGAACTTTTCTTTAATACTTTCCCATTCGACCGAACTTTTCTTTAATACTTTCCCATTCGACCGAACTTTTTTCAATACTTTCCCATTCGACCGAACTTTTTTAATACTTTCCAATTCGACCGAACTTTTTTTAATACTTTCCCATTCGACCGAACTTTTCTTTAATACTTTCCCATTCGACCGAACTTTTTTTCAATACTTTCCCATTCGACCGAACTTTTATTTAATACTTTCCCATTCGACCGAACTTTTTTATACTTTCCCATTCGACCGAACTTTTTTTTAAATCTTTCCCATTCGACCGAACTTTTTTTTAATACTTTCCCATTCGACCGAACTTTTTTTAATACTTTCCCATTCAACCGAACTTTTTTTAATACTTTCCCATTCAACCGAACTTTTCTTTAATACTTTCCCATTCGACCGAACTTTTTTAATACTTTCCCATTCGACCAAACTTTTCTTTAATACTTTCCCATTCGACCGAACTTTTCTTTAATACTTTCCCATTCGACCGAACTTTTCTTCAATACTTTCCCATTCGACCGAACTTTTTTTTTAATACTTTCCCATTCGACCGAACTTTTCTTTAATACTTTCCCATTCGACCGAACTTTTTTTAATACTTTCCCATTCGACCGAACTTTTTTCAATACTTTCCCATTCGACCGAACTTTTTTAATACTTTCCCATTCGACCGAACTTTTTTTTAATAATTTCCCATTCGACCGAACTTTTCTTTAATACTTTCCCATTCGACCGAACTTTTTTTAAAACTTTCCCATTCGACCGAACTTTTCTTTAATACTTTCCCATTTGACCGAACTTTTCTTTAATACTTTCCCATTTGACCGAACTTTTCTTTAATACTTTCCCATTCGACCGAACTTTTTTAATACTTTCCCATTCGACCGAACTTTTTTTTAAATCTTTCCCATTCGACCGAACTTTTTTTAATACTTTCCCATTCGACCGAACTTTTCTTTAATACTTTCCCATTCGACCGAACTTTTCTTTAATACTTTCCCATTCGACCGAACTTTTCTTTAATACTTTCCCATTCGACCGAACTTTTCTTTAATACTTTCCCATTTGACCGAACTTTTCTTTAATACTTTCCCATTCGACCGAACTTTTTTAATACTTTCCCATTCGACCGAACTTTTCTTTAATACTTTCCCATTCGACCGAACTTTTTTTAATACTTTCCCATTCGACCGAATTTTTTTTAACTTTCCCATTCGACCGAACCTTTTTAATACTTTCCCATTCGACCGAACTTTTCTTTAATACTTTCCCATTCGACCGAACTTTTTTCAATACTTTCCCACTCGACCGAACTTTTTTAATACTTTCCAATTCGACCGAACTTTTTTTAATACTTTCCCATTCGACCGAACTTTTCTTTAATACTTTCCCATTCGACCGAACTTTTTTTCAATACTTTCCCATTCGACCGAACTTTTCTTTAATACTTTCCCATTCGACCGAACTTTTTTTTAAATCTTTCCCATTCGACCGAACTTTTTTTTAATACTTTCCCATTCGACCGAACTTTTTTTCAATACTTTCCCATTCGACCGAACTTTTCTTTAATACTTTCCCATTCGACCGAACTTTTTTTTAAATCTTTCCCATTCGACCGAACTTTTTTTTAATACTTTCCCATTCGACCGAACTTTTCTTTAATACTTTCCCATTCGACAGAACTTTTTTTTAATACTTTCCCATTCGACCGAACTTTTTTTAATACTTTCCCATTCAACCGAACTTTTCTTTAATACTTTCCCATTCGACCGAACTTTTCTTTAATACTTTCCCATTCGACCGAACTTTTCTTTAATACTTTCCCATTCGACCGAACTTTTGTTTAATACTTTCCCATTCGACCGAACTTTTTTTAATACTTTCCCATTCGACCGAACTTTTTTAATACTTTCCCATTCGACCGAACTTTTTTTTAAATCTTTCCCATTCGACCGAACTTTTTTTTAATACTTTCCCATTCGACCGAACTTTTTTTAATACTTTCCCATTCAACCGAACTTTTTTTAATACTTTCCCATTCAACCGAACTTTTCTTTAATACTTTCCCATTCGACCGAACTTTTCTTTAATACTTTCCCATTCGACCGAACTTTTCTTTAATACTTTCCCATTCGACCGAACTTTTTTTAATACTTTCCCATTCGACCGAACTTTTCTTTAATACTTTCCCATTCGACCGAACTTTTTTTTAATACTTTCCCATTCGACCGAACTTTTCTTTAATACTTTCCCATTCGACCGAACTTTTTTTTAATACTTTCCCATTCGACCGAACTTTTTTTTAATACTTTCCCATTCGACCGAACTTTTCTTTAATACTTTCCCATTCGACCGAACTTTTCTTTAATACTTTCCCATTCGACCGAACTTTTCTTTAATACTTTCCCATTCGACAGAACTTTTTTTTAATACTTTCCCATTCGACCGAACTTTTTTTAATACTTTCCCATTCAACCGAACTTTTCTTTAATACTTTCCCATTCGACCGAACTTTTCTTTAATACTTTCCCATTCGACCGAACTTTTCTTTAATACTTTCCCATTCGACCGAACTTTTTTCAATACTTTCCCATTCGACCGAACTTTTTTAATACTTTCCAATTCGACCGAACTTTTTTTAATACTTTCCCATTCGACCGAACTTTTCTTTAATACTTTCCCATTCGACCGAACTTTTTTTCAATACTTTCCCATTCGACCGAACTTTTATTTAATACTTTCCCATTCGACCGAACTTTTTTAATACTTTCCCATTCGACCGAACTTTTTTTTAAATCTTTCCCATTCGACCGAACTTTTTTTTAATACTTTCCCATTCGACCGAACTTTTTTTAATACTTTCCCATTCAACCGAACTTTTTTTAATACTTTCCCATTCAACCGAACTTTTCTTTAATACTTTCCCATTCGACCGAACTTTTTTAATACTTTCCCATTCGACCAAACTTTTCTTTAATACTTTCCCATTCGACCGAACTTTTCTTTAATACTTTCCCATTCGACCGAACTTTTCTTCAATACTTTCCCATTCGACCGAACTTTTTTTTAATACTTTCCCATTCGACCGAACTTTTCTTTAATACTTTCCCATTCGACCGAACTTTTTTTAATACTTTCCCATTCGACCGAATTTTTTTAACTTTCCCATTCGACCGAACCTTTTTAATACTTTCCCATTCGACCGAACTTTTCTTTAATACTTTCCCATTCGACCGAACTTTTTTCAATACTTTCCCACTCGACCGAACTTTTTTAATACTTTCCAATTCGACCGAACTTTTTTTAATACTTTCCCATTCGACCGAACTTTTCTTTAATACTTTCCCATTCGACCGAACTTTTTTTCAATACTTTCCCATTCGACCGAACTTTTCTTTAATACTTTCCCATTCGACCGAACTTTTCTTTAATACTTTCCCATTCGACCGAACTTTTTTTAAAACTTTCCCATTCGACCGAACTTTTCTTTAATACTTTCCCATTTGACCGAACTTTTCTTTAATACTTTCCCATTCGACCGAACTTTTTTAATACTTTCCCATTCGACCGAACTTTTTTTTAAATCTTTCCCATTCGACCGAACTTTTTTTTAATACTTTCCCATTCGACCGAACTTTTCTTTAATACTTTCCCATTCGACAGAACTTTTTTTTAATACTTTCCCATTCGACCGAACTTTTTTTAATACTTTCCCATTCAACCGAACTTTTCTTTAATACTTTCCCATTCGACCGAACTTTTCTTTAATACTTTCCCATTCGACCGAACTTTTCTTTAATACTTTCCCATTCGACCGAACTTTTTTCAATACTTTCCCATTCGACCGAACTTTTTTAATACTTTCCCATTCGACCGAACTTTTTTTTAATAATTTCCCATTCGACCGAACTTTTCTTTAATACTTTCCCATTCGACCGAACTTTTTTTAAAACTTTCCCATTCGACCGAACTTTTCTTTAATACTTTCCCATTTGACCGAACTTTTCTTTAATACTTTCCCATTTGACCGAACTTTTCTTTAATACTTTCCCATTCGACCGAACTTTTTTAATAATTTCCCATTCGACCGAACTTTTTTTTAAATCTTTCCCATTCGACCGAACTTTTTTTAATACTTTCCCATTCGACCGAACTTTTCTTTAATACTTTCCCATTCGACCGAACTTTTCTTTAATACTTTCCCATTCGACCGAACTTTTCTTTAATACTTTCCCATTCGACCGAACTTTTCTTTAATACTTTCCCATTTGACCGAACTTTTCTTTAATACTTTCCCATTCGACCGAACTTTTTTAATACTTTCCCATTCGACCGAACTTTTCTTTAATACTTTCCCATTCGACCGAACTTTTTTTAATACTTTCCCATTCGACCGAATTTTTTTTAACTTTCCCATTCGACCGAACCTTTTTAATACTTTCCCATTCGACCGAACTTTTCTTTAATACTTTCCCATTCGACCGAACTTTTCTTTAATACTTTCCCATTCGACCGAACTTTTCTTTAATACTTTCCCATTCGACCGAACTTTTTTTTAATACTTTCCCATTCGACCGAACTTTTCTTTAATACTTTCCCATTCGACCGAACTTTTTTTAATACTTTCCCATTCGACCGAACTTTTTTTAATACTTTCCCATTCGACCGAACTTTTCTTTAATACTTTCCCATTCGACCGAACTTTTTTTAATACTTTCCCATTCGACCGAATTTTTTTTAACTTTCCCATTCGACCGAACCTTTTTAATACTTTCCCATTCGACCGAACTTTTCTTTAATACTTTCCCATTCGACCGAACTTTTCTTTAATACTTTCCCATTCGACCGAACTTTTCTTTAATACTTTCCCATTCGACCGAACTTTTTTTTAATACTTTCCCATTCGACCGAACTTTTCTTTAATACTTTCCCATTCGACCGAACTTTTTTTTACTTTCCCATTCGACCGAACTTTTCTTTAATACTTTCCCATTCGACCGAACTTTTTTTAATACTTTCCCATTCGACCGAACTTTTTTTTAATACTTTCCCATTCGACCGAACTTTTTTTAATACTTTCCCATTCGACCGAACTTTTTTAATACTTTCCCATTCGACCGAACTTTTTTTAATACTTTCCCATTCGACCGAACTTTTTTTAATAATTTCCCATTCGACCGAACTTTTCTTTAATACTTTCCCATTCGACCGAACTTTTTTTAAAACTTTCCCATTCGACCGAACTTTTCTTTAATACTTTCCCATTTGACCGAACTTTTTTAATACTTTCCCATTCGACCGAACTTTTTTTTAAATCTTTCCCATTCGACCGAACTTTTTTTTAATACTTTCCCATTCGACCGAACTTTTCTTTAATACTTTCCCATTCGACAGAACTTTTTTTAATACTTTCCCATTCGACCGAACTTTTTTTAATACTTTCCCATTCAACCGAACTTTTCTTTAATACTTTCCCATTCGACCGAACTTTTCTTTAATACTTTCCCATTCGACCGAACTTTTCTTTAATACTTTCCCATTCGACCGAACTTTTTTCAATACTTTCCCATTCGACCGAACTTTTTTAATACTTTCCAATTCGACCGAACTTTTTTTTTAATACTTTCCCATTCGACCGAACTTTTCTTTAATACTTTCCCATTCGACCGAACTTTTTTTCAATATTTTCCCATTCGACCGAACTTTTCTTTAATACTTTCCCATTCGACCGAACTTTTCTTTAATACTTTCCCATTCGACCGAACTTTTTTTCAATACTTTCCCATTGGACCGAACTTTTCTTTAATACTTTCCCATTCGACCGAACTTTTTTTTAATAATTTCCCATTCGACCGAACTTTTCTTTAATACTTTCCCATTCGACCGAACTTTTTTAATACTTTCCCATTCGACCGAACTTTTCTTTAATACTTTCCCATTCGACCGAACTTTTCTTTAATACTTTCCCATTCGACCGAACTTTTTTTTAACTTTCCCATTCGACCGAACCTTTTTAATACTTTCCCATTCGACCGAACTTTTCTTTAATACTTTCCCATTCGACCGAACTTTTCTTTAATACTTTCCCATTCGACCGAACTTTTCTTTAATACTTTCCCATTCGACCGAACTTTTTTTTAATACTTTCCCATTCGACCGAACTTTTCTTTAATACTTTCCCATTCGACCGAACTTTTTTTTAATACTTTCCCATTCGACCGAACTTTTCTTTAATACTTTCCCATTCGACCGAACTTTTTTTTAATACTTTCCCATTCGACCGAACTTTTTTTTAATACTTTCCCATTCGACCGAACTTTTTTTAACTTTCCCATTCGACCGAACTTTTTTTAATACTTTCCCATTCAACCGAACTTTTCTTTAATACTTTCCCATTCGACCGAACTTTTCTTTAATACTTTCCCATTCGACCGAACTTTTCTTTAATACTTTCCCATTCGACCGAACTTTTTTTTAATACTTTCCCATTCGACCGAATTTTTTTTAACTTTCCCATTCGACCGAACCTTTTTAATACTTTCCCATTCGACCGAACTTTTCTTTAATACTTTCCCATTCGACCGAACTTTTCTTTAATACTTTCCCATTCGACCGAACTTTTCTTTAATACTTTCCCATTCGACCGAACTTTTTTTTAATACTTTCCCATTCGACCGAACTTTTCTTTAATACTTTCCCATTCGACAGAACTTTTTTTTGATACTTTCCCATTCGACCGAACTTTTTTTAATACTTTCCCATTCAACCGAACTTTTCTTTAATACTTTCCCATTCGACCGAACTTTTCTTTAATACTTTCCCATTCGACCGAACTTTTCTTTAATACTTTCCCATTCGACCGAACTTTTTTCAATACTTTCCCATTCGACCGAACTTTTTTAATACTTTCCCATTCGACCGAACTTTTTTTTAATAATTTCCCATTCGACCGAACTTTTTTTTAATACTTTCCCATTCGACCGAACTTTTTTTAATACTTTCCCATTCGACCGAACTTTTTTAATACTTTCCCATTCGACCGAACTTTTTTTAAATCTTTCCCATTCGACCGAACTTTTTTTTAATACTTTCCCATTCGACCGAACTTTTTTTAATACTTTCCCATTCAACCGAACTTTTTTTAATACTTTCCCATTCAACCGAACTTTTCTTTAATACTTTCCCATTCGACCGAACTTTTCTTTAATACTTTCCCATTCGACCGAACTTTTCTTTAATACTTTCCCATTCGACCGAACTTTTTTCAATACTTTCCCATTCGACCGAACTTTTTTAATACTTTCCAATTCGACCGAACTTTTTTTAATACTTTCCCATTCGACCGAACTTTTCTTTAATACTTTCCCATTCGACCGAACTTTTTTTCAATACTTTCCCATTCGACCGAACTTTTATTTAATACTTTCCCATTCGACCGAACTTTTTTTTAATAATTTCCCATTCGACCGAACTTTTCTTTAATACTTTCCCATTCGACCGAACTTTTTTTAATACTTTCCCATTCGACCGAACTTTTCTTTAATACTTTCCCATTTGACCGAACTTTTCTTTAATACTTTCCCATTCGACCGAACTTTTTTAATACTTTCCCATTCGACCGAACTTTTTTTTAAATCTTTCCCATTCGACCGAACTTTTTTTTAATACTTTCCCATTCGACCGAACTTTTTTTAATACTTTCCCATTCAACCGAACTTTTTTAATACTTTCCCATTCAACCGAACTTTTCTTTAATACTTTCCCATTCGACCGAACTTTTTTAATACTTTCCCATTCGACCAAACTTTTCTTTAATACTTTCCCATTCGACCGAACTTTTCTTTAATACTTTCCCATTCGACCGAACTTTTCTTCAATACTTTCCCATTCGACCGAACTTTTTTTTAATACTTTCCCATTCGACCGAACTTTTCTTTAATACTTTCCCATTCGACCGAACTTTTTTTAATACTTTCCCATTCGACCGAATTTTTTTTAACTTTCCCATTCGACCGAACCTTTTTAATACTTTCCCATTCGACCGAACTTTTCTTTAATACTTTCCCATTCGACCGAACTTTTTTCAATACTTTCCCACTCGACCGAACTTTTTTAATACTTTCCAATTCGACCGAACTTTTTTTAATACTTTCCCATTCGACCGAACTTTTCTTTAATACTTTCCCATTCGACCGAACTTTTCTTTAATACTTTCCCATTCGACCGAACTTTTCTTTAATACTTTCCCATTCGACCGAACTTTTTTCAATACTTTCCCATTCGACCGAACTTTTTTAATACTTTCCCATTCGACCGAACTTTTTTTTAATAATTTCCCATTCGACCGAACTTTTCTTTAATACTTTCCCATTCGACCGAACTTTTTTTAAAACTTTCCCATTCGACCGAACTTTTCTTTAATACTTTCCCATTTGACCGAACTTTTCTTTAATACTTTCCCATTCGACCGAACTTTTTTAATACTTTCCCATTCGACCGAACTTTTTTTTAAATCTTTCCCATTCGACCGAACTTTTTTTTAATACTTTCCCATTCGACCGAACTTTTCTTTAATACTTTCCCATTCGACCGAACTTTTCTTTAATACTTTCCCATTCGACCGAACTTTTCTTTAATACTTTCCCATTCGACCGAACTTTTCTTTAATACTTTCCCATTTGACCGAACTTTTCTTTAATACTTTCCCATTCGACCGAACTTTTTTAATACTTTCCCATTCGACCGAACTTTTCTTTAATACTTTCCCATTCGACCGAACTTTTTTTAATACTTTCCCATTCGACCGAATTTTTTTTAACTTTCCCATTCGACCGAACCTTTTTAATACTTTCCCATTCGACCGAACTTTTCTTTAATACTTTCCCATTCGACCGAACTTTTCTTTAATACTTTCCCATTCG
The DNA here is from genome assembly GCF_980474605.1 of Leiobunum rupestre. Taxonomy (NCBI): domain Eukaryota; kingdom Metazoa; phylum Arthropoda; class Arachnida; order Opiliones; family Sclerosomatidae; genus Leiobunum; species Leiobunum rupestre. The sequence continues at coordinate 43,508,811 of NC_143385.1, forward strand.
ACCGAACTTTTCTTTAATACTTTCCCATTCGACCGAACTTTTCTTTAATACTTTCCCATTCGACCGAACTTTTTTTTAATACTTTCCCATTCGACCGAACTTTTCTTTAATACTTTCCCATTCGACCGAACTTTTTTTAATACTTTCCCATTCGACCGAACTTTTTTTAATACTTTCCCATTCGACCGAACTTTTCTTTAATACTTTCCCATTCGACCGAACTTTTTTTAATACTTTCCCATTCGACCGATTTTTTTTTAACTTTCCCATTCGACCGAACCTTTTTAATACTTTCCCATTCGACCGAACTTTTCTTTAATACTTTCCCATTCGACCGAACTTTTCTTTAATACTTTCCCATTCGACCGAACTTTTTTAATACTTTCCCATTCGACCGAACTTTTCTTTAATACTTTCCCATTCGACCGAACTTTTTTTACTTTCCCATTCGACCGAACTTTTCTTTAATACTTTCCCATTCGACCGAACTTTTTTTTTAATACTTTCCCATTCGACCGAACTTTTTTTTAATACTTTCCCATTCGACCGAACTTTTTTAATACTTTCCCATTCGACCGAACTTTTTTAATACTTTCCCATTCGACCGAACTTTTTTTAATACTTTCCCATTCGACCGAACTTTTTTAATACTTTCCCATTCGACCGAACTTTTTTTTAATACTTTCCCATTCGACCGAACTTTTTTTAACTTTCCCATTCGACCGAACTTTTTTTAATACTTTCCCATTCAACCGAACTTTTCTTTAATACTTTCCCATTCGACCGAACTTTTCTTTAATACTTTCCCATTCGACCGAACTTTTCTTTAATACTTTCCCATTCGACCGAACTTTTTTTTAATACTTTCCCATTCGACCGAATTTTTTTTAACTTTCCCATTCGAAAGACCCTTTTTAATACTTTCCCATTCGACCGAACTTTTCTTTAATACTTTCCCATTCGACCGAACTTTTCTTTAATACTTTCCCATTCGACCGAACTTTTCTTTAATACTTTCCCATTCGACCGAACTTTTTTTTAATACTTTCCCATTCGACCGAACTTTTCTTTAATACTTTCCCATTCGACAGAACTTTTTTTTAATACTTTCCCATTCGACCGAACTTTTTTTAATACTTTCCCATTCAACCGAACTTTTCTTTAATACTTTCCCATTCGACCGAACTTTTCTTTAATACTTTCCCATTCGACCGAACTTTTCTTTAATACTTTCCCATTCGACCGAACTTTTTTCAATACTTTCCCATTCGACCGAACTTTTTTAATACTTTCCCATTCGACCGAACTTTTTTTTAATAATTTCCCATTCGACCGAACTTTTCTTTAATACTTTCCCATTCGACCGAACTTTTTTTAAAACTTTCCCATTCGACCGAACTTTTCTTTAATACTTTCCCATTTGACCGAACTTTTCTTTAATACTTTCCCATTCGACCGAACTTTTTTAATACTTTCCCATTCGACCGAACTTTTTTTTAAATCTTTCCCATTCGACCGAACTTTTTTTTAATACTTTCCCATTCGACCGAACTTTTCTTTAATACTTTCCCATTCGACAGAACTTTTTTTTAATACTTTCCCATTCGACCGAACTTTTTTTAATACTTTCCCATTCAACCGAACTTTTCTTTAATACTTTCCCATTCGACCGAACTTTTCTTTAATACTTTCCCATTCGACCGAACTTTTCTTTAATACTTTCCCATTCGACCGAACTTTTTTCAATACTTTCCCATTCGACCGAACTTTTTTAATACTTTCCAATTCGACCGAACTTTTTTTAATACTTTCCCATTCGACCGAACTTTTCTTTAATACTTTCCCATTCGACCGAACTTTTTTTCAATACTTTCCCATTCGACCGAACTTTTCTTTAATACTTTCCCATTCGACCGAACTTTTCTTTAATACTTTCCCATTCGACCGAACTTTTTTAATACTTTCCCATTCGACCGAACTTTTCTTTAATACTTTCCCATTCGACCGAACTTTTTTTTAATAATTTCCCATTCGACCGAACTTTTCTTTAATACTTTCCCATTCGACCGAACTTTTTTTAATACTTTCCCATTCGACCGAACTTTTCTTTAATACTTTCCCATTTGACCGAACTTTTCTTTAATACTTTCCCATTCGACCGAACTTTTTTAATACTTTCCCATTCGACCGAACTTTTCTTTAATACTTTCCCATTCGACCGAACTTTTTTTAATACTTTCCCATTCGACCGAATTTTTTTTAACTTTCCCATTCGACCGAACCTTTTTAATACTTTCCCATTCGACCGAACTTTTCTTTAATACTTTCCCATTCGACCGAACTTTTCTTTAATACTTTCCCATTCGACCGAACTTTTCTTTAATACTTTCCCATTCGACCGAACTTTTTTTTAATACTTTCCCATTCGACCGAACTTTTCTTTAATACTTTCCCATTCGACCGAACTTTTTTTAATACTTTCCCATTCGACCGAACTTTTTTTAATACTTTCCCATTCGACCGAACTTTTCTTTAATACTTTCCCATTCGACCGAACTTTTTTTAATACTTTCCCATTCGACCGAATTTTTTTTAACTTTCCCATTCGACCGAACCTTTTTAATACTTTCCCATTCGACCGAACTTTTCTTTAATACTTTCCCATTCGACCGAACTTTTCTTTAATACTTTCCCATTCGACCGAACTTTTCTTTAATACTTTCCCATTCGACCGAACTTTTTTTTAATACTTTCCCATTCGACCGAACTTTTCTTTAATACTTTCCCATTCGACCGAACTTTTTTTTACTTTCCCATTCGACCGAACTTTTCTTTAATACTTTCCCATTCGACCGAACTTTTTTTTAATACTTTCCCATTCGACCGAACTTTTTTTTAATACTTTCCCATTCGACCGAACTTTTTTTAATACTTTCCCATTCGACCGAACTTTTTTAATACTTTCCCATTCGACCGAACTTTTTTTAATACTTTCCCATTCGACCGAACTTTTTTAATACTTTCCCATTCGACCGAACTTTTTTTAATAATTTCCCATTCGACCGAACTTTTCTTTAATACTTTCCCATTCGACCGAACTTTTTTTAAAACTTTCCCATTCGACCGAACTTTTCTTTAATACTTTCCCATTTGACCGAACTTTTCTTTAATACTTTCCCATTCGACCGAACTTTTTTAATACTTTCCCATTCGACCGAACTTTTTTTAATACTTTCCCATTCGACCGAACTTTTTTTTAATACTTTCCCATTCGACCGAACTTTTCTTTAATACTTTCCCATTCGACCGAACTTTTTTTCAATACTTTCCCATTCGACCGAACTTTTCTTTAATACTTTCCCATTCGACCGAACTTTTCTTTAATACTTTCCCATTCGACCGAACTTTTTTTCAATACTTTCCCATTCGACCGAACTTTTCTTTAATACTTTCCCATTCGACCGAACTTTTTTTCAATACTTTCCCATTGGACCGAACTTTTCTTTAATACTTTCCCATTCGACCGAACTTTTTTTTAATAATTTCCCATTCGACCGAACTTTTCTTTAATACTTTCCCATTCGACCGAACTTTTTTTTAATACTTTCCCATTCGACCGAACTTTTCTTTAATACTTTCCCATTCGACCGAACTTTTTTTTACTTTCCCATTCGACCGAACTTTTCTTTAATACTTTCCCATTCGACCGAACTTTTTTTTAATACTTTCCCATTCGACCGAACTTTTTTTTAATACTTTCCCATTCGACCGAACTTTTTTTAATACTTTCCCATTCGACCGAACTTTTTTAATACTTTCCCATTCGACCGAACTTTTTTTAATACTTTCCCATTCGACCGAACTTTTTTAATACTTTCCCATTCGACCGAACTTTTTTTAATAATTTCCCATTCGACCGAACTTTTCTTTAATACTTTCCCATTCGACCGAACTTTTTTTAAAACTTTCCCATTCGACCGAACTTTTCTTTAATACTTTCCCATTTGACCGAACTTTTCTTTAATACTTTCCCATTCGACCGAACTTTTTTAATACTTTCCCATTCGACCGAACTTTTTTTAATACTTTCCCATTCGACCGAACTTTTTTTTAATACTTTCCCATTCGACCGAACTTTTCTTTAATACTTTCCCATTCGACCGAACTTTTTTTCAATACTTTCCCATTCGACCGAACTTTTCTTTAATACTTTCCCATTCGACCGAACTTTTCTTTAATACTTTCCCATTCGACCGAACTTTTTTTCAATACTTTCCCATTCGACCGAACTTTTCTTTAATACTTTCCCATTCGACCGAACTTTTTTTCAATACTTTCCCATTGGACCGAACTTTTCTTTAATACTTTCCCATTCGACCGAACTTTTTTTTAATAATTTCCCATTCGACCGAACTTTTCTTTAATACTTTCCCATTCGACCGAACTTTTTTTAATACTTTCCCATTCGACCGAACTTTTTTAATACTTTCCCATTCGACCGAACTTTTTTTAATACTTTCCCATTCGACCGAACTTTTTTAATACTTTCCCATTCGACCGAACTTTTTTTAATAATTTCCCATTCGACCGAACTTTTCTTTAATACTTTCCCATTCGACCGAACTTTTTTTAAAACTTTCCCATTCGACCGAACTTTTCTTTAATACTTTCCCATTTGACCGAACTTTTCTTTAATACTTTCCCATTCGACCGAACTTTTTTAATACTTTCCCATTCGACCGAACTTTTTTTTAAATCTTTCCCATTCGACCGAACTTTTTTTTAATACTTTCCCATTCGACCGAACTTTTCTTTAATACTTTCCCATTCGACAGAACTTTTTTTAATACTTTCCCATTCGACCGAACTTTTTTTAATACTTTCCCATTCAACCGAACTTTTCTTTAATACTTTCCCATTCGACCGAACTTTTCTTTAATACTTTCCCATTCGACCGAACTTTTCTTTAATACTTTCCCATTCGACCGAACTTTTTTCAATACTTTCCCATTCGACCGAACTTTTTTAATACTTTCCAATTCGACCGAACTTTTTTTAATACTTTCCCATTCGACCGAACTTTTCTTTAATACTTTCCCATTCGACCGAACTTTTTTTCAATACTTTCCCATTCGACCGAACTTTTCTTTAATACTTTCCCATTCGACCGAACTTTTCTTTAATACTTTCCCATTCGACCGAACTTTTTTTCAATACTTTCCCATTCGACCGAACTTTTCTTTAATACTTTCCCATTCGACCGAACTTTTTTTCAATACTTTCCCATTGGACCGAACTTTTCTTTAATACTTTCCCATTCGACCGAACTTTTTTTTAATAATTTCCCATTCGACCGAACTTTTCTTTAATACTTTCCCATTCGACCGAACTTTTTTTAATACTTTCCCATTCGACCGAACTTTTCTTTAATACTTTCCCATTCGACCGAACTTTTTTTAATACTTTCCCATTCGACCGAACTTTTCTTTAATACTTTCCCATTCGACCGAACTTTTCTTTAATACTTTCCCATTCGACCGAACTTTTTTTAATACTTTCCCATTCGACCGAACTTTTCTTTAATACTTTCCCATTCGACCGAACTTTTTTTAATACTTTCCCATTCGACCGAACTTTTCTTTAATACTTTCCCATTCGACCGAACTTTTCTTTAATACTTTCCCATTCGACCGAACTTTTTTTTAATACTTTCCCATTCGACCGAATTTTTTTTAACTTTCCCATTCGACCGAACCTTTTTAATACTTTCCCATTCGACCGAACTTTTCTTTAATACTTTCCCATTCGACCGAACTTTTCTTTAATACTTTCCCATTCGACCGAACTTTTCTTTAATACTTTCCCATTCGACCGAACTTTTTTTTAATACTTTCCCATTCGACCGAACTTTTCTTTAATACTTTCCCATTCGACCGAACTTTTTTTTAATACTTTCCCATTCGAACGAACTTTTCTTTAATACTTTCCCATTCGACCGAACTTTTTTTTAATACTTTCCCATTCGACCGAACTTTTCTTTAATACTTTCCCATTCGACCGAACTTTTTTTTAAATCTTTCCCATTCGACCGAACTTTTTTTAATACTTTCCCATTCGACCGAACTTTTTTTAATACTTTCCCATTCAACCGAACTTTTTTTAATACTTTCCCATTCAACCGAACTTTTCTTTAATACTTTCCCATTCGACCGAACTTTTCTTTAATACTTTCCCATTCGACCGAACTTTTCTTTAATACTTTCCCATTCGACCGAACTTTTTTCAATACTTTCCCATTCGACCGAACTTTTTTAATACTTTCCAATTCGACCGAACTTTTTTTAATACTTTCCCATTCGACCGAACTTTTCTTTAATACTTTCCCATTCGACCGAACTTTTTTTCAATACTTTCCCATTCGACCGAACTTTTATTTAATACTTTCCCATTCGACCGAACTTTTTTTTAATAATTTCCCATTCGACCGAACTTTTCTTTAATACTTTCCCATTCGACCGAACTTTTTTTAATACTTTCCCATTCGACCGAACTTTTCTTTAATACTTTCCCATTTGACCGAACTTTTCTTTAATACTTTCCCATTCGACCGAACTTTTTTAATACTTTCCCATTCGACCGAACTTTTTTTTAAATCTTTCCCATTCGACCGAACTTTTTTTAATACTTTCCCATTCGACCGAACTTTTTTTAATACTTTCCCATTCAACCGAACTTTTTTTAATACTTTCCCATTCAACCGAACTTTTCTTTAATACTTTCCCATTCGACCGAACTTTTTTAATACTTTCCCATTCGACCAAACTTTTCTTTAATACTTTCCCATTCGACCGAACTTTTCTTTAATACTTTCCCATTCGACCGAACTTTTCTTCAATACTTTCCCATTCGACCGAACTTTTTTTTAATACTTTCCCATTCGACCGAACTTTTCTTTAATACTTTCCCATTCGACCGAACTTTTTTTAATACTTTCCCATTCGACCGAATTTTTTTTAACTTTCCCATTCGACCGAACCTTTTTAATACTTTCCCATTCGACCGAACTTTTCTTTAATACTTTCCCATTCGACCGAACTTTTTTCAATACTTTCCCACTCGACCGAACTTTTTTAATACTTTCCAATTCGACCGAACTTTTTTTAATACTTTCCCATTCGACCGAACTTTTCTTTAATACTTTCCCATTCGACCGAACTTTTTTTCAATACTTTCCCATTCGACCGAACTTTTCTTTAATACTTTCCCATTCGACCGAACTTTTCTTTAATACTTTCCCATTCGACCGAACTTTTTTTAAAACTTTCCCATTCGACCGAACTTTTCTTTAATACTTTCCCATTTGACCGAACTTTTCTTTAATACTTTCCCATTCGACCGAACTTTTTTAATACTTTCCCATTCGACCGAACTTTTTTTTAAATCTTTCCCATTCGACAGAACTTTTTTTTAATACTTTCCCATTCGACCGAACTTTTTTTAATACTTTCCCATTCAACCGAACTTTTCTTTAATACTTTCCCATTCGACCGAACTTTTCTTTAATACTTTCCCATTCGACCGAACTTTTCTTTAATACTTTCCCATTCGACCGAACTTTTTTCAATACTTTCCCATTCGACCGAACTTTTTTAATACTTTCCCATTCGACCGAACTTTTTTTTAATAATTTCCCATTCGACCGAACTTTTCTTTAATACTTTCCCATTCGACCGAACTTTTTTAAAACTTTCCCATTCGACCGAACTTTTCTTTAATACTTTCCCATTTGACCGAACTTTTCTTTAATACTTTCCCATTCGACCGAACTTTTTTAATACTTTCCCATTCGACCGAACTTTTCTTTAATACTTTCCCATTCGACCGAACTTTTTTTAATACTTTCCCATTCGACCGAATTTTTTTTTAACTTTCCCATTCGACCGAACCTTTTTAATACTTTCCCATTCGACCGAACTTTTCTTTAATACTTTCCCATTCGACCGAACTTTTCTTTAATACTTTCCCATTCGACCGAACCTTTTTAATACTTTCCCATTCGACCGAACTTTTCTTTAATACTTTCCCATTCGACCGAACTTTTCTTTAATACTTTCCCATTCGACCGAACTTTTCTTTAATACTTTCCCATTCGACCGAACTTTTTTTAATACTTTCCCATTCGACCGAACTTTTTTTTAATACTTTCCCATTCGACCGAACTTTTTTTAATACTTTCCCATTCGACCGAACTTTTTTAATACTTTCCCATTCGACCGAACTTTTTTTAATACTTTCCCATTCGACCGAACTTTTTTAATACTTTCCCATTCGACCGAACTTTTTTTAATAATTTCCCATTCGACCGAACTTTTCTTTAATACTTTCCCATTCGACCGAACTTTTTTTAAAACTTTCCCATTCGACCGAACTTTTCTTTAATACTTTCCCATTTGACCGAACTTTTCTTTAATACTTTCCCATTCGACCGAACTTTTTTAATACTTTCCCATTCGACCGAACTTTTTTTTAAATCTTTCCCATTCGACCGAACTTTTTTTTAATACTTTCCCATTCGACCGAACTTTTCTTTAATACTTTCCCATTCGACAGAACTTTTTTTAATACTTTCCCATTCGACCGAACTTTTTTTAATACTTTCCCATTCAACCGAACTTTTCTTTAATACTTTCCCATTCGACCGAACTTTTCTTTAATACTTTCCCATTCGACCGAACTTTTCTTTAATACTTTCCCATTCGACCGAACTTTTTTCAATACTTTCCCATTCGACCGAACTTTTTTAATACTTTCCAATTCGACCGAACTTTTTTAATACTTTCCCATTCGACCGAACTTTTCTTTAATACTTTCCCATTCGACCGAACTTTTTTTCAATACTTTCCCATTCGACCGAACTTTTCTTTAATACTTTCCCATTCGACCGAACTTTTCTTTAATACTTTCCCATTCGACCGAACTTTTTTTCAATACTTTCCCATTGGACCGAACTTTTCTTTAATACTTTCCCATTCAACCGAACTTTTTTTTAATAATTTCCCATTCGACCGAACTTTTCTTTAATACTTTCCCATTCGACCGAACTTTTTTTAATACTTTCCCATTCGACCGAACTTTTCTTTAATACTTTCCCATTCGACCGAACTTTTCTTTAATACTTTCCCATTCGACCGAACTTTTTTTTAACTTTCCCATTCGACCGAACCTTTTTAATACTTTCCCATTCGACCGAACTTTTCTTTAATACTTTCCCATTCGACCGAACTTTTCTTTAATACTTTCCCATTCGACCGAACTTTTCTTTAATACTTTCCCATTCGACCGAACTTTTTTTAATACTTTCCCATTCGACCGAACTTTTCTTTAATACTTTCCCATTCGACCGAACTTTTTTTTAATACTTTCCCATTCGACCGAACTTTTCTTTAATACTTTCCCATTCGACCGAACTTTTTTTTAATACTTTCCCATTCGACCGAACTTTTTTTTTAATACTTTCCCATTCGACCGAACTTTTTTTTAATACTTTCCCATTCGACCGAACTTTTTTAATACTTTCCCATTCGACCGAACTTTTTTTAATACTTTCCCATTCGACCGAACTTTTTTAATACTTTCCCATTCGACCGAACTTTTTTTTAATACTTTCCCATTCGACCGAACTTTTTTTAACTTTCCCATTCGACCGAACTTTTTTTAATACTTTCCCATTCAACCGAACTTTTCTTTAATACTTTCCCATTCGACCGAACTTTTCTTTAATACTTTCCCATTCGACCGAACTTTTCTTTAATACTTTCCCATTCGACCGAACTTTTTTTTAATACTTTCCCATTCGACCGAATTTTTTTTAACTTTCCCATTCGAAAGACCCTTTTTAATACTTTCCCATTCGACCGAACTTTTCTTTAATACTTTCCCATTCGACCGAACTTTTCTTTAATACTTTCCCATTCGACCGAACTTTTCTTTAATACTTTCCCATTCGACCGAACTTTTTTTTAATACTTTCCCATTCGACCGAACTTTTCTTTAATACTTTCCCATTCGACAGAACTTTTTTTTAATACTTTCCCATTCGACCGAACTTTTTTTAATACTTTCCCATTCAACCGAACTTTTCTTTAATACTTTCCCATTCGACCGAACTTTTCTTTAATACTTTCCCATTCGACCGAACTTTTCTTTAATACTTTCCCATTCGACCGAACTTTTTTCAATACTTTCCCATTCGACCGAACTTTTTTAATACTTTCCCATTCGACCGAACTTTTTTTTAATAATTTCCCATTCGACCGAACTTTTCTTTAATACTTTCCCATTCGACCGAACTTTTTTTAAAACTTTCCCATTCGACCGAACTTTTCTTTAATACTTTCCCATTTGACCGAACTTTTCTTTAATACTTTCCCATTCGACCGAACTTTTTTAATACTTTCCCATTCGACCGAACTTTTTTTTAAATCTTTCCCATTCGACCGAACTTTTTTTTAATACTTTCCCATTCGACCGAACTTTTCTTTAATACTTTCCCATTCGACAGAACTTTTTTTTAATACTTTCCCATTCGACCGAACTTTTTTTAATACTTTCCCATTCAACCGAACTTTTCTTTAATACTTTCCCATTCGACCGAACTTTTCTTTAATACTTTCCCATTCGACCGAACTTTTCTTTAATACTTTCCCATTCGACCGAACTTTTTTCAATACTTTCCCATTCGACCGAACTTTTTTAATACTTTCCAATTCGACCGAACTTTTTTTAATACTTTCCCATTCGACCGAACTTTTCTTTAATACTTTCCCATTCGACCGAACTTTTTTTCAATACTTTCCCATTCGACCGAACTTTTCTTTAATACTTTCCCATTCGACCGAACTTTTCTTTAATACTTTCCCATTCGACCGAACTTTTTTAATACTTTCCCATTCGACCGAACTTTTTTTAATACTTTCCCATTCGACCGAACTTTTCTTTAATAATTTCCCATTCGACCGAACTTTTCTTTAATACTTTCCCATTCGACCGAACTTTTTTAATACTTTCCCATTCGACCGAACTTTTCTTTAATACTTTCCCATTTGACCGAACTTTTCTTTAATACTTTCCCATTCGACCGAACTTTTTTAATACTTTCCCATTCGACCGAACTTTTCTTTAATACTTTCCCATTCGACCGAACTTTTTTTAATACTTTCCCATTCGACCGAATTTTTTTAACTTTCCCATTCGACCGAACCTTTTTAATACTTTCCCATTCGACCGAACTTTTCTTTAATACTTTCCCATTCGACCGAACTTTTCTTTAATACTTTCCCATTCGACCGAACTTTTCTTTAATACTTTCCCATTCGACCGAACTTTTCTTTAATACTTTCCCATTCGACCGAACTTTTTTTTAATACTTTCCCATTCGACCGAACTTTTCTTTAATACTTTCCCATTCGACCGAACTTTTTTTAATACTTTCCCATTCGACCGAACTTTTTTTAATACTTTCCCATTCGACCGAACTTTTCTTTAATACTTTCCCATTCGACCGAACTTTTTTTAATACTTTCCCATTCGACCGAATTTTTTTTAACTTTCCCATTCGACCGAACCTTTTTAATACTTTCCCATTCGACCGAACTTTTCTTTAATACTTTCCCATTCGACCGAACTTTTCTTTAATACTTTCCCATTCGACCGAACTTTTCTTTAATACTTTCCCATTCGACCGAACTTTTTTTTAATACTTTCCCATTCGACCGAACTTTTCTTTAATACTTTCCCATTCGACCGAACTTTTTTTTACTTTCCCATTCGACCGAACTTTTCTTTAATACTTTCCCATTCGACCGAACTTTTTTTTAATACTTTCCCATTCGACCGAACTTTTTTTTAATACTTTCCCATTCGACCGAACTTTTTTTAATACTTTCCCATTCGACCGAACTTTTTTAATACTTTCCCATTCGACCGAACTTTTTTTAATACTTTCCCATTCGACCGAACTTTTTTAATACTTTCCCATTCGACCGAACTTTTTTTAATTTCCCATTCGACCGAACTTTTCTTTAATACTTTCCCATTCGACCGAACTTTTTTTAAAACTTTCCCATTCGACCGAACTTTTCTTTAATACTTTCCCATTTGACCGAACTTTTCTTTAATACTTTCCCATTCGACCGAACTTTTTTAATACTTTCCCATTCGACCGAACTTTTTTTTAAATCTTTCCCATTCGACCGAACTTTTTTTTAATACTTTCCCATTCGACCGAACTTTTCTTTAATACTTTCCCATTCGACAGAACTTTTTTTAATACTTTCCCATTCGACCGAACTTTTTTTAATACTTTCCCATTCAACCGAACTTTTCTTTAATACTTTCCCATTCGACCGAACTTTTCTTTAATACTTTCCCATTCGACCGAACTTTTCTTTAATACTTTCCCATTCGACCGAACTTTTTTCAATACTTTCCCATTCGACCGAACTTTTTTAATACTTTCCAATTCGACCGAACTTTTTTTAATACTTTCCCATTCGACCGAACTTTTCTTTAATACTTTCCCATTCGACCGAACTTTTTTTCAATACTTTCCCATTCGACCGAACTTTTCTTTAATACTTTCCCATTCGACCGAACTTTTCTTTAATACTTTCCCATTCGACCGAACTTTTTTTCAATACTTTCCCATTCGACCGAACTTTTCTTTAATACTTTCCCATTCGACCGAACTTTTTTTCAATACTTTCCCATTGGACCGAACTTTTCTTTAATACTTTCCCATTCGACCGAACTTTTTTTTAATAATTTCCCATTCGACCGAACTTTTCTTTAATACTTTCCCATTCGACCGAACTTTTCTTTAATACTTTCCCATTTGACCGAACTTTTCTTTAATACTTTCCCATTCGACCGAACTTTTTTAATACTTTCCCATTCGACCGAACTTTTTTTTAAATCTTTCCCATTCGACCGAACTTTTTTTTAATACTTTCCCATTCGACCGAACTTTTCTTTAATACTTTCCCATTCGACAGAACTTTTTTTAATACTTTCCCATTCGACCGAACTTTTTTTAATACTTTCCCATTCAACCGAACTTTTCTTTAATACTTTCCCATTCGACCGAACTTTTCTTTAATACTTTCCCATTCGACCGAACTTTTCTTTAATACTTTCCCATTCGACCGAACTTTTTTCAATACTTTCCCATTCGACCGAACTTTTTTTAAAACTTTCCCATTCGACCGAACTTTTCTTTAATACTTTCCCATTTGACCGAACTTTTCTTTAATACTTTCCCATTCGACCGAACTTTTTTAATACTTTCCCATTCGACCGAACTTTTTTTTAAATCTTTCCCATTCGACCGAACTTTTTTTTAATACTTTCCCATTCGACCGAACTTTTCTTTAATACTTTCCCATTCGACAGAACTTTTTTTAATACTTTCCCATTCGACCGAACTTTTTTTAATACTTTCCCATTCAACCGAACTTTTCTTTAATACTTTCCCATTCGACCGAACTTTTCTTTAATACTTTCCCATTCGACCGAACTTTTCTTTAATACTTTCCCATTCGACCGAACTTTTTTCAATACTTTCCCATTCGACCGAACTTTTTTAATACTTTCCAATTCGACCGAACTTTTTTTAATACTTTCCCATTCGACCGAACTTTTCTTTAATACTTTCCCATTCGACCGAACCTTTTTAATACTTTCCCATTCGACCGAACTTTTCTTTAATACTTTCCCATTCGACCGAACTTTTTTTTAATAATTTCCCATTCGACCGAACTTTTCTTTAATACTTTCCCATTCGACCGAACTTTTTTTAATACTTTCCCATTCGACCGAACTTTTCTTTAATACTTTCCCATTTGACCGAACTTTTCTTTAATACTTTCCCATTCGACCGAACTTTTTTAATACTTTCCCATTCGACCGAACTTTTCTTTAATACTTTCCCATTCGACCGAACTTTTTTTAATACTTTCCCATTCGACCGAATTTTTTTTAACTTTCCCATTCGACCGAACCTTTTTAATACTTTCCCATTCGACCGAACTTTTCTTTAATACTTTCCCATTCGACCGAACTTTTCTTTAATACTTTCCCATTCGACCGAACTTTTCTTTAATACTTTCCCATTCGACCGAACTTTTCTTTAATACTTTCCCATTCGACCGAACTTTTTTTAATACTTTCCCATTCGACCGAACTTTTCTTTAATACTTTCCCATTCGACCGAACTTTTTTTAATACTTTCCCATTCGACCGAACTTTTTTTAATACTTTCCCATTCGACCGAACTTTTCTTTAATACTTTCCCATTCGACCGAACTTTTTTTAATACTTTCCCATTCGACCGAATTTTTTTTAACTTTCCCATTCGACCGAACCTTTTTAATACTTTCCCATTCGACCGAACTTTTCTTTAATACTTTCCCATTCGACCGAACTTTTCTTTAATACTTTCCCATTCGACCGAACTTTTCTTTAATACTTTCCCATTCGACCGAACTTTTTTTTAATACTTTCCCATTCGACCGAACTTTTCTTTAATACTTTCCCATTCGACCGAACTTTTTTTTACTTTCCCATTCGACCGAACTTTTCTTTAATACTTTCCCATTCGACCGAACTTTTTTTTAATACTTTCCCATTCGACCGAACTTTTCTTTAATACTTTCCCATTCGACCGAACTTTTCTTTAATACTTTCCCATTCGACCGAACTTTTTTTCAATACTTTCCCATTCGACCGAACTTTTCTTTAATACTTTCCCATTCGACCGAACTTTTTTTCAATACTTTCCCATTGGACCGAACTTTTCTTTAATACTTTCCCATTCGACCGAACTTTTTTTTTAATAATTTCCCATTCGACCGAACTTTTCTTTAATACTTTCCCATTCGACCGAACTTTTTTTAATACTTTCCCATTCGACCGAACTTTTCTTTAATACTTTCCCATTCGACCGAACTTTTTTTAATACTTTCCCATTCGACCGAACTTTTCTTTAATACTTTCCCATTCGACCGAACTTTTCTTTAATACTTTCCCATTCGACCGAACTTTTTTTAATACTTTCCCATTCGACCGAACTTTTCTTTAATACTTTCCCATTCGACCGAACTTTTTTTAATACTTTCCCATTCGACCGAACTTTTCTTTAATACTTTCCCATTCGACCGAACTTTTCTTTAATACTTTCCCATTCGACCGAACTTTTTTTTAATACTTTCCCATTCGACCGAATTTTTTTTAACTTTCCCATTCGACCGAACCTTTTTAATACTTTCCCATTCGACCGAACTTTTCTTTAATACTTTCCCATTCGACCGAACTTTTCTTTAATACTTTCCCATTCGACCGAACTTTTCTTTAATACTTTCCCATTCGACCGAACTTTTTTTTTAATACTTTCCCATTCGACCGAACTTTTCTTTAATACTTTCCCATTCGACCGAACTTTTTTTAATACTTTCCCATTCGACCGAACTTTTCTTTAATACTTTCCCATTCGACCGAACTTTTTTTAATACTTTCCCATTCGACCGAACTTTTTTTTAATACTTTCCCATTCGACCGAACTTTTTTTTAATACTTTCCCATTCGACCGAACTTTTTAATACTTTCCCATTCGACCGAACTTTTTTTAATACTTTCCCATTCGACCGAACTTTTTTAATACTTTCCCATTCGACCGAAATTTTTTTTAATACTTTCCCATTCGACCGAACTTTTTTTAACTTTCCCATTCGACCGAACTTTTTTTAATACTTTCCCATTCAACCGAACTTTTCTTTAATACTTTCCCATTCGACCGAACTTTTCTTTAATACTTTCCCATTCGACCGAACTTTTCTTTAATACTTTCCCATTCGACCGAACTTTTTTTCAATACTTTCCCATTCGACCGAACTTTTCTTTAATACTTTCCCATTCGACCGAACTTTTCTTTAATACTTTCCCATTCGACCGAACTTTTTTTCAATACTTTCCCATTGGACCGAACTTTTCTTTAATACTTTCCCATTCGACCGAACTTTTTTTTAATAATTTCCCATTCGACCGAACTTTTCTTTAATACTTTCCCATTCGACCGAACTTTTTTTAATACTTTCCCATTCGACCGAACTTTTCTTTAATACTTTCCCATTCGACCGAACTTTTTTTAATACTTTCCCATTCGACCGAACTTTTCTTTAATACTTTCCCATTCGACCGAACTTTTCTTTAATACTTTCCCATTCGACCGAACTTTTTTTAATACTTTCCCATTCGACCGAATTTTTTTTAACTTTCCCATTCGACCGAACCTTTTTAATACTTTCCCATTCGACCGAACTTTTCTTTAATACTTTCCCATTCGACCGAACTTTTCTTTAATACTTTCCCATTCGACCGAACTTTTCTTTAATACTTTCCCATTCGACCGAACTTTTTTTTAATACTTTCCCATTCGACCGAACTTTTCTTTAATACTTTCCCATTCGACCGAACTTTTTTTAATACTTTCCCATTCGACCGAACTTTTCTTTAATACTTTCCCATTCGACCGAACTTTTTTTTAATACTTTCCCATTCGACCGAACTTTTTTTTTAATACTTTCCCATTCGACCGAACTTTTTTTTAATACTTTCCCATTCGACCGAACTTTTTTAATACTTTCCCATTCGACCGAACTTTTTTTAATACTTTCCCATTCGACCGAACTTTTTTAATACTTTCCCATTCGACCGAAATTTTTTTTAATACTTTCCCATTCGACCGAACTTTTTTTTAATACTTTCCCATTCGACCGAACTTTTTTTTAATACTTTCCCATTCGACCGAATTTTTTTTAACTTTCCCATTCGACCGAACCTTTTTAATACTTTCCCATTCGACCGAACTTTTCTTTAATACTTTCCCATTCGACCGAACTTTTCTTTAATACTTTCCCATTCGACCGAACTTTTCTTTAATACTTTCCCATTCGACCGAACTTTTTTTTAATACTTTCCCATTCGACCGAACTTTTTTTTAATACTTTCCCATTCGACCGAACTTTTCTTTAATACTTTCCCATTCGACCGAACTTTTTTTTTAATACTTTCCCATTCAACCGAACTTTTATTAATACTTTCCCATTCAACCGAACTTTTATTAATACTTTCCCATTCAACCGAACTTTTTTAATACTTTCCCATTCGACCGAACTTTTTTTTAATACTTTCCCATTCAACCGAACTTTTATTAATACTTTCCCATTCAACCGAACTTTTATTAATACTTTCCCATTCGACCGAACTTTTTTAACTTTCCCATTCGACCGAACTTTTCTTTAATACTTTCCCATTCGACCGAACTTTTCTTTAATACTTTCCCATTCGACCGAACTTTTGTTTAATACTTTCCCATTCGACCGAACTTTTTTTAATACTTTCCCATTCGACCGAACTTTTTTAATACTTTCCCATTCGACCGAACTTTTTTTTAAATCTTTCCCATTCGACCGAACTTTTTTTAATACTTTCCCATTCAACCGAACTTTTCTTTAATACTTTCCCATTCGACCGAACTTTTTAAATACTTTCCCATTCGACCGAACTTTTCTTTAATACTTTCCCATTCGACCGAACTTTTCTTTAATACTTTCCAATTCGACCGAACTTTTTTAATACTTTCCCATTCGACCGAACTTTTCTTTAATACTTTCCCATTCGACCGAACTTTTTTTTAATACTTTCCCATTTGGCCGAACTTTTTTTTAATACTTTCCCATTCGACCGAACTTTTTTAACTTTCCCATTCGACCGAACTTTTCTTTAATACTTTCCCATTCGACCGAACTTTTCTTTAATACTTTCCCATTCGACCGAACTTTTCTTTAATACTTTCCCATTCGACCGAACTTTTCTTTAATACTTTCCCATTCGACCGAACTTTTCTTTAATACTTTCCCATTCGACCGAACTTTTCTTTAATACTTTCCCATTCGACCGAACTTTTTATTAATACTTTCCCATTCGACCGAACTTTTTTTTAATACTTTCCCATTCAACCGAACTTTTATTAATACTTTCCCATTCAACCGAACTTTTGTTTAATACTTTCCCATTCGACCGAACTTTTTTTAATACTTTCCCATTCGACCGAACTTTTTTAATACTTTCCCATTCGACCGAACTTTTTTTAAATCTTTCCCATTCGACCGAACTTTTTTTAATACTTTCCCATTCAACCGAACTTTTCTTTAATACTTTCCCATTCGACCGAACTTTTTAAATACTTTCCCATTCGACCGAACTTTTCTTTAATACTTTCCCATTCGACCGAACTTTTCTTTAATACTTTCCAATTCGACCGAACTTTTTTAATACTTTCCCATTCGACCGAACTTTTATTTAATACTTTCCCATTCGACCGAACTTTTCTTTAATACTTTCCCATTCGACGGAACTTTTTTTAATACTTTCCCATTCGACCGAACTTTTTTTTAATACTTTCCCATTCAACCGAACTTTTATTAATACTTTCCCATTCAACCGAATTTTTTTTCAATACTTTCCCATTCGACCGAACTTTTATTTAATACTTTCCCATTCGACCGAACTTTTATTTAATACTTTCCCATTCGACCGAACTTTTCTTTAATACTTTCCCATTCGACCGAACTTTTCTTTAATACTTTCCCATTCGACCGAACTTTTTTTAATACTTTCCCATTCAACCGAACTTTTATTAATACTTTCCCATTCAACCGAACTTTTATTAATACTTTCCCATTCAACCGAACTTTTATTAATACTTTCCCATTCAACCGAATTTTTTTTCAATACTTTCCCATTCGACCGAACTTTTTTTTAATACTTTCCCATTCGACCGAACTTTTTTAATACTTTCCCATTCGACCGAACTTTTCTTTAATACTTTCCCATTCGACCGAACTTTTTTTAATACTTTCCCATTCGACCGAACTTTTCTTTAATACTTTCCCATTCGACCGAACTTTTCTTTAATACTTTCCCATTCGACCGAACTTTTCTTTAATACTTTCCCATTCGACCGAACTTTTCTTTAATACTTTCCCATTTGACCGAACTTTTCTTTAATACTTTCCCATTCGACCGAACTTTTCTTTAATACTTTCCCATTCGACCGAACTTTTCTTTAATACTTTCCCATTCGACCGAACTTTTCTTTAATACTTTCCCATTCGACCGAACTTTTTTTTAATACTTTCCCATTCAACCGAACTTTTATTAATACTTTCCCATTCAACCGAACTTTTATTAATACTTTCCCATTCAACCGAATTTTTTTTCAATACTTTCCCATTCGACCGAACTTTTTTTTAATACTTTCCCATTCGACCGAACTTTTTTTAATACTTTCCCATTCAACCGAACTTTTCTTTAATACTTTCCCATTCGACCGAACTTTTCTTTAATACTTTCCCATTCGACCGAACTTTTCTTTAATACTTTCCCATTCAACCGAACTTTTATTAATACTTTCCCATTCAACCGAATTTTTTTTCAATACTTTCCCATTCGACCGAACTTTTTTTTAATACTTTCCCATTCGACCGAACTTTTCTTTAATACTTTCCCATTCGACCGAACTTTTTTTAATACTTTCCCATTCAACCGAACTTTTCTTTAATACTTTCCCATTCGACCGAACTTTTCTTTAATACTTTCCCATTCGACCGAACTTTTCTTTAATACTTTCCCATTCGACCGAACTTTTCTTTAATACTTTCCCATTCGACCGAACTTTTCTTTAATACTTTCCCATTCGACCGAACTTTTCTTTAATACTTTCCCATTCGACCGAACTTTTCTTTAATACTTTCCCATTCGACCGAATTTTTTTTCAATACTTTCCCATTCGACCGAATTTTTTTTCAATACTTTCCCATTCGACCGAACTTTTCTTAATACTTTCCCATTCGACCGAACTTTTCTTTAATACTTTCCCATTCGACCGAACTTTTTTTAATACTTTCCCATTCGACCGAACTTTTCTTTAATACTTTCCCATTCGACCGAACTTTTCTTTAATAATTTCCCATTCGACCGAACTTTTTTTAATTTCCCATTCGACCGAACTTTTCTTTAATACTTTCCCATTCGACCGAACTTTTCTTTAATACTTTCCCATTCGACCGAACTTTTCTTTAATACTTTCCCATTCGACCGAACTTTTCTTTAATACTTTCCCATTTGACCGAACTTTTCTTTAATACTTTCCCATTCGACCGAACTTTTTTAATACTTTCCCATTCGACCGAACTTTTCTTTAATACTTTCCCATTCGACCGAACTTTTTTTAATATTTTCCCATTCGACCGAACTTTTTTAATACTTTCCCATTCGACCGAACCCTTTTAATACTTTCCCATTCGACCGAACTTTTCTTTAATACTTTCCCATTCGACCGAACTTTTTTTTAATACTTTCCCATTCGGCCGAACTTTTTTTTAATACTTTCCCATTCGACCGAACTTTTCTTTAATACTTTCCCATTCGACCGAACTTTTTTTAATACTTTCCCATTCGACCGAACTTTTTTTTAATACTTTCCCATTCGACCGAATTTTTTTAATACTTTCCCATTCGACCGAACTTTTTTTCAATACTTTCCCATTCGACCGAACTTTTCTTTAATACTTTCCCATTCGACCGAACTTTTTTCAATACTTTCCCATTCGACCGAACTTTTTTAATACTTTCCCATTCGACCGAACTTTTCTTTAATACTTTCCCATTCGACCGAACTTTTATTTAATACTTTCCCATTCGACCGAACTTTTCTTTAATACTTTCCCATTCGACCGAACTTTTCTTTAATACTTTCCCATTCGACCGAACTTTTCTTTAATACTTTCCCATTCGACCGAACTTTTCTTTAATACTTTCCCATTCGACCGAACTTTTCTTTAATACTTTCCCATTCGACCGAACTTTTTATTAATACTTTCCCATTCGACCGAACTTTTTTTTAATACTTTCCCATTCAACCGAACTTTTATTAATACTTTCCCATTCAACCGAACTTTTATTAATACTTTCCCATTCGACCGAACTTTTTTAACTTTCCCATTCGACCGAACTTTTCTTTAATACTTTCCCATTCGACCGAACTTTTCTTTAATACTTTCCCATTCGACCGAACTTTTGTTTAATACTTTCCCATTCGACCGAACTTTTTTTAATACTTTCCCATTCGACCGAACTTTTTTAATACTTTCCCATTCGACCGAACTTTTTTTTAAATCTTTCCCATTCGACCGAACTTTTTTTAATACTTTCCCATTCAACCGAACTTTTTTTAATACTTTCCCATTCAACCGAACTTTTCTTTAATACTTTCCCATTCGACCGAACTTTTCTTTAATACTTTCCCATTCGACCGAACTTTTCTTTAATACTTTCCCATTCGACCGAACTTTTTTTAATACTTTCCCATTCGACCGAACTTTTCTTTAATACTTTCCCATTCGACCGAACTTTTTTTTAATACTTTCCCATTCGACCGAACTTTTCTTTAATACTTTCCCATTCGACCGAACTTTTTTTTAATACTTTCCCATTCGACCGAACTTTTTTTAATACTTTCCCATTCGACCGAACTTTTCTTTAATACTTTCCCATTCGACCGAACTTTTCTTTAATACTTTCCCATTCGACCGAACTTTTCTTTAATACTTTCCCATTCGACAGAACTTTTTTTTAATACTTTCCCATTCGACCGAACTTTTTTTAATACTTTCCCATTCAACCGAACTTTTCTTTAATACTTTCCCATTCGACCGAACTTTTCTTTAATACTTTCCCATTCGACCGAACTTTTCTTTAATACTTTCCCATTCGACCGAACTTTTTTCAATACTTTCCCATTCGACCGAACTTTTTTAATACTTTCCAATTCGACCGAACTTTTTTTAATACTTTCCCATTCGACCGAACTTTTCTTTAATACTTTCCCATTCGACCGAACTTTTTTCAATACTTTCCCATTCGACCGAACTTTTATTTAATACTTTCCCATTCGACCGAACTTTTTTTTAATAATTTCCCATTCGACCGAACTTTTCTTTAATACTTTCCCATTCGACCGAACTTTTTTTAATACTTTCCCATTCGACCGAACTTTTCTTTAATACTTTCCCATTTGACCGAACTTTTCTTTAATACTTTCCCATTCGACCGAACTTTTTTAATACTTTCCCATTCGACCGAACTTTTTTTAAATCTTTCCCATTCGACCGAACTTTTTTTTAATACTTTCCCATTCGACCGAACTTTTTTTAATACTTTCCCATTCAACCGAACTTTTTTTAATACTTTCCCATTCAACCGAACTTTTCTTTAATACTTTCCCATTCGACCGAACTTTTTTAATACTTTCCCATTCGACCAAACTTTTCTTTAATACTTTCCCATTCGACCGAACTTTTCTTTAATACTTTCCCATTCGACCGAACTTTTCTTTAATACTTTCCCATTCGACCGAACTTTTTTTTAATACTTTCCCATTCGACCGAACTTTTCTTTAATACTTTCCCATTCGACCGAACTTTTTTTAATACTTTCCCATTCGACCGAATTTTTTTTAACTTTCCCATTCGACCGAACCTTTTTAATACTTTCCCATTCGACCGAACTTTTCTTTAATACTTTCCCATTCGACCGAACTTTTTTCAATACTTTCCCACTCGACCGAACTTTTTTAATACTTTCCAATTCGACCGAACTTTTTTTAATACTTTCCCATTCGACCGAACTTTTCTTTAATACTTTCCCATTCGACCGAACTTTTTTTCAATACTTTCCCATTCGACCGAACTTTTCTTTAATACTTTCCCATTCGACCGAACTTTTTTTTAAATCTTTCCCATTCGACCGAACTTTTTTTTAATACTTTCCCATTCGACCGAACTTTTCTTTAATACTTTCCCATTCGACAGAACTTTTTTTTAATACTTTCCCATTCGACCGAACTTTTTTTAATACTTTCCCATTCAACCGAACTTTTCTTTAATACTTTCCCATTCGACCGAACTTTTCTTTAATACTTTCCCATTCGACCGAACTTTTCTTTAATACTTTCCCATTCGACCGAACTTTTGTTTAATACTTTCCCATTCGACCGAACTTTTTTTAATACTTTCCCATTCGACCGAACTTTTTTAATACTTTCCCATTCGACCGAACTTTTTTTTAAATCTTTCCCATTCGACCGAACTTTTTTTAATACTTTCCCATTCGACCGAACTTTTTTTAATACTTTCCCATTCAACCGAACTTTTTTTAATACTTTCCCATTCAACCGAACTTTTCTTTAATACTTTCCCATTCGACCGAACTTTTCTTTAATACTTTCCCATTCGACCGAACTTTTCTTTAATACTTTCCCATTCGACCGAACTTTTTTTAATACTTTCCCATTCGACCGAACTTTTCTTTAATACTTTCCCATTCGACCGAACTTTTTTTTAATACTTTCCCATTCGACCGAACTTTTCTTTAATACTTTCCCATTCGACCGAACTTTTTTTTTAATACTTTCCCATTCGACCGAACTTTTTTTTAATACTTTCCCATTCGACCGAACTTTTCTTTAATACTTTCCCATTCGACCGAACTTTTCTTTAATACTTTCCCATTCGACCGAACTTTTCTTTAATACTTTCCCATTCGACAGAACTTTTTTTTAATACTTTCCCATTCGACCGAACTTTTTTTAATACTTTCCCATTCAACCGAACTTTTCTTTAATACTTTCCCATTCGACCGAACTTTTCTTTAATACTTTCCCATTCGACCGAACTTTTCTTTAATACTTTCCCATTCGACCGAACTTTTTTCAATACTTTCCCATTCGACCGAACTTTTTTAATACTTTCCAATTCGACCGAACTTTTTTTAATACTTTCCCATTCGACCGAACTTTTCTTTAATACTTTCCCATTCGACCGAACTTTTTTTCAATACTTTCCCATTCGACCGAACTTTTATTTAATACTTTCCCATTCGACCGAACTTTTTTATACTTTCCCATTCGACCGAACTTTTTTTTAAATCTTTCCCATTCGACCGAACTTTTTTTTAATACTTTCCCATTCGACCGAACTTTTTTTAATACTTTCCCATTCAACCGAACTTTTTTTAATACTTTCCCATTCAACCGAACTTTTCTTTAATACTTTCCCATTCGACCGAACTTTTTTAATACTTTCCCATTCGACCAAACTTTTCTTTAATACTTTCCCATTCGACCGAACTTTTCTTTAATACTTTCCCATTCGACCGAACTTTTCTTCAATACTTTCCCATTCGACCGAACTTTTTTTTAATACTTTCCCATTCGACCGAACTTTTCTTTAATACTTTCCCATTCGACCGAACTTTTTTTAATACTTTCCCATTCGACCGAACTTTTTTCAATACTTTCCCATTCGACCGAACTTTTTTAATACTTTCCCATTCGACCGAACTTTTTTTTAATAATTTCCCATTCGACCGAACTTTTCTTTAATACTTTCCCATTCGACCGAACTTTTTTTAAAACTTTCCCATTCGACCGAACTTTTCTTTAATACTTTCCCATTTGACCGAACTTTTCTTTAATACTTTCCCATTTGACCGAACTTTTCTTTAATACTTTCCCATTCGACCGAACTTTTTTAATACTTTCCCATTCGACCGAACTTTTTTTTAAATCTTTCCCATTCGACCGAACTTTTTTTAATACTTTCCCATTCGACCGAACTTTTCTTTAATACTTTCCCATTCGACCGAACTTTTCTTTAATACTTTCCCATTCGACCGAACTTTTCTTTAATACTTTCCCATTCGACCGAACTTTTCTTTAATACTTTCCCATTTGACCGAACTTTTCTTTAATACTTTCCCATTCGACCGAACTTTTTTAATACTTTCCCATTCGACCGAACTTTTCTTTAATACTTTCCCATTCGACCGAACTTTTTTTAATACTTTCCCATTCGACCGAATTTTTTTTAACTTTCCCATTCGACCGAACCTTTTTAATACTTTCCCATTCGACCGAACTTTTCTTTAATACTTTCCCATTCGACCGAACTTTTTTCAATACTTTCCCACTCGACCGAACTTTTTTAATACTTTCCAATTCGACCGAACTTTTTTTAATACTTTCCCATTCGACCGAACTTTTCTTTAATACTTTCCCATTCGACCGAACTTTTTTTCAATACTTTCCCATTCGACCGAACTTTTCTTTAATACTTTCCCATTCGACCGAACTTTTTTTTAAATCTTTCCCATTCGACCGAACTTTTTTTTAATACTTTCCCATTCGACCGAACTTTTTTTCAATACTTTCCCATTCGACCGAACTTTTCTTTAATACTTTCCCATTCGACCGAACTTTTTTTTAAATCTTTCCCATTCGACCGAACTTTTTTTTAATACTTTCCCATTCGACCGAACTTTTCTTTAATACTTTCCCATTCGACAGAACTTTTTTTTAATACTTTCCCATTCGACCGAACTTTTTTTAATACTTTCCCATTCAACCGAACTTTTCTTTAATACTTTCCCATTCGACCGAACTTTTCTTTAATACTTTCCCATTCGACCGAACTTTTCTTTAATACTTTCCCATTCGACCGAACTTTTGTTTAATACTTTCCCATTCGACCGAACTTTTTTTAATACTTTCCCATTCGACCGAACTTTTTTAATACTTTCCCATTCGACCGAACTTTTTTTTAAATCTTTCCCATTCGACCGAACTTTTTTTTAATACTTTCCCATTCGACCGAACTTTTTTTAATACTTTCCCATTCAACCGAACTTTTTTTAATACTTTCCCATTCAACCGAACTTTTCTTTAATACTTTCCCATTCGACCGAACTTTTCTTTAATACTTTCCCATTCGACCGAACTTTTCTTTAATACTTTCCCATTCGACCGAACTTTTTTTAATACTTTCCCATTCGACCGAACTTTTCTTTAATACTTTCCCATTCGACCGAACTTTTTTTTAATACTTTCCCATTCGACCGAACTTTTCTTTAATACTTTCCCATTCGACCGAACTTTTTTTTAATACTTTCCCATTCGACCGAACTTTTTTTTAATACTTTCCCATTCGACCGAACTTTTCTTTAATACTTTCCCATTCGACCGAACTTTTCTTTAATACTTTCCCATTCGACCGAACTTTTCTTTAATACTTTCCCATTCGACAGAACTTTTTTTTAATACTTTCCCATTCGACCGAACTTTTTTTAATACTTTCCCATTCAACCGAACTTTTCTTTAATACTTTCCCATTCGACCGAACTTTTCTTTAATACTTTCCCATTCGACCGAACTTTTCTTTAATACTTTCCCATTCGACCGAACTTTTTTCAATACTTTCCCATTCGACCGAACTTTTTTAATACTTTCCAATTCGACCGAACTTTTTTTAATACTTTCCCATTCGACCGAACTTTTCTTTAATACTTTCCCATTCGACCGAACTTTTTTTCAATACTTTCCCATTCGACCGAACTTTTATTTAATACTTTCCCATTCGACCGAACTTTTTTAATACTTTCCCATTCGACCGAACTTTTTTTTAAATCTTTCCCATTCGACCGAACTTTTTTTTAATACTTTCCCATTCGACCGAACTTTTTTTAATACTTTCCCATTCAACCGAACTTTTTTTAATACTTTCCCATTCAACCGAACTTTTCTTTAATACTTTCCCATTCGACCGAACTTTTTTAATACTTTCCCATTCGACCAAACTTTTCTTTAATACTTTCCCATTCGACCGAACTTTTCTTTAATACTTTCCCATTCGACCGAACTTTTCTTCAATACTTTCCCATTCGACCGAACTTTTTTTTAATACTTTCCCATTCGACCGAACTTTTCTTTAATACTTTCCCATTCGACCGAACTTTTTTTAATACTTTCCCATTCGACCGAATTTTTTTAACTTTCCCATTCGACCGAACCTTTTTAATACTTTCCCATTCGACCGAACTTTTCTTTAATACTTTCCCATTCGACCGAACTTTTTTCAATACTTTCCCACTCGACCGAACTTTTTTAATACTTTCCAATTCGACCGAACTTTTTTTAATACTTTCCCATTCGACCGAACTTTTCTTTAATACTTTCCCATTCGACCGAACTTTTTTTCAATACTTTCCCATTCGACCGAACTTTTCTTTAATACTTTCCCATTCGACCGAACTTTTCTTTAATACTTTCCCATTCGACCGAACTTTTTTTAAAACTTTCCCATTCGACCGAACTTTTCTTTAATACTTTCCCATTTGACCGAACTTTTCTTTAATACTTTCCCATTCGACCGAACTTTTTTAATACTTTCCCATTCGACCGAACTTTTTTTTAAATCTTTCCCATTCGACCGAACTTTTTTTTAATACTTTCCCATTCGACCGAACTTTTCTTTAATACTTTCCCATTCGACAGAACTTTTTTTTAATACTTTCCCATTCGACCGAACTTTTTTTAATACTTTCCCATTCAACCGAACTTTTCTTTAATACTTTCCCATTCGACCGAACTTTTCTTTAATACTTTCCCATTCGACCGAACTTTTCTTTAATACTTTCCCATTCGACCGAACTTTTTTCAATACTTTCCCATTCGACCGAACTTTTTTAATACTTTCCCATTCGACCGAACTTTTTTTTAATAATTTCCCATTCGACCGAACTTTTCTTTAATACTTTCCCATTCGACCGAACTTTTTTTAAAACTTTCCCATTCGACCGAACTTTTCTTTAATACTTTCCCATTTGACCGAACTTTTCTTTAATACTTTCCCATTTGACCGAACTTTTCTTTAATACTTTCCCATTCGACCGAACTTTTTTAATAATTTCCCATTCGACCGAACTTTTTTTTAAATCTTTCCCATTCGACCGAACTTTTTTTAATACTTTCCCATTCGACCGAACTTTTCTTTAATACTTTCCCATTCGACCGAACTTTTCTTTAATACTTTCCCATTCGACCGAACTTTTCTTTAATACTTTCCCATTCGACCGAACTTTTCTTTAATACTTTCCCATTTGACCGAACTTTTCTTTAATACTTTCCCATTCGACCGAACTTTTTTAATACTTTCCCATTCGACCGAACTTTTCTTTAATACTTTCCCATTCGACCGAACTTTTTTTAATACTTTCCCATTCGACCGAATTTTTTTTAACTTTCCCATTCGACCGAACCTTTTTAATACTTTCCCATTCGACCGAACTTTTCTTTAATACTTTCCCATTCGACCGAACTTTTCTTTAATACTTTCCCATTCGACCGAACTTTTCTTTAATACTTTCCCATTCGACCGAACTTTTTTTTAATACTTTCCCATTCGACCGAACTTTTCTTTAATACTTTCCCATTCGACCGAACTTTTTTTAATACTTTCCCATTCGACCGAACTTTTTTTAATACTTTCCCATTCGACCGAACTTTTCTTTAATACTTTCCCATTCGACCGAACTTTTTTTAATACTTTCCCATTCGACCGAATTTTTTTTAACTTTCCCATTCGACCGAACCTTTTTAATACTTTCCCATTCGACCGAACTTTTCTTTAATACTTTCCCATTCGACCGAACTTTTCTTTAATACTTTCCCATTCGACCGAACTTTTCTTTAATACTTTCCCATTCGACCGAACTTTTTTTTAATACTTTCCCATTCGACCGAACTTTTCTTTAATACTTTCCCATTCGACCGAACTTTTTTTTACTTTCCCATTCGACCGAACTTTTCTTTAATACTTTCCCATTCGACCGAACTTTTTTTTACTTTCCCATTCGACCGAACTTTTCTTTAATACTTTCCCATTCGACCGAACTTTTTTTAATACTTTCCCATTCGACCGAACTTTTTTTTAATACTTTCCCATTCGACCGAACTTTTTTTAATACTTTCCCATTCGACCGAACTTTTTTAATACTTTCCCATTCGACCGAACTTTTTTTAATACTTTCCCATTCGACCGAACTTTTTTTAATAATTTCCCATTCGACCGAACTTTTCTTTAATACTTTCCCATTCGACCGAACTTTTTTTTAAACTTTCCCATTCGACCGAACTTTTCTTTAATACTTTCCCATTTGACCGAACTTTTTTAATACTTTCCCATTCGACCGAACTTTTTTTTAAATCTTTCCCATTCGACCGAACTTTTTTTTAATACTTTCCCATTCGACCGAACTTTTCTTTAATACTTTCCCATTCGACAGAACTTTTTTTAATACTTTCCCATTCGACCGAACTTTTTTTAATACTTTCCCATTCAACCGAACTTTTCTTTAATACTTTCCCATTCGACCGAACTTTTCTTTAATACTTTCCCATTCGACCGAACTTTTCTTTAATACTTTCCCATTCGACCGAACTTTTTTCAATACTTTCCCATTCGACCGAACTTTTTTAATACTTTCCAATTCGACCGAACTTTTTTTTTAATACTTTCCCATTCGACCGAACTTTTCTTTAATACTTTCCCATTCGACCGAACTTTTTTTCAATATTTTCCCATTCGACCGAACTTTTCTTTAATACTTTCCCATTCGACCGAACTTTTCTTTAATACTTTCCCATTCGACCGAACTTTTTTTCAATACTTTCCCATTGGACCGAACTTTTCTTTAATACTTTCCCATTCGACCGAACTTTTTTTTAATAATTTCCCATTCGACCGAACTTTTCTTTAATACTTTCCCATTCGACCGAACTTTTTTAATACTTTCCCATTCGACCGAACTTTTCTTTAATACTTTCCCATTCGACCGAACTTTTCTTTAATACTTTCCCATTCGACCGAACTTTTTTTTAACTTTCCCATTCGACCGAACCTTTTTAATACTTTCCCATTCGACCGAACTTTTCTTTAATACTTTCCCATTCGACCGAACTTTTCTTTAATACTTTCCCATTCGACCGAACTTTTCTTTAATACTTTCCCATTCGACCGAACTTTTTTTTAATACTTTCCCATTCGACCGAACTTTTCTTTAATACTTTCCCATTCGACCGAACTTTTTTTTAATACTTTCCCATTCGACCGAACTTTTCTTTAATACTTTCCCATTCGACCGAACTTTTTTTTAATACTTTCCCATTCGACCGAACTTTTTTTTAATACTTTCCCATTCGACCGAACTTTTTTTTAATACTTTCCCATTCGACCGAACTTTTTTAATACTTTCCCATTCGACCGAACTTTTTTAATACTTTCCCATTCGACCGAACTTTTTTTTAATACTTTCCCATTCGACCGAACTTTTTTTTAATACTTTCCCATTCGACCGAACTTTTTTTAACTTTCCCATTCGACCGAACTTTTTTTAATACTTTCCCATTCAACCGAACTTTTCTTTAATACTTTCCCATTCGACCGAACTTTTCTTTAATACTTTCCCATTCGACCGAACTTTTCTTTAATACTTTCCCATTCGACCGAACTTTTTTTTAATACTTTCCCATTCGACCGAATTTTTTTTAACTTTCCCATTCGACCGAACCTTTTTAATACTTTCCCATTCGACCGAACTTTTCTTTAATACTTTCCCATTCGACCGAACTTTTCTTTAATACTTTCCCATTCGACCGAACTTTTCTTTAATACTTTCCCATTCGACCGAACTTTTTTTTAATACTTTCCCATTCGACCGAACTTTTCTTTAATACTTTCCCATTCGACAGAACTTTTTTTTGATACTTTCCCATTCGACCGAACTTTTTTTAATACTTTCCCATTCAACCGAACTTTTCTTTAATACTTTCCCATTCGACCGAACTTTTCTTTAATACTTTCCCATTCGACCGAACTTTTCTTTAATACTTTCCCATTCGACCGAACTTTTTTCAATACTTTCCCATTCGACCGAACTTTTTTAATACTTTCCCATTCGACCGAACTTTTTTTTAATAATTTCCCATTCGACCGAACTTTTTTTTAATACTTTCCCATTCGACCGAACTTTTTTTAATACTTTCCCATTCGACCGAACTTTTTTAATACTTTCCCATTCGACCGAACTTTTTTTAAATCTTTCCCATTCGACCGAACTTTTTTTTAATACTTTCCCATTCGACCGAACTTTTTTTAATACTTTCCCATTCAACCGAACTTTTTTTAATACTTTCCCATTCAACCGAACTTTTCTTTAATACTTTCCCATTCGACCGAACTTTTCTTTAATACTTTCCCATTCGACCGAACTTTTCTTTAATACTTTCCCATTCGACCGAACTTTTTTCAATACTTTCCCATTCGACCGAACTTTTTTAATACTTTCCAATTCGACCGAACTTTTTTTAATACTTTCCCATTCGACCGAACTTTTCTTTAATACTTTCCCATTCGACCGAACTTTTTTTCAATACTTTCCCATTCGACCGAACTTTTATTTAATACTTTCCCATTCGACCGAACTTTTTTTTAATAATTTCCCATTCGACCGAACTTTTCTTTAATACTTTCCCATTCGACCGAACTTTTTTTAATACTTTCCCATTCGACCGAACTTTTCTTTAATACTTTCCCATTTGACCGAACTTTTCTTTAATACTTTCCCATTCGACCGAACTTTTTTAATACTTTCCCATTCGACCGAACTTTTTTTTAAATCTTTCCCATTCGACCGAACTTTTTTTTAATACTTTCCCATTCGACCGAACTTTTTTTAATACTTTCCCATTCAACCGAACTTTTTTAATACTTTCCCATTCAACCGAACTTTTCTTTAATACTTTCCCATTCGACCGAACTTTTTTAATACTTTCCCATTCGACCAAACTTTTCTTTAATACTTTCCCATTCGACCGAACTTTTCTTTAATACTTTCCCATTCGACCGAACTTTTCTTCAATACTTTCCCATTCGACCGAACTTTTTTTTAATACTTTCCCATTCGACCGAACTTTTCTTTAATACTTTCCCATTCGACCGAACTTTTTTTAATACTTTCCCATTCGACCGAATTTTTTTTAACTTTCCCATTCGACCGAACCTTTTTAATACTTTCCCATTCGACCGAACTTTTCTTTAATACTTTCCCATTCGACCGAACTTTTTTCAATACTTTCCCACTCGACCGAACTTTTTTAATACTTTCCAATTCGACCGAACTTTTTTTAATACTTTCCCATTCGACCGAACTTTTCTTTAATACTTTCCCATTCGACCGAACTTTTCTTTAATACTTTCCCATTCGACCGAACTTTTCTTTAATACTTTCCCATTCGACCGAACTTTTTTCAATACTTTCCCATTCGACCGAACTTTTTTAATACTTTCCCATTCGACCGAACTTTTTTTTAATAATTTCCCATTCGACCGAACTTTTCTTTAATACTTTCCCATTCGACCGAACTTTTTTTAAAACTTTCCCATTCGACCGAACTTTTCTTTAATACTTTCCCATTTGACCGAACTTTTCTTTAATACTTTCCCATTCGACCGAACTTTTTTAATACTTTCCCATTCGACCGAACTTTTTTTTAAATCTTTCCCATTCGACCGAACTTTTTTTTAATACTTTCCCATTCGACCGAACTTTTCTTTAATACTTTCCCATTCGACCGAACTTTTCTTTAATACTTTCCCATTCGACCGAACTTTTCTTTAATACTTTCCCATTCGACCGAACTTTTCTTTAATACTTTCCCATTTGACCGAACTTTTCTTTAATACTTTCCCATTCGACCGAACTTTTTTAATACTTTCCCATTCGACCGAACTTTTCTTTAATACTTTCCCATTCGACCGAACTTTTTTTAATACTTTCCCATTCGACCGAATTTTTTTTAACTTTCCCATTCGACCGAACCTTTTTAATACTTTCCCATTCGACCGAACTTTTCTTTAATACTTTCCCATTCGACCGAACTTTTCTTTAATACTTTCCCATTCGACCGAACTTTTCTTTAATACTTTCCCATTCGACCGAACTTTTCTTTAATACTTTCCCATTCGACCGAACTTTTTTTAATACTTTCCCATTCGACCGAACTTTTCTTTAATACTTTCCCATTCGACCGAACTTTTTTTAATACTTTCCCATTCGACCGAACTTTTTTTAATACTTTCCCATTCGACCGAACTTTTCTTTAATACTTTCCCATTCGACCGAACTTTTTTTAATACTTTCCCATTCGACCGAATTTTTTTTAACTTTCCCATTCGACCGAACCTTTTTAATACTTTCCCATTCGACCGAACTTTTCTTTAATACTTTCCCATTCGACCGAACTTTTCTTTAATACTTTCCCATTCGACCGAACTTTTTTTAATACTTTCCCATTCGACCGAACTTTTCTTTAATACTTTCCCATTCGACCGAACTTTTTTTACTTTCCCATTCGACCGAACTTTTCTTTAATACTTTCCCATTCGACCGAACTTTTTTTTTAATACTTTCCCATTCGACCGAACTTTTTTTTAATACTTTCCCATTCGACCGAACTTTTTTAATACTTTCCCATTCGACCGAACTTTTTTAATACTTTCCCATTCGACCGAACTTTTTTTAATACTTTCCCATTCGACCGAACTTTTTTAATACTTTCCCATTCGACCGAACTTTTTTTTAATACTTTCCCATTCGACCGAACTTTTTTTAACTTTCCCATTCGACCGAACTTTTTTTAATACTTTCCCATTCAACCGAACTTTTCTTTAATACTTTCCCATTCGACCGAACTTTTCTTTAATACTTTCCCATTCGACCGAACTTTTCTTTAATACTTTCCCATTCGACCGAACTTTTTTTTAATACTTTCCCATTCGACCGAATTTTTTTTAACTTTCCCATTCGAAAGACCCTTTTTAATACTTTCCCATTCGACCGAACTTTTCTTTAATACTTTCCCATTCGACCGAACTTTTCTTTAATACTTTCCCATTCGACCGAACTTTTCTTTAATACTTTCCCATTCGACCGAACTTTTTTTTAATACTTTCCCATTCGACCGAACTTTTCTTTAATACTTTCCCATTCGACAGAACTTTTTTTTAATACTTTCCCATTCGACCGAACTTTTTTTAATACTTTCCCATTCAACCGAACTTTTCTTTAATACTTTCCCATTCGACCGAACTTTTCTTTAATACTTTCCCATTCGACCGAACTTTTCTTTAATACTTTCCCATTCGACCGAACTTTTTTCAATACTTTCCCATTCGACCGAACTTTTTTAATACTTTCCCATTCGACCGAACTTTTTTTTAATAATTTCCCATTCGACCGAACTTTTCTTTAATACTTTCCCATTCGACCGAACTTTTTTTAAAACTTTCCCATTCGACCGAACTTTTCTTTAATACTTTCCCATTTGACCGAACTTTTCTTTAATACTTTCCCATTCGACCGAACTTTTTTAATACTTTCCCATTCGACCGAACTTTTTTTTAAATCTTTCCCATTCGACCGAACTTTTTTTTAATACTTTCCCATTCGACCGAACTTTTCTTTAATACTTTCCCATTCGACAGAACTTTTTTTTAATACTTTCCCATTCGACCGAACTTTTTTTAATACTTTCCCATTCAACCGAACTTTTCTTTAATACTTTCCCATTCGACCGAACTTTTCTTTAATACTTTCCCATTCGACCGAACTTTTCTTTAATACTTTCCCATTCGACCGAACTTTTTTCAATACTTTCCCATTCGACCGAACTTTTTTAATACTTTCCAATTCGACCGAACTTTTTTTAATACTTTCCCATTCGACCGAACTTTTCTTTAATACTTTCCCATTCGACCGAACTTTTTTTCAATACTTTCCCATTCGACCGAACTTTTCTTTAATACTTTCCCATTCGACCGAACTTTTCTTTAATACTTTCCCATTCGACCGAACTTTTTTAATACTTTCCCATTCGACCGAACTTTTCTTTAATACTTTCCCATTCGACCGAACTTTTTTTTAATAATTTCCCATTCGACCGAACTTTTCTTTAATACTTTCCCATTCGACCGAACTTTTTTTAATACTTTCCCATTCGACCGAACTTTTCTTTAATACTTTCCCATTTGACCGAACTTTTCTTTAATACTTTCCCATTCGACCGAACTTTTTTAATACTTTCCCATTCGACCGAACTTTTCTTTAATACTTTCCCATTCGACCGAACTTTTTTTAATACTTTCCCATTCGACCGAATTTTTTTTAACTTTCCCATTCGACCGAACCTTTTTAATACTTTCCCATTCGACCAAACTTTTCTTTAATACTTTCCCATTCGACCGAACTTTTCTTTAATACTTTCCCATTCGACCGAACTTTTCTTTAATACTTTCCCATTCGACCGAACTTTTTTTTAATACTTTCCCATTCGACCGAACTTTTCTTTAATACTTTCCCATTCGACCGAACTTTTTTTAATACTTTCCCATTCGACCGAACTTTTTTTAATACTTTCCCATTCGACCGAACTTTTCTTTAATACTTTCCCATTCGACCGAACTTTTTTTAATACTTTCCCATTCGACCGAATTTTTTTTAACTTTCCCATTCGACCGAACCTTTTTAATACTTTCCCATTCGACCGAACTTTTCTTTAATACTTTCCCATTCGACCGAACTTTTCTTTAATACTTTCCCATTCGACCGAACTTTTCTTTAATACTTTCCCATTCGACCGAACTTTTTTTTAATACTTTCCCATTCGACCGAACTTTTCTTTAATACTTTCCCATTCGACCGAACTTTTTTTTACTTTCCCATTCGACCGAACTTTTCTTTAATACTTTCCCATTCGACCGAACTTTTTTTTAATACTTTCCCATTCGACCGAACTTTTTTTTAATACTTTCCCATTCGACCGAACTTTTTTTAATACTTTCCCATTCGACCGAACTTTTTTAATACTTTCCCATTCGACCGAACTTTTTTTAATACTTTCCCATTCGACCGAACTTTTTTAATACTTTCCCATTCGACCGAACTTTTTTTAATAATTTCCCATTCGACCGAACTTTTTTTAATAATTTCCCATTCGACCGAACTTTTCTTTAATACTTTCCCATTCGACCG
This sequence comes from Leiobunum rupestre, assembly GCF_980474605.1. Classification (NCBI taxonomy): domain Eukaryota; kingdom Metazoa; phylum Arthropoda; class Arachnida; order Opiliones; family Sclerosomatidae; genus Leiobunum; species Leiobunum rupestre. Next base: position 43,544,907 of record NC_143385.1, read on the forward strand.
AACTTTTTTTAAAACTTTCCCATTCGACCGAACTTTTCTTTAATACTTTCCCATTTGACCGAACTTTTCTTTAATACTTTCCCATTCGACCGAACTTTTTTAATACTTTCCCATTCGACCGAACTTTTTTTAATACTTTCCCATTCGACCGAACTTTTTTTTAATACTTTCCCATTCGACCGAACTTTTCTTTAATACTTTCCCATTCGACAGAACTTTTTTTAATACTTTCCCATTCGACCGAACTTTTTTTAATACTTTCCCATTCAACCGAACTTTTCTTTAATACTTTCCCATTCGACCGAACTTTTCTTTAATACTTTCCCATTCGACCGAACTTTTCTTTAATACTTTCCCATTCGACCGAACTTTTTTCAATACTTTCCCATTCGACCGAACTTTTTTAATACTTTCCAATTCGACCGAACTTTTTTTAATACTTTCCCATTCGACCGAACTTTTCTTTAATACTTTCCCATTCGACCGAACTTTTTTTCAATACTTTCCCATTCGACCGAACTTTTCTTTAATACTTTCCCATTCGACCGAACTTTTCTTTAATACTTTCCCATTCGACCGAACTTTTTTTCAATACTTTCCCATTCGACCGAACTTTTCTTTAATACTTTCCCATTCGACCGAACTTTTTTTCAATACTTTCCCATTGGACCGAACTTTTCTTTAATACTTTCCCATTCGACCGAACTTTTTTTTAATAATTTCCCATTCGACCGAACTTTTCTTTAATACTTTCCCATTCGACCGAACTTTTTTTAATACTTTCCCATTCGACCGAACTTTTTTAATACTTTCCCATTCGACCGAACTTTTTTTAATACTTTCCCATTCGACCGAACTTTTTTAATACTTTCCCATTCGACCGAACTTTTTTTAATAATTTCCCATTCGACCGAACTTTTCTTTAATACTTTCCCATTCGACCGAACTTTTTTTAAAACTTTCCCATTCGACCGAACTTTTCTTTAATACTTTCCCATTTGACCGAACTTTTCTTTAATACTTTCCCATTCGACCGAACTTTTTTAATACTTTCCCATTCGACCGAACTTTTTTTTAAATCTTTCCCATTCGACCGAACTTTTTTTTAATACTTTCCCATTCGACCGAACTTTTCTTTAATACTTTCCCATTCGACAGAACTTTTTTTAATACTTTCCCATTCGACCGAACTTTTTTTAATACTTTCCCATTCAACCGAACTTTTCTTTAATACTTTCCCATTCGACCGAACTTTTCTTTAATACTTTCCCATTCGACCGAACTTTTCTTTAATACTTTCCCATTCGACCGAACTTTTTTCAATACTTTCCCATTCGACCGAACTTTTTTAATACTTTCCAATTCGACCGAACTTTTTTTAATACTTTCCCATTCGACCGAACTTTTCTTTAATACTTTCCCATTCGACCGAACTTTTTTTCAATACTTTCCCATTCGACCGAACTTTTCTTTAATACTTTCCCATTCGACCGAACTTTTCTTTAATACTTTCCCATTCGACCGAACTTTTTTTCAATACTTTCCCATTCGACCGAACTTTTCTTTAATACTTTCCCATTCGACCGAACTTTTTTTCAATACTTTCCCATTGGACCGAACTTTTCTTTAATACTTTCCCATTCGACCGAACTTTTTTTTAATAATTTCCCATTCGACCGAACTTTTCTTTAATACTTTCCCATTCGACCGAACTTTTTTTAATACTTTCCCATTCGACCGAACTTTTCTTTAATACTTTCCCATTCGACCGAACTTTTTTTAATACTTTCCCATTCGACCGAACTTTTCTTTAATACTTTCCCATTCGACCGAACTTTTCTTTAATACTTTCCCATTCGACCGAACTTTTTTTAATACTTTCCCATTCGACCGAACTTTTCTTTAATACTTTCCCATTCGACCGAACTTTTTTTAATACTTTCCCATTCGACCGAACTTTTCTTTAATACTTTCCCATTCGACCGAACTTTTCTTTAATACTTTCCCATTCGACCGAACTTTTTTTTAATACTTTCCCATTCGACCGAATTTTTTTTAACTTTCCCATTCGACCGAACCTTTTTAATACTTTCCCATTCGACCGAACTTTTCTTTAATACTTTCCCATTCGACCGAACTTTTCTTTAATACTTTCCCATTCGACCGAACTTTTTTTTAATACTTTCCCATTCGACCGAACTTTTTTTTAATACTTTCCCATTCGACCGAACTTTTCTTTAATACTTTCCCATTCGACCGAACTTTTTTTTAATACTTTCCCATTCGAACGAACTTTTCTTTAATACTTTCCCATTCGACCGAACTTTTTTTTAATACTTTCCCATTCGACCGAACTTTTCTTTAATACTTTCCCATTCGACCGAACTTTTTTTTAAATCTTTCCCATTCGACCGAACTTTTTTTAATACTTTCCCATTCGACCGAACTTTTTTTAATACTTTCCCATTCAACCGAACTTTTTTTAATACTTTCCCATTCAACCGAACTTTTCTTTAATACTTTCCCATTCGACCGAACTTTTCTTTAATACTTTCCCATTCGACCGAACTTTTCTTTAATACTTTCCCATTCGACCGAACTTTTTTCAATACTTTCCCATTCGACCGAACTTTTTTAATACTTTCCAATTCGACCGAACTTTTTTTAATACTTTCCCATTCGACCGAACTTTTCTTTAATACTTTCCCATTCGACCGAACTTTTTTTCAATACTTTCCCATTCGACCGAACTTTTTTTTAATAATTTCCCATTCGACCGAACTTTTCTTTAATACTTTCCCATTCGACCGAACTTTTTTTAATACTTTCCCATTCGACCGAACTTTTCTTTAATACTTTCCCATTTGACCGAACTTTTCTTTAATACTTTCCCATTCGACCGAACTTTTTTAATACTTTCCCATTCGACCGAACTTTTTTTTAAATCTTTCCCATTCGACCGAACTTTTTTTAATACTTTCCCATTCGACCGAACTTTTTTTAATACTTTCCCATTCAACCGAACTTTTTTTAATACTTTCCCATTCAACCGAACTTTTCTTTAATACTTTCCCATTCGACCGAACTTTTTTAATACTTTCCCATTCGACCAAACTTTTCTTTAATACTTTCCCATTCGACCGAACTTTTCTTTAATACTTTCCCATTCGACCGAACTTTTCTTCAATACTTTCCCATTCGACCGAACTTTTTTTTAATACTTTCCCATTCGACCGAACTTTTCTTTAATACTTTCCCATTCGACCGAACTTTTTTTAATACTTTCCCATTCGACCGAATTTTTTTTAACTTTCCCATTCGACCGAACCTTTTTAATACTTTCCCATTCGACCGAACTTTTCTTTAATACTTTCCCATTCGACCGAACTTTTTTCAATACTTTCCCACTCGACCGAACTTTTTTAATACTTTCCAATTCGACCGAACTTTTTTTAATACTTTCCCATTCGACCGAACTTTTCTTTAATACTTTCCCATTCGACCGAACTTTTTTTCAATACTTTCCCATTCGACCGAACTTTTCTTTAATACTTTCCCATTCGACCGAACTTTTCTTTAATACTTTCCCATTCGACCGAACTTTTTTTAAAACTTTCCCATTCGACCGAACTTTTCTTTAATACTTTCCCATTTGACCGAACTTTTCTTTAATACTTTCCCATTCGACCGAACTTTTTTAATACTTTCCCATTCGACCGAACTTTTTTTTAAATCTTTCCCATTCGACAGAACTTTTTTTTAATACTTTCCCATTCGACCGAACTTTTTTTAATACTTTCCCATTCAACCGAACTTTTCTTTAATACTTTCCCATTCGACCGAACTTTTCTTTAATACTTTCCCATTCGACCGAACTTTTCTTTAATACTTTCCCATTCGACCGAACTTTTTTCAATACTTTCCCATTCGACCGAACTTTTTTAATACTTTCCCATTCGACCGAACTTTTTTTTAATACTTTCCCATTCGACCGAACTTTTCTTTAATACTTTCCCATTCGACCGAACTTTTTTAAAACTTTCCCATTCGACCGAACTTTTCTTTAATACTTTCCCATTTGACCGAACTTTTCTTTAATACTTTCCCATTCGACCGAACTTTTTTAATACTTTCCCATTCGACCGAACTTTTCTTTAATACTTTCCCATTCGACCGAACTTTTTTTAATACTTTCCCATTCGACCGAATTTTTTTTTAACTTTCCCATTCGACCGAACCTTTTTAATACTTTCCCATTCGACCGAACTTTTCTTTAATACTTTCCCATTCGACCGAACTTTTCTTTAATACTTTCCCATTCGACCGAACCTTTTTAATACTTTCCCATTCGACCGAACTTTTCTTTAATACTTTCCCATTCGACCGAACTTTTCTTTAATACTTTCCCATTCGACCGAACTTTTCTTTAATACTTTCCCATTCGACCGAACTTTTCTTTAATACTTTCCCATTCGACCGAACTTTTTTTAATACTTTCCCATTCGACCGAACTTTTTTTTAATACTTTCCCATTCGACCGAACTTTTTTTAATACTTTCCCATTCGACCGAACTTTTTTAATACTTTCCCATTCGACCGAACTTTTTTTAATACTTTCCCATTCGACCGAACTTTTTTAATACTTTCCCATTCGACCGAACTTTTTTTAATAATTTCCCATTCGACCGAACTTTTCTTTAATACTTTCCCATTCGACCGAACTTTTTTTAAAACTTTCCCATTCGACCGAACTTTTCTTTAATACTTTCCCATTTGACCGAACTTTTCTTTAATACTTTCCCATTCGACCGAACTTTTTTAATACTTTCCCATTCGACCGAACTTTTTTTTAAATCTTTCCCATTCGACCGAACTTTTTTTTAATACTTTCCCATTCGACCGAACTTTTCTTTAATACTTTCCCATTCGACAGAACTTTTTTTAATACTTTCCCATTCGACCGAACTTTTTTTAATACTTTCCCATTCAACCGAACTTTTCTTTAATACTTTCCCATTCGACCGAACTTTTCTTTAATACTTTCCCATTCGACCGAACTTTTCTTTAATACTTTCCCATTCGACCGAACTTTTTTCAATACTTTCCCATTCGACCGAACTTTTTTAATACTTTCCAATTCGACCGAACTTTTTTAATACTTTCCCATTCGACCGAACTTTTCTTTAATACTTTCCCATTCGACCGAACTTTTTTTCAATACTTTCCCATTCGACCGAACTTTTCTTTAATACTTTCCCATTCGACCGAACTTTTCTTTAATACTTTCCCATTCGACCGAACTTTTTTTCAATACTTTCCCATTGGACCGAACTTTTCTTTAATACTTTCCCATTCAACCGAACTTTTTTTTAATAATTTCCCATTCGACCGAACTTTTCTTTAATACTTTCCCATTCGACCGAACTTTTTTTAATACTTTCCCATTCGACCGAACTTTTCTTTAATACTTTCCCATTCGACCGAACTTTTCTTTAATACTTTCCCATTCGACCGAACTTTTTTTTAACTTTCCCATTCGACCGAACCTTTTTAATACTTTCCCATTCGACCGAACTTTTCTTTAATACTTTCCCATTCGACCGAACTTTTCTTTAATACTTTCCCATTCGACCGAACTTTTCTTTAATACTTTCCCATTCGACCGAACTTTTTTTAATACTTTCCCATTCGACCGAACTTTTCTTTAATACTTTCCCATTCGACCGAACTTTTTTTTAATACTTTCCCATTCGACCGAACTTTTCTTTAATACTTTCCCATTCGACCGAACTTTTTTTTAATACTTTCCCATTCGACCGAACTTTTTTTTTAATACTTTCCCATTCGACCGAACTTTTTTTTAATACTTTCCCATTCGACCGAACTTTTTTAATACTTTCCCATTCGACCGAACTTTTTTTAATACTTTCCCATTCGACCGAACTTTTTTAATACTTTCCCATTCGACCGAACTTTTTTTTAATACTTTCCCATTCGACCGAACTTTTTTTAACTTTCCCATTCGACCGAACTTTTTTTAATACTTTCCCATTCAACCGAACTTTTCTTTAATACTTTCCCATTCGACCGAACTTTTCTTTAATACTTTCCCATTCGACCGAACTTTTCTTTAATACTTTCCCATTCGACCGAACTTTTTTTTAATACTTTCCCATTCGACCGAATTTTTTTTAACTTTCCCATTCGAAAGACCCTTTTTAATACTTTCCCATTCGACCGAACTTTTCTTTAATACTTTCCCATTCGACCGAACTTTTCTTTAATACTTTCCCATTCGACCGAACTTTTCTTTAATACTTTCCCATTCGACCGAACTTTTTTTTAATACTTTCCCATTCGACCGAACTTTTCTTTAATACTTTCCCATTCGACAGAACTTTTTTTTAATACTTTCCCATTCGACCGAACTTTTTTTAATACTTTCCCATTCAACCGAACTTTTCTTTAATACTTTCCCATTCGACCGAACTTTTCTTTAATACTTTCCCATTCGACCGAACTTTTCTTTAATACTTTCCCATTCGACCGAACTTTTTTCAATACTTTCCCATTCGACCGAACTTTTTTAATACTTTCCCATTCGACCGAACTTTTTTTTAATAATTTCCCATTCGACCGAACTTTTCTTTAATACTTTCCCATTCGACCGAACTTTTTTTAAAACTTTCCCATTCGACCGAACTTTTCTTTAATACTTTCCCATTTGACCGAACTTTTCTTTAATACTTTCCCATTCGACCGAACTTTTTTAATACTTTCCCATTCGACCGAACTTTTTTTTAAATCTTTCCCATTCGACCGAACTTTTTTTTAATACTTTCCCATTCGACCGAACTTTTCTTTAATACTTTCCCATTCGACAGAACTTTTTTTTAATACTTTCCCATTCGACCGAACTTTTTTTAATACTTTCCCATTCAACCGAACTTTTCTTTAATACTTTCCCATTCGACCGAACTTTTCTTTAATACTTTCCCATTCGACCGAACTTTTCTTTAATACTTTCCCATTCGACCGAACTTTTTTCAATACTTTCCCATTCGACCGAACTTTTTTAATACTTTCCAATTCGACCGAACTTTTTTTAATACTTTCCCATTCGACCGAACTTTTCTTTAATACTTTCCCATTCGACCGAACTTTTTTTCAATACTTTCCCATTCGACCGAACTTTTCTTTAATACTTTCCCATTCGACCGAACTTTTCTTTAATACTTTCCCATTCGACCGAACTTTTTTAATACTTTCCCATTCGACCGAACTTTTTTTAATACTTTCCCATTCGACCGAACTTTTCTTTAATAATTTCCCATTCGACCGAACTTTTCTTTAATACTTTCCCATTCGACCGAACTTTTTTAATACTTTCCCATTCGACCGAACTTTTCTTTAATACTTTCCCATTTGACCGAACTTTTCTTTAATACTTTCCCATTCGACCGAACTTTTTTAATACTTTCCCATTCGACCGAACTTTTCTTTAATACTTTCCCATTCGACCGAACTTTTTTTAATACTTTCCCATTCGACCGAATTTTTTTAACTTTCCCATTCGACCGAACCTTTTTAATACTTTCCCATTCGACCGAACTTTTCTTTAATACTTTCCCATTCGACCGAAATTTTTTTTAATACTTTCCCATTCGACCGAACTTTTCTTTAATACTTTCCCATTCGACCGAACTTTTCTTTAATACTTTCCCATTCGACCGAACTTTTTTTTAATACTTTCCCATTCGACCGAACTTTTCTTTAATACTTTCCCATTCGACCGAACTTTTTTTAATACTTTCCCATTCGACCGAACTTTTTTTAATACTTTCCCATTCGACCGAACTTTTCTTTAATACTTTCCCATTCGACCGAACTTTTTTTAATACTTTCCCATTCGACCGAATTTTTTTTAACTTTCCCATTCGACCGAACCTTTTTAATACTTTCCCATTCGACCGAACTTTTCTTTAATACTTTCCCATTCGACCGAACTTTTCTTTAATACTTTCCCATTCGACCGAACTTTTCTTTAATACTTTCCCATTCGACCGAACTTTTTTTTAATACTTTCCCATTCGACCGAACTTTTCTTTAATACTTTCCCATTCGACCGAACTTTTTTTTACTTTCCCATTCGACCGAACTTTTCTTTAATACTTTCCCATTCGACCGAACTTTTTTTTAATACTTTCCCATTCGACCGAACTTTTTTTTAATACTTTCCCATTCGACCGAACTTTTTTTAATACTTTCCCATTCGACCGAACTTTTTTAATACTTTCCCATTCGACCGAACTTTTTTTAATACTTTCCCATTCGACCGAACTTTTTTAATACTTTCCCATTCGACCGAACTTTTTTTAATAATTTCCCATTCGACCGAACTTTTCTTTAATACTTTCCCATTCGACCGAACTTTTTTTAAAACTTTCCCATTCGACCGAACTTTTCTTTAATACTTTCCCATTTGACCGAACTTTTCTTTAATACTTTCCCATTCGACCGAACTTTTTTAATACTTTCCCATTCGACCGAACTTTTTTTTAAATCTTTCCCATTCGACCGAACTTTTTTTTAATACTTTCCCATTCGACCGAACTTTTCTTTAATACTTTCCCATTCGACAGAACTTTTTTTAATACTTTCCCATTCGACCGAACTTTTCTTTAATACTTTCCCATTCGACCGAACTTTTCTTTAATACTTTCCCATTCGACAGAACTTTTTTTAATACTTTCCCATTCGACCGAACTTTTTTTAATACTTTCCCATTCAACCGAACTTTTCTTTAATACTTTCCCATTCGACCGAACTTTTCTTTAATACTTTCCCATTCGACCGAACTTTTCTTTAATACTTTCCCATTCGACCGAACTTTTTTCAATACTTTCCCATTCGACCGAACTTTTTTAATACTTTCCAATTCGACCGAACTTTTTTTAATACTTTCCCATTCGACCGAACTTTTTTTAATACTTTCCCATTCGACCGAACTTTTCTTTAATACTTTCCCATTCGACCGAACTTTTTTTAATACTTTCCCATTCGACCGAACTTTTCTTTAATACTTTCCCATTCGACCGAACTTTTCTTTAATACTTTCCCATTCGACCGAACTTTTTTTTAATACTTTCCCATTCGACCGAATTTTTTTTAACTTTCCCATTCGACCGAACCTTTTTAATACTTTCCCATTCGACCGAACTTTTCTTTAATACTTTCCCATTCGACCGAACTTTTCTTTAATACTTTCCCATTCGACCGAACTTTTCTTTAATACTTTCCCATTCGACCGAACTTTTTTTTAATACTTTCCCATTCGACCGAACTTTTCTTTAATACTTTCCCATTCGACCGAACTTTTTTTTAATACTTTCCCATTCGACCGAACTTTTCTTTAATACTTTCCCATTCGACCGAACTTTTTTTTAATACTTTCCCATTCGACCGAACTTTTTTTTTAATACTTTCCCATTCGACCGAACTTTTTTTTAATACTTTCCCATTCGACCGAACTTTTTTAATACTTTCCCATTCGACCGAACTTTTTTTAATACTTTCCCATTCGACCGAACTTTTTTAATACTTTCCCATTCGACCGAAATTTTTTTTAATACTTTCCCATTCGACCGAACTTTTTTTAACTTTCCCATTCGACCGAACTTTTTTTAATACTTTCCCATTCAACCGAACTTTTCTTTAATACTTTCCCATTCGACCGAACTTTTCTTTAACACTTTCCCATTCGACCGAACTTTTCTTTAATACTTTCCCATTCGACCGAACTTTTTTTCAATACTTTCCCATTCGACCGAACTTTTCTTTAATACTTTCCCATTCGACCGAACTTTTCTTTAATACTTTCCCATTCGACCGAACTTTTTTTCAATACTTTCCCATTGGACCGAACTTTTCTTTAATACTTTCCCATTCGACCGAACTTTTTTTTAATAATTTCCCATTCGACCGAACTTTTCTTTAATACTTTCCCATTCGACCGAACTTTTCTTTAATACTTTCCCATTCGACCGAACTTTTCTTTAATACTTTCCCATTCGACCGAACTTTTCTTTAATACTTTCCCATTCGACCGAACTTTTCTTTAATACTTTCCCATTCGACCGAACTTTTTATTAATACTTTCCCATTCGACCGAACTTTTTTTTAATACTTTCCCATTCAACCGAACTTTTATTAATACTTTCCCATTCAACCGAACTTTTATTAATACTTTCCCATTCGACCGAACTTTTTTAACTTTCCCATTCGACCGAACTTTTCTTTAATACTTTCCCATTCGACCGAACTTTTCTTTAATACTTTCCCATTCGACCGAACTTTTGTTTAATACTTTCCCATTCGACCGAACTTTTTTTAATACTTTCCCATTCAACCGAACTTTTCTTTAATACTTTCCCATTCGACCGAACTTTTTAAATACTTTCCCATTCGACCGAACTTTTCTTTAATACTTTCCCATTCGACCGAACTTTTCTTTAATACTTTCCAATTCGACCGAACTTTTTTAATACTTTCCCATTCGACCGAACTTTTTTAATACTTTCCCATTCGACCGAACTTTTCTTTAATACTTTCCCATTCGACCGAACTTTTTTTAATAATTTGCCATTCGACCGAACTTTTTTTTAATACTTTCCCATTCAACCGAACTTTTATTAATACTTTCCCATTCAACCGAACTTTTATTAATACTTTCCCATTCAACCGAACTTTTTTAATACTTTCCCATTCGACCGAACTTTTCTTTAATACTTTCCCATTCGACCGAACTTTTTCTAATACTTTCCCATTCAACCGAACTTTTCTTTAATACTTTCCCATTCGACCGAACTTTTCTTTAATACTTTCCCATTCGACCGAACTTTTCTTTAATACTTTCCCATTCGACCGAACTTTTTTCCATACTTTCCCATTCGACCGAACTTTTCTTTAATACTTTCCCATTCGACCGAACTTTTCTTTAATACTTTCCCATTCGACCGAACTTTTATTTAATACTTTCCCATTCGACCGAACTTTTATTTAATACTTTCCCATTCGACCGAACTTTTCTTTAATACTTTCCCATTCGACGGAACTTTTTTTAATACTTTCCCATTCGACCGAACTTTTTTTTAATACTTTCCCATTCAACCGAACTTTTATTAATACTTTCCCATTCAACCGAACTTTTATTAATACTTTCCCATTCAACCGAATTTTTTTTCAATACTTTCCCATTCGACCGAACTTTTATTTAATACTTTCCCATTCGACCGAACTTTTATTTAATACTTTCCCATTCGACCGAACTTTTCTTTAATACTTTCCCATTCGACCGAACTTTTTTTAATACTTTCCCATTCGACCGAACTTTTTTTTAATACTTTCCCATTCAACCGAACTTTTATTAATACTTTCCCATTCAACCGAACTTTTATTAATACTTTCCCATTCAACCGAATTTTTTTTCAATACTTTCCCATTCGACCGAACTTTTCTTTAATACTTTCCCATTCGACCGAACTTTTCTTTAATACTTTCCCATTCGACCGAACTTTTCTTTAATACTTTCCCATTCGACCGAACTTTTTTTTAATACTTTCCCATTCGACCGAACTTTTTTTTAATACTTTCCCATTCAACCGAACTTTTATTAATACTTTCCCATTCAACCGAACTTTTATTAATACTTTCCCATTCAACCGAATTTTTTTTCAATACTTTCCCATTCGACCGAACTTTTTTTTAATACTTTCCCATTCGACCGAACTTTTCTTTAATACTTTCCCATTCGACCGAACTTTTTTTAATACTTTCCCATTCAACCGAACTTTTCTTTAATACTTTCCCATTCGACCGAACTTTTCTTTAATACTTTCCCATTCGACCGAACTTTTCTTTAATACTTTCCCATTCGACCGAACTTTTCTTTAATACTTTCCCATTCGACCGAACTTTTCTTTAATACTTTCCCATTCGACCGAACTTTTCTTTAATACTTTCCCATTCGACCGAACTTTTCTTTAATACTTTCCCATTCGACCGAATTTTTTTTCAATACTTTCCCATTCGACCGAATTTTTTTTCAATACTTTCCCATTCGACCGAATTTTTTTTCAATACTTTCCCATTCGACCGAACTTTTCTTAATACTTTCCCATTCGACCGAACTTTTCTTTAATACTTTCCCATTCGACCGAACTTTTTTTAATACTTTCCCATTCGACCGAACTTTTCTTTAATACTTTCCCATTCGACCGAACTTTTCTTTAATAATTTCCCATTCGACCGAACTTTTTTTAATTTCCCATTCGACCGAACTTTTCTTTAATACTTTCCCATTCGACCGAACTTTTCTTTAATACTTTCCCATTCGACCGAACTTTTCTTTAATACTTTCCCATTCGACCGAACTTTTCTTTAATACTTTCCCATTTGACCGAACTTTTCTTTAATACTTTCCCATTCGACCGAACTTTTTTAATACTTTCCCATTCGACCGAACTTTTCTTTAATACTTTCCCATTCGACCGAACTTTTTTTAATATTTTCCCATTCGACCGAACTTTTTTAATACTTTCCCATTCGACCGAACCCTTTTAATACTTTCCCATTCGACCGAACTTTTCTTTAATACTTTCCCATTCGACCGAACTTTTCTTTAATACTTTCCCATTCGACCGAATTTTTTTAATACTTTCCCATTCGACCGAACTTTTCTTTAATACTTTCCCATTCGACCGAACTTTTTTCAATACTTTCCCATTCGACCGAACTTTTTTTCAATACTTTCCCATTCGACCGAACTTTTTTAATACTTTCCCATTCGACCGAACTTTTCTTTAATACTTTCCCATTCGACCGAACTTTTCTTTAATACTTTCCCATTCGACCGAACTTTTCTTTAATACTTTCCCATTCGACCGAACTTTTCTTTAATACTTTCCCATTCGACCGAACTTTTTTTAATACTTTCCCATTCGACCGAACTTTTTTTAATACTTTCCCATTCGACCGAACTTTTTTAATACTTTCCCATTCGACCGAACCTTTTTAATACTTTCCCATTCGACCGAACTTTTCTTTAATACTTTCCCATTCGACCGAACTTTTCTTTAATACTTTCCCATTCGACCGAATTTTTTTAATACTTTCCCATTCGACCGAACTTTTCTTTAATACTTTCCCATTCGACCGAACTTTTCTTTAATACTTTCCCATTCGACCGAACTTTTCTTTAATACTTTCCCATTCGACCGAACTTTTTTTTTAATACTTTCCCATTCGGCCGAACTTTTTTTAATACTTTCCCATTCGACCGAACTTTTCTTAAATACTTTCCCATTCGACCGAACTTTTTTTAATACTTTCCCATTCGACCGAACTTTTTTTTAATACTTTCCCATTCGACCGAATTTTTTTAATACTTTCCCATTCGACCGAACTTTTTTTCAATACTTTCCCATTCGACCGAACTTTTCTTTAATACTTTCCCATTCGACCGAACTTTTTTCAATACTTTCCCATTCGACCGAACTTTTTTCAATACTTTCCCATTCGACCGAACTTTTTTAATACTTTCCCATTCGACCGAACTTTTCTTTAATACTTTCCCATTCGACCGAACTTTTCTTTAATACTTTCCCATTCGACCGAACTTTTCTTTAATACTTTCCCATTCGACCGAACTTTTCTTTAATACTTTCCCATTCGACCGAACTTTTTTTTAATACTTTCCCATTCGGCCGAACTTTTTTTTAATACTTTCCCATTCGACCGAACTTTTCTTTAATACTTTCCCATTCGACCGAACTTTTTTTAATACTTTCCCATTCGACCGAACTTTTTTTTAATACTTTCCCATTCGACCGAATTTTTTTAATACTTTCCCATTCGACCGAACTTTTTTTCAATACTTTCCCATTCGACCGAACTTTTCTTTAATACTTTCCCATTCGACCGAACTTTTTTCAATACTTTCCCATTCGACCGAACTTTTTTTCAATACTTTCCCATTCGACCGAACTTTTTTAATACTTTCCCATTCGACCGAACTTTTCTTTAATACTTTCCCATTCGACCGAACTTTTCTTTAATACTTTCCCATTCGACCGAACTTTTCTTTAATACTTTCCCATTCGACCGAACTTTTCTTTAATACTTTCCCATTCGACCGAACTTTTTTTAATACTTTCCCATTCGACCGAACTTTTTTAATACTTTCCCATTCGACCGAACCCTTTTAATACTTTCCCATTCGACCGAACTTTTCTTTAATACTTTCCCATTCGACCGAACTTTTCTTTAATACTTTCCCATTCGACCGAACTTTTCTTTAATACTTTCCCATTCGACCGAACTTTTTTTTAATACTTTCCCATTCGGCCGAACTTTTTTTTAATACTTTCCCATTCGACCGAACTTTTCTTTAATACTTTCCCATTCGACCGAACTTTTTTTAATACTTTCCCATTCGACCGAACTTTTCTTTAATACTTTCCCATTCGACCGAACTTTTCTTTAATACTTTCCCATTCGACCGAACTTTTCTTTAATACTTTCCCATTCGACCGAACTTTTTTTTAATACTTTCCCATTCGGCCGAACTTTTTTTTAATACTTTCCCATTCGACCGAACTTTTCTTTAATACTTTCCCATTCGACCGAACTTTTTTTAATACTTTCCCATTCGACCGAACTTTTCTTTAATACTTTCCCATTCGACCGAACTTTTCTTTAATACTTTCCCATTCAACCGAACTTTTATTAATACTTTCCCATTCAACCGAACTTTTATTAATACTTTCCCATTCGACCGAACTTTTTTAACTTTCCCATTCGACCGAACTTTTCTTTAATACTTTCCCATTCGACCGAACTTTTCTTTAATACTTTCCCATTCGACCGAACTTTTGTTTAATACTTTCCCATTCGACCGAACTTTTTTTAATACTTTCCCATTCGACCGAACTTTTTTAATACTTTCCCATTCGACCGAACTTTTTTTTAAATCTTTCCCATTCGACCGAACTTTTTTTAATACTTTCCCATTCAACCGAACTTTTTTTAATACTTTCCCATTCAACCGAACTTTTCTTTAATACTTTCCCATTCGACCGAACTTTTCTTTAATACTTTCCCATTCGACCGAACTTTTCTTTAATACTTTCCCATTCGACCGAACTTTTTTTAATACTTTCCCATTCGACCGAACTTTTCTTTAATACTTTCCCATTCGACCGAACTTTTTTTTAATACTTTCCCATTCGACCGAACTTTTCTTTAATACTTTCCCATTCGACCGAACTTTTTTTTAATACTTTCCCATTCGACCGAACTTTTTTTAATACTTTCCCATTCGACCGAACTTTTCTTTAATACTTTCCCATTCGACCGAACTTTTCTTTAATACTTTCCCATTCGACCGAACTTTTCTTTAATACTTTCCCATTCGACCGAACTTTTCTTTAATACTTTCCCATTCGACAGAACTTTTTTTTAATACTTTCCCATTCGACCGAACTTTTTTTAATACTTTCCCATTCAACCGAACTTTTCTTTAATACTTTCCCATTCGACCGAACTTTTCTTTAATACTTTCCCATTCGACCGAACTTTTCTTTAATACTTTCC
This sequence comes from Leiobunum rupestre, assembly GCF_980474605.1. Taxonomy (NCBI): domain Eukaryota; kingdom Metazoa; phylum Arthropoda; class Arachnida; order Opiliones; family Sclerosomatidae; genus Leiobunum; species Leiobunum rupestre. The sequence goes on from NC_143385.1 coordinate 43,560,558, forward strand.
CATTCGACCGAACTTTTTTCAATACTTTCCCATTCGACCGAACTTTTTTAATACTTTCCAATTCGACCGAACTTTTTTTAATACTTTCCCATTCGACCGAACTTTTCTTTAATACTTTCCCATTCGACCGAACTTTTTTCAATACTTTCCCATTCGACCGAACTTTTATTTAATACTTTCCCATTCGACCGAACTTTTTTTTAATAATTTCCCATTCGACCGAACTTTTCTTTAATACTTTCCCATTCGACCGAACTTTTTTTAATACTTTCCCATTCGACCGAACTTTTCTTTAATACTTTCCCATTTGACCGAACTTTTCTTTAATACTTTCCCATTCGACCGAACTTTTTTAATACTTTCCCATTCGACCGAACTTTTTTTAAATCTTTCCCATTCGACCGAACTTTTTTTTAATACTTTCCCATTCGACCGAACTTTTTTTAATACTTTCCCATTCAACCGAACTTTTTTTAATACTTTCCCATTCAACCGAACTTTTCTTTAATACTTTCCCATTCGACCGAACTTTTTTAATACTTTCCCATTCGACCAAACTTTTCTTTAATACTTTCCCATTCGACCGAACTTTTCTTTAATACTTTCCCATTCGACCGAACTTTTCTTTAATACTTTCCCATTCGACCGAACTTTTTTTTAATACTTTCCCATTCGACCGAACTTTTCTTTAATACTTTCCCATTCGACCGAACTTTTTTTAATACTTTCCCATTCGACCGAATTTTTTTTAACTTTCCCATTCGACCGAACCTTTTTAATACTTTCCCATTCGACCGAACTTTTCTTTAATACTTTCCCATTCGACCGAACTTTTTTCAATACTTTCCCACTCGACCGAACTTTTTTAATACTTTCCAATTCGACCGAACTTTTTTTAATACTTTCCCATTCGACCGAACTTTTCTTTAATACTTTCCCATTCGACCGAACTTTTTTTCAATACTTTCCCATTCGACCGAACTTTTCTTTAATACTTTCCCATTCGACCGAACTTTTTTTTAAATCTTTCCCATTCGACCGAACTTTTTTTAAATACTTTCCCATTCGACCGAACTTTTCTTTAATACTTTCCCATTCGACAGAACTTTTTTTTAATACTTTCCCATTCGACCGAACTTTTTTTAATACTTTCCCATTCAACCGAACTTTTCTTTAATACTTTCCCATTCGACCGAACTTTTCTTTAATACTTTCCCATTCGACCGAACTTTTCTTTAATACTTTCCCATTCGACCGAACTTTTGTTTAATACTTTCCCATTCGACCGAACTTTTTTTAATACTTTCCCATTCGACCGAACTTTTTTAATACTTTCCCATTCGACCGAACTTTTTTTTAAATCTTTCCCATTCGACCGAACTTTTTTTAATACTTTCCCATTCGACCGAACTTTTTTTAATACTTTCCCATTCAACCGAACTTTTTTTAATACTTTCCCATTCAACCGAACTTTTCTTTAATACTTTCCCATTCGACCGAACTTTTCTTTAATACTTTCCCATTCGACCGAACTTTTCTTTAATACTTTCCCATTCGACCGAACTTTTCTTTAATACTTTCCCATTCGACCGAACTTTTCTTTAATACTTTCCCATTCGACCGAACTTTTCTTTAATACTTTCCCATTCGACCGAACTTTTTATTAATACTTTCCCATTCGACCGAACTTTTTTTTAATACTTTCCCATTCAACCGAACTTTTATTAATACTTTCCCATTCAACCGAACTTTTATTAATACTTTCCCATTCGACCGAACTTTTTTAACTTTCCCATTCGACCGAACTTTTCTTTAATACTTTCCCATTCGACCGAACTTTTCTTTAATACTTTCCCATTCGACCGAACTTTTGTTTAATACTTTCCCATTCGACCGAACTTTTTTTAATACTTTCCCATTCAACCGAACTTTTCTTTAATACTTTCCCATTCGACCGAACTTTTTAAATACTTTCCCATTCGACCGAACTTTTCTTTAATACTTTCCCATTCGACCGAACTTTTCTTTAATACTTTCCAATTCGACCGAACTTTTTTAATACTTTCCCATTCGACCGAACTTTTTTAATACTTTCCCATTCGACCGAACTTTTCTTTAATACTTTCCCATTCGACCGAACTTTTTTTTAATAATTTGCCATTCGACCGAACTTTTTTTTAATACTTTCCCATTCAACCGAACTTTTATTAATACTTTCCCATTCAACCGAACTTTTATTAATACTTTCCCATTCAACCGAACTTTTTTAATACTTTCCCATTCGACCGAACTTTTCTTTAATACTTTCCCATTCGACCGAACTTTTTCTAATACTTTCCCATTCAACCGAACTTTTCTTTAATACTTTCCCATTCGACCGAACTTTTCTTTAATACTTTCCCATTCGACCGAACTTTTCTTTAATACTTTCCCATTCGACCGAACTTTTTTCCATACTTTCCCATTCGACCGAACTTTTCTTTAATACTTTCCCATTCGACCGAACTTTTCTTTAATACTTTCCCATTCGACCGAACTTTTATTTAATACTTTCCCATTCGACCGAACTTTTATTTAATACTTTCCCATTCGACCGAACTTTTCTTTAATACTTTCCCATTCGACGGAACTTTTTTTAATACTTTCCCATTCGACCGAACTTTTTTTTAATACTTTCCCATTCAACCGAACTTTTATTAATACTTTCCCATTCAACCGAACTTTTATTAATACTTTCCCATTCAACCGAATTTTTTTTCAATACTTTCCCATTCGACCGAACTTTTATTTAATACTTTCCCATTCGACCGAACTTTTATTTAATACTTTCCCATTCGACCGAACTTTTCTTTAATACTTTCCCATTCGACCGAACTTTTTTTAATACTTTCCCATTCGACCGAACTTTTTTTTAATACTTTCCCATTCAACCGAACTTTTATTAATACTTTCCCATTCAACCGAACTTTTATTAATACTTTCCCATTCAACCGAATTTTTTTTCAATACTTTCCCATTCGACCGAACTTTTCTTTAATACTTTCCCATTCGACCGAACTTTTCTTTAATACTTTCCCATTCGACCGAACTTTTCTTTAATACTTTCCCATTCGACCGAACTTTTTTTTAATACTTTCCCATTCGACCGAACTTTTTTTTAATACTTTCCCATTCAACCGAACTTTTATTAATACTTTCCCATTCAACCGAACTTTTATTAATACTTTCCCATTCAACCGAATTTTTTTTCAATACTTTCCCATTCGACCGAACTTTTTTTTAATACTTTCCCATTCGACCGAACTTTTCTTTAATACTTTCCCATTCGACCGAACTTTTTTTAATACTTTCCCATTCAACCGAACTTTTCTTTAATACTTTCCCATTCGACCGAACTTTTCTTTAATACTTTCCCATTCGACCGAACTTTTCTTTAATACTTTCCCATTCGACCGAACTTTTCTTTAATACTTTCCCATTCGACCGAACTTTTCTTTAATACTTTCCCATTCGACCGAACTTTTCTTTAATACTTTCCCATTCGACCGAACTTTTCTTTAATACTTTCCCATTCGACCGAATTTTTTTTCAATACTTTCCCATTCGACCGAATTTTTTTTCAATACTTTCCCATTCGACCGAATTTTTTTTCAATACTTTCCCATTCGACCGAACTTTTCTTAATACTTTCCCATTCGACCGAACTTTTCTTTAATACTTTCCCATTCGACCGAACTTTTTTTAATACTTTCCCATTCGACCGAACTTTTCTTTAATACTTTCCCATTCGACCGAACTTTTCTTTAATAATTTCCCATTCGACCGAACTTTTTTTAATTTCCCATTCGACCGAACTTTTCTTTAATACTTTCCCATTCGACCGAACTTTTCTTTAATACTTTCCCATTCGACCGAACTTTTCTTTAATACTTTCCCATTCGACCGAACTTTTCTTTAATACTTTCCCATTTGACCGAACTTTTCTTTAATACTTTCCCATTCGACCGAACTTTTTTAATACTTTCCCATTCGACCGAACTTTTCTTTAATACTTTCCCATTCGACCGAACTTTTTTTAATATTTTCCCATTCGACCGAACTTTTTTAATACTTTCCCATTCGACCGAACCCTTTTAATACTTTCCCATTCGACCGAACTTTTCTTTAATACTTTCCCATTCGACCGAACTTTTCTTTAATACTTTCCCATTCGACCGAATTTTTTTAATACTTTCCCATTCGACCGAACTTTTCTTTAATACTTTCCCATTCGACCGAACTTTTTTCAATACTTTCCCATTCGACCGAACTTTTTTTCAATACTTTCCCATTCGACCGAACTTTTTTAATACTTTCCCATTCGACCGAACTTTTCTTTAATACTTTCCCATTCGACCGAACTTTTCTTTAATACTTTCCCATTCGACCGAACTTTTCTTTAATACTTTCCCATTCGACCGAACTTTTCTTTAATACTTTCCCATTCGACCGAACTTTTTTTAATACTTTCCCATTCGACCGAACTTTTTTTAATACTTTCCCATTCGACCGAACTTTTTTAATACTTTCCCATTCGACCGAACCTTTTTAATACTTTCCCATTCGACCGAACTTTTCTTTAATACTTTCCCATTCGACCGAACTTTTCTTTAATACTTTCCCATTCGACCGAATTTTTTTAATACTTTCCCATTCGACCGAACTTTTCTTTAATACTTTCCCATTCGACCGAACTTTTCTTTAATACTTTCCCATTCGACCGAACTTTTCTTTAATACTTTCCCATTCGACCGAACTTTTTTTTTAATACTTTCCCATTCGGCCGAACTTTTTTTTAATACTTTCCCATTCGACCGAACTTTTCTTAAATACTTTCCCATTCGACCGAACTTTTTTTAATACTTTCCCATTCGACCGAACTTTTTTTTAATACTTTCCCATTCGACCGAATTTTTTTAATACTTTCCCATTCGACCGAACTTTTTTTCAATACTTTCCCATTCGACCGAACTTTTCTTTAATACTTTCCCATTCGACCGAACTTTTTTCAATACTTTCCCATTCGACCGAACTTTTTTCAATACTTTCCCATTCGACCGAACTTTTTTAATACTTTCCCATTCGACCGAACTTTTCTTTAATACTTTCCCATTCGACCGAACTTTTCTTTAATACTTTCCCATTCGACCGAACTTTTCTTTAATACTTTCCCATTCGACCGAACTTTTCTTTAATACTTTCCCATTCGACCGAACTTTTTTTTAATACTTTCCCATTCGGCCGAACTTTTTTTTAATACTTTCCCATTCGACCGAACTTTTCTTTAATACTTTCCCATTCGACCGAACTTTTTTTAATACTTTCCCATTCGACCGAACTTTTTTTTAATACTTTCCCATTCGACCGAATTTTTTTAATACTTTCCCATTCGACCGAACTTTTTTTCAATACTTTCCCATTCGACCGAACTTTTCTTTAATACTTTCCCATTCGACCGAACTTTTTTCAATACTTTCCCATTCGACCGAACTTTTTTTCAATACTTTCCCATTCGACCGAACTTTTTTAATACTTTCCCATTCGACCGAACTTTTCTTTAATACTTTCCCATTCGACCGAACTTTTCTTTAATACTTTCCCATTCGACCGAACTTTTCTTTAATACTTTCCCATTCGACCGAACTTTTCTTTAATACTTTCCCATTCGACCGAACTTTTTTTAATACTTTCCCATTCGACCGAACTTTTTTAATACTTTCCCATTCGACCGAACCCTTTTAATACTTTCCCATTCGACCGAACTTTTCTTTAATACTTTCCCATTCGACCGAACTTTTCTTTAATACTTTCCCATTCGACCGAACTTTTCTTTAATACTTTCCCATTCGACCGAACTTTTTTTTAATACTTTCCCATTCGGCCGAACTTTTTTTTAATACTTTCCCATTCGACCGAACTTTTCTTTAATACTTTCCCATTCGACCGAACTTTTTTTAATACTTTCCCATTCGACCGAACTTTTCTTTAATACTTTCCCATTCGACCGAACTTTTCTTTAATACTTTCCCATTCGACCGAACTTTTCTTTAATACTTTCCCATTCGACCGAACTTTTTATTAATACTTTCCCATTCGACCGAACTTTTTTTTAATACTTTCCCATTCAACCGAACTTTTATTAATACTTTCCCATTCAACCGAACTTTTATTAATACTTTCCCATTCGACCGAACTTTTTTAACTTTCCCATTCGACCGAACTTTTCTTTAATACTTTCCCATTCGACCGAACTTTTCTTTAATACTTTCCCATTCGACCGAACTTTTGTTTAATACTTTCCCATTCGACCGAACTTTTTTTAATACTTTCCCATTCGACCGAACTTTTTTAATACTTTCCCATTCGACCGAACTTTTTTTTAAATCTTTCCCATTCGACCGAACTTTTTTTAATACTTTCCCATTCAACCGAACTTTTTTTAATACTTTCCCATTCAACCGAACTTTTCTTTAATACTTTCCCATTCGACCGAACTTTTCTTTAATACTTTCCCATTCGACCGAACTTTTCTTTAATACTTTCCCATTCGACCGAACTTTTTTTAATACTTTCCCATTCGACCGAACTTTTCTTTAATACTTTCCCATTCGACCGAACTTTTTTTTAATACTTTCCCATTCGACCGAACTTTTCTTTAATACTTTCCCATTCGACCGAACTTTTTTTTAATACTTTCCCATTCGACCGAACTTTTTTTAATACTTTCCCATTCGACCGAACTTTTCTTTAATACTTTCCCATTCGACCGAACTTTTCTTTAATACTTTCCCATTCGACCGAACTTTTTTCAATACTTTCCCATTCGACCGAACTTTTATTTAATACTTTCCCATTCGACCGAACTTTTTTTTAATAATTTCCCATTCGACCGAACTTTTCTTTAATACTTTCCCATTCGACCGAACTTTTTTTAATACTTTCCCATTCGACCGAACTTTTCTTTAATACTTTCCCATTTGACCGAACTTTTCTTTAATACTTTCCCATTCGACCGAACTTTTTTAATACTTTCCCATTCGACCGAACTTTTTTTAAATCTTTCCCATTCGACCGAACTTTTTTTTAATACTTTCCCATTCGACCGAACTTTTTTTAATACTTTCCCATTCAACCGAACTTTTTTTAATACTTTCCCATTCAACCGAACTTTTCTTTAATACTTTCCCATTCGACCGAACTTTTTTAATACTTTCCCATTCGACCAAACTTTTCTTTAATACTTTCCCATTCGACCGAACTTTTCTTTAATACTTTCCCATTCGACCGAACTTTTCTTTAATACTTTCCCATTCGACCGAACTTTTTTTTAATACTTTCCCATTCGACCGAACTTTTCTTTAATACTTTCCCATTCGACCGAACTTTTTTTAATACTTTCCCATTCGACCGAATTTTTTTTAACTTTCCCATTCGACCGAACCTTTTTAATACTTTCCCATTCGACCGAACTTTTCTTTAATACTTTCCCATTCGACCGAACTTTTTTCAATACTTTCCCACTCGACCGAACTTTTTTAATACTTTCCAATTCGACCGAACTTTTTTTAATACTTTCCCATTCGACCGAACTTTTCTTTAATACTTTCCCATTCGACCGAACTTTTTTTCAATACTTTCCCATTCGACCGAACTTTTCTTTAATACTTTCCCATTCGACCGAACTTTTTTTTAAATCTTTCCCATTCGACCGAACTTTTTTTAAATACTTTCCCATTCGACCGAACTTTTCTTTAATACTTTCCCATTCGACAGAACTTTTTTTTAATACTTTCCCATTCGACCGAACTTTTTTTAATACTTTCCCATTCAACCGAACTTTTCTTTAATACTTTCCCATTCGACCGAACTTTTCTTTAATACTTTCCCATTCGACCGAACTTTTCTTTAATACTTTCCCATTCGACCGAACTTTTGTTTAATACTTTCCCATTCGACCGAACTTTTTTTAATACTTTCCCATTCGACCGAACTTTTTTAATACTTTCCCATTCGACCGAACTTTTTTTTAAATCTTTCCCATTCGACCGAACTTTTTTTAATACTTTCCCATTCGACCGAACTTTTTTTAATACTTTCCCATTCAACCGAACTTTTTTTAATACTTTCCCATTCAACCGAACTTTTCTTTAATACTTTCCCATTCGACCGAACTTTTCTTTAATACTTTCCCATTCGACCGAACTTTTCTTTAATACTTTCCCATTCGACCGAACTTTTTTTAATACTTTCCCATTCGACCGAACTTTTCTTTAATACTTTCCCATTCGACCGAACTTTTTTTTAATACTTTCCCATTCGACCGAACTTTTCTTTAATACTTTCCCATTCGACCGAACTTTTTTTTTAATACTTTCCCATTCGACCGAACTTTTTTTTAATACTTTCCCATTCGACCGAACTTTTCTTTAATACTTTCCCATTCGACCGAACTTTTCTTTAATACTTTCCCATTCGACCGAACTTTTCTTTAATACTTTCCCATTCGACAGAACTTTTTTTTAATACTTTCCCATTCGACCGAACTTTTTTTAATACTTTCCCATTCAACCGAACTTTTCTTTAATACTTTCCCATTCGACCGAACTTTTCTTTAATACTTTCCCATTCGACCGAACTTTTCTTTAATACTTTCCCATTCGACCGAACTTTTTTCAATACTTTCCCATTCGACCGAACTTTTTTAATACTTTCCAATTCGACCGAACTTTTTTTAATACTTTCCCATTCGACCGAACTTTTCTTTAATACTTTCCCATTCGACCGAACTTTTTTCAATACTTTCCCATTCGACCGAACTTTTATTTAATACTTTCCCATTCGACCGAACTTTTTTAATACTTTCCCATTCGACCGAACTTTTTTTAAAATCTTTCCCATTCGACCGAACTTTTTTTTAATACTTTCCCATTCGACCGAACTTTTTTTAATACTTTCCCATTCAACCGAACTTTTTTTAATACTTTCCCATTCAACCGAACTTTTCTTTAATACTTTCCCATTCGACCGAACTTTTTTAATACTTTCCCATTCGACCAAACTTTTCTTTAATACTTTCCCATTCGACCGAACTTTTCTTTAATACTTTCCCATTCGATCGAACTTTTCTTCAATACTTTCCCATTCGACCGAACTTTTTTTTAATACTTTCCCATTCGACCGAACTTTTCTTTAATACTTTCCCATTCGACCGAACTTTTTTTAATACTTTCCCATTCGACCGAATTTTTTTTAACTTTCCCATTCGACCGAACCTTTTTAATACTTTCCCATTCGACCGAACTTTTCTTTAATACTTTCCCATTCGACCGAACTTTTTTCAATACTTTCCCACTCGACCGAACTTTTTTAATACTTTCCAATTCGACCGAACTTTTTTTAATACTTTCCCATTCGACCGAACTTTTCTTTAATACTTTCCCATTCGACCGAACTTTTTTTCAATACTTTCCCATTCGACCGAACTTTTCTTTAATACTTTCCCATTCGACCGAACTTTTCTTTAATACTTTCCCATTCGACCGAACTTTTTTTAAAACTTTCCCATTCGACCGAACTTTTCTTTAATACTTTCCCATTTGACCGAACTTTTCTTTAATACTTTCCCATTCGACCGAACTTTTTTAATACTTTCCCATTCGACCGAACTTTTTTTTAAATCTTTCCCATTCGACCGAACTTTTTTTTAATACTTTCCCATTCGACCGAACTTTTCTTTAATACTTTCCCATTCGACAGAACTTTTTTTTAATACTTTCCCATTCGACCGAACTTTTTTTAATACTTTCCCATTCAACCGAACTTTTCTTTAATACTTTCCCATTCGACCGAACTTTTCTTTAATACTTTCCCATTCGACCGAACTTTTCTTTAATACTTTCCCATTCGACCGAACTTTTTTCAATACTTTCCCATTCGACCGAACTTTTTTAATACTTTCCCATTCGACCGAACTTTTTTTTAATAATTTCCCATTCGACCGAACTTTTCTTTAATACTTTCCCATTCGACCGAACTTTTTTTAAAACTTTCCCATTCGACCGAACTTTTCTTTAATACTTTCCCATTTGACCGAACTTTTCTTTAATACTTTCCCATTTGACCGAACTTTTCTTTAATACTTTCCCATTCGACCGAACTTTTTTAATACTTTCCCATTCGACCGAACTTTTTTTTAAATCTTTCCCATTCGACCGAACTTTTTTTAATACTTTCCCATTCGACCGAACTTTTCTTTAATACTTTCCCATTCGACCGAACTTTTCTTTAATACTTTCCCATTCGACCGAACTTTTCTTTAATACTTTCCCATTCGACCGAACTTTTCTTTAATACTTTCCCATTTGACCGAACTTTTCTTTAATACTTTCCCATTCGACCGAACTTTTTTAATACTTTCCCATTCGACCGAACTTTTCTTTAATACTTTCCCATTCGACCGAACTTTTTTTAATACTTTCCCATTCGACCGAATTTTTTTTAACTTTCCCATTCGACCGAACCTTTTTAATACTTTCCCATTCGACCGAACTTTTCTTTAATACTTTCCCATTCGACCGAACTTTTTTCAATACTTTCCCACTCGACCGAACTTTTTTAATACTTTCCAATTCGACCGAACTTTTTTTAATACTTTCCCATTCGACCGAACTTTTCTTTAATACTTTCCCATTCGACCGAACTTTTTTTCAATACTTTCCCATTCGACCGAACTTTTCTTTAATACTTTCCCATTCGACCGAACTTTTTTTTAAATCTTTCCCATTCGACCGAACTTTTTTTTAATACTTTCCCATTCGACCGAACTTTTCTTTAATACTTTCCCATTCGACAGAACTTTTTTTTAATACTTTCCCATTCGACCGAACTTTTTTTAATACTTTCCCATTCAACCGAACTTTTCTTTAATACTTTCCCATTCGACCGAACTTTTCTTTAATACTTTCCCATTCGACCGAACTTTTCTTTAATACTTTCCCATTCGACCGAACTTTTGTTTAATACTTTCCCATTCGACCGAACTTTTTTTAATACTTTCCCATTCGACCGAACTTTTTTAATACTTTCCCATTCGACCGAACTTTTTTTTAAATCTTTCCCATTCGACCGAACTTTTTTTTAATACTTTCCCATTCGACCGAACTTTTTTTAATACTTTCCCATTCAACCGAACTTTTTTTAATACTTTCCCATTCAACCGAACTTTTCTTTAATACTTTCCCATTCGACCGAACTTTTCTTTAATACTTTCCCATTCGACCGAACTTTTCTTTAATACTTTCCCATTCGACCGAACTTTTTTTAATACTTTCCCATTCGACCGAACTTTTCTTTAATACTTTCCCATTCGACCGAACTTTTTTTTAATACTTTCCCATTCGACCGAACTTTTCTTTAATACTTTCCCATTCGACCGAACTTTTTTTTTAATACTTTCCCATTCGACCGAACTTTTTTTTAATACTTTCCCATTCGACCGAACTTTTCTTTAATACTTTCCCATTCGACCGAACTTTTCTTTAATACTTTCCCATTCGACCGAACTTTTCTTTAATACTTTCCCATTCGACAGAACTTTTTTTTAATACTTTCCCATTCGACCGAACTTTTTTTAATACTTTCCCATTCAACCGAACTTTTCTTTAATACTTTCCCATTCGACCGAACTTTTCTTTAATACTTTCCCATTCGACCGAACTTTTCTTTAATACTTTCCCATTCGACCGAACTTTTTTCAATACTTTCCCATTCGACCGAACTTTTTTAATACTTTCCAATTCGACCGAACTTTTTTTAATACTTTCCCATTCGACCGAACTTTTCTTTAATACTTTCCCATTCGACCGAACTTTTTTTCAATACTTTCCCATTCGACCGAACTTTTATTTAATACTTTCCCATTCGACCGAACTTTTTTAATACTTTCCCATTCGACCGAACTTTTTTTTAAATCTTTCCCATTCGACCGAACTTTTTTTTAATACTTTCCCATTCGACCGAACTTTTTTTAATACTTTCCCATTCAACCGAACTTTTTTTAATACTTTCCCATTCAACCGAACTTTTCTTTAATACTTTCCCATTCGACCGAACTTTTTTAATACTTTCCCATTCGACCAAACTTTTCTTTAATACTTTCCCATTCGACCGAACTTTTCTTTAATACTTTCCCATTCGACCGAACTTTTCTTCAATACTTTCCCATTCGACCGAACTTTTTTTTAATACTTTCCCATTCGACCGAACTTTTCTTTAATACTTTCCCATTCGACCGAACTTTTTTTAATACTTTCCCATTCGACCGAATTTTTTTAACTTTCCCATTCGACCGAACCTTTTTAATACTTTCCCATTCGACCGAACTTTTCTTTAATACTTTCCCATTCGACCGAACTTTTTTCAATACTTTCCCACTCGACCGAATTTTTTTAATACTTTCCAATTCGACCGAACTTTTTTTAATACTTTCCCATTCGACCGAACTTTTCTTTAATACTTTCCCATTCGACCGAACTTTTTTTCAATACTTTCCCATTCGACCGAACTTTTCTTTAATACTTTCCCATTCGACCGAACTTTTCTTTAATACTTTCCCATTCGACCGAACTTTTTTTAAAACTTTCCCATTCGACCGAACTTTTCTTTAATACTTTCCCATTTGACCGAACTTTTCTTTAATACTTTCCCATTCGACCGAACTTTTTTAATACTTTCCCATTCGACCGAACTTTTTTTAATACTTTCCCATTCAACCGAACTTTTTTTAATACTTTCCCATTCAACCGAACTTTTCTTTAATACTTTCCCATTCGACCGAACTTTTTTAATACTTTCCCATTCGACCAAACTTTTCTTTAATACTTTCCCATTCGACCGAACTTTTCTTTAATACTTTCCCATTCGACCGAACTTTTCTTTAATACTTTCCCATTCGACCGAACTTTTTTTTAATACTTTCCCATTCGACCGAACTTTTCTTTAATACTTTCCCATTCGACCGAACTTTTTTTAATACTTTCCCATTCGACCGAATTTTTTTTAACTTTCCCATTCGACCGAACCTTTTTAATACTTTCCCATTCGACCGAACTTTTCTTTAATACTTTCCCATTCGACCGAACTTTTTTCAATACTTTCCCACTCGACCGAACTTTTTTAATACTTTCCAATTCGACCGAACTTTTTTTAATACTTTCCCATTCGACCGAACTTTTCTTTAATACTTTCCCATTCGACCGAACTTTTTTTCAATACTTTCCCATTCGACCGAACTTTTCTTTAATACTTTCCCATTCGACCGAACTTTTTTTTAAATCTTTCCCATTCGACCGAACTTTTTTTAAATACTTTCCCATTCGACCGAACTTTTCTTTAATACTTTCCCATTCGACAGAACTTTTTTTTAATACTTTCCCATTCGACCGAACTTTTTTTAATACTTTCCCATTCAACCGAACTTTTCTTTAATACTTTCCCATTCGACCGAACTTTTCTTTAATACTTTCCCATTCGACCGAACTTTTCTTTAATACTTTCCCATTCGACCGAACTTTTGTTTAATACTTTCCCATTCGACCGAATTTTTTTTAATACTTTCCCATTCGACCGAACTTTTTTAATACTTTCCCATTCGACCGAACTTTTTTTTAAATCTTTCCCATTCGACCGAACTTTTTTTAATACTTTCCCATTCGACCGAACTTTTTTTAATACTTTCCCATTCAACCGAACTTTTTTTAATACTTTCCCATTCAACCGAACTTTTCTTTAATACTTTCCCATTCGACCGAACTTTTCTTTAATACTTTCCCATTCGACCGAACTTTTCTTTAATACTTTCCCATTCGACCGAACTTTTTTAATACTTTCCCATTCGACCGAACTTTTCTTTAATACTTTCCCATTCGACCGAACTTTTTTTTAATACTTTCCCATTCGACCGAACTTTTCTTTAATACTTTCCCATTCGACCGAACTTTTTTTTTAATACTTTCCCATTCGACCGAACTTTTTTTTAATACTTTCCCATTCGACCGAACTTTTCTTTAATACTTTCCCATTCGACCGAACTTTTCTTTAATACTTTCCCATTCGACCGAACTTTTCTTTAATACTTTCCCATTCGACAGAACTTTTTTTTAATACTTTCCCATTCGACCGAACTTTTTTTAATACTTTCCCATTCAACCGAACTTTTCTTTAATACTTTCCCATTCGACCGAACTTTTCTTTAATACTTTCCCATTCGACCGAACTTTTCTTTAATACTTTCCCATTCGACCGAACTTTTTTCAATACTTTCCCATTCGACCGAACTTTTTTAATACTTTCCAATTCGACCGAACTTTTTTTAATACTTTCCCATTCGACCGAACTTTTCTTTAATACTTTCCCATTCGACCGAACTTTTTTTCAATACTTTCCCATTCGACCGAACTTTTATTTAATACTTTCCCATTCGACCGAACTTTTTTAATACTTTCCCATTCGACCGAACTTTTTTTTAAATCTTTCCCATTCGACCGAACTTTTTTTTAATACTTTCCCATTCGACCGAACTTTTTTTAATACTTTCCCATTCAACCGAACTTTTTTTAATACTTTCCCATTCAACCGAACTTTTCTTTAATACTTTCCCATTCGACCGAACTTTTTTAATACTTTCCCATTCGACCAAACTTTTCTTTAATACTTTCCCATTCGACCGAACTTTTCTTTAATACTTTCCCATTCGACCGAACTTTTCTTCAATACTTTCCCATTCGACCGAACTTTTTTTTAATACTTTCCCATTCGACCGAACTTTTCTTTAATACTTTCCCATTCGACCGAACTTTTTTTAATACTTTCCCATTCGACCGAATTTTTTTTAACTTTCCCATTCGACCGAACCTTTTTAATACTTTCCCATTCGACCGAACTTTTCTTTAATACTTTCCCATTCGACCGAACTTTTTTCAATACTTTCCCACTCGACCGAACTTTTTTAATACTTTCCAATTCGACCGAACTTTTTTTAATACTTTCCCATTCGACCGAACTTTTCTTTAATACTTTCCCATTCGACCGAACTTTTTTTCAATACTTTCCCATTCGACCGAACTTTTCTTTAATACTTTCCCATTCGACCGAACTTTTCTTTAATACTTTCCCATTCGACCGAACTTTTTTTAAAACTTTCCCATTCGACCGAACTTTTCTTTAATACTTTCCCATTTGACCGAACTTTTCTTTAATACTTTCCCATTCGACCGAACTTTTTTAATACTTTCCCATTCGACCGAACTTTTTTTAAATCTTTCCCATTCGACCGAACTTTTTTTTAATACTTTCCCATTCGACCGAACTTTTCTTTAATACTTTCCCATTCGACAGAACTTTTTTTTAATACTTTCCCATTCGACCGAACTTTTTTTAATACTTTCCCATTCAACCGAACTTTTCTTTAATACTTTCCCATTCGACCGAACTTTTCTTTAATACTTTCCCATTAGACCGAACTTTTCTTTAATACTTTCCCATTCGACCGAACTTTTTTCAATACTTTCCCATTCGACCGAACTTTTTTAATACTTTCCCATTCGACCGAACTTTTTTTAATAATTTCCCATTCGACCGAACTTTTCTTTAATACTTTCCCATTCGACCGAACTTTTTTTAAAACTTTCCCATTCGACCGAACTTTTCTTTAATACTTTCCCATTTGACCGAACTTTTCTTTAATACTTTCCCATTTGACCGAACTTTTCTTTAATACTTTCCCATTCGACCGAACTTTTTTAATACTTTCCCATTCGACCGAACTTTTTTTTAAATCTTTCCCATTCGACCGAACTTTTTTTAATACTTTCCCATTCGACCGAACTTTTCTTTAATACTTTCTTATTCGACCGAACTTTTCTTTAATACTTTCCCATTCGACCGAACTTTTCTTTAATACTTTCCCATTCGACCGAACTTTTCTTTAATACTTTCCCATTTGACCGAACTTTTCTTTAATACTTTCCCATTCGACCGAACTTTTTTAATACTTTCCCATTCGACCGAACTTTTCTTTAATACTTTCCCATTCGACCGAACTTTTTTTAATACTTTCCCATTCGACCGAATTTTTTTTAACTTTCCCATTCGACCGAACCTTTTTAATACTTTCCCATTCGACCGAACTTTTCTTTAATACTTTCCCATTCGACCGAACTTTTTTCAATACTTTCCCACTCGACCGAACTTTTTTAATACTTTCCAATTCGACCGAACTTTTTTTAATACTTTCCCATTCGACCGAACTTTTCTTTAATACTTTCCCATTCGACCGAACTTTTTTTCAATACTTTCCCATTCGACCGAACTTTTCTTTAATACTTTCCCATTCGACCGAACTTTTTTTTAAATCTTTCCCATTCGACCGAACTTTTTTTTAATACTTTCCCATTCGACCGAACTTTTCTTTAATACTTTCCCATTCGACAGAACTTTTTTTAATACTTTCCCATTCGACCGAACTTTTTTTAATACTTTCCCATTCAACCGAACTTTTCTTTAATACTTTCCCATTCGACCGAACTTTTCTTTAATACTTTCCCATTCGACCGAACTTTTCTTTAATACTTTCCCATTCGACCGAACTTTTGTTTAATACTTTCCCATTCGACCGAACTTTTTTTAATACTTTCCCATTCGACCGAACTTTTTTAATACTTTCCCATTCGACCGAACTTTTTTTTAAATCTTTCCCATTCGACCGAACTTTTTTTTAATACTTTCCCATTCGACCGAACTTTTTTTAATACTTTCCCATTCAACCGAACTTTTTTTAATACTTTCCCATTCAACCGAACTTTTCTTTAATACTTTCCCATTCGACCGAACTTTTCTTTAATACTTTCCCATTCGACCGAACTTTTCTTTAATACTTTCCCATTCGACCGAACTTTTTTTAATACTTTCCCATTCGACCGAACTTTTCTTTAATACTTTCCCATTCGACCGAACTTTTTTTTAATACTTTCCCATTCGACCGAACTTTTCTTTAATACTTTCCCATTCGACCGAACTTTTTTTTTAATACTTTCCCATTCGACCGAACTTTTTTTTAATACTTTCCCATTCGACCGAACTTTTCTTTAATACTTTCCCATTCGACCGAACTTTTCTTTAATACTTTCCCATTCGACCGAACTTTTCTTTAATACTTTCCCATTCGACAGAACTTTTTTTTAATACTTTCCCATTCGACCGAACTTTTTTTAATACTTTCCCATTCAACCGAACTTTTCTTTAATACTTTCCCATTCGACCGAACTTTTCTTTAATACTTTCCCATTCGACCGAACTTTTCTTTAATACTTTCCCATTCGACCGAACTTTTTTCAATACTTTCCCATTCGACCGAACTTTTTTAATACTTTCCAATTCGACCGAACTTTTTTTAATACTTTCCCATTCGACCGAACTTTTCTTTAATACTTTCCCATTCGACCGAACTTTTTTTCAATACTTTCCCATTCGACCGAACTTTTATTTAATACTTTCCCATTCGACCGAACTTTTTTAATACTTTCCCATTCGACCGAACTTTTTTTTAAATCTTTCCCATTCGACCGAACTTTTTTTTAATACTTTCCCATTCGACCGAACTTTTTTTAATACTTTCCCATTCAACCGAACTTTTTTTAATACTTTCCCATTCAACCGAACTTTTCTTTAATACTTTCCCATTCGACCGAACTTTTTTAATACTTTCCCATTCGACCAAACTTTTCTTTAATACTTTCCCATTCGACCGAACTTTTCTTTAATACTTTCCCATTCGACCGAACTTTTCTTCAATACTTTCCCATTCGACCGAACTTTTTTTTAATACTTTCCCATTCGACCGAACTTTTCTTTAATACTTTCCCATTCGACCGAACTTTTTTTAATACTTTCCCATTCGACCGAATTTTTTTAACTTTCCCATTCGACCGAACCTTTTTAATACTTTCCCATTCGACCGAACTTTTCTTTAATACTTTCCCATTCGACCGAACTTTTTTCAATACTTTCCCACTCGACCGAACTTTTTTAATACTTTCCAATTCGACCGAACTTTTTTTAATACTTTCCCATTCGACCGAACTTTTCTTTAATACTTTCCCATTCGACCGAACTTTTTTTCAATACTTTCCCATTCGACCGAACTTTTCTTTAATACTTTCCCATTCGACCGAACTTTTCTTTAATACTTTCCCATTCGACCGAACTTTTTTTAAAACTTTCCCATTCGACCGAACTTTTCTTTAATACTTTCCCATTTGACCGAACTTTTCTTTAATACTTTCCCATTCGACCGAACTTTTTTAATACTTTCCCATTCGACCGAACTTTTTTTTAAATCTTTCCCATTCGACCGAACTTTTTTTTAATACTTTCCCATTCGACCGAACTTTTCTTTAATACTTTCCCATTCGACAGAACTTTTTTTTAATACTTTCCCATTCGACCGAACTTTTCTTTAATACTTTCCCATTCGACCGAACTTTTCTTTAATACTTTCCCATTCGACCGAACTTTTTTTTAATACTTTCCCATTCGACCGAACTTTTCTTTAATACTTTCCCATTCGACAGAACTTTTTTTTAATACTTTCCCATTCGACCGAACTTTTTTTAATACTTTCCCATTCAACCGAACTTTTCTTTAATACTTTCCCATTCGACCGAACTTTTCTTTAATACTTTCCCATTCGACCGAACTTTTCTTTAATACTTTCCCATTCGACCGAACTTTTTTCAATACTTTCCCATTCGACCGAACTTTTTTAATACTTTCCCATTCGACCGAACTTTTTTTTAATAATTTCCCATTCGACCGAACTTTTCTTTAATACTTTCCCATTCGACCGAACTTTTTTTAAAACTTTCCCATTCGACCGAACTTTTCTTTAATACTTTCCCATTTGACCGAACTTTTCTTTAATACTTTCCCATTCGACCGAACTTTTTTAATACTTTCCCATTCGACCGAACTTTTTTTTAAATCTTTCCCATTCGACCGAACTTTTTTTTAATACTTTCCCATTCGACCGAACTTTTCTTTAATACTTTCCCATTCGACAGAACTTTTTTTTAATACTTTCCCATTCGACCGAACTTTTTTTAATACTTTCCCATTCAACCGAACTTTTCTTTAATACTTTCCCATTCGACCGAACTTTTCTTTAATACTTTCCCATTCGACCGAACTTTTCTTTAATACTTTCCCATTCGACCGAACTTTTTTCAATACTTTCCCATTCGACCGAACTTTTTTAATACTTTCCAATTCGACCGAACTTTTTTTAATACTTTCCCATTCGACCGAACTTTTCTTTAATACTTTCCCATTCGACCGAACCTTTTTAATACTTTCCCATTCGACCGAACTTTTCTTTAATACTTTCCCATTCGACCGAACTTTTTTTTAATAATTTCCCATTCGACCGAACTTTTCTTTAATACTTTCCCATTCGACCGAACTTTTTTTAATACTTTCCCATTCGACCGAACTTTTCTTTAATACTTTCCCATTTGACCGAACTTTTCTTTAATACTTTCCCATTCGACCGAACTTTTTTAATACTTTCCCATTCGACCGAACTTTTCTTTAATACTTTCCCATTCGACCGAACTTTTTTTAATACTTTCCCATTCGACCGAATTTTTTTTAACTTTCCCATTCGACCGAACCTTTTTAATACTTTCCCATTCGACCGAACTTTTCTTTAATACTTTCCCATTCGACCGAACTTTTCTTTAATACTTTCCCATTCGACCGAACTTTTCTTTAATACTTTCCCATTCGACCGAACTTTTCTTTAATACTTTCCCATTCGACCGAACTTTTTTTAATACTTTCCCATTCGACCGAACTTTTCTTTAATACTTTCCCATTCGACCGAACTTTTTTTAATACTTTCCCATTCGACCGAACTTTTTTTAATACTTTCCCATTCGACCGAACTTTTCTTTAATACTTTCCCATTCGACCGAACTTTTTTTAATACTTTCCCATTCGACCGAATTTTTTTTAACTTTCCCATTCGACCGAACCTTTTTAATACTTTCCCATTCGACCGAACTTTTCTTTAATACTTTCCCATTCGACCGAACTTTTCTTTAATACTTTCCCATTCGACCGAACTTTTCTTTAATACTTTCCCATTCGACCGAACTTTTTTTTAATACTTTCCCATTCGACCGAACTTTTCTTTAATACTTTCCCATTCGACCGAACTTTTTTTTACTTTCCCATTCGACCGAACTTTTCTTTAATACTTTCCCATTCGACCGAACTTTTTTTTAATACTTTCCCATTCGACCGAACTTTTCTTTAATACTTTCCCATTCGACCGAACTTTTCTTTAATACTTTCCCATTCGACCGAACTTTTTTTCAATACTTTCCCATTCGACCGAACTTTTCTTTAATACTTTCCCATTCGACCGAACTTTTTTTCAATACTTTCCCATTGGACCGAACTTTTCTTTAATACTTTCCCATTCGACCGAACTTTTTTTTTAATAATTTCCCATTCGACCGAACTTTTCTTTAATACTTTCCCATTCGACCGAACTTTTTTTAATACTTTCCCATTCGACCGAACTTTTCTTTAATACTTTCCCATTCGACCGAACTTTTTTTAATACTTTCCCATTCGACCGAACTTTTCTTTAATACTTTCCCATTCGACCGAACTTTTCTTTAATACTTTCCCATTCGACCGAACTTTTTTTAATACTTTCCCATTCGACCGAACTTTTCTTTAATACTTTCCCATTCGACCGAACTTTTTTTAATACTTTCCCATTCGACCGAACTTTTCTTTAATACTTTCCCATTCGACCGAACTTTTCTTTAATACTTTCCCATTCGACCGAACCTATTTTTTAATACTTTCCCATTCGACCGAATTTTTTTTAACTTTCCCATTCGACCGAACCTTTTTAATACTTTCCCATTCGACCGAACTTTTCTTTAATACTTTCCCATTCGACCGAACTTTTCTTTAATACTTTCCCATTCGACCGAACTTTTCTTTAATACTTTCCCATTCGACCGAACTTTTTTTTAATACTTTCCCATTCGACCGAACTTTTCTTTAATACTTTCCCATTCGACCGAACTTTTTTTAATACTTTCCCATTCGACCGAACTTTTCTTTAATACTTTCCCATTCGACCGAACTTTTTTTTAATACTTTCCCATTCGACCGAACTTTTTTTTAATACTTTCCCATTCGACCGAACTTTTTTTTTATACTTTCCCATTCGACCGAACTTTTTAATACTTTCCCATTCGACCGAACTTTTTTTAATACTTTCCCATTCGACCGAACTTTTTTAATACTTTCCCATTCGACCGAAATTTTTTTTAATACTTTCCCATTCGACCGAACTTTTTTTAACTTTCCCATTCGACCGAACTTTTTTTAATACTTTCCCATTCAACCGAACTTTTCTTTAATACTTTCCCATTCGACCGAACTTTTCTTTAATACTTTCCCATTCGACCGAACTTTTCTTTAATACTTTCCCATTCGACCGAACTTTTTTTCAATACTTTCCCATTCGACCGAACTTTTCTTTAATACTTTCCCATTCGACCGAACTTTTCTTTAATACTTTCCCATTCGACCGAACTTTTTTTCAATACTTTCCCATTGGACCGAACTTTTCTTTAATACTTTCCCATTCGACCGAACTTTTTTTTAATAATTTCCCATTCGACCGAACTTTTCTTTAATACTTTCCCATTCGACCGAACTTTTTTTAATACTTTCCCATTCGACCGAACTTTTCTTTAATACTTTCCCATTCGACCGAACTTTTTTTAATACTTTCCCATTCGACCGAACTTTTCTTTAATACTTTCCCATTCGACCGAACTTTTCTTTAATACTTTCCCATTCGACCGAACTTTTTTTAATACTTTCCCATTCGACCGAATTTTTTTTAACTTTCCCATTCGACCGAACCTTTTTAATACTTTCCCATTCGACCGAACTTTTCTTTAATACTTTCCCATTCGACCGAACTTTTCTTTAATACTTTCCCATTCGACCGAACTTTTCTTTAATACTTTCCCATTCGACCGAACTTTTTTTTAATACTTTCCCATTCGACCGAACTTTTCTTTAATACTTTCCCATTCGACCGAACTTTTTTTAATACTTTCCCATTCGACCGAACTTTTCTTTAATACTTTCCCATTCGACCGAACTTTTTTTTAATACTTTCCCATTCGACCGAACTTTTTTTTTAATACTTTCCCATTCGACCGAACTTTTTTTTAATACTTTCCCATTCGACCGAACTTTTTTAATACTTTCCCATTCGACCGAACTTTTTTTAATACTTTCCCATTCGACCGAACTTTTTTAATACTTTCCCATTCGACCGAAATTTTTTTTAATACTTTCCCATTCGACCGAACTTTTTTTTAATACTTTCCCATTCGACCGAACTTTTTTTTAATACTTTCCCATTCGACCGAATTTTTTTTAACTTTCCCATTCGACCGAACCTTTTTAATACTTTCCCATTCGACCGAACTTTTCTTTAATACTTTCCCATTCGACCGAACTTTTCTTTAATACTTTCCCATTCGACCGAACTTTTCTTTAATACTTTCCCATTCGACCGAACTTTTTTTTAATACTTTCCCATTCGACCGAACTTTTTTTTAATACTTTCCCATTCGACCGAACTTTTCTTTAATACTTTCCCATTCGACCGAACTTTTTTTTTAATACTTTCCCATTCAACCGAACTTTTATTAATACTTTCCCATTCAACCGAACTTTTATTAATACTTTCCCATTCAACCGAACTTTTTTAATACTTTCCCATTCGACCGAACTTTTTTTTAATACTTTCCCATTCAACCGAACTTTTATTAATACTTTCCCATTCAACCGAACTTTTATTAATACTTTCCCATTCGACCGAACTTTTTTAACTTTCCCATTCGACCGAACTTTTCTTTAATACTTTCCCATTCGACCGAACTTTTCTTTAATACTTTCCCATTCGACCGAACTTTTGTTTAATACTTTCCCATTCGACCGAACTTTTTTTAATACTTTCCCATTCGACCGAACTTTTTTAATACTTTCCCATTCGACCGAACTTTTTTTTAAATCTTTCCCATTCGACCGAACTTTTTTTAATACTTTCCCATTCAACCGAACTTTTCTTTAATACTTTCCCATTCGACCGAACTTTTTAAATACTTTCCCATTCGACCGAACTTTTCTTTAATACTTTCCCATTCGACCGAACTTTTCTTTAATACTTTCCAATTCGACCGAACTTTTTTAATACTTTCCCATTCGACCGAACTTTTCTTTAATACTTTCCCATTCGACCGAACTTTTTTTTAATACTTTCCCATTTCGCCGAACTTTTTTTTAATACTTTCCCATTCGACCGAACTTTTTTAACTTTCCCATTCGACCGAACTTTTCTTTAATACTTTCCCATTCGACCGAACTTTTCTTTAATACTTTCCCATTCGACCGAACTTTTCTTTAATACTTTCCCATTCGACCGAACTTTTCTTTAATACTTTCCCATTCGACCGAACTTTTCTTTAATACTTTCCCATTCGACCGAACTTTTCTTTAATACTTTCCCATTCGACCGAACTTTTTATTAATACTTTCCCATTCGACCGAACTTTTTTTTAATACTTTCCCATTCAACCGAACTTTTATTAATACTTTCCCATTCAACCGAACTTTTGTTTAATACTTTCCCATTCGACCGAACTTTTTTTAATACTTTCCCATTCGACCGAACTTTTTTAATACTTTCCCATTCGACCGAACTTTTTTTAAATCTTTCCCATTCGACCGAACTTTTTTTAATACTTTCCCATTCAACCGAACTTTTCTTTAATACTTTCCCATTCGACCGAACTTTTTAAATACTTTCCCATTCGACCGAACTTTTCTTTAATACTTTCCCATTCGACCGAACTTTTCTTTAATACTTTCCAATTCGACCGAACTTTTTTAATACTTTCCCATTCGACCGAACTTTTATTTAATACTTTCCCATTCGACCGAACTTTTCTTTAATACTTTCCCATTCGACGGAACTTTTTTTAATACTTTCCCATTCGACCGAACTTTTTTTTAATACTTTCCCATTCAACCGAACTTTTATTAATACTTTCCCATTCAACCGAATTTTTTTTCAATACTTTCCCATTCGACCGAACTTTTATTTAATACTTTCCCATTCGACCGAACTTTTATTTAATACTTTCCCATTCGACCGAACTTTTCTTTAATACTTTCCCATTCGACCGAACTTTTCTTTAATACTTTCCCATTCGACCGAACTTTTTTTAATACTTTCCCATTCAACCGAACTTTTATTAATACTTTCCCATTCAACCGAACTTTTATTAATACTTTCCCATTCAACCGAACTTTTATTAATACTTTCCCATTCAACCGAATTTTTTTTCAATACTTTCCCATTCGACCGAACTTTTTTTTAATACTTTCCCATTCGACCGAACTTTTTTAATACTTTCCCATTCGACCGAACTTTTCTTTAATACTTTCCCATTCGACCGAACTTTTTTTAATACTTTCCCATTCGACCGAACTTTTCTTTAATACTTTCCCATTCGACCGAACTTTTCTTTAATACTTTCCCATTCGACCGAACTTTTCTTTAATACTTTCCCATTCGACCGAACTTTTCTTTAATACTTTCCCATTTGACCGAACTTTTCTTTAATACTTTCCCATTCGACCGAACTTTTCTTTAATACTTTCCCATTCGACCGAACTTTTCTTTAATACTTTCCCATTCGACCGAACTTTTCTTTAATACTTTCCCATTCGACCGAACTTTTTTTTAATACTTTCCCATTCAACCGAACTTTTATTAATACTTTCCCATTCAACCGAACTTTTATTAATACTTTCCCATTCAACCGAATTTTTTTTCAATACTTTCCCATTCGACCGAACTTTTTTTAATACTTTCCCATTCAACCGAACTTTTCTTTAATACTTTCCCATTCGACCGAACTTTTCTTTAATACTTTCCCATTCGACCGAACTTTTCTTTAATACTTTCCCATTCAACCGAACTTTTATTAATACTTTCCCATTCAACCGAATTTTTTTTCAATACTTTCCCATTCGACCGAACTTTTTTTTAATACTTTCCCATTCGACCGAACTTTTCTTTAATACTTTCCCATTCGACCGAACTTTTTTTAATACTTTCCCATTCAACCGAACTTTTCTTTAATACTTTCCCATTCGACCGAACTTTTCTTTAATACTTTCCCATTCGACCGAACTTTTCTTTAATACTTTCCCATTCGACCGAACTTTTCTTTAATACTTTCCCATTCGACCGAACTTTTCTTTAATACTTTCCCATTCGACCGAACTTTTCTTTAATACTTTCCCATTCGACCGAACTTTTCTTTAATACTTTCCCATTCGACCGAATTTTTTTTCAATACTTTCCCATTCGACCGAATTTTTTTTCAATACTTTCCCATTCGACCGAACTTTTCTTAATACTTTCCCATTCGACCGAACTTTTCTTTAATACTTTCCCATTCGACCGAACTTTTTTTAATACTTTCCCATTCGACCGAACTTTTCTTTAATACTTTCCCATTCGACCGAACTTTTCTTTAATAATTTCCCATTCGACCGAACTTTTTTTAATTTCCCATTCGACCGAACTTTTCTTTAATACTTTCCCATTCGACCGAACTTTTCTTTAATACTTTCCCATTCGACCGAACTTTTCTTTAATACTTTCCCATTCGACCGAACTTTTCTTTAATACTTTCCCATTTGACCGAACTTTTCTTTAATACTTTCCCATTCGACCGAACTTTTTTAATACTTTCCCATTCGACCGAACTTTTCTTTAATACTTTCCCATTCGACCGAACTTTTTTTAATATTTTCCCATTCGACCGAACTTTTTTAATACTTTCCCATTCGACCGAACCCTTTTAATACTTTCCCATTCGACCGAACTTTTCTTTAATACTTTCCCATTCGACCGAACTTTTTTTTAATACTTTCCCATTCGGCCGAACTTTTTTTTAATACTTTCCCATTCGACCGAACTTTTCTTTAATACTTTCCCATTCGACCGAACTTTTTTTAATACTTTCCCATTCGACCGAACTTTTTTTTAATACTTTCCCATTCGACCGAATTTTTTTAATACTTTCCCATTCGACCGAACTTTTTTTCAATACTTTCCCATTCGACCGAACTTTTCTTTAATACTTTCCCATTCGACCGAACTTTTTTCAATACTTTCCCATTCGACCGAACTTTTTTAATACTTTCCCATTCGACCGAACTTTTCTTTAATACTTTCCCATTCGACCGAACTTTTATTTAATACTTTCCCATTCGACCGAACTTTTCTTTAATACTTTCCCATTCGACCGAACTTTTCTTTAATACTTTCCCATTCGACCGAACTTTTCTTTAATACTTTCCCATTCGACCGAACTTTTCTTTAATACTTTCCCATTCGACCGAACTTTTCTTTAATACTTTCCCATTCGACCGAACTTTTTATTAATACTTTCCCATTCGACCGAACTTTTTTTAATACTTTCCCATTCAACCGAACTTTTATTAATACTTTCCCATTCAACCGAACTTTTATTAATACTTTCCCATTCGACCGAACTTTTTTAACTTTCCCATTCGACCGAACTTTTCTTTAATACTTTCCCATTCGACCGAACTTTTCTTTAATACTTTCCCATTCGACCGAACTTTTGTTTAATACTTTCCCATTCGACCGAACTTTTTTTAATACTTTCCCATTCGACCGAACTTTTTTAATACTTTCCCATTCGACCGAACTTTTTTTTAAATCTTTCCCATTCGACCGAACTTTTTTTAATACTTTCCCATTCAACCGAACTTTTTTTAATACTTTCCCATTCAACCGAACTTTTCTTTAATACTTTCCCATTCGACCGAACTTTTCTTTAATACTTTCCCATTCGACCGAACTTTTCTTTAATACTTTCCCATTCGACCGAACTTTTTTTAATACTTTCCCATTCGACCGAACTTTTCTTTAATACTTTCCCATTCGACCGAACTTTTTTTTAATACTTTCCCATTCGACCGAACTTTTCTTTAATACTTTCCCATTCGACCGAACTTTTTTTTAATACTTTCCCATTCGACCGAACTTTTTTTAATACTTTCCCATTCGACCGAACTTTTCTTTAATACTTTCCCATTCGACCGAACTTTTCTTTAATACTTTCCCATTCGACCGAACTTTTCTTTAATACTTTCCCATTCGACAGAACTTTTTTTTAATACTTTCCCATTCGACCGAACTTTTTTTAATACTTTCCCATTCAACCGAACTTTTCTTTAATACTTTCCCATTCGACCGAACTTTTCTTTAATACTTTCCCATTCGACCGAACTTTTCTTTAATACTTTCCCATTCGACCGAACTTTTTTCAATACTTTCCCATTCGACCGAACTTTTTTAATACTTTCCAATTCGACCGAACTTTTTTTAATACTTTCCCATTCGACCGAACTTTTCTTTAATACTTTCCCATTCGACCGAACTTTTTTCAATACTTTCCCATTCGACCGAACTTTTATTTAATACTTTCCCATTCGACCGAACTTTTTTTAATAATTTCCCATTCGACCGAACTTTTCTTTAATACTTTCCCATTCGACCGAACTTTTTTTAATACTTTCCCATTCGACCGAACTTTTCTTTAATACTTTCCCATTTGACCGAACTTTTCTTTAATACTTTCCCATTCGACCGAACTTTTTTAATACTTTCCCATTCGACCGAACTTTTTTTAAATCTTTCCCATTCGACCGAACTTTTTTTTAATACTTTCCCATTCGACCGAACTTTTTTTAATACTTTCCCATTCAACCGAACTTTTTTTAATACTTTCCCATTCAACCGAACTTTTCTTTAATACTTTCCCATTCGACCGAACTTTTTTAATACTTTCCCATTCGACCAAACTTTTCTTTAATACTTTCCCATTCGACCGAACTTTTCTTTAATACTTTCCCATTCGACCGAACTTTTCTTTAATACTTTCCCATTCGACCGAACTTTTTTTTAATACTTTCCCATTCGACCGAACTTTTCTTTAATACTTTCCCATTCGACCGAACTTTTTTTAATACTTTCCCATTCGACCGAATTTTTTTTAACTTTCCCATTCGACCGAACCTTTTTAATACTTTCCCATTCGACCGAACTTTTTTTTAAATCTTTCCCATTCGACCGAACTTTTTTTTAATACTTTCCCATTCGACCGAACTTTTCTTTAATACTTTCCCATTCGACAGAACTTTTTTTTAATACTTTCCCATTCGACCGAACTTTTTTTAATACTTTCCCATTCAACCGAACTTTTCTTTAATACTTTCCCATTCGACCGAACTTTTCTTTAATACTTTCCCATTCGACCGAACTTTTCTTTAATACTTTCCCATTCGACCGAACTTTTGTTTAATACTTTCCCATTCGACCGAACTTTTTTTAATACTTTCCCATTCGACCGAACTTTTTTAATACTTTCCCATTCGACCGAACTTTTTTTTAAATCTTTCCCATTCGACCGAACTTTTTTTAATACTTTCCCATTCGACCGAACTTTTTTTAATACTTTCCCATTCAACCGAACTTTTTTTAATACTTTCCCATTCAACCGAACTTTTCTTTAATACTTTCCCATTCGACCGAACTTTTCTTTAATACTTTCCCATTCGACCGAACTTTTCTTTAATACTTTCCCATTCGACCGAACTTTTTTTAATACTTTCCCATTCGACCGAACTTTTCTTTAATACTTTCCCATTCGACCGAACTTTTTTTTAATACTTTCCCATTCGACCGAACTTTTCTTTAATACTTTCCCATTCGACCGAACTTTTTTTTTAATACTTTCCCATTCGACCGAACTTTTTTTTAATACTTTCCCATTCGACCGAACTTTTCTTTAATACTTTCCCATTCGACCGAACTTTTCTTTAATACTTTCCCATTCGACCGAACTTTTCTTTAATACTTTCCCATTCGACAGAACTTTTTTTTAATACTTTCCCATTCGACCGAACTTTTTTTAATACTTTCCCATTCAACCGAACTTTTCTTTAATACTTTCCCATTCGACCGAACTTTTCTTTAATACTTTCCCATTCGACCGAACTTTTCTTTAATACTTTCCCATTCGACCGAACTTTTTTCAATACTTTCCCATTCGACCGAACTTTTTTAATACTTTCCAATTCGACCGAACTTTTTTTAATACTTTCCCATTCGACCGAACTTTTCTTTAATACTTTCCCATTCGACCGAACTTTTTTTCAATACTTTCCCATTCGACCGAACTTTTATTTAATACTTTCCCATTCGACCGAACTTTTTTATACTTTCCCATTCGACCGAACTTTTTTTTAAATCTTTCCCATTCGACCGAACTTTTTTTTAATACTTTCCCATTCGACCGAACTTTTTTTAATACTTTCCCATTCAACCGAACTTTTTTTAATACTTTCCCATTCAACCGAACTTTTCTTTAATACTTTCCCATTCGACCGAACTTTTTTAATACTTTCCCATTCGACCAAACTTTTCTTTAATACTTTCCCATTCGACCGAACTTTTCTTTAATACTTTCCCATTCGACCGAACTTTTCTTCAATACTTTCCCATTCGACCGAACTTTTTTTTAATACTTTCCCATTCGACCGAACTTTTCTTTAATACTTTCCCATTCGACCGAACTTTTTTTAATACTTTCCCATTCGACCGAATTTTTTTTAACTTTCCCATTCGACCGAACCTTTTTAATACTTTCCCATTCGACCGAACTTTTCTTTAATACTTTCCCATTCGACCGAACTTTTTTCAATACTTTCCCACTCGACCGAACTTTTTTAATACTTTCCAATTCGACCGAACTTTTTTTAATACTTTCCCATTCGACCGAACTTTTCTTTAATACTTTCCCATTCGACCGAACTTTTTTCAATACTTTCCCATTCGACCGAACTTTTCTTTAATACTTTCCCATTCGACCGAACTTTTCTTTAATACTTTCCCATTCGACCGAACTTTTTTTAAAACTTTCCCATTCGACCGAACTTTTCTTTAATACTTTCCCATTTGACCGAACTTTTCTTTAATACTTTCCCATTCGACCGAACTTTTTTAATACTTTCCCATTCGACCGAACTTTTTTTTAAATCTTTCCCATTCGACCGAACTTTTTTTTAATACTTTCCCATTCGACCGAACTTTTCTTTAATACTTTCCCATTCGACAGAACTTTTTTTTAATACTTTCCCATTCGACCGAACTTTTTTTAATACTTTCCCATTCAACCGAACTTTTCTTTAATACTTTCCCATTCGACCGAACTTTTCTTTAATACTTTCCCATTCGACCGAACTTTTCTTTAATACTTTCCCATTCGACCGAACTTTTTTCAATACTTTCCCATTCGACCGAACTTTTTTAATACTTTCCCATTCGACCGAACTTTTTTTTAATAATTTCCCATTCGACCGAACTTTTCTTTAATACTTTCCCATTCGACCGAACTTTTTTTAAAACTTTCCCATTCGACCGAACTTTTCTTTAATACTTTCCCATTTGACCGAACTTTTCTTTAATACTTTCCCATTTGACCGAACTTTTCTTTAATACTTTCCCATTCGACCGAACTTTTTTAATACTTTCCCATTCGACCGAACTTTTTTTTAAATCTTTCCCATTCGACCGAACTTTTTTTAATACTTTCCCATTCGACCGAACTTTTCTTTAATACTTTCCCATTCGACCGAACTTTTCTTTAATACTTTCCCATTCGACCGAACTTTTCTTTAATACTTTCCCATTCGACCGAACTTTTCTTTAATACTTTCCCATTTGACCGAACTTTTCTTTAATACTTTCCCATTCGACCGAACTTTTTTAATACTTTCCCATTCGACCGAACTTTTCTTTAATACTTTCCCATTCGACCGAACTTTTTTTAATACTTTCCCATTCGACCGAATTTTTTTTAACTTTCCCATTCGACCGAACCTTTTTAATACTTTCCCATTCGACCGAACTTTTCTTTAATACTTTCCCATTCGACCGAACTTTTTTCAATACTTTCCCACTCGACCGAACTTTTTTAATACTTTCCAATTCGACCGAACTTTTTTTAATACTTTCCCATTCAACCGAACTTTTCTTTAATACTTTCCCATTCGACCGAACTTTTCTTTAATACTTTCCCATTCGACCGAACTTTTCTTTAATACTTTCCCATTCGACCGAACTTTTGTTTAATACTTTCCCATTCGACCGAACTTTTTTTAATACTTTCCCATTCGACCGAACTTTTTTAATACTTTCCCATTCGACCGAACTTTTTTTTAAATCTTTCCCATTCGACCGAACTTTTTTTTAATACTTTCCCATTCGACCGAACTTTTTTTAATACTTTCCCATTCAACCGAACTTTTTTTAATACTTTCCCATTCGACCGAACTTTTTTTAATACTTTCCCATTCGACCGAACTTTTCTTTAATACTTTCCCATTCGACCGAACTTTTCTTTAATACTTTCCCATTCGACCGAACTTTTTTTAATACTTTCCCATTCGACCGAACTTTTCTTTAATACTTTCCCATTCGACCGAACTTTTTTTTAATACTTTCCCATTCGACCGAACTTTTCTTTAATACTTTCCCATTCGACCGAACTTTTTTTTTAATACTTTCCCATTCGACCGAACTTTTTTTTAATACTTTCCCATTCGACCGAACTTTTCTTTAATACTTTCCCATTCGACCGAACTTTTCTTTAATACTTTCCCATTCGACAGAACTTTTTTTTAATACTTTCCCATTCGACCGAACTTTTTTTAATACTTTCCCATTCAACCGAACTTTTCTTTAATACTTTCCCATTCGACCGAACTTTTCTTTAATACTTTCCCATTCGACCGAACTTTTCTTTAATACTTTCCCATTCGACCGAACTTTTTTCAATACTTTCCCATTCGACCGAACTTTTTTAATACTTTCCAATTCGACCGAACTTTTTTTAATACTTTCCCATTCGACCGAACTTTTCTTTAATACTTTCCCATTCGACCGAACTTTTTTTCAATACTTTCCCATTCGACCGAACTTTTATTTAATACTTTCCCATTCGACCGAACTTTTTTAATACTTTCCCATTCGACCGAACTTTTTTTTAAATCTTTCCCATTCGACCGAACTTTTTTTTAATACTTTCCCATTCGACCGAACTTTTTTTAATACTTTCCCATTCAACCGAACTTTTTTTAATACTTTCCCATTCAACCGAACTTTTCTTTAATACTTTCCCATTCGACCGAACTTTTTTAATACTTTCCCATTCGACCAAACTTTTCTTTAATACTTTCCCATTCGACCGAACTTTTCTTTAATACTTTCCCATTCGACCGAACTTTTCTTCAATACTTTCCCATTCGACCGAACTTTTTTTTAATACTTTCCCATTCGACCGAACTTTTCTTTAATACTTTCCCATTCGACCGAACTTTTTTTAATACTTTCCCATTCGACCGAATTTTTTTAACTTTCCCATTCGACCGAACCTTTTTAATACTTTCCCATTCGACCGAACTTTTCTTTAATACTTTCCCATTCGACCGAACTTTTTTCAATACTTTCCCACTCGACCGAACTTTTTTAATACTTTCCAATTCGACCGAACTTTTTTTAATACTTTCCCATTCGACCGAACTTTTCTTTAATACTTTCCCATTCGACCGAACTTTTTTTCAATACTTTCCCATTCGACCGAACTTTTCTTTAATACTTTCCCATTCGACCGAACTTTTCTTTAATACTTTCCCATTCGACCGAACTTTTTTTAAAACTTTCCCATTCGACCGAACTTTTCTTTAATACTTTCCCATTTGACCGAACTTTTCTTTAATACTTTCCCATTCGACCGAACTTTTTTAATACTTTCCCATTCGACCGAACTTTTTTTTAAATCTTTCCCATTCGACCGAACTTTTTTTTAATACTTTCCCATTCGACCGAACTTTTCTTTAATACTTTCCCATTCGACAGAACTTTTTTTTAATACTTTCCCATTCGACCGAACTTTTTTTAATACTTTCCCATTCAACCGAACTTTTCTTTAATACTTTCCCATTCGACCGAACTTTTCTTTAATACTTTCCCATTCGACCGAACTTTTCTTTAATACTTTCCCATTCGACCGAACTTTTTTCAATACTTTCCCATTCGACCGAACTTTTTTAATACTTTCCCATTCGACCGAACTTTTTTTTAATAATTTCCCATTCGACCGAACTTTTCTTTAATACTTTCCCATTCGACCGAACTTTTCTTTAATACTTTCCCATTCGACCGAACTTTTCTTTAATACTTTCCCATTCGACCGAACTTTTCTTTAATACTTTCCCATTCGACCGAACTTTTCTTTAATACTTTCCCATTCGACCGAATTTTTTTTCAATACTTTCCCATTCGACCGAATTTTTTTTCAATACTTTCCCATTCGACCGAACTTTTCTTAATACTTTCCCATTCGACCGAACTTTTCTTTAATACTTTCCCATTCGACCGAACTTTTTTTAATACTTTCCCATTCGACCGAACTTTTCTTTAATACTTTCCCATTCGACCGAACTTTTCTTTAATAATTTCCCATTCGACCGAACTTTTTTTAATTTCCCATTCGACCGAACTTTTCTTTAATACTTTCCCATTCGACCGAACTTTTCTTTAATACTTTCCCATTCGACCGAACTTTTCTTTAATACTTTCCCATTCGACCGAACTTTTCTTTAATACTTTCCCATTTGACCGAACTTTTCTTTAATACTTTCCCATTCGACCGAACTTTTTTAATACTTTCCCATTCGACCGAACTTTTCTTTAATACTTTCCCATTCGACCGAACTTTTTTTAATACTTTCCCATTCGACCGAACCCTTTTAATACTTTCCCATTCGACCGAACTTTTCTTTAATACTTTCCCATTCGACCGAACTTTTTTTTAATACTTTCCCATTCGGCCGAACTTTTTTTTAATACTTTCCCATTCGACCGAACTTTTCTTTAATACTTTCCCATTCGACCGAACTTTTTTTAATACTTTCCCATTCGACCGAACTTTTTTTTAATACTTTCCCATTCGACCGAATTTTTTTAATACTTTCCCATTCGACCGAACTTTTTTTCAATACTTTCCCATTCGACCGAACTTTTCTTTAATACTTTCCCATTCGACCGAACTTTTTTCAATACTTTCCCATTCGACCGAACTTTTTTAATACTTTCCCATTCGACCGAACTTTTCTTTAATACTTTCCCATTCGACCGAACTTTTATTTAATACTTTCCCATTCGACCGAACTTTTCTTTAATACTTTCCCATTCGACCGAACTTTTCTTTAATACTTTCCCATTCGACCGAACTTTTCTTTAATACTTTCCCATTCGACCGAACTTTTCTTTAATACTTTCCCATTCGACCGAACTTTTCTTTAATACTTTCCCATTCGACCGAACTTTTTATTAATACTTTCCCATTCGACCGAACTTTTTTTTAATACTTTCCCATTCAACCGAACTTTTATTAATACTTTCCCATTCAACCGAACTTTTATTAATACTTTCCCATTCGACCGAACTTTTTTAACTTTCCCATTCGACCGAACTTTTCTTTAATACTTTCCCATTCGACCGAACTTTTCTTTAATACTTTCCCATTCGACCGAACTTTTGTTTAATACTTTCCCATTCGACCGAACTTTTTTTAATACTTTCCCATTCGACCGAACTTTTTTAATACTTTCCCATTCGACCGAACTTTTTTTTAAATCTTTCCCATTCGACCGAACTTTTTTTAATACTTTCCCATTCAACCGAACTTTTTTTAATACTTTCCCATTCAACCGAACTTTTCTTTAATACTTTCCCATTCGACCGAACTTTTCTTTAATACTTTCCCATTCGACCGAACTTTTCTTTAATACTTTCCCATTCGACCGAACTTTTTTTAATACTTTCCCATTCGACCGAACTTTTCTTTAATACTTTCCCATTCGACCGAACTTTTTTTTAATACTTTCCCATTCGACCGAACTTTTCTTTAATACTTTCCCATTCGACCGAACTTTTTTTTAATACTTTCCCATTCGACCGAACTTTTTTTAATACTTTCCCATTCGACCGAACTTTTCTTTAATACTTTCCCATTCGACCGAACTTTTCTTTAATACTTTCCCATTCGACCGAACTTTTCTTTAATACTTTCCCATTCGACAGAACTTTTTTTTAATACTTTCCCATTCGACCGAACTTTTTTTAATACTTTCCCATTCAACCGAACTTTTCTTTAATACTTTCCCATTCGACCGAACTTTTCTTTAATACTTTCCCATTCGACCGAACTTTTCTTTAATACTTTCCCATTCGACCGAACTTTTTTCAATACTTTCCCATTCGACCGAACTTTTTTAATACTTTCCAATTCGACCGAACTTTTTTTAATACTTTCCCATTCGACCGAACTTTTCTTTAATACTTTCCCATTCGACCGAACTTTTTTCAATACTTTCCCATTCGACCGAACTTTTATTTAATACTTTCCCATTCGACCGAACTTTTTTTTAATAATTTCCCATTCGACCGAACTTTTCTTTAATACTTTCCCATTCGACCGAACTTTTTTTAATACTTTCCCATTCGACCGAACTTTTCTTTAATACTTTCCCATTTGACCGAACTTTTCTTTAATACTTTCCCATTCGACCGAACTTTTTTAATACTTTCCCATTCGACCGAACTTTTTTTTAAATCTTTCCCATTCGACCGAACTTTTTTTTAATACTTTCCCATTCGACCGAACTTTTTTTAATACTTTCCCATTCAACCGAACTTTTTTTAATACTTTCCCATTCAACCGAACTTTTCTTTAATACTTTCCCATTCGACCGAACTTTTTTAATACTTTCCCATTCGACCAAACTTTTCTTTAATACTTTCCCATTCGACCGAACTTTTCTTTAATACTTTCCCATTCGACCGAACTTTTCTTTAATACTTTCCCATTCGACCGAACTTTTTTTTAATACTTTCCCATTCGACCGAACTTTTCTTTAATACTTTCCCATTCGACCGAACTTTTTTTAATACTTTCCCATTCGACCGAATTTTTTTTAACTTTCCCATTCGACCGAACCTTTTTAATACTTTCCCATTCGACCGAACTTTTCTTTAATACTTTCCCATTCGACCGAACTTTTTTCAATACTTTCCCACTCGACCGAACTTTTTTAATACTTTCCAATTCGACCGAACTTTTTTTAATACTTTCCCATTCGACCGAACTTTTCTTTAATACTTTCCCATTCGACCGAACTTTTTTTCAATACTTTCCCATTCGACCGAACTTTTCTTTAATACTTTCCCATTCGACCGAACTTTTTTTTAAATCTTTCCCATTCGACCGAACTTTTTTTTAATACTTTCCCATTCGACCGAACTTTTCTTTAATACTTTCCCATTCGACAGAACTTTTTTTTAATACTTTCCCATTCGACCGAACTTTTTTTAATACTTTCCCATTCAACCGAACTTTTCTTTAATACTTTCCCATTCGACCGAACTTTTCTTTAATACTTTCCCATTCGACCGAACTTTTCTTTAATACTTTCCCATTCGACCGAACTTTTGTTTAATACTTTCCCATTCGACCGAACTTTTTTTAATACTTTCCCATTCGACCGAACTTTTTTAATACTTTCCCATTCGACCGAACTTTTTTTTAAATCTTTCCCATTCGACCGAACTTTTTTTAATACTTTCCCATTCGACCGAACTTTTTTTAATACTTTCCCATTCAACCGAACTTTTTTTAATACTTTCCCATTCAACCGAACTTTTCTTTAATACTTTCCCATTCGACCGAACTTTTCTTTAATACTTTCCCATTCGACCGAACTTTTCTTTAATACTTTCCCATTCGACCGAACTTTTTTTAATACTTTCCCATTCGACCGAACTTTTCTTTAATACTTTCCCATTCGACCGAACTTTTTTTTAATACTTTCCCATTCGACCGAACTTTTCTTTAATACTTTCCCATTCGACCGAACTTTTTTTTTAATACTTTCCCATTCGACCGAACTTTTTTTTAATACTTTCCCATTCGACCGAACTTTTCTTTAATACTTTCCCATTCGACCGAACTTTTCTTTAATACTTTCCCATTCGACCGAACTTTTCTTTAATACTTTCCCATTCGACAGAACTTTTTTTTAATACTTTCCCATTCGACCGAACTTTTTTTAATACTTTCCCATTCAACCGAACTTTTCTTTAATACTTTCCCATTCGACCGAACTTTTCTTTAATACTTTCCCATTCGACCGAACTTTTCTTTAATACTTTCCCATTCGACCGAACTTTTTTCAATACTTTCCCATTCGACCGAACTTTTTTAATACTTTCCAATTCGACCGAACTTTTTTTAATACTTTCCCATTCGACCGAACTTTTCTTTAATACTTTCCCATTCGACCGAACTTTTTTTCAATACTTTCCCATTCGACCGAACTTTTATTTAATACTTTCCCATTCGACCGAACTTTTTTATACTTTCCCATTCGACCGAACTTTTTTTTAAATCTTTCCCATTCGACCGAACTTTTTTTTAATACTTTCCCATTCGACCGAACTTTTTTTAATACTTTCCCATTCAACCGAACTTTTTTTAATACTTTCCCATTCAACCGAACTTTTCTTTAATACTTTCCCATTCGACCGAACTTTTTTAATACTTTCCCATTCGACCAAACTTTTCTTTAATACTTTCCCATTCGACCGAACTTTTCTTTAATACTTTCCCATTCGACCGAACTTTTCTTCAATACTTTCCCATTCGACCGAACTTTTTTTTAATACTTTCCCATTCGACCGAACTTTTCTTTAATACTTTCCCATTCGACCGAACTTTTTTTAATACTTTCCCATTCGACCGAACTTTTTTCAATACTTTCCCATTCGACCGAACTTTTTTAATACTTTCCCATTCGACCGAACTTTTTTTTAATAATTTCCCATTCGACCGAACTTTTCTTTAATACTTTCCCATTCGACCGAACTTTTTTTAAAACTTTCCCATTCGACCGAACTTTTCTTTAATACTTTCCCATTTGACCGAACTTTTCTTTAATACTTTCCCATTTGACCGAACTTTTCTTTAATACTTTCCCATTCGACCGAACTTTTTTAATACTTTCCCATTCGACCGAACTTTTTTTTAAATCTTTCCCATTCGACCGAACTTTTTTTAATACTTTCCCATTCGACCGAACTTTTCTTTAATACTTTCCCATTCGACCGAACTTTTCTTTAATACTTTCCCATTCGACCGAACTTTTCTTTAATACTTTCCCATTCGACCGAACTTTTCTTTAATACTTTCCCATTTGACCGAACTTTTCTTTAATACTTTCCCATTCGACCGAACTTTTTTAATACTTTCCCATTCGACCGAACTTTTCTTTAATACTTTCCCATTCGACCGAACTTTTTTTAATACTTTCCCATTCGACCGAATTTTTTTTAACTTTCCCATTCGACCGAACCTTTTTAATACTTTCCCATTCGACCGAACTTTTCTTTAATACTTTCCCATTCGACCGAACTTTTTTCAATACTTTCCCACTCGACCGAACTTTTTTAATACTTTCCAATTCGACCGAACTTTTTTTAATACTTTCCCATTCGACCGAACTTTTCTTTAATACTTTCCCATTCGACCGAACTTTTTTTCAATACTTTCCCATTCGACCGAACTTTTCTTTAATACTTTCCCATTCGACCGAACTTTTTTTTAAATCTTTCCCATTCGACCGAACTTTTTTTTAATACTTTCCCATTCGACCGAACTTTTTTTCAATACTTTCCCATTCGACCGAACTTTTCTTTAATACTTTCCCATTCGACCGAACTTTTTTTTAAATCTTTCCCATTCGACCGAACTTTTTTTTAATACTTTCCCATTCGACCGAACTTTTCTTTAATACTTTCCCATTCGACAGAACTTTTTTTTAATACTTTCCCATTCGACCGAACTTTTTTTAATACTTTCCCATTCAACCGAACTTTTCTTTAATACTTTCCCATTCGACCGAACTTTTCTTTAATACTTTCCCATTCGACCGAACTTTTCTTTAATACTTTCCCATTCGACCGAACTTTTGTTTAATACTTTCCCATTCGACCGAACTTTTTTTAATACTTTCCCATTCGACCGAACTTTTTTAATACTTTCCCATTCGACCGAACTTTTTTTTAAATCTTTCCCATTCGACCGAACTTTTTTTTAATACTTTCCCATTCGACCGAACTTTTTTTAATACTTTCCCATTCAACCGAACTTTTTTTAATACTTTCCCATTCAACCGAACTTTTCTTTAATACTTTCCCATTCGACCGAACTTTTCTTTAATACTTTCCCATTCGACCGAACTTTTCTTTAATACTTTCCCATTCGACCGAACTTTTTTTAATACTTTCCCATTCGACCGAACTTTTCTTTAATACTTTCCCATTCGACCGAACTTTTTTTTAATACTTTCCCATTCGACCGAACTTTTCTTTAATACTTTCCCATTCGACCGAACTTTTTTTTAATACTTTCCCATTCGACCGAACTTTTTTTTAATACTTTCCCATTCGACCGAACTTTTCTTTAATACTTTCCCATTCGACCGAACTTTTCTTTAATACTTTCCCATTCGACCGAACTTTTCTTTAATACTTTCCCATTCGACAGAACTTTTTTTTAATACTTTCCCATTCGACCGAACTTTTTTTAATACTTTCCCATTCAACCGAACTTTTCTTTAATACTTTCCCATTCGACCGAACTTTTCTTTAATACTTTCCCATTCGACCGAACTTTTCTTTAATACTTTCCCATTCGACCGAACTTTTTTCAATACTTTCCCATTCGACCGAACTTTTTTAATACTTTCCAATTCGACCGAACTTTTTTTAATACTTTCCCATTCGACCGAACTTTTCTTTAATACTTTCCCATTCGACCGAACTTTTTTTCAATACTTTCCCATTCGACCGAACTTTTATTTAATACTTTCCCATTCGACCGAACTTTTTTAATACTTTCCCATTCGACCGAACTTTTTTTTAAATCTTTCCCATTCGACCGAACTTTTTTTTAATACTTTCCCATTCGACCGAACTTTTTTTAATACTTTCCCATTCAACCGAACTTTTTTTAATACTTTCCCATTCAACCGAACTTTTCTTTAATACTTTCCCATTCGACCGAACTTTTTTAATACTTTCCCATTCGACCAAACTTTTCTTTAATACTTTCCCATTCGACCGAACTTTTCTTTAATACTTTCCCATTCGACCGAACTTTTCTTCAATACTTTCCCATTCGACCGAACTTTTTTTTAATACTTTCCCATTCGACCGAACTTTTCTTTAATACTTTCCCATTCGACCGAACTTTTTTTAATACTTTCCCATTCGACCGAATTTTTTTAACTTTCCCATTCGACCGAACCTTTTTAATACTTTCCCATTCGACCGAACTTTTCTTTAATACTTTCCCATTCGACCGAACTTTTTTCAATACTTTCCCACTCGACCGAACTTTTTTAATACTTTCCAATTCGACCGAACTTTTTTTAATACTTTCCCATTCGACCGAACTTTTCTTTAATACTTTCCCATTCGACCGAACTTTTTTTCAATACTTTCCCATTCGACCGAACTTTTCTTTAATACTTTCCCATTCGACCGAACTTTTCTTTAATACTTTCCCATTCGACCGAACTTTTTTTAAAACTTTCCCATTCGACCGAACTTTTCTTTAATACTTTCCCATTTGACCGAACTTTTCTTTAATACTTTCCCATTCGACCGAACTTTTTTAATACTTTCCCATTCGACCGAACTTTTTTTTAAATCTTTCCCATTCGACCGAACTTTTTTTTAATACTTTCCCATTCGACCGAACTTTTCTTTAATACTTTCCCATTCGACAGAACTTTTTTTTAATACTTTCCCATTCGACCGAACTTTTTTTAATACTTTCCCATTCAACCGAACTTTTCTTTAATACTTTCCCATTCGACCGAACTTTTCTTTAATACTTTCCCATTCGACCGAACTTTTCTTTAATACTTTCCCATTCGACCGAACTTTTTTCAATACTTTCCCATTCGACCGAACTTTTTTAATACTTTCCCATTCGACCGAACTTTTTTTTAATAATTTCCCATTCGACCGAACTTTTCTTTAATACTTTCCCATTCGACCGAACTTTTTTTAAAACTTTCCCATTCGACCGAACTTTTCTTTAATACTTTCCCATTCGACCGAACTTTTCTTTAATACTTTCCCATTCGACCGAACTTTTCTTTAATACTTTCCCATTCGACCGAACTTTTCTTTAATACTTTCCCATTCGACCGAACTTTTTTTTAATACTTTCCCATTCGACCGAACTTTTCTTTAATACTTTCCCATTCGACCGAACTTTTTTTTACTTTCCCATTCGACCGAACTTTTCTT
The DNA here is from genome assembly GCF_980474605.1 of Leiobunum rupestre. NCBI lineage: Eukaryota > Metazoa > Arthropoda > Arachnida > Opiliones > Sclerosomatidae > Leiobunum > Leiobunum rupestre. The sequence goes on from NC_143385.1 coordinate 43,602,310, forward strand.
TAATACTTTCCCATTCGACCGAACTTTTTTTAATACTTTCCCATTCGACCGAACTTTTTTTTAATACTTTCCCATTCGACCGAACTTTTTTTAATACTTTCCCATTCGACCGAACTTTTTTAATACTTTCCCATTCGACCGAACTTTTTTTAATACTTTCCCATTCGACCGAACTTTTTTTAATAATTTCCCATTCGACCGAACTTTTCTTTAATACTTTCCCATTCGACCGAACTTTTTTTAAAACTTTCCCATTCGACCGAACTTTTCTTTAATACTTTCCCATTTGACCGAACTTTTTTAATACTTTCCCATTCGACCGAACTTTTTTTTAAATCTTTCCCATTCGACCGAACTTTTTTTTAATACTTTCCCATTCGACCGAACTTTTCTTTAATACTTTCCCATTCGACAGAACTTTTTTTAATACTTTCCCATTCGACCGAACTTTTTTTAATACTTTCCCATTCAACCGAACTTTTCTTTAATACTTTCCCATTCGACCGAACTTTTCTTTAATACTTTCCCATTCGACCGAACTTTTCTTTAATACTTTCCCATTCGACCGAACTTTTTTCAATACTTTCCCATTCGACCGAACTTTTTTAATACTTTCCAATTCGACCGAACTTTTTTTTTAATACTTTCCCATTCGACCGAACTTTTCTTTAATACTTTCCCATTCGACCGAACTTTTTTTCAATATTTTCCCATTCGACCGAACTTTTCTTTAATACTTTCCCATTCGACCGAACTTTTCTTTAATACTTTCCCATTCGACCGAACTTTTTTTCAATACTTTCCCATTGGACCGAACTTTTCTTTAATACTTTCCCATTCGACCGAACTTTTTTTTAATAATTTCCCATTCGACCGAACTTTTCTTTAATACTTTCCCATTCGACCGAACTTTTTTAATACTTTCCCATTCGACCGAACTTTTCTTTAATACTTTCCCATTCGACCGAACTTTTCTTTAATACTTTCCCATTCGACCGAACTTTTTTTTAACTTTCCCATTCGACCGAACCTTTTTAATACTTTCCCATTCGACCGAACTTTTCTTTAATACTTTCCCATTCGACCGAACTTTTCTTTAATACTTTCCCATTCGACCGAACTTTTCTTTAATACTTTCCCATTCGACCGAACTTTTTTTTAATACTTTCCCATTCGACCGAACTTTTCTTTAATACTTTCCCATTCGACCGAACTTTTTTTTAATACTTTCCCATTCGACCGAACTTTTCTTTAATACTTTCCCATTCGACCGAACTTTTTTTTAATACTTTCCCATTCGACCGAACTTTTTTTTAATACTTTCCCATTCGACCGAACTTTTTTTTAATACTTTCCCATTCGACCGAACTTTTTTAATACTTTCCCATTCGACCGAACTTTTTTAATACTTTCCCATTCGACCGAACTTTTTTTTAATACTTTCCCATTCGACCGAACTTTTTTTTAATACTTTCCCATTCGACCGAACTTTTTTTAACTTTCCCATTCGACCGAACTTTTTTTAATACTTTCCCATTCAACCGAACTTTTCTTTAATACTTTCCCATTCGACCGAACTTTTCTTTAATACTTTCCCATTCGACCGAACTTTTCTTTAATACTTTCCCATTCGACCGAACTTTTTTTTAATACTTTCCCATTCGACCGAATTTTTTTTAACTTTCCCATTCGACCGAACCTTTTTAATACTTTCCCATTCGACCGAACTTTTCTTTAATACTTTCCCATTCGACCGAACTTTTCTTTAATACTTTCCCATTCGACCGAACTTTTCTTTAATACTTTCCCATTCGACCGAACTTTTTTTTAATACTTTCCCATTCGACCGAACTTTTCTTTAATACTTTCCCATTCGACAGAACTTTTTTTTGATACTTTCCCATTCGACCGAACTTTTTTTAATACTTTCCCATTCAACCGAACTTTTCTTTAATACTTTCCCATTCGACCGAACTTTTCTTTAATACTTTCCCATTCGACCGAACTTTTCTTTAATACTTTCCCATTCGACCGAACTTTTTTCAATACTTTCCCATTCGACCGAACTTTTTTAATACTTTCCCATTCGACCGAACTTTTTTTTAATAATTTCCCATTCGACCGAACTTTTTTTTAATACTTTCCCATTCGACCGAACTTTTTTTAATACTTTCCCATTCGACCGAACTTTTTTAATACTTTCCCATTCGACCGAACTTTTTTTAAATCTTTCCCATTCGACCGAACTTTTTTTTAATACTTTCCCATTCGACCGAACTTTTTTTAATACTTTCCCATTCAACCGAACTTTTTTTAATACTTTCCCATTCAACCGAACTTTTCTTTAATACTTTCCCATTCGACCGAACTTTTCTTTAATACTTTCCCATTCGACCGAACTTTTCTTTAATACTTTCCCATTCGACCGAACTTTTTTCAATACTTTCCCATTCGACCGAACTTTTTTAATACTTTCCAATTCGACCGAACTTTTTTTAATACTTTCCCATTCGACCGAACTTTTCTTTAATACTTTCCCATTCGACCGAACTTTTTTTCAATACTTTCCCATTCGACCGAACTTTTATTTAATACTTTCCCATTCGACCGAACTTTTTTTTAATAATTTCCCATTCGACCGAACTTTTCTTTAATACTTTCCCATTCGACCGAACTTTTTTTAATACTTTCCCATTCGACCGAACTTTTCTTTAATACTTTCCCATTTGACCGAACTTTTCTTTAATACTTTCCCATTCGACCGAACTTTTTTAATACTTTCCCATTCGACCGAACTTTTTTTTAAATCTTTCCCATTCGACCGAACTTTTTTTTAATACTTTCCCATTCGACCGAACTTTTTTTAATACTTTCCCATTCAACCGAACTTTTTTAATACTTTCCCATTCAACCGAACTTTTCTTTAATACTTTCCCATTCGACCGAACTTTTTTAATACTTTCCCATTCGACCAAACTTTTCTTTAATACTTTCCCATTCGACCGAACTTTTCTTTAATACTTTCCCATTCGACCGAACTTTTCTTCAATACTTTCCCATTCGACCGAACTTTTTTTTAATACTTTCCCATTCGACCGAACTTTTCTTTAATACTTTCCCATTCGACCGAACTTTTTTTAATACTTTCCCATTCGACCGAATTTTTTTTAACTTTCCCATTCGACCGAACCTTTTTAATACTTTCCCATTCGACCGAACTTTTCTTTAATACTTTCCCATTCGACCGAACTTTTTTCAATACTTTCCCACTCGACCGAACTTTTTTAATACTTTCCAATTCGACCGAACTTTTTTTAATACTTTCCCATTCGACCGAACTTTTCTTTAATACTTTCCCATTCGACCGAACTTTTCTTTAATACTTTCCCATTCGACCGAACTTTTCTTTAATACTTTCCCATTCGACCGAACTTTTTTCAATACTTTCCCATTCGACCGAACTTTTTTAATACTTTCCCATTCGACCGAACTTTTTTTTAATAATTTCCCATTCGACCGAACTTTTCTTTAATACTTTCCCATTCGACCGAACTTTTTTTAAAACTTTCCCATTCGACCGAACTTTTCTTTAATACTTTCCCATTTGACCGAACTTTTCTTTAATACTTTCCCATTCGACCGAACTTTTTTAATACTTTCCCATTCGACCGAACTTTTTTTTAAATCTTTCCCATTCGACCGAACTTTTTTTTAATACTTTCCCATTCGACCGAACTTTTCTTTAATACTTTCCCATTCGACCGAACTTTTCTTTAATACTTTCCCATTCGACCGAACTTTTCTTTAATACTTTCCCATTCGACCGAACTTTTCTTTAATACTTTCCCATTTGACCGAACTTTTCTTTAATACTTTCCCATTCGACCGAACTTTTTTAATACTTTCCCATTCGACCGAACTTTTCTTTAATACTTTCCCATTCGACCGAACTTTTTTTAATACTTTCCCATTCGACCGAATTTTTTTTAACTTTCCCATTCGACCGAACCTTTTTAATACTTTCCCATTCGACCGAACTTTTCTTTAATACTTTCCCATTCGACCGAACTTTTCTTTAATACTTTCCCATTCGACCGAACTTTTCTTTAATACTTTCCCATTCGACCGAACTTTTCTTTAATACTTTCCCATTCGACCGAACTTTTTTTTAATACTTTCCCATTCGACCGAACTTTTCTTTAATACTTTCCCATTCGACCGAACTTTTTTTAATACTTTCCCATTCGACCGAACTTTTTTTAATACTTTCCCATTCGACCGAACTTTTCTTTAATACTTTCCCATTCGACCGAACTTTTTTTAATACTTTCCCATTCGACCGAATTTTTTTTAACTTTCCCATTCGACCGAACCTTTTTAATACTTTCCCATTCGACCGAACTTTTCTTTAATACTTTCCCATTCGACCGAACTTTTCTTTAATACTTTCCCATTCGACCGAACTTTTTTTAATACTTTCCCATTCGACCGAACTTTTCTTTAATACTTTCCCATTCGACCGAACTTTTTTTACTTTCCCATTCGACCGAACTTTTCTTTAATACTTTCCCATTCGACCGAACTTTTTTTTTAATACTTTCCCATTCGACCGAACTTTTTTTTAATACTTTCCCATTCGACCGAACTTTTTTAATACTTTCCCATTCGACCGAACTTTTTTAATACTTTCCCATTCGACCGAACTTTTTTTAATACTTTCCCATTCGACCGAACTTTTTTAATACTTTCCCATTCGACCGAACTTTTTTTTAATACTTTCCCATTCGACCGAACTTTTTTTAACTTTCCCATTCGACCGAACTTTTTTTAATACTTTCCCATTCAACCGAACTTTTCTTTAATACTTTCCCATTCGACCGAACTTTTCTTTAATACTTTCCCATTCGACCGAACTTTTCTTTAATACTTTCCCATTCGACCGAACTTTTTTTTAATACTTTCCCATTCGACCGAATTTTTTTTAACTTTCCCATTCGAAAGACCCTTTTTAATACTTTCCCATTCGACCGAACTTTTCTTTAATACTTTCCCATTCGACCGAACTTTTCTTTAATACTTTCCCATTCGACCGAACTTTTCTTTAATACTTTCCCATTCGACCGAACTTTTTTTTAATACTTTCCCATTCGACCGAACTTTTCTTTAATACTTTCCCATTCGACAGAACTTTTTTTTAATACTTTCCCATTCGACCGAACTTTTTTTAATACTTTCCCATTCAACCGAACTTTTCTTTAATACTTTCCCATTCGACCGAACTTTTCTTTAATACTTTCCCATTCGACCGAACTTTTCTTTAATACTTTCCCATTCGACCGAACTTTTTTCAATACTTTCCCATTCGACCGAACTTTTTTAATACTTTCCCATTCGACCGAACTTTTTTTTAATAATTTCCCATTCGACCGAACTTTTCTTTAATACTTTCCCATTCGACCGAACTTTTTTTAAAACTTTCCCATTCGACCGAACTTTTCTTTAATACTTTCCCATTTGACCGAACTTTTCTTTAATACTTTCCCATTCGACCGAACTTTTTTAATACTTTCCCATTCGACCGAACTTTTTTTTAAATCTTTCCCATTCGACCGAACTTTTTTTTAATACTTTCCCATTCGACCGAACTTTTCTTTAATACTTTCCCATTCGACAGAACTTTTTTTTAATACTTTCCCATTCGACCGAACTTTTTTTAATACTTTCCCATTCAACCGAACTTTTCTTTAATACTTTCCCATTCGACCGAACTTTTCTTTAATACTTTCCCATTCGACCGAACTTTTCTTTAATACTTTCCCATTCGACCGAACTTTTTTCAATACTTTCCCATTCGACCGAACTTTTTTAATACTTTCCAATTCGACCGAACTTTTTTTAATACTTTCCCATTCGACCGAACTTTTCTTTAATACTTTCCCATTCGACCGAACTTTTTTTCAATACTTTCCCATTCGACCGAACTTTTCTTTAATACTTTCCCATTCGACCGAACTTTTCTTTAATACTTTCCCATTCGACCGAACTTTTTTAATACTTTCCCATTCGACCGAACTTTTCTTTAATACTTTCCCATTCGACCGAACTTTTTTTTAATAATTTCCCATTCGACCGAACTTTTCTTTAATACTTTCCCATTCGACCGAACTTTTTTTAATACTTTCCCATTCGACCGAACTTTTCTTTAATACTTTCCCATTTGACCGAACTTTTCTTTAATACTTTCCCATTCGACCGAACTTTTTTAATACTTTCCCATTCGACCGAACTTTTCTTTAATACTTTCCCATTCGACCGAACTTTTTTTAATACTTTCCCATTCGACCGAATTTTTTTTAACTTTCCCATTCGACCGAACCTTTTTAATACTTTCCCATTCGACCGAACTTTTCTTTAATACTTTCCCATTCGACCGAACTTTTCTTTAATACTTTCCCATTCGACCGAACTTTTCTTTAATACTTTCCCATTCGACCGAACTTTTTTTTAATACTTTCCCATTCGACCGAACTTTTCTTTAATACTTTCCCATTCGACCGAACTTTTTTTAATACTTTCCCATTCGACCGAACTTTTTTTAATACTTTCCCATTCGACCGAACTTTTCTTTAATACTTTCCCATTCGACCGAACTTTTTTTAATACTTTCCCATTCGACCGAATTTTTTTTAACTTTCCCATTCGACCGAACCTTTTTAATACTTTCCCATTCGACCGAACTTTTCTTTAATACTTTCCCATTCGACCGAACTTTTCTTTAATACTTTCCCATTCGACCGAACTTTTCTTTAATACTTTCCCATTCGACCGAACTTTTTTTTAATACTTTCCCATTCGACCGAACTTTTCTTTAATACTTTCCCATTCGACCGAACTTTTTTTTACTTTCCCATTCGACCGAACTTTTCTTTAATACTTTCCCATTCGACCGAACTTTTTTTTAATACTTTCCCATTCGACCGAACTTTTTTTTAATACTTTCCCATTCGACCGAACTTTTTTTAATACTTTCCCATTCGACCGAACTTTTTTAATACTTTCCCATTCGACCGAACTTTTTTTAATACTTTCCCATTCGACCGAACTTTTTTAATACTTTCCCATTCGACCGAACTTTTTTTAATAATTTCCCATTCGACCGAACTTTTCTTTAATACTTTCCCATTCGACCGAACTTTTTTTAAAACTTTCCCATTCGACCGAACTTTTCTTTAATACTTTCCCATTTGACCGAACTTTTCTTTAATACTTTCCCATTCGACCGAACTTTTTTAATACTTTCCCATTCGACCGAACTTTTTTTAATACTTTCCCATTCGACCGAACTTTTTTTTAATACTTTCCCATTCGACCGAACTTTTCTTTAATACTTTCCCATTCGACAGAACTTTTTTTAATACTTTCCCATTCGACCGAACTTTTTTTAATACTTTCCCATTCAACCGAACTTTTCTTTAATACTTTCCCATTCGACCGAACTTTTCTTTAATACTTTCCCATTCGACCGAACTTTTCTTTAATACTTTCCCATTCGACCGAACTTTTTTCAATACTTTCCCATTCGACCGAACTTTTTTAATACTTTCCAATTCGACCGAACTTTTTTTAATACTTTCCCATTCGACCGAACTTTTCTTTAATACTTTCCCATTCGACCGAACTTTTTTTCAATACTTTCCCATTCGACCGAACTTTTCTTTAATACTTTCCCATTCGACCGAACTTTTCTTTAATACTTTCCCATTCGACCGAACTTTTTTTCAATACTTTCCCATTCGACCGAACTTTTCTTTAATACTTTCCCATTCGACCGAACTTTTTTTCAATACTTTCCCATTGGACCGAACTTTTCTTTAATACTTTCCCATTCGACCGAACTTTTTTTTAATAATTTCCCATTCGACCGAACTTTTCTTTAATACTTTCCCATTCGACCGAACTTTTTTTAATACTTTCCCATTCGACCGAACTTTTTTAATACTTTCCCATTCGACCGAACTTTTTTTAATACTTTCCCATTCGACCGAACTTTTTTAATACTTTCCCATTCGACCGAACTTTTTTTAATAATTTCCCATTCGACCGAACTTTTCTTTAATACTTTCCCATTCGACCGAACTTTTTTTAAAACTTTCCCATTCGACCGAACTTTTCTTTAATACTTTCCCATTTGACCGAACTTTTCTTTAATACTTTCCCATTCGACCGAACTTTTTTAATACTTTCCCATTCGACCGAACTTTTTTTTAAATCTTTCCCATTCGACCGAACTTTTTTTTAATACTTTCCCATTCGACCGAACTTTTCTTTAATACTTTCCCATTCGACAGAACTTTTTTTAATACTTTCCCATTCGACCGAACTTTTTTTAATACTTTCCCATTCAACCGAACTTTTCTTTAATACTTTCCCATTCGACCGAACTTTTCTTTAATACTTTCCCATTCGACCGAACTTTTCTTTAATACTTTCCCATTCGACCGAACTTTTTTCAATACTTTCCCATTCGACCGAACTTTTTTAATACTTTCCAATTCGACCGAACTTTTTTTAATACTTTCCCATTCGACCGAACTTTTCTTTAATACTTTCCCATTCGACCGAACTTTTTTCAATACTTTCCCATTCGACCGAACTTTTCTTTAATACTTTCCCATTCGACCGAACTTTTCTTTAATACTTTCCCATTCGACCGAACTTTTTTTCAATACTTTCCCATTCGACCGAACTTTTCTTTAATACTTTCCCATTCGACCGAACTTTTTTTCAATACTTTCCCATTGGACCGAACTTTTCTTTAATACTTTCCCATTCGACCGAACTTTTTTTTAATAATTTCCCATTCGACCGAACTTTTCTTTAATACTTTCCCATTCGACCGAACTTTTTTTAATACTTTCCCATTCGACCGAACTTTTCTTTAATACTTTCCCATTCGACCGAACTTTTTTTAATACTTTCCCATTCGACCGAACTTTTCTTTAATACTTTCCCATTCGACCGAACTTTTCTTTAATACTTTCCCATTCGACCGAACTTTTTTTAATACTTTCCCATTCGACCGAACTTTTCTTTAATACTTTCCCATTCGACCGAACTTTTTTTAATACTTTCCCATTCGACCGAACTTTTCTTTAATACTTTCCCATTCGACCGAACTTTTCTTTAATACTTTCCCATTCGACCGAACTTTTTTTTAATACTTTCCCATTCGACCGAATTTTTTTTAACTTTCCCATTCGACCGAACCTTTTTAATACTTTCCCATTCGACCGAACTTTTCTTTAATACTTTCCCATTCGACCGAACTTTTCTTTAATACTTTCCCATTCGACCGAACTTTTCTTTAATACTTTCCCATTCGACCGAACTTTTTTTTAATACTTTCCCATTCGACCGAACTTTTCTTTAATACTTTCCCATTCGACCGAACTTTTTTTTAATACTTTCCCATTCGAACGAACTTTTCTTTAATACTTTCCCATTCGACCGAACTTTTTTTTAATACTTTCCCATTCGACCGAACTTTTCTTTAATACTTTCCCATTCGACCGAACTTTTTTTTAAATCTTTCCCATTCGACCGAACTTTTTTTAATACTTTCCCATTCGACCGAACTTTTTTTAATACTTTCCCATTCAACCGAACTTTTTTTAATACTTTCCCATTCAACCGAACTTTTCTTTAATACTTTCCCATTCGACCGAACTTTTCTTTAATACTTTCCCATTCGACCGAACTTTTCTTTAATACTTTCCCATTCGACCGAACTTTTTTCAATACTTTCCCATTCGACCGAACTTTTTTAATACTTTCCAATTCGACCGAACTTTTTTTAATACTTTCCCATTCGACCGAACTTTTCTTTAATACTTTCCCATTCGACCGAACTTTTTTTCAATACTTTCCCATTCGACCGAACTTTTATTTAATACTTTCCCATTCGACCGAACTTTTTTTTAATAATTTCCCATTCGACCGAACTTTTCTTTAATACTTTCCCATTCGACCGAACTTTTTTTAATACTTTCCCATTCGACCGAACTTTTCTTTAATACTTTCCCATTTGACCGAACTTTTCTTTAATACTTTCCCATTCGACCGAACTTTTTTAATACTTTCCCATTCGACCGAACTTTTTTTTAAATCTTTCCCATTCGACCGAACTTTTTTTAATACTTTCCCATTCGACCGAACTTTTTTTAATACTTTCCCATTCAACCGAACTTTTTTTAATACTTTCCCATTCAACCGAACTTTTCTTTAATACTTTCCCATTCGACCGAACTTTTTTAATACTTTCCCATTCGACCAAACTTTTCTTTAATACTTTCCCATTCGACCGAACTTTTCTTTAATACTTTCCCATTCGACCGAACTTTTCTTCAATACTTTCCCATTCGACCGAACTTTTTTTTAATACTTTCCCATTCGACCGAACTTTTCTTTAATACTTTCCCATTCGACCGAACTTTTTTTAATACTTTCCCATTCGACCGAATTTTTTTTAACTTTCCCATTCGACCGAACCTTTTTAATACTTTCCCATTCGACCGAACTTTTCTTTAATACTTTCCCATTCGACCGAACTTTTTTCAATACTTTCCCACTCGACCGAACTTTTTTAATACTTTCCAATTCGACCGAACTTTTTTTAATACTTTCCCATTCGACCGAACTTTTCTTTAATACTTTCCCATTCGACCGAACTTTTTTTCAATACTTTCCCATTCGACCGAACTTTTCTTTAATACTTTCCCATTCGACCGAACTTTTCTTTAATACTTTCCCATTCGACCGAACTTTTTTTAAAACTTTCCCATTCGACCGAACTTTTCTTTAATACTTTCCCATTTGACCGAACTTTTCTTTAATACTTTCCCATTCGACCGAACTTTTTTAATACTTTCCCATTCGACCGAACTTTTTTTTAAATCTTTCCCATTCGACAGAACTTTTTTTTAATACTTTCCCATTCGACCGAACTTTTTTTAATACTTTCCCATTCAACCGAACTTTTCTTTAATACTTTCCCATTCGACCGAACTTTTCTTTAATACTTTCCCATTCGACCGAACTTTTCTTTAATACTTTCCCATTCGACCGAACTTTTTTCAATACTTTCCCATTCGACCGAACTTTTTTAATACTTTCCCATTCGACCGAACTTTTTTTTAATAATTTCCCATTCGACCGAACTTTTCTTTAATACTTTCCCATTCGACCGAACTTTTTTAAAACTTTCCCATTCGACCGAACTTTTCTTTAATACTTTCCCATTTGACCGAACTTTTCTTTAATACTTTCCCATTCGACCGAACTTTTTTAATACTTTCCCATTCGACCGAACTTTTCTTTAATACTTTCCCATTCGACCGAACTTTTTTTAATACTTTCCCATTCGACCGAATTTTTTTTTAACTTTCCCATTCGACCGAACCTTTTTAATACTTTCCCATTCGACCGAACTTTTCTTTAATACTTTCCCATTCGACCGAACTTTTCTTTAATACTTTCCCATTCGACCGAACCTTTTTAATACTTTCCCATTCGACCGAACTTTTCTTTAATACTTTCCCATTCGACCGAACTTTTCTTTAATACTTTCCCATTCGACCGAACTTTTCTTTAATACTTTCCCATTCGACCGAACTTTTTTTAATACTTTCCCATTCGACCGAACTTTTTTTTAATACTTTCCCATTCGACCGAACTTTTTTTAATACTTTCCCATTCGACCGAACTTTTTTAATACTTTCCCATTCGACCGAACTTTTTTTAATACTTTCCCATTCGACCGAACTTTTTTAATACTTTCCCATTCGACCGAACTTTTTTTAATAATTTCCCATTCGACCGAACTTTTCTTTAATACTTTCCCATTCGACCGAACTTTTTTTAAAACTTTCCCATTCGACCGAACTTTTCTTTAATACTTTCCCATTTGACCGAACTTTTCTTTAATACTTTCCCATTCGACCGAACTTTTTTAATACTTTCCCATTCGACCGAACTTTTTTTTAAATCTTTCCCATTCGACCGAACTTTTTTTTAATACTTTCCCATTCGACCGAACTTTTCTTTAATACTTTCCCATTCGACAGAACTTTTTTTAATACTTTCCCATTCGACCGAACTTTTTTTAATACTTTCCCATTCAACCGAACTTTTCTTTAATACTTTCCCATTCGACCGAACTTTTCTTTAATACTTTCCCATTCGACCGAACTTTTCTTTAATACTTTCCCATTCGACCGAACTTTTTTCAATACTTTCCCATTCGACCGAACTTTTTTAATACTTTCCAATTCGACCGAACTTTTTTAATACTTTCCCATTCGACCGAACTTTTCTTTAATACTTTCCCATTCGACCGAACTTTTTTTCAATACTTTCCCATTCGACCGAACTTTTCTTTAATACTTTCCCATTCGACCGAACTTTTCTTTAATACTTTCCCATTCGACCGAACTTTTTTTCAATACTTTCCCATTGGACCGAACTTTTCTTTAATACTTTCCCATTCAACCGAACTTTTTTTTAATAATTTCCCATTCGACCGAACTTTTCTTTAATACTTTCCCATTCGACCGAACTTTTTTTAATACTTTCCCATTCGACCGAACTTTTCTTTAATACTTTCCCATTCGACCGAACTTTTCTTTAATACTTTCCCATTCGACCGAACTTTTTTTTAACTTTCCCATTCGACCGAACCTTTTTAATACTTTCCCATTCGACCGAACTTTTCTTTAATACTTTCCCATTCGACCGAACTTTTCTTTAATACTTTCCCATTCGACCGAACTTTTCTTTAATACTTTCCCATTCGACCGAACTTTTTTTAATACTTTCCCATTCGACCGAACTTTTCTTTAATACTTTCCCATTCGACCGAACTTTTTTTTAATACTTTCCCATTCGACCGAACTTTTCTTTAATACTTTCCCATTCGACCGAACTTTTTTTTAATACTTTCCCATTCGACCGAACTTTTTTTTTAATACTTTCCCATTCGACCGAACTTTTTTTTAATACTTTCCCATTCGACCGAACTTTTTTAATACTTTCCCATTCGACCGAACTTTTTTTAATACTTTCCCATTCGACCGAACTTTTTTAATACTTTCCCATTCGACCGAACTTTTTTTTAATACTTTCCCATTCGACCGAACTTTTTTTAACTTTCCCATTCGACCGAACTTTTTTTAATACTTTCCCATTCAACCGAACTTTTCTTTAATACTTTCCCATTCGACCGAACTTTTCTTTAATACTTTCCCATTCGACCGAACTTTTCTTTAATACTTTCCCATTCGACCGAACTTTTTTTTAATACTTTCCCATTCGACCGAATTTTTTTTAACTTTCCCATTCGAAAGACCCTTTTTAATACTTTCCCATTCGACCGAACTTTTCTTTAATACTTTCCCATTCGACCGAACTTTTCTTTAATACTTTCCCATTCGACCGAACTTTTCTTTAATACTTTCCCATTCGACCGAACTTTTTTTTAATACTTTCCCATTCGACCGAACTTTTCTTTAATACTTTCCCATTCGACAGAACTTTTTTTTAATACTTTCCCATTCGACCGAACTTTTTTTAATACTTTCCCATTCAACCGAACTTTTCTTTAATACTTTCCCATTCGACCGAACTTTTCTTTAATACTTTCCCATTCGACCGAACTTTTCTTTAATACTTTCCCATTCGACCGAACTTTTTTCAATACTTTCCCATTCGACCGAACTTTTTTAATACTTTCCCATTCGACCGAACTTTTTTTTAATAATTTCCCATTCGACCGAACTTTTCTTTAATACTTTCCCATTCGACCGAACTTTTTTTAAAACTTTCCCATTCGACCGAACTTTTCTTTAATACTTTCCCATTTGACCGAACTTTTCTTTAATACTTTCCCATTCGACCGAACTTTTTTAATACTTTCCCATTCGACCGAACTTTTTTTTAAATCTTTCCCATTCGACCGAACTTTTTTTTAATACTTTCCCATTCGACCGAACTTTTCTTTAATACTTTCCCATTCGACAGAACTTTTTTTTAATACTTTCCCATTCGACCGAACTTTTTTTAATACTTTCCCATTCAACCGAACTTTTCTTTAATACTTTCCCATTCGACCGAACTTTTCTTTAATACTTTCCCATTCGACCGAACTTTTCTTTAATACTTTCCCATTCGACCGAACTTTTTTCAATACTTTCCCATTCGACCGAACTTTTTTAATACTTTCCAATTCGACCGAACTTTTTTTAATACTTTCCCATTCGACCGAACTTTTCTTTAATACTTTCCCATTCGACCGAACTTTTTTTCAATACTTTCCCATTCGACCGAACTTTTCTTTAATACTTTCCCATTCGACCGAACTTTTCTTTAATACTTTCCCATTCGACCGAACTTTTTTAATACTTTCCCATTCGACCGAACTTTTTTTAATACTTTCCCATTCGACCGAACTTTTCTTTAATAATTTCCCATTCGACCGAACTTTTCTTTAATACTTTCCCATTCGACCGAACTTTTTTAATACTTTCCCATTCGACCGAACTTTTCTTTAATACTTTCCCATTTGACCGAACTTTTCTTTAATACTTTCCCATTCGACCGAACTTTTTTAATACTTTCCCATTCGACCGAACTTTTCTTTAATACTTTCCCATTCGACCGAACTTTTTTTAATACTTTCCCATTCGACCGAATTTTTTTAACTTTCCCATTCGACCGAACCTTTTTAATACTTTCCCATTCGACCGAACTTTTCTTTAATACTTTCCCATTCGACCGAACTTTTCTTTAATACTTTCCCATTCGACCGAACTTTTCTTTAATACTTTCCCATTCGACCGAACTTTTCTTTAATACTTTCCCATTCGACCGAACTTTTTTTTAATACTTTCCCATTCGACCGAACTTTTCTTTAATACTTTCCCATTCGACCGAACTTTTTTTAATACTTTCCCATTCGACCGAACTTTTTTTAATACTTTCCCATTCGACCGAACTTTTCTTTAATACTTTCCCATTCGACCGAACTTTTTTTAATACTTTCCCATTCGACCGAATTTTTTTTAACTTTCCCATTCGACCGAACCTTTTTAATACTTTCCCATTCGACCGAACTTTTCTTTAATACTTTCCCATTCGACCGAACTTTTCTTTAATACTTTCCCATTCGACCGAACTTTTCTTTAATACTTTCCCATTCGACCGAACTTTTTTTTAATACTTTCCCATTCGACCGAACTTTTCTTTAATACTTTCCCATTCGACCGAACTTTTTTTTACTTTCCCATTCGACCGAACTTTTCTTTAATACTTTCCCATTCGACCGAACTTTTTTTTAATACTTTCCCATTCGACCGAACTTTTTTTTAATACTTTCCCATTCGACCGAACTTTTTTTAATACTTTCCCATTCGACCGAACTTTTTTAATACTTTCCCATTCGACCGAACTTTTTTTAATACTTTCCCATTCGACCGAACTTTTTTAATACTTTCCCATTCGACCGAACTTTTTTTAATTTCCCATTCGACCGAACTTTTCTTTAATACTTTCCCATTCGACCGAACTTTTTTTAAAACTTTCCCATTCGACCGAACTTTTCTTTAATACTTTCCCATTTGACCGAACTTTTCTTTAATACTTTCCCATTCGACCGAACTTTTTTAATACTTTCCCATTCGACCGAACTTTTTTTTAAATCTTTCCCATTCGACCGAACTTTTTTTTAATACTTTCCCATTCGACCGAACTTTTCTTTAATACTTTCCCATTCGACAGAACTTTTTTTAATACTTTCCCATTCGACCGAACTTTTTTTAATACTTTCCCATTCAACCGAACTTTTCTTTAATACTTTCCCATTCGACCGAACTTTTCTTTAATACTTTCCCATTCGACCGAACTTTTCTTTAATACTTTCCCATTCGACCGAACTTTTTTCAATACTTTCCCATTCGACCGAACTTTTTTAATACTTTCCAATTCGACCGAACTTTTTTTAATACTTTCCCATTCGACCGAACTTTTCTTTAATACTTTCCCATTCGACCGAACTTTTTTTCAATACTTTCCCATTCGACCGAACTTTTCTTTAATACTTTCCCATTCGACCGAACTTTTCTTTAATACTTTCCCATTCGACCGAACTTTTTTTCAATACTTTCCCATTCGACCGAACTTTTCTTTAATACTTTCCCATTCGACCGAACTTTTTTTCAATACTTTCCCATTGGACCGAACTTTTCTTTAATACTTTCCCATTCGACCGAACTTTTTTTTAATAATTTCCCATTCGACCGAACTTTTCTTTAATACTTTCCCATTCGACCGAACTTTTCTTTAATACTTTCCCATTTGACCGAACTTTTCTTTAATACTTTCCCATTCGACCGAACTTTTTTAATACTTTCCCATTCGACCGAACTTTTTTTTAAATCTTTCCCATTCGACCGAACTTTTTTTTAATACTTTCCCATTCGACCGAACTTTTCTTTAATACTTTCCCATTCGACAGAACTTTTTTTAATACTTTCCCATTCGACCGAACTTTTTTTAATACTTTCCCATTCAACCGAACTTTTCTTTAATACTTTCCCATTCGACCGAACTTTTCTTTAATACTTTCCCATTCGACCGAACTTTTCTTTAATACTTTCCCATTCGACCGAACTTTTTTCAATACTTTCCCATTCGACCGAACTTTTTTAATACTTTCCAATTCGACCGAACTTTTTTTAATACTTTCCCATTCGACCGAACTTTTTTTAATACTTTCCCATTCGACCGAACTTTTCTTTAATACTTTCCCATTCGACCGAACTTTTTTTAATACTTTCCCATTCGACCGAACTTTTCTTTAATACTTTCCCATTCGACCGAACTTTTCTTTAATACTTTCCCATTCGACCGAACTTTTTTTTAATACTTTCCCATTCGACCGAATTTTTTTTAACTTTCCCATTCGACCGAACCTTTTTAATACTTTCCCATTCGACCGAACTTTTCTTTAATACTTTCCCATTCGACCGAACTTTTCTTTAATACTTTCCCATTCGACCGAACTTTTCTTTAATACTTTCCCATTCGACCGAACTTTTTTTTAATACTTTCCCATTCGACCGAACTTTTCTTTAATACTTTCCCATTCGACCGAACTTTTTTTTAATACTTTCCCATTCGACCGAACTTTTCTTTAATACTTTCCCATTCGACCGAACTTTTTTTTAATACTTTCCCATTCGACCGAACTTTTTTTTAATACTTTCCCATTCGACCGAACTTTTTTTTAATACTTTCCCATTCGACCGAACTTTTTTAATACTTTCCCATTCGACCGAACTTTTTTTAATACTTTCCCATTCGACCGAACTTTTTTAATACTTTCCCATTCGACCGAAATTTTTTTTAATACTTTCCCATTCGACCGAACTTTTTTTAACTTTCCCATTCGACCGAACTTTTTTTAATACTTTCCCATTCAACCGAACTTTTCTTTAATACTTTCCCATTCGACCGAACTTTTCTTTAACACTTTCCCATTCGACCGAACTTTTCTTTAATACTTTCCCATTCGACCGAACTTTTTTTCAATACTTTCCCATTCGACCGAACTTTTCTTTAATACTTTCCCATTCGACCGAACTTTTCTTTAATACTTTCCCATTCGACCGAACTTTTTTTCAATACTTTCCCATTGGACCGAACTTTTCTTTAATACTTTCCCATTCGACCGAACTTTTTTTTAATAATTTCCCATTCGACCGAACTTTTCTTTAATACTTTCCCATTCGACCGAACTTTTTTTAATACTTTCCCATTCGACCGAACTTTTTTTAATACTTTCCCATTCGACCGAACTTTTCTTTAATACTTTCCCATTCGACCGAACTTTTTTTTAATACTTTCCCATTCGACCGAACTTTTTTTTAATACTTTCCCATTCGACCGAACTTTTTTTTAATACTTTCCCATTCGACCGAACTTTTTTAATACTTTCCCATTCGACCGAACTTTTTTTAATACTTTCCCATTCGACCGAACTTTTTTAATACTTTCCCATTCGACCGAATTTTTTTTTAATACTTTCCCATTCGACCGAACTTTTTTTTAATACTTTCCCATTCGACCGAACTTTTTTTTAATACTTTCCCATTCGACCGAATTTTTTTTAACTTTCCCATTCGACCGAACCTTTTTAATACTTTCCCATTCGACCGAACTTTTCTTTAATACTTTCCCATTCGACCGAACTTTTCTTTAATACTTTCCCATTCGACCGAACTTTTCTTTAATACTTTCCCATTCGACCGAACTTTTTTTTAATACTTTCCCATTCGACCGAACTTTTTTTTAATACTTTCCCATTCGACCGAACTTTTCTTTAATACTTTCCCATTCGACCGAACTTTTTTTTTTAATACTTTCCCATTCAACCGAACTTTTATTAATACTTTCCCATTCAACCGAACTTTTATTAATACTTTCCCATTCAACCGAACTTTTTTAATACTTTCCCATTCGACCGAACTTTTTTTTAATACTTTCCCATTCAACCAAACTTTTATTAATACTTTCCCATTCAACCGAACTTTTATTAATACTTTCCCATTCGACCGAACTTTTTTAACTTTCCCATTCGACCGAACTTTTCTTTAATACTTTCCCATTCGACCGAACTTTTCTTTAATACTTTCCCATTCGACCGAACTTTTGTTTAATACTTTCCCATTCGACCGAACTTTTTTTAATACTTTCCCATTCGACCGAACTTTTTTAATACTTTCCCATTCGACCGAACTTTTTTTTAAATCTTTCCCATTCGACCGAACTTTTTTTAATACTTTCCCATTCAACCGAACTTTTCTTTAATACTTTCCCATTCGACCGAACTTTTTAAATACTTTCCCATTCGACCGAACTTTTCTTTAATACTTTCCCATTCGACCGAACTTTTCTTTAATACTTTCCAATTCGACCGAACTTTTTTAATACTTTCCCATTCGACCGAACTTTTCTTTAATACTTTCCCATTCGACCGAACTTTTTTTTAATACTTTCCCATTTGGCCGAACTTTTTTTTAATACTTTCCCATTCGACCGAACTTTTTTAACTTTCCCATTCGACCGAACTTTTCTTTAATACTTTCCCATTCGACCGAACTTTTCTTTAATACTTTCCCATTCGACCGAACTTTTCTTTAATACTTTCCCATTCGACCGAACTTTTCTTTAATACTTTCCCATTCGACCGAACTTTTCTTTAATACTTTCCCATTCGACCGAACTTTTCTTTAATACTTTCCCATTCGACCGAACTTTTTATTAATACTTTCCCATTCGACCGAACTTTTTTTTAATACTTTCCCATTCAACCGAACTTTTATTAATACTTTCCCATTCAACCGAACTTTTATTAATACTTTCCCATTCGACCGAACTTTTTTAACTTTCCCATTCGACCGAACTTTTCTTTAATACTTTCCCATTCGACCGAACTTTTCTTTAATACTTTCCCATTCGACCGAACTTTTGTTTAATACTTTCCCATTCGACCGAACTTTTTTTAATACTTTCCCATTCAACCGAACTTTTCTTTAATACTTTCCCATTCGACCGAACTTTTTAAATACTTTCCCATTCGACCGAACTTTTCTTTAATACTTTCCCATTCGACCGAACTTTTCTTTAATACTTTCCAATTCGACCGAACTTTTTTAATACTTTCCCATTCGACCGAACTTTTTTAATACTTTCCCATTCGACCGAACTTTTCTTTAATACTTTCCCATTCGACCGAACTTTTTTTTAATAATTTGCCATTCGACCGAACTTTTTTTTAATACTTTCCCATTCAACCGAACTTTTATTAATACTTTCCCATTCAACCGAACTTTTATTAATACTTTCCCATTCAACCGAACTTTTTTAATACTTTCCCATTCGACCGAACTTTTCTTTAATACTTTCCCATTCGACCGAACTTTTTCTAATACTTTCCCATTCAACCGAACTTTTCTTTAATACTTTCCCATTCGACCGAACTTTTCTTTAATACTTTCCCATTCGACCGAACTTTTCTTTAATACTTTCCCATTCGACCGAACTTTTTTCCATACTTTCCCATTCGACCGAACTTTTCTTTAATACTTTCCCATTCGACCGAACTTTTCTTTAATACTTTCCCATTCGACCGAACTTTTATTTAATACTTTCCCATTCGACCGAACTTTTATTTAATACTTTCCCATTCGACCGAACTTTTCTTTAATACTTTCCCATTCGACGGAACTTTTTTTAATACTTTCCCATTCGACCGAACTTTTTTTTAATACTTTCCCATTCAACCGAACTTTTATTAATACTTTCCCATTCAACCGAACTTTTATTAATACTTTCCCATTCAACCGAATTTTTTTTCAATACTTTCCCATTCGACCGAACTTTTATTTAATACTTTCCCATTCGACCGAACTTTTATTTAATACTTTCCCATTCGACCGAACTTTTCTTTAATACTTTCCCATTCGACCGAACTTTTTTTAATACTTTCCCATTCGACCGAACTTTTTTTTAATACTTTCCCATTCAACCGAACTTTTATTAATACTTTCCCATTCAACCGAACTTTTATTAATACTTTCCCATTCAACCGAATTTTTTTTCAATACTTTCCCATTCGACCGAACTTTTCTTTAATACTTTCCCATTCGACCGAACTTTTCTTTAATACTTTCCCATTCGACCGAACTTTTCTTTAATACTTTCCCATTCGACCGAACTTTTTTTTAATACTTTCCCATTCGACCGAACTTTTTTTTAATACTTTCCCATTCAACCGAACTTTTATTAATACTTTCCCATTCAACCGAACTTTTATTAATACTTTCCCATTCAACCGAATTTTTTTTCAATACTTTCCCATTCGACCGAACTTTTTTTTAATACTTTCCCATTCGACCGAATTTTTTTTCAATACTTTCCCATTCGACCGAATTTTTTTTCAATACTTTCCCATTCGACCGAACTTTTCTTAATACTTTCCCATTCGACCGAACTTTTCTTTAATACTTTCCCATTCGACCGAACTTTTTTTAATACTTTCCCATTCGACCGAACTTTTCTTTAATACTTTCCCATTCGACCGAACTTTTCTTTAATAATTTCCCATTCGACCGAACTTTTTTTAATTTCCCATTCGACCGAACTTTTCTTTAATACTTTCCCATTCGACCGAACTTTTCTTTAATACTTTCCCATTCGACCGAACTTTTCTTTAATACTTTCCCATTCGACCGAACTTTTCTTTAATACTTTCCCATTTGACCGAACTTTTCTTTAATACTTTCCCATTCGACCGAACTTTTTTAATACTTTCCCATTCGACCGAACTTTTCTTTAATACTTTCCCATTCGACCGAACTTTTTTTAATATTTTCCCATTCGACCGAACTTTTTTAATACTTTCCCATTCGACCGAACCCTTTTAATACTTTCCCATTCGACCGAACTTTTCTTTAATACTTTCCCATTCGACCGAACTTTTCTTTAATACTTTCCCATTCGACCGAATTTTTTTAATACTTTCCCATTCGACCGAACTTTTCTTTAATACTTTCCCATTCGACCGAACTTTTTTCAATACTTTCCCATTCGACCGAACTTTTTTTCAATACTTTCCCATTCGACCGAACTTTTTTAATACTTTCCCATTCGACCGAACTTTTCTTTAATACTTTCCCATTCGACCGAACTTTTCTTTAATACTTTCCCATTCGACCGAACTTTTCTTTAATACTTTCCCATTCGACCGAACTTTTCTTTAATACTTTCCCATTCGACCGAACTTTTTTTAATACTTTCCCATTCGACCGAACTTTTTTTAATACTTTCCCATTCGACCGAACTTTTTTAATACTTTCCCATTCGACCGAACCTTTTTAATACTTTCCCATTCGACCGAACTTTTCTTTAATACTTTCCCATTCGACCGAACTTTTCTTTAATACTTTCCCATTCGACCGAATTTTTTTAATACTTTCCCATTCGACCGAACTTTTCTTTAATACTTTCCCATTCGACCGAACTTTTCTTTAATACTTTCCCATTCGACCGAACTTTTCTTTAATACTTTCCCATTCGACCGAACTTTTTTTTTAATACTTTCCCATTCGGCCGAACTTTTTTTTAATACTTTCCCATTCGACCGAACTTTTCTTAAATACTTTCCCATTCGACCGAACTTTTTTTAATACTTTCCCATTCGACCGAACTTTTTTTTAATACTTTCCCATTCGACCGAATTTTTTTAATACTTTCCCATTCGACCGAACTTTTTTTCAATACTTTCCCATTCGACCGAACTTTTCTTTAATACTTTCCCATTCGACCGAACTTTTTTCAATACTTTCCCATTCGACCGAACTTTTTTCAATACTTTCCCATTCGACCGAACTTTTTTAATACTTTCCCATTCGACCGAACTTTTCTTTAATACTTTCCCATTCGACCGAACTTTTCTTTAATACTTTCCCATTCGACCGAACTTTTCTTTAATACTTTCCCATTCGACCGAACTTTTCTTTAATACTTTCCCATTCGACCGAACTTTTTTTTAATACTTTCCCATTCGGCCGAACTTTTTTTTAATACTTTCCCATTCGACCGAACTTTTCTTTAATACTTTCCCATTCGACCGAACTTTTTTTAATACTTTCCCATTCGACCGAACTTTTTTTTAATACTTTCCCATTCGACCGAATTTTTTTAATACTTTCCCATTCGACCGAACTTTTTTTTCAATACTTTCCCATTCGACCGAACTTTTCTTTAATACTTTCCCATTCGACCGAACTTTTTTCAATACTTTCCCATTCGACCGAACTTTTTTTCAATACTTTCCCATTCGACCGAACTTTTTTAATACTTTCCCATTCGACCGAACTTTTCTTTAATACTTTCCCATTCGACCGAACTTTTCTTTAATACTTTCCCATTCGACCGAACTTTTCTTTAATACTTTCCCATTCGACCGAACTTTTCTTTAATACTTTCCCATTCGACCGAACTTTTTTTAATACTTTCCCATTCGACCGAACTTTTTTAATACTTTCCCATTCGACCGAACCCTTTTAATACTTTCCCATTCGACCGAACTTTTCTTTAATACTTTCCCATTCGACCGAACTTTTCTTTAATACTTTCCCATTCGACCGAACTTTTCTTTAATACTTTCCCATTCGACCGAACTTTTTTTTAATACTTTCCCATTCGGCCGAACTTTTTTTTAATACTTTCCCATTCGACCGAACTTTTCTTTAATACTTTCCCATTCGACCGAACTTTTTTTAATACTTTCCCATTCGACCGAACTTTTCTTTAATACTTTCCCATTCGACCGAACTTTTCTTTAATACTTTCCCATTCGACCGAACTTTTCTTTAATACTTTCCCATTCGACCGAACTTTTTTTTAATACTTTCCCATTCGGCCGAACTTTTTTTTAATACTTTCCCATTCGACCGAACTTTTCTTTAATACTTTCCCATTCGACCGAACTTTTTTTAATACTTTCCCATTCGACCGAACTTTTCTTTAATACTTTCCCATTCGACCGAACTTTTCTTTAATACTTTCCCATTCAACCGAACTTTTATTAATACTTTCCCATTCAACCGAACTTTTATTAATACTTTCCCATTCGACCGAACTTTTTTAACTTTCCCATTCGACCGAACTTTTCTTTAATACTTTCCCATTCGACCGAACTTTTCTTTAATACTTTCCCATTCGACCGAACTTTTGTTTAATACTTTCCCATTCGACCGAACTTTTTTTAATACTTTCCCATTCGACCGAACTTTTTTAATACTTTCCCATTCGACCGAACTTTTTTTTAAATCTTTCCCATTCGACCGAACTTTTTTTAATACTTTCCCATTCAACCGAACTTTTTTTAATACTTTCCCATTCAACCGAACTTTTCTTTAATACTTTCCCATTCGACCGAACTTTTCTTTAATACTTTCCCATTCGACCGAACTTTTCTTTAATACTTTCCCATTCGACCGAACTTTTTTTAATACTTTCCCATTCGACCGAACTTTTCTTTAATACTTTCCCATTCGACCGAACTTTTTTTTAATACTTTCCCATTCGACCGAACTTTTCTTTAATACTTTCCCATTCGACCGAACTTTTTTTTAATACTTTCCCATTCGACCGAACTTTTTTTAATACTTTCCCATTCGACCGAACTTTTCTTTAATACTTTCCCATTCGACCGAACTTTTCTTTAATACTTTCCCATTCGACCGAACTTTTCTTTAATACTTTCCCATTCGACCGAACTTTTCTTTAATACTTTCCCATTCGACAGAACTTTTTTTTAATACTTTCCCATTCGACCGAACTTTTTTTAATACTTTCCCATTCAACCGAACTTTTCTTTAATACTTTCCCATTCGACCGAACTTTTCTTTAATACTTTCCCATTCGACCGAACTTTTCTTTAATACTTTCCCATTCGACCGAACTTTTTTCAATACTTTCCCATTCGACCGAACTTTTTTAATACTTTCCAATTCGACCGAACTTTTTTTAATACTTTCCCATTCGACCGAACTTTTCTTTAATACTTTCCCATTCGACCGAACTTTTTTCAATACTTTCCCATTCGACCGAACTTTTATTTAATACTTTCCCATTCGACCGAACTTTTTTTTAATAATTTCCCATTCGACCGAACTTTTCTTTAATACTTTCCCATTCGACCGAACTTTTTTTAATACTTTCCCATTCGACCGAACTTTTCTTTAATACTTTCCCATTTGACCGAACTTTTCTTTAATACTTTCCCATTCGACCGAACTTTTTTAATACTTTCCCATTCGACCGAACTTTTTTTAAATCTTTCCCATTCGACCGAACTTTTTTTTAATACTTTCCCATTCGACCGAACTTTTTTTAATACTTTCCCATTCAACCGAACTTTTTTTAATACTTTCCCATTCAACCGAACTTTTCTTTAATACTTTCCCATTCGACCGAACTTTTTTAATACTTTCCCATTCGACCAAACTTTTCTTTAATACTTTCCCATTCGACCGAACTTTTCTTTAATACTTTCCCATTCGACCGAACTTTTCTTTAATACTTTCCCATTCGACCGAACTTTTTTTTAATACTTTCCCATTCGACCGAACTTTTCTTTAATACTTTCCCATTCGACCGAACTTTTTTTAATACTTTCCCATTCGACCGAATTTTTTTTAACTTTCCCATTCGACCGAACCTTTTTAATACTTTCCCATTCGACCGAACTTTTCTTTAATACTTTCCCATTCGACCGAACTTTTTTCAATACTTTCCCACTCGACCGAACTTTTTTAATACTTTCCAATTCGACCGAACTTTTTTTAATACTTTCCCATTCGACCGAACTTTTCTTTAATACTTTCCCATTCGACCGAACTTTTTTTCAATACTTTCCCATTCGACCGAACTTTTCTTTAATACTTTCCCATTCGACCGAACTTTTTTTTAAATCTTTCCCATTCGACCGAACTTTTTTTAAATACTTTCCCATTCGACCGAACTTTTCTTTAATACTTTCCCATTCGACAGAACTTTTTTTTAATACTTTCCCATTCGACCGAACTTTTTTTAATACTTTCCCATTCAACCGAACTTTTCTTTAATACTTTCCCATTCGACCGAACTTTTCTTTAATACTTTCCCATTCGACCGAACTTTTCTTTAATACTTTCCCATTCGACCGAACTTTTGTTTAATACTTTCCCATTCGACCGAACTTTTTTTAATACTTTCCCATTCGACCGAACTTTTTTAATACTTTCCCATTCGACCGAACTTTTTTTTAAATCTTTCCCATTCGACCGAACTTTTTTTAATACTTTCCCATTCGACCGAACTTTTTTTAATACTTTCCCATTCAACCGAACTTTTTTTAATACTTTCCCATTCAACCGAACTTTTCTTTAATACTTTCCCATTCGACCGAACTTTTCTTTAATACTTTCCCATTCGACCGAACTTTTCTTTAATACTTTCCCATTCGACCGAACTTTTCTTTAATACTTTCCCATTCGACCGAACTTTTCTTTAATACTTTCCCATTCGACCGAACTTTTCTTTAATACTTTCCCATTCGACCGAACTTTTTATTAATACTTTCCCATTCGACCGAACTTTTTTTTAATACTTTCCCATTCAACCGAACTTTTATTAATACTTTCCCATTCAACCGAACTTTTATTAATACTTTCCCATTCGACCGAACTTTTTTAACTTTCCCATTCGACCGAACTTTTCTTTAATACTTTCCCATTCGACCGAACTTTTCTTTAATACTTTCCCATTCGACCGAACTTTTGTTTAATACTTTCCCATTCGACCGAACTTTTTTTAATACTTTCCCATTCAACCGAACTTTTCTTTAATACTTTCCCATTCGACCGAACTTTTTAAATACTTTCCCATTCGACCGAACTTTTCTTTAATACTTTCCCATTCGACCGAACTTTTCTTTAATACTTTCCAATTCGACCGAACTTTTTTAATACTTTCCCATTCGACCGAACTTTTTTAATACTTTCCCATTCGACCGAACTTTTCTTTAATACTTTCCCATTCGACCGAACTTTTTTTTAATAATTTGCCATTCGACCGAACTTTTTTTTAATACTTTCCCATTCAACCGAACTTTTATTAATACTTTCCCATTCAACCGAACTTTTATTAATACTTTCCCATTCAACCGAACTTTTTTAATACTTTCCCATTCGACCGAACTTTTCTTTAATACTTTCCCATTCGACCGAACTTTTTCTAATACTTTCCCATTCAACCGAACTTTTCTTTAATACTTTCCCATTCGACCGAACTTTTCTTTAATACTTTCCCATTCGACCGAACTTTTCTTTAATACTTTCCCATTCGACCGAACTTTTTTCCATACTTTCCCATTCGACCGAACTTTTCTTTAATACTTTCCCATTCGACCGAACTTTTCTTTAATACTTTCCCATTCGACCGAACTTTTATTTAATACTTTCCCATTCGACCGAACTTTTATTTAATACTTTCCCATTCGACCGAACTTTTCTTTAATACTTTCCCATTCGACGGAACTTTTTTTAATACTTTCCCATTCGACCGAACTTTTTTTTAATACTTTCCCATTCAACCGAACTTTTATTAATACTTTCCCATTCAACCGAACTTTTATTAATACTTTCCCATTCAACCGAATTTTTTTTCAATACTTTCCCATTCGACCGAACTTTTATTTAATACTTTCCCATTCGACCGAACTTTTATTTAATACTTTCCCATTCGACCGAACTTTTCTTTAATACTTTCCCATTCGACCGAACTTTTTTTAATACTTTCCCATTCGACCGAACTTTTTTTTAATACTTTCCCATTCAACCGAACTTTTATTAATACTTTCCCATTCAACCGAACTTTTATTAATACTTTCCCATTCAACCGAATTTTTTTTCAATACTTTCCCATTCGACCGAACTTTTCTTTAATACTTTCCCATTCGACCGAACTTTTCTTTAATACTTTCCCATTCGACCGAACTTTTCTTTAATACTTTCCCATTCGACCGAACTTTTTTTTAATACTTTCCCATTCGACCGAACTTTTTTTTAATACTTTCCCATTCAACCGAACTTTTATTAATACTTTCCCATTCAACCGAACTTTTATTAATACTTTCCCATTCAACCGAATTTTTTTTCAATACTTTCCCATTCGACCGAACTTTTTTTTAATACTTTCCCATTCGACCGAACTTTTCTTTAATACTTTCCCATTCGACCGAACTTTTTTTAATACTTTCCCATTCAACCGAACTTTTCTTTAATACTTTCCCATTCGACCGAACTTTTCT
The DNA here is from genome assembly GCF_980474605.1 of Leiobunum rupestre. Lineage (NCBI taxonomy): Eukaryota > Metazoa > Arthropoda > Arachnida > Opiliones > Sclerosomatidae > Leiobunum > Leiobunum rupestre. The sequence continues at coordinate 43,630,280 of NC_143385.1, forward strand.
TTAATACTTTCCCATTCGACCGAACTTTTCTTTAATACTTTCCCATTCGACCGAACTTTTCTTTAATACTTTCCCATTCGACCGAACTTTTCTTTAATACTTTCCCATTCGACCGAACTTTTCTTTAATACTTTCCCATTCGACCGAACTTTTCTTTAATACTTTCCCATTCGACCGAATTTTTTTTCAATACTTTCCCATTCGACCGAATTTTTTTTCAATACTTTCCCATTCGACCGAATTTTTTTTCAATACTTTCCCATTCGACCGAACTTTTCTTAATACTTTCCCATTCGACCGAACTTTTCTTTAATACTTTCCCATTCGACCGAACTTTTTTTAATACTTTCCCATTCGACCGAACTTTTCTTTAATACTTTCCCATTCGACCGAACTTTTCTTTAATAATTTCCCATTCGACCGAACTTTTTTTAATTTCCCATTCGACCGAACTTTTCTTTAATACTTTCCCATTCGACCGAACTTTTCTTTAATACTTTCCCATTCGACCGAACTTTTCTTTAATACTTTCCCATTCGACCGAACTTTTCTTTAATACTTTCCCATTTGACCGAACTTTTCTTTAATACTTTCCCATTCGACCGAACTTTTTTAATACTTTCCCATTCGACCGAACTTTTCTTTAATACTTTCCCATTCGACCGAACTTTTTTTAATATTTTCCCATTCGACCGAACTTTTTTAATACTTTCCCATTCGACCGAACCCTTTTAATACTTTCCCATTCGACCGAACTTTTCTTTAATACTTTCCCATTCGACCGAACTTTTCTTTAATACTTTCCCATTCGACCGAATTTTTTTAATACTTTCCCATTCGACCGAACTTTTCTTTAATACTTTCCCATTCGACCGAACTTTTTTCAATACTTTCCCATTCGACCGAACTTTTTTTCAATACTTTCCCATTCGACCGAACTTTTTTAATACTTTCCCATTCGACCGAACTTTTCTTTAATACTTTCCCATTCGACCGAACTTTTCTTTAATACTTTCCCATTCGACCGAACTTTTCTTTAATACTTTCCCATTCGACCGAACTTTTCTTTAATACTTTCCCATTCGACCGAACTTTTTTTAATACTTTCCCATTCGACCGAACTTTTTTTAATACTTTCCCATTCGACCGAACTTTTTTAATACTTTCCCATTCGACCGAACCTTTTTAATACTTTCCCATTCGACCGAACTTTTCTTTAATACTTTCCCATTCGACCGAACTTTTCTTTAATACTTTCCCATTCGACCGAATTTTTTTAATACTTTCCCATTCGACCGAACTTTTCTTTAATACTTTCCCATTCGACCGAACTTTTCTTTAATACTTTCCCATTCGACCGAACTTTTCTTTAATACTTTCCCATTCGACCGAACTTTTTTTTTAATACTTTCCCATTCGGCCGAACTTTTTTTTAATACTTTCCCATTCGACCGAACTTTTCTTAAATACTTTCCCATTCGACCGAACTTTTTTTAATACTTTCCCATTCGACCGAACTTTTTTTTAATACTTTCCCATTCGACCGAATTTTTTTAATACTTTCCCATTCGACCGAACTTTTTTTCAATACTTTCCCATTCGACCGAACTTTTCTTTAATACTTTCCCATTCGACCGAACTTTTTTCAATACTTTCCCATTCGACCGAACTTTTTTCAATACTTTCCCATTCGACCGAACTTTTTTAATACTTTCCCATTCGACCGAACTTTTCTTTAATACTTTCCCATTCGACCGAACTTTTCTTTAATACTTTCCCATTCGACCGAACTTTTCTTTAATACTTTCCCATTCGACCGAACTTTTCTTTAATACTTTCCCATTCGACCGAACTTTTTTTTAATACTTTCCCATTCGGCCGAACTTTTTTTTAATACTTTCCCATTCGACCGAACTTTTCTTTAATACTTTCCCATTCGACCGAACTTTTTTTAATACTTTCCCATTCGACCGAACTTTTTTTTAATACTTTCCCATTCGACCGAATTTTTTTAATACTTTCCCATTCGACCGAACTTTTTTTCAATACTTTCCCATTCGACCGAACTTTTCTTTAATACTTTCCCATTCGACCGAACTTTTTTCAATACTTTCCCATTCGACCGAACTTTTTTTCAATACTTTCCCATTCGACCGAACTTTTTTAATACTTTCCCATTCGACCGAACTTTTCTTTAATACTTTCCCATTCGACCGAACTTTTCTTTAATACTTTCCCATTCGACCGAACTTTTCTTTAATACTTTCCCATTCGACCGAACTTTTCTTTAATACTTTCCCATTCGACCGAACTTTTTTTAATACTTTCCCATTCGACCGAACTTTTTTAATACTTTCCCATTCGACCGAACCCTTTTAATACTTTCCCATTCGACCGAACTTTTCTTTAATACTTTCCCATTCGACCGAACTTTTCTTTAATACTTTCCCATTCGACCGAACTTTTCTTTAATACTTTCCCATTCGACCGAACTTTTTTTTAATACTTTCCCATTCGGCCGAACTTTTTTTTAATACTTTCCCATTCGACCGAACTTTTCTTTAATACTTTCCCATTCGACCGAACTTTTTTTAATACTTTCCCATTCGACCGAACTTTTCTTTAATACTTTCCCATTCGACCGAACTTTTCTTTAATACTTTCCCATTCGACCGAACTTTTCTTTAATACTTTCCCATTCGACCGAACTTTTTATTAATACTTTCCCATTCGACCGAACTTTTTTTTAATACTTTCCCATTCAACCGAACTTTTATTAATACTTTCCCATTCAACCGAACTTTTATTAATACTTTCCCATTCGACCGAACTTTTTTAACTTTCCCATTCGACCGAACTTTTCTTTAATACTTTCCCATTCGACCGAACTTTTCTTTAATACTTTCCCATTCGACCGAACTTTTGTTTAATACTTTCCCATTCGACCGAACTTTTTTTAATACTTTCCCATTCGACCGAACTTTTTTAATACTTTCCCATTCGACCGAACTTTTTTTTAAATCTTTCCCATTCGACCGAACTTTTTTTAATACTTTCCCATTCAACCGAACTTTTTTTAATACTTTCCCATTCAACCGAACTTTTCTTTAATACTTTCCCATTCGACCGAACTTTTCTTTAATACTTTCCCATTCGACCGAACTTTTCTTTAATACTTTCCCATTCGACCGAACTTTTTTTAATACTTTCCCATTCGACCGAACTTTTCTTTAATACTTTCCCATTCGACCGAACTTTTTTTTAATACTTTCCCATTCGACCGAACTTTTCTTTAATACTTTCCCATTCGACCGAACTTTTTTTTAATACTTTCCCATTCGACCGAACTTTTTTTAATACTTTCCCATTCGACCGAACTTTTCTTTAATACTTTCCCATTCGACCGAACTTTTCTTTAATACTTTCCCATTCGACCGAACTTTTCTTTAATACTTTCCCATTCGACCGAACTTTTCTTTAATACTTTCCCATTCGACAGAACTTTTTTTTAATACTTTCCCATTCGACCGAACTTTTTTTAATACTTTCCCATTCAACCGAACTTTTCTTTAATACTTTCCCATTCGACCGAACTTTTCTTTAATACTTTCCCATTCGACCGAACTTTTCTTTAATACTTTCCCATTCGACCGAACTTTTTTCAATACTTTCCCATTCGACCGAACTTTTTTAATACTTTCCAATTCGACCGAACTTTTTTTAATACTTTCCCATTCGACCGAACTTTTCTTTAATACTTTCCCATTCGACCGAACTTTTTTCAATACTTTCCCATTCGACCGAACTTTTATTTAATACTTTCCCATTCGACCGAACTTTTTTTTAATAATTTCCCATTCGACCGAACTTTTCTTTAATACTTTCCCATTCGACCGAACTTTTTTTAATACTTTCCCATTCGACCGAACTTTTCTTTAATACTTTCCCATTTGACCGAACTTTTCTTTAATACTTTCCCATTCGACCGAACTTTTTTAATACTTTCCCATTCGACCGAACTTTTTTTAAATCTTTCCCATTCGACCGAACTTTTTTTTAATACTTTCCCATTCGACCGAACTTTTTTTAATACTTTCCCATTCAACCGAACTTTTTTTAATACTTTCCCATTCAACCGAACTTTTCTTTAATACTTTCCCATTCGACCGAACTTTTTTAATACTTTCCCATTCGACCAAACTTTTCTTTAATACTTTCCCATTCGACCGAACTTTTCTTTAATACTTTCCCATTCGACCGAACTTTTCTTTAATACTTTCCCATTCGACCGAACTTTTTTTTAATACTTTCCCATTCGACCGAACTTTTCTTTAATACTTTCCCATTCGACCGAACTTTTTTTAATACTTTCCCATTCGACCGAATTTTTTTTAACTTTCCCATTCGACCGAACCTTTTTAATACTTTCCCATTCGACCGAACTTTTCTTTAATACTTTCCCATTCGACCGAACTTTTTTCAATACTTTCCCACTCGACCGAACTTTTTTAATACTTTCCAATTCGACCGAACTTTTTTTAATACTTTCCCATTCGACCGAACTTTTCTTTAATACTTTCCCATTCGACCGAACTTTTTTTCAATACTTTCCCATTCGACCGAACTTTTCTTTAATACTTTCCCATTCGACCGAACTTTTTTTTAAATCTTTCCCATTCGACCGAACTTTTTTTAAATACTTTCCCATTCGACCGAACTTTTCTTTAATACTTTCCCATTCGACAGAACTTTTTTTTAATACTTTCCCATTCGACCGAACTTTTTTTAATACTTTCCCATTCAACCGAACTTTTCTTTAATACTTTCCCATTCGACCGAACTTTTCTTTAATACTTTCCCATTCGACCGAACTTTTCTTTAATACTTTCCCATTCGACCGAACTTTTGTTTAATACTTTCCCATTCGACCGAACTTTTTTTAATACTTTCCCATTCGACCGAACTTTTTTAATACTTTCCCATTCGACCGAACTTTTTTTTAAATCTTTCCCATTCGACCGAACTTTTTTTAATACTTTCCCATTCGACCGAACTTTTTTTAATACTTTCCCATTCAACCGAACTTTTTTTAATACTTTCCCATTCAACCGAACTTTTCTTTAATACTTTCCCATTCGACCGAACTTTTCTTTAATACTTTCCCATTCGACCGAACTTTTCTTTAATACTTTCCCATTCGACCGAACTTTTTTAATACTTTCCCATTCGACCGAACTTTTCTTTAATACTTTCCCATTCGACCGAACTTTTTTTTAATACTTTCCCATTCGACCGAACTTTTCTTTAATACTTTCCCATTCGACCGAACTTTTTTTTTAATACTTTCCCATTCGACCGAACTTTTTTTTAATACTTTCCCATTCGACCGAACTTTTCTTTAATACTTTCCCATTCGACCGAACTTTTCTTTAATACTTTCCCATTCGACCGAACTTTTCTTTAATACTTTCCCATTCGACAGAACTTTTTTTTAATACTTTCCCATTCGACCGAACTTTTTTTAATACTTTCCCATTCAACCGAACTTTTCTTTAATACTTTCCCATTCGACCGAACTTTTCTTTAATACTTTCCCATTCGACCGAACTTTTCTTTAATACTTTCCCATTCGACCGAACTTTTTTCAATACTTTCCCATTCGACCGAACTTTTTTAATACTTTCCAATTCGACCGAACTTTTTTTAATACTTTCCCATTCGACCGAACTTTTCTTTAATACTTTCCCATTCGACCGAACTTTTTTCAATACTTTCCCATTCGACCGAACTTTTATTTAATACTTTCCCATTCGACCGAACTTTTTTAATACTTTCCCATTCGACCGAACTTTTTTTAAAATCTTTCCCATTCGACCGAACTTTTTTTTAATACTTTCCCATTCGACCGAACTTTTTTTAATACTTTCCCATTCAACCGAACTTTTTTTAATACTTTCCCATTCAACCGAACTTTTCTTTAATACTTTCCCATTCGACCGAACTTTTTTAATACTTTCCCATTCGACCAAACTTTTCTTTAATACTTTCCCATTCGACCGAACTTTTCTTTAATACTTTCCCATTCGATCGAACTTTTCTTCAATACTTTCCCATTCGACCGAACTTTTTTTTAATACTTTCCCATTCGACCGAACTTTTCTTTAATACTTTCCCATTCGACCGAACTTTTTTTAATACTTTCCCATTCGACCGAATTTTTTTTAACTTTCCCATTCGACCGAACCTTTTTAATACTTTCCCATTCGACCGAACTTTTCTTTAATACTTTCCCATTCGACCGAACTTTTTTCAATACTTTCCCACTCGACCGAACTTTTTTAATACTTTCCAATTCGACCGAACTTTTTTTAATACTTTCCCATTCGACCGAACTTTTCTTTAATACTTTCCCATTCGACCGAACTTTTTTTCAATACTTTCCCATTCGACCGAACTTTTCTTTAATACTTTCCCATTCGACCGAACTTTTCTTTAATACTTTCCCATTCGACCGAACTTTTTTTAAAACTTTCCCATTCGACCGAACTTTTCTTTAATACTTTCCCATTTGACCGAACTTTTCTTTAATACTTTCCCATTCGACCGAACTTTTTTAATACTTTCCCATTCGACCGAACTTTTTTTTAAATCTTTCCCATTCGACCGAACTTTTTTTTAATACTTTCCCATTCGACCGAACTTTTCTTTAATACTTTCCCATTCGACAGAACTTTTTTTTAATACTTTCCCATTCGACCGAACTTTTTTTAATACTTTCCCATTCAACCGAACTTTTCTTTAATACTTTCCCATTCGACCGAACTTTTCTTTAATACTTTCCCATTCGACCGAACTTTTCTTTAATACTTTCCCATTCGACCGAACTTTTTTCAATACTTTCCCATTCGACCGAACTTTTTTAATACTTTCCCATTCGACCGAACTTTTTTTTAATAATTTCCCATTCGACCGAACTTTTCTTTAATACTTTCCCATTCGACCGAACTTTTTTTAAAACTTTCCCATTCGACCGAACTTTTCTTTAATACTTTCCCATTTGACCGAACTTTTCTTTAATACTTTCCCATTTGACCGAACTTTTCTTTAATACTTTCCCATTCGACCGAACTTTTTTAATACTTTCCCATTCGACCGAACTTTTTTTTAAATCTTTCCCATTCGACCGAACTTTTTTTAATACTTTCCCATTCGACCGAACTTTTCTTTAATACTTTCCCATTCGACCGAACTTTTCTTTAATACTTTCCCATTCGACCGAACTTTTCTTTAATACTTTCCCATTCGACCGAACTTTTCTTTAATACTTTCCCATTTGACCGAACTTTTCTTTAATACTTTCCCATTCGACCGAACTTTTTTAATACTTTCCCATTCGACCGAACTTTTCTTTAATACTTTCCCATTCGACCGAACTTTTTTTAATACTTTCCCATTCGACCGAATTTTTTTTAACTTTCCCATTCGACCGAACCTTTTTAATACTTTCCCATTCGACCGAACTTTTCTTTAATACTTTCCCATTCGACCGAACTTTTTTCAATACTTTCCCACTCGACCGAACTTTTTTAATACTTTCCAATTCGACCGAACTTTTTTTAATACTTTCCCATTCGACCGAACTTTTCTTTAATACTTTCCCATTCGACCGAACTTTTTTTCAATACTTTCCCATTCGACCGAACTTTTCTTTAATACTTTCCCATTCGACCGAACTTTTTTTTAAATCTTTCCCATTCGACCGAACTTTTTTTTAATACTTTCCCATTCGACCGAACTTTTCTTTAATACTTTCCCATTCGACAGAACTTTTTTTTAATACTTTCCCATTCGACCGAACTTTTTTTAATACTTTCCCATTCAACCGAACTTTTCTTTAATACTTTCCCATTCGACCGAACTTTTCTTTAATACTTTCCCATTCGACCGAACTTTTCTTTAATACTTTCCCATTCGACCGAACTTTTGTTTAATACTTTCCCATTCGACCGAACTTTTTTTAATACTTTCCCATTCGACCGAACTTTTTTAATACTTTCCCATTCGACCGAACTTTTTTTTAAATCTTTCCCATTCGACCGAACTTTTTTTTAATACTTTCCCATTCGACCGAACTTTTTTTAATACTTTCCCATTCAACCGAACTTTTTTTAATACTTTCCCATTCAACCGAACTTTTCTTTAATACTTTCCCATTCGACCGAACTTTTCTTTAATACTTTCCCATTCGACCGAACTTTTCTTTAATACTTTCCCATTCGACCGAACTTTTTTTAATACTTTCCCATTCGACCGAACTTTTCTTTAATACTTTCCCATTCGACCGAACTTTTTTTTAATACTTTCCCATTCGACCGAACTTTTCTTTAATACTTTCCCATTCGACCGAACTTTTTTTTTAATACTTTCCCATTCGACCGAACTTTTTTTTAATACTTTCCCATTCGACCGAACTTTTCTTTAATACTTTCCCATTCGACCGAACTTTTCTTTAATACTTTCCCATTCGACCGAACTTTTCTTTAATACTTTCCCATTCGACAGAACTTTTTTTTAATACTTTCCCATTCGACCGAACTTTTTTTAATACTTTCCCATTCAACCGAACTTTTCTTTAATACTTTCCCATTCGACCGAACTTTTCTTTAATACTTTCCCATTCGACCGAACTTTTCTTTAATACTTTCCCATTCGACCGAACTTTTTTCAATACTTTCCCATTCGACCGAACTTTTTTAATACTTTCCAATTCGACCGAACTTTTTTTAATACTTTCCCATTCGACCGAACTTTTCTTTAATACTTTCCCATTCGACCGAACTTTTTTTCAATACTTTCCCATTCGACCGAACTTTTATTTAATACTTTCCCATTCGACCGAACTTTTTTAATACTTTCCCATTCGACCGAACTTTTTTTTAAATCTTTCCCATTCGACCGAACTTTTTTTTAATACTTTCCCATTCGACCGAACTTTTTTTAATACTTTCCCATTCAACCGAACTTTTTTTAATACTTTCCCATTCAACCGAACTTTTCTTTAATACTTTCCCATTCGACCGAACTTTTTTAATACTTTCCCATTCGACCAAACTTTTCTTTAATACTTTCCCATTCGACCGAACTTTTCTTTAATACTTTCCCATTCGACCGAACTTTTCTTCAATACTTTCCCATTCGACCGAACTTTTTTTTAATACTTTCCCATTCGACCGAACTTTTCTTTAATACTTTCCCATTCGACCGAACTTTTTTTAATACTTTCCCATTCGACCGAATTTTTTTAACTTTCCCATTCGACCGAACCTTTTTAATACTTTCCCATTCGACCGAACTTTTCTTTAATACTTTCCCATTCGACCGAACTTTTTTCAATACTTTCCCACTCGACCGAACTTTTTTAATACTTTCCAATTCGACCGAACTTTTTTTAATACTTTCCCATTCGACCGAACTTTTCTTTAATACTTTCCCATTCGACCGAACTTTTTTTCAATACTTTCCCATTCGACCGAACTTTTCTTTAATACTTTCCCATTCGACCGAACTTTTCTTTAATACTTTCCCATTCGACCGAACTTTTTTTAAAACTTTCCCATTCGACCGAACTTTTCTTTAATACTTTCCCATTTGACCGAACTTTTCTTTAATACTTTCCCATTCGACCGAACTTTTTTAATACTTTCCCATTCGACCGAACTTTTTTTAATACTTTCCCATTCAACCGAACTTTTTTTAATACTTTCCCATTCAACCGAACTTTTCTTTAATACTTTCCCATTCGACCGAACTTTTTTAATACTTTCCCATTCGACCAAACTTTTCTTTAATACTTTCCCATTCGACCGAACTTTTCTTTAATACTTTCCCATTCGACCGAACTTTTCTTTAATACTTTCCCATTCGACCGAACTTTTTTTTAATACTTTCCCATTCGACCGAACTTTTCTTTAATACTTTCCCATTCGACCGAACTTTTTTTAATACTTTCCCATTCGACCGAATTTTTTTTAACTTTCCCATTCGACCGAACCTTTTTAATACTTTCCCATTCGACCGAACTTTTCTTTAATACTTTCCCATTCGACCGAACTTTTTTCAATACTTTCCCACTCGACCGAACTTTTTTAATACTTTCCAATTCGACCGAACTTTTTTTAATACTTTCCCATTCGACCGAACTTTTCTTTAATACTTTCCCATTCGACCGAACTTTTTTTCAATACTTTCCCATTCGACCGAACTTTTCTTTAATACTTTCCCATTCGACCGAACTTTTTTTTAAATCTTTCCCATTCGACCGAACTTTTTTTAAATACTTTCCCATTCGACCGAACTTTTCTTTAATACTTTCCCATTCGACAGAACTTTTTTTTAATACTTTCCCATTCGACCGAACTTTTTTTAATACTTTCCCATTCAACCGAACTTTTCTTTAATACTTTCCCATTCGACCGAACTTTTCTTTAATACTTTCCCATTCGACCGAACTTTTCTTTAATACTTTCCCATTCGACCGAACTTTTGTTTAATACTTTCCCATTCGACCGAATTTTTTTTAATACTTTCCCATTCGACCGAACTTTTTTAATACTTTCCCATTCGACCGAACTTTTTTTTAAATCTTTCCCATTCGACCGAACTTTTTTTAATACTTTCCCATTCGACCGAACTTTTTTTAATACTTTCCCATTCAACCGAACTTTTTTTAATACTTTCCCATTCAACCGAACTTTTCTTTAATACTTTCCCATTCGACCGAACTTTTCTTTAATACTTTCCCATTCGACCGAACTTTTCTTTAATACTTTCCCATTCGACCGAACTTTTTTAATACTTTCCCATTCGACCGAACTTTTCTTTAATACTTTCCCATTCGACCGAACTTTTTTTTAATACTTTCCCATTCGACCGAACTTTTCTTTAATACTTTCCCATTCGACCGAACTTTTTTTTTAATACTTTCCCATTCGACCGAACTTTTTTTTAATACTTTCCCATTCGACCGAACTTTTCTTTAATACTTTCCCATTCGACCGAACTTTTCTTTAATACTTTCCCATTCGACCGAACTTTTCTTTAATACTTTCCCATTCGACAGAACTTTTTTTTAATACTTTCCCATTCGACCGAACTTTTTTTAATACTTTCCCATTCAACCGAACTTTTCTTTAATACTTTCCCATTCGACCGAACTTTTCTTTAATACTTTCCCATTCGACCGAACTTTTCTTTAATACTTTCCCATTCGACCGAACTTTTTTCAATACTTTCCCATTCGACCGAACTTTTTTAATACTTTCCAATTCGACCGAACTTTTTTTAATACTTTCCCATTCGACCGAACTTTTCTTTAATACTTTCCCATTCGACCGAACTTTTTTTCAATACTTTCCCATTCGACCGAACTTTAATTTAATACTTTCCCATTCGACCGAACTTTTTTAATACTTTCCCATTCGACCGAACTTTTTTTTAAATCTTTCCCATTCGACCGAACTTTTTTTTAATACTTTCCCATTCGACCGAACTTTTTTTAATACTTTCCCATTCAACCGAACTTTTTTTAATACTTTCCCATTCAACCGAACTTTTCTTTAATACTTTCCCATTCGACCGAACTTTTTTAATACTTTCCCATTCGACCAAACTTTTCTTTAATACTTTCCCATTCGACCGAACTTTTCTTTAATACTTTCCCATTCGACCGAACTTTTCTTCAATACTTTCCCATTCGACCGAACTTTTTTTTAATACTTTCCCATTCGACCGAACTTTTCTTTAATACTTTCCCATTCGACCGAACTTTTTTTAATACTTTCCCATTCGACCGAATTTTTTTTAACTTTCCCATTCGACCGAACCTTTTTAATACTTTCCCATTCGACCGAACTTTTCTTTAATACTTTCCCATTCGACCGAACTTTTTTCAATACTTTCCCACTCGACCGAACTTTTTTAATACTTTCCAATTCGACCGAACTTTTTTTAATACTTTCCCATTCGACCGAACTTTTCTTTAATACTTTCCCATTCGACCGAACTTTTTTCAATACTTTCCCATTCGACCGAACTTTTCTTTAATACTTTCCCATTCGACCGAACTTTTCTTTAATACTTTCCCATTCGACCGAACTTTTTTTAAAACTTTCCCATTCGACCGAACTTTTCTTTAATACTTTCCCATTTGACCGAACTTTTCTTTAATACTTTCCCATTCGACCGAACTTTTTTAATACTTTCCCATTCGACCGAACTTTTTTTAAATCTTTCCCATTCGACCGAACTTTTTTTTAATACTTTCCCATTCGACCGAACTTTTCTTTAATACTTTCCCATTCGACAGAACTTTTTTTTAATACTTTCCCATTCGACCGAACTTTTTTTAATACTTTCCCATTCAACCGAACTTTTCTTTAATACTTTCCCATTCGACCGAACTTTTCTTTAATACTTTCCCATTAGACCGAACTTTTCTTTAATACTTTCCCATTCGACCGAACTTTTTTCAATACTTTCCCATTCGACCGAACTTTTTTAATACTTTCCCATTCGACCGAACTTTTTTTTAATAATTTCCCATTCGACCGAACTTTTCTTTAATACTTTCCCATTCGACCGAACTTTTTTTAAAACTTTCCCATTCGACCGAACTTTTCTTTAATACTTTCCCATTTGACCGAACTTTTCTTTAATACTTTCCCATTTGACCGAACTTTTCTTTAATACTTTCCCATTCGACCGAACTTTTTTAATACTTTCCCATTCGACCGAACTTTTTTTTAAATCTTTCCCATTCGACCGAACTTTTTTTAATACTTTCCCATTCGACCGAACTTTTCTTTAATACTTTCCCATTCGACCGAACTTTTCTTTAATACTTTCCCATTCGACCGAACTTTTCTTTAATACTTTCCCATTCGACCGAACTTTTCTTTAATACTTTCCCATTTGACCGAACTTTTCTTTAATACTTTCCCATTCGACCGAACTTTTTTAATACTTTCCCATTCGACCGAACTTTTCTTTAATACTTTCCCATTCGACCGAACTTTTTTTAATACTTTCCCATTCGACCGAATTTTTTTTAACTTTCCCATTCGACCGAACCTTTTTAATACTTTCCCATTCGACCGAACTTTTCTTTAATACTTTCCCATTCGACCGAACTTTTTTCAATACTTTCCCACTCGACCGAACTTTTTTAATACTTTCCAATTCGACCGAACTTTTTTTAATACTTTCCCATTCGACCGAACTTTTCTTTAATACTTTCCCATTCGACCGAACTTTTTTTCAATACTTTCCCATTCGACCGAACTTTTCTTTAATACTTTCCCATTCGACCGAACTTTTTTTTAAATCTTTCCCATTCGACCGAACTTTTTTTTAATACTTTCCCATTCGACCGAACTTTTCTTTAATACTTTCCCATTCGACAGAACTTTTTTTTAATACTTTCCCATTCGACCGAACTTTTTTTAATACTTTCCCATTCAACCGAACTTTTCTTTAATACTTTCCCATTCGACCGAACTTTTCTTTAATACTTTCCCATTCGACCGAACTTTTCTTTAATACTTTCCCATTCGACCGAACTTTTGTTTAATACTTTCCCATTCGACCGAACTTTTTTTAATACTTTCCCATTCGACCGAACTTTTTTAATACTTTCCCATTCGACCGAACTTTTTTTTAAATCTTTCCCATTCGACCGAACTTTTTTTTAATACTTTCCCATTCGACCGAACTTTTTTTAATACTTTCCCATTCAACCGAACTTTTTTTAATACTTTCCCATTCAACCGAACTTTTCTTTAATACTTTCCCATTCGACCGAACTTTTCTTTAATACTTTCCCATTCGACCGAACTTTTCTTTAATACTTTCCCATTCGACCGAACTTTTTTTAATACTTTCCCATTCGACCGAACTTTTCTTTAATACTTTCCCATTCGACCGAACTTTTTTTTAATACTTTCCCATTCGACCGAACTTTTCTTTAATACTTTCCCATTCGACCGAACTTTTTTTTTAATACTTTCCCATTCGACCGAACTTTTTTTTAATACTTTCCCATTCGACCGAACTTTTCTTTAATACTTTCCCATTCGACCGAACTTTTCTTTAATACTTTCCCATTCGACCGAACTTTTCTTTAATACTTTCCCATTCGACAGAACTTTTTTTTAATACTTTCCCATTCGACCGAACTTTTTTTAATACTTTCCCATTCAACCGAACTTTTCTTTAATACTTTCCCATTCGACCGAACTTTTCTTTAATACTTTCCCATTCGACCGAACTTTTCTTTAATACTTTCCCATTCGACCGAACTTTTTTCAATACTTTCCCATTCGACCGAACTTTTTTAATACTTTCCAATTCGACCGAACTTTTTTTAATACTTTCCCATTCGACCGAACTTTTCTTTAATACTTTCCCATTCGACCGAACTTTTTTTCAATACTTTCCCATTCGACCGAACTTTTATTTAATACTTTCCCATTCGACCGAACTTTTTTAATACTTTCCCATTCGACCGAACTTTTTTTTAAATCTTTCCCATTCGACCGAACTTTTTTTTAATACTTTCCCATTCGACCGAACTTTTTTTAATACTTTCCCATTCAACCGAACTTTTTTTAATACTTTCCCATTCAACCGAACTTTTCTTTAATACTTTCCCATTCGACCGAACTTTTTTAATACTTTCCCATTCGACCAAACTTTTCTTTAATACTTTCCCATTCGACCGAACTTTTCTTTAATACTTTCCCATTCGACCGAACTTTTCTTCAATACTTTCCCATTCGACCGAACTTTTTTTTAATACTTTCCCATTCGACCGAACTTTTCTTTAATACTTTCCCATTCGACCGAACTTTTTTTAATACTTTCCCATTCGACCGAATTTTTTTAACTTTCCCATTCGACCGAACCTTTTTAATACTTTCCCATTCGACCGAACTTTTCTTTAATACTTTCCCATTCGACCGAACTTTTTTCAATACTTTCCCACTCGACCGAACTTTTTTAATACTTTCCAATTCGACCGAACTTTTTTTAATACTTTCCCATTCGACCGAACTTTTCTTTAATACTTTCCCATTCGACCGAACTTTTTTTCAATACTTTCCCATTCGACCGAACTTTTCTTTAATACTTTCCCATTCGACCGAACTTTTCTTTAATACTTTCCCATTCGACCGAACTTTTTTTAAAACTTTCCCATTCGACCGAACTTTTCTTTAATACTTTCCCATTTGACCGAACTTTTCTTTAATACTTTCCCATTCGACCGAACTTTTTTAATACTTTCCCATTCGACCGAACTTTTTTTTAAATCTTTCCCATTCGACCGAACTTTTTTTTAATACTTTCCCATTCGACCGAACTTTTCTTTAATACTTTCCCATTCGACAGAACTTTTTTTTAATACTTTCCCATTCGACCGAACTTTTCTTTAATACTTTCCCATTCGACCGAACTTTTCTTTAATACTTTCCCATTCGACCGAACTTTTTTTTAATACTTTCCCATTCGACCGAACTTTTCTTTAATACTTTCCCATTCGACAGAACTTTTTTTTAATACTTTCCCATTCGACCGAACTTTTTTTAATACTTTCCCATTCAACCGAACTTTTCTTTAATACTTTCCCATTCGACCGAACTTTTCTTTAATACTTTCCCATTCGACCGAACTTTTCTTTAATACTTTCCCATTCGACCGAACTTTTTTCAATACTTTCCCATTCGACCGAACTTTTTTAATACTTTCCCATTCGACCGAACTTTTTTTTAATAATTTCCCATTCGACCGAACTTTTCTTTAATACTTTCCCATTCGACCGAACTTTTTTTAAAACTTTCCCATTCGACCGAACTTTTCTTTAATACTTTCCCATTTGACCGAACTTTTCTTTAATACTTTCCCATTCGACCGAACTTTTTTAATACTTTCCCATTCGACCGAACTTTTTTTTAAATCTTTCCCATTCGACCGAACTTTTTTTTAATACTTTCCCATTCGACCGAACTTTTCTTTAATACTTTCCCATTCGACAGAACTTTTTTTTAATACTTTCCCATTCGACCGAACTTTTTTTAATACTTTCCCATTCAACCGAACTTTTCTTTAATACTTTCCCATTCGACCGAACTTTTCTTTAATACTTTCCCATTCGACCGAACTTTTCTTTAATACTTTCCCATTCGACCGAACTTTTTTCAATACTTTCCCATTCGACCGAACTTTTTTAATACTTTCCAATTCGACCGAACTTTTTTTAATACTTTCCCATTCGACCGAACTTTTCTTTAATACTTTCCCATTCGACCGAACCTTTTTAATACTTTCCCATTCGACCGAACTTTTCTTTAATACTTTCCCATTCGACCGAACTTTTTTTTAATAATTTCCCATTCGACCGAACTTTTCTTTAATACTTTCCCATTCGACCGAACTTTTTTTAATACTTTCCCATTCGACCGAACTTTTCTTTAATACTTTCCCATTTGACCGAACTTTTCTTTAATACTTTCCCATTCGACCGAACTTTTTTAATACTTTCCCATTCGACCGAACTTTTCTTTAATACTTTCCCATTCGACCGAACTTTTTTTAATACTTTCCCATTCGACCGAATTTTTTTTAACTTTCCCATTCGACCGAACCTTTTTAATACTTTCCCATTCGACCGAACTTTTCTTTAATACTTTCCCATTCGACCGAACTTTTCTTTAATACTTTCCCATTCGACCGAACTTTTCTTTAATACTTTCCCATTCGACCGAACTTTTCTTTAATACTTTCCCATTCGACCGAACTTTTTTTAATACTTTCCCATTCGACCGAACTTTTCTTTAATACTTTCCCATTCGACCGAACTTTTTTTAATACTTTCCCATTCGACCGAACTTTTTTTAATACTTTCCCATTCGACCGAACTTTTCTTTAATACTTTCCCATTCGACCGAACTTTTTTTAATACTTTCCCATTCGACCGAATTTTTTTTAACTTTCCCATTCGACCGAACCTTTTTAATACTTTCCCATTCGACCGAACTTTTCTTTAATACTTTCCCATTCGACCGAACTTTTCTTTAATACTTTCCCATTCGACCGAACTTTTCTTTAATACTTTCCCATTCGACCGAACTTTTTTTTAATACTTTCCCATTCGACCGAACTTTTCTTTAATACTTTCCCATTCGACCGAACTTTTTTTTACTTTCCCATTCGACCGAACTTTTCTTTAATACTTTCCCATTCGACCGAACTTTTTTTTAATACTTTCCCATTCGACCGAACTTTTCTTTAATACTTTCCCATTCGACCGAACTTTTCTTTAATACTTTCCCATTCGACCGAACTTTTTTTCAATACTTTCCCATTCGACCGAACTTTTCTTTAATACTTTCCCATTCGACCGAACTTTTTTTCAATACTTTCCCATTGGACCGAACTTTTCTTTAATACTTTCCCATTCGACCGAACTTTTTTTTTAATAATTTCCCATTCGACCGAACTTTTCTTTAATACTTTCCCATTCGACCGAACTTTTTTTAATACTTTCCCATTCGACCGAACTTTTCTTTAATACTTTCCCATTCGACCGAACTTTTTTTAATACTTTCCCATTCGACCGAACTTTTCTTTAATACTTTCCCATTCGACCGAACTTTTCTTTAATACTTTCCCATTCGACCGAACTTTTTTTAATACTTTCCCATTCGACCGAACTTTTCTTTAATACTTTCCCATTCGACCGAACTTTTTTTAATACTTTCCCATTCGACCGAACTTTTCTTTAATACTTTCCCATTCGACCGAACTTTTCTTTAATACTTTCCCATTCGACCGAACTTTTTTTTAATACTTTCCCATTCGACCGAATTTTTTTTAACTTTCCCATTCGACCGAACCTTTTTAATACTTTCCCATTCGACCGAACTTTTCTTTAATACTTTCCCATTCGACCGAACTTTTCTTTAATACTTTCCCATTCGACCGAACTTTTCTTTAATACTTTCCCATTCGACCGAACTTTTTTTTAATACTTTCCCATTCGACCGAACTTTTCTTTAATACTTTCCCATTCGACCGAACTTTTTTTAATACTTTCCCATTCGACCGAACTTTTCTTTAATACTTTCCCATTCGACCGAACTTTTTTTTAATACTTTCCCATTCGACCGAACTTTTTTTTAATACTTTCCCATTCGACCGAACTTTTCTTTAATACTTTCCCATTCGACCGAACTTTTTTTAATACTTTCCCATTCGACCGAACTTTTTAATACTTTCCCATTCGACCGAACTTTTTTTAATACTTTCCCATTCGACCGAACTTTTTTAATACTTTCCCATTCGACCGAAATTTTTTTTAATACTTTCCCATTCGACCGAACTTTTTTTAACTTTCCCATTCGACCGAACTTTTTTTAATACTTTCCCATTCAACCGAACTTTTCTTTAATACTTTCCCATTCGACCGAACTTTTCTTTAATACTTTCCCATTCGACCGAACTTTTCTTTAATACTTTCCCATTCGACCGAACTTTTTTTCAATACTTTCCCATTCGACCGAACTTTTCTTTAATACTTTCCCATTCGACCGAACTTTTCTTTAATACTTTCCCATTCGACCGAACTTTTTTTCAATACTTTCCCATTGGACCGAACTTTTCTTTAATACTTTCCCATTCGACCGAACTTTTTTTTAATAATTTCCCATTCGACCGAACTTTTCTTTAATACTTTCCCATTCGACCGAACTTTTTTTAATACTTTCCCATTCGACCGAACTTTTCTTTAATACTTTCCCATTCGACCGAACTTTTTTTAATACTTTCCCATTCGACCGAACTTTTCTTTAATACTTTCCCATTCGACCGAACTTTTCTTTAATACTTTCCCATTCGACCGAACTTTTTTTAATACTTTCCCATTCGACCGAATTTTTTTTAACTTTCCCATTCGACCGAACCTTTTTAATACTTTCCCATTCGACCGAACTTTTCTTTAATACTTTCCCATTCGACCGAACTTTTCTTTAATACTTTCCCATTCGACCGAACTTTTCTTTAATACTTTCCCATTCGACCGAACTTTTTTTTAATACTTTCCCATTCGACCGAACTTTTCTTTAATACTTTCCCATTCGACCGAACTTTTTTTAATACTTTCCCATTCGACCGAACTTTTCTTTAATACTTTCCCATTCGACCGAACTTTTTTTTAATACTTTCCCATTCGACCGAACTTTTTTTTTAATACTTTCCCATTCGACCGAACTTTTTTTTAATACTTTCCCATTCGACCGAACTTTTTTAATACTTTCCCATTCGACCGAACTTTTTTTAATACTTTCCCATTCGACCGAACTTTTTTAATACTTTCCCATTCGACCGAAATTTTTTTTAATACTTTCCCATTCGACCGAACTTTTTTTTAATACTTTCCCATTCGACCGAACTTTTTTTTAATACTTTCCCATTCGACCGAATTTTTTTTAACTTTCCCATTCGACCGAACCTTTTTAATACTTTCCCATTCGACCGAACTTTTCTTTAATACTTTCCCATTCGACCGAACTTTTCTTTAATACTTTCCCATTCGACCGAACTTTTCTTTAATACTTTCCCATTCGACCGAACTTTTTTTTAATACTTTCCCATTCGACCGAACTTTTTTTTAATACTTTCCCATTCGACCGAACTTTTCTTTAATACTTTCCCATTCGACCGAACTTTTTTTTTAATACTTTCCCATTCAACCGAACTTTTATTAATACTTTCCCATTCAACCGAACTTTTATTAATACTTTCCCATTCAACCGAACTTTTTTAATACTTTCCCATTCGACCGAACTTTTTTTTAATACTTTCCCATTCAACCGAACTTTTATTAATACTTTCCCATTCAACCGAACTTTTATTAATACTTTCCCATTCGACCGAACTTTTTTAACTTTCCCATTCGACCGAACTTTTCTTTAATACTTTCCCATTCGACCGAACTTTTCTTTAATACTTTCCCATTCGACCGAACTTTTGTTTAATACTTTCCCATTCGACCGAACTTTTTTTAATACTTTCCCATTCGACCGAACTTTTTTAATACTTTCCCATTCGACCGAACTTTTTTTTAAATCTTTCCCATTCGACCGAACTTTTTTTAATACTTTCCCATTCAACCGAACTTTTCTT
Source organism: Leiobunum rupestre (assembly GCF_980474605.1). Classification (NCBI taxonomy): domain Eukaryota; kingdom Metazoa; phylum Arthropoda; class Arachnida; order Opiliones; family Sclerosomatidae; genus Leiobunum; species Leiobunum rupestre. The sequence continues at coordinate 43,650,515 of NC_143385.1, forward strand.
TAATACTTTCCCATTCGACCGAACTTTTTAAATACTTTCCCATTCGACCGAACTTTTCTTTAATACTTTCCCATTCGACCGAACTTTTCTTTAATACTTTCCAATTCGACCGAACTTTTTTAATACTTTCCCATTCGACCGAACTTTTCTTTAATACTTTCCCATTCGACCGAACTTTTTTTTAATACTTTCCCATTTGGCCGAACTTTTTTTTAATACTTTCCCATTCGACCGAACTTTTTTAACTTTCCCATTCGACCGAACTTTTCTTTAATACTTTCCCATTCGACCGAACTTTTCTTTAATACTTTCCCATTCGACCGAACTTTTCTTTAATACTTTCCCATTCGACCGAACTTTTCTTTAATACTTTCCCATTCGACCGAACTTTTCTTTAATACTTTCCCATTCGACCGAACTTTTCTTTAATACTTTCCCATTCGACCGAACTTTTTATTAATACTTTCCCATTCGACCGAACTTTTTTTTAATACTTTCCCATTCAACCGAACTTTTATTAATACTTTCCCATTCAACCGAACTTTTGTTTAATACTTTCCCATTCGACCGAACTTTTTTTAATACTTTCCCATTCGACCGAACTTTTTTAATACTTTCCCATTCGACCGAACTTTTTTTAAATCTTTCCCATTCGACCGAACTTTTTTTAATACTTTCCCATTCAACCGAACTTTTCTTTAATACTTTCCCATTCGACCGAACTTTTTAAATACTTTCCCATTCGACCGAACTTTTCTTTAATACTTTCCCATTCGACCGAACTTTTCTTTAATACTTTCCAATTCGACCGAACTTTTTTAATACTTTCCCATTCGACCGAACTTTTATTTAATACTTTCCCATTCGACCGAACTTTTCTTTAATACTTTCCCATTCGACGGAACTTTTTTTAATACTTTCCCATTCGACCGAACTTTTTTTTAATACTTTCCCATTCAACCGAACTTTTCTTTAATACTTTCCCATTCGACCGAACTTTTCTTTAATACTTTCCCATTCGACCGAACTTTTCTTTAATACTTTCCCATTCGACCGAACTTTTTTCAATACTTTCCCATTCGACCGAACTTTTTTAATACTTTCCCATTCGACCGAACTTTTTTTTAATAATTTCCCATTCGACCGAACTTTTCTTTAATACTTTCCCATTCGACCGAACTTTTTTTAAAACTTTCCCATTCGACCGAACTTTTCTTTAATACTTTCCCATTTGACCGAACTTTTCTTTAATACTTTCCCATTCGACCGAACTTTTTTAATACTTTCCCATTCGACCGAACTTTTTTTTAAATCTTTCCCATTCGACCGAACTTTTTTTTAATACTTTCCCATTCGACCGAACTTTTCTTTAATACTTTCCCATTCGACAGAACTTTTTTTTAATACTTTCCCATTCGACCGAACTTTTTTTAATACTTTCCCATTCAACCGAACTTTTCTTTAATACTTTCCCATTCGACCGAACTTTTCTTTAATACTTTCCCATTCGACCGAACTTTTCTTTAATACTTTCCCATTCGACCGAACTTTTTTCAATACTTTCCCATTCGACCGAACTTTTTTTAATACTTTCCCATTCGACCGAACTTTTCTTTAATACTTTCCCATTTGACCGAACTTTTCTTTAATACTTTCCCATTCGACCGAACTTTTTTAATACTTTCCCATTCGACCGAACTTTTCTTTAATACTTTCCCATTCGACCGAACTTTTTTTAATACTTTCCCATTCGACCGAATTTTTTTTAACTTTCCCATTCGACCGAACCTTTTTAATACTTTCCCATTCGACCGAACTTTTCTTTAATACTTTCCCATTCGACCGAACTTTTCTTTAATACTTTCCCATTCGACCGAACTTTTCTTTAATACTTTCCCATTCGACCGAACTTTTCTTTAATACTTTCCCATTCGACCGAACTTTTTTTAATACTTTCCCATTCGACCGAACTTTTCTTTAATACTTTCCCATTCGACCGAACTTTTTTTAATACTTTCCCATTCGACCGAACTTTTTTTAATACTTTCCCATTCGACCGAACTTTTCTTTAATACTTTCCCATTCGACCGAACTTTTTTTAATACTTTCCCATTCGACCGAATTTTTTTTAACTTTCCCATTCGACCGAACCTTTTTAATACTTTCCCATTCGACCGAACTTTTCTTTAATACTTTCCCATTCGACCGAACTTTTCTTTAATACTTTCCCATTCGACCGAACTTTTCTTTAATACTTTCCCATTCGACCGAACTTTTTTTTAATACTTTCCCATTCGACCGAACTTTTCTTTAATACTTTCCCATTCGACCGAACTTTTTTTTACTTTCCCATTCGACCGAACTTTTCTTTAATACTTTCCCATTCGACCGAACTTTTTTTTAATACTTTCCCATTCGACCGAACTTTTCTTTAATACTTTCCCATTCGACCGAACTTTTCTTTAATACTTTCCCATTCGACCGAACTTTTTTTCAATACTTTCCCATTCGACCGAACTTTTCTTTAATACTTTCCCATTCGACCGAACTTTTTTTCAATACTTTCCCATTGGACCGAACTTTTCTTTAATACTTTCCCATTCGACCGAACTTTTTTTTTAATAATTTCCCATTCGACCGAACTTTTCTTTAATACTTTCCCATTCGACCGAACTTTTTTTAATACTTTCCCATTCGACCGAACTTTTCTTTAATACTTTCCCATTCGACCGAACTTTTTTTAATACTTTCCCATTCGACCGAACTTTTCTTTAATACTTTCCCATTCGACCGAACTTTTCTTTAATACTTTCCCATTCGACCGAACTTTTTTTAATACTTTCCCATTCGACCGAACTTTTCTTTAATACTTTCCCATTCGACCGAACTTTTTTTAATACTTTCCCATTCGACCGAACTTTTCTTTAATACTTTCCCATTCGACCGAACTTTTCTTTAATACTTTCCCATTCGACCGAACTTTTTTTTAATACTTTCCCATTCGACCGAATTTTTTTTAACTTTCCCATTCGACCGAACCTTTTTAATACTTTCCCATTCGACCGAACTTTTCTTTAATACTTTCCCATTCGACCGAACTTTTCTTTAATACTTTCCCATTCGACCGAACTTTTCTTTAATACTTTCCCATTCGACCGAACTTTTTTTTAATACTTTCCCATTCGACCGAACTTTTCTTTAATACTTTCCCATTCGACCGAACTTTTTTTAATACTTTCCCATTCGACCGAACTTTTCTTTAATACTTTCCCATTCGACCGAACTTTTTTTTAATACTTTCCCATTCGACCGAACTTTTTTTTAATACTTTCCCATTCGACCGAACTTTTCTTTAATACTTTCCCATTCGACCGAACTTTTTTTAATACTTTCCCATTCGACCGAACTTTTTAATACTTTCCCATTCGACCGAACTTTTTTTAATACTTTCCCATTCGACCGAACTTTTTTAATACTTTCCCATTCGACCGAAATTTTTTTTAATACTTTCCCATTCGACCGAACTTTTTTTAACTTTCCCATTCGACCGAACTTTTTTTAATACTTTCCCATTCAACCGAACTTTTCTTTAATACTTTCCCATTCGACCGAACTTTTCTTTAATACTTTCCCATTCGACCGAACTTTTCTTTAATACTTTCCCATTCGACCGAACTTTTTTTCAATACTTTCCCATTCGACCGAACTTTTCTTTAATACTTTCCCATTCGACCGAACTTTTCTTTAATACTTTCCCATTCGACCGAACTTTTTTTCAATACTTTCCCATTGGACCGAACTTTTCTTTAATACTTTCCCATTCGACCGAACTTTTTTTTAATAATTTCCCATTCGACCGAACTTTTCTTTAATACTTTCCCATTCGACCGAACTTTTTTTAATACTTTCCCATTCGACCGAACTTTTCTTTAATACTTTCCCATTCGACCGAACTTTTTTTAATACTTTCCCATTCGACCGAACTTTTCTTTAATACTTTCCCATTCGACCGAACTTTTCTTTAATACTTTCCCATTCGACCGAACTTTTTTTAATACTTTCCCATTCGACCGAATTTTTTTTAACTTTCCCATTCGACCGAACCTTTTTAATACTTTCCCATTCGACCGAACTTTTCTTTAATACTTTCCCATTCGACCGAACTTTTCTTTAATACTTTCCCATTCGACCGAACTTTTCTTTAATACTTTCCCATTCGACCGAACTTTTTTTTAATACTTTCCCATTCGACCGAACTTTTCTTTAATACTTTCCCATTCGACCGAACTTTTTTTAATACTTTCCCATTCGACCGAACTTTTCTTTAATACTTTCCCATTCGACCGAACTTTTTTTTAATACTTTCCCATTCGACCGAACTTTTTTTTTAATACTTTCCCATTCGACCGAACTTTTTTTTAATACTTTCCCATTCGACCGAACTTTTTTAATACTTTCCCATTCGACCGAACTTTTTTTAATACTTTCCCATTCGACCGAACTTTTTTAATACTTTCCCATTCGACCGAAATTTTTTTTAATACTTTCCCATTCGACCGAACTTTTTTTTAATACTTTCCCATTCGACCGAACTTTTTTTTAATACTTTCCCATTCGACCGAATTTTTTTTAACTTTCCCATTCGACCGAACCTTTTTAATACTTTCCCATTCGACCGAACTTTTCTTTAATACTTTCCCATTCGACCGAACTTTTCTTTAATACTTTCCCATTCGACCGAACTTTTCTTTAATACTTTCCCATTCGACCGAACTTTTTTTTAATACTTTCCCATTCGACCGAACTTTTTTTTAATACTTTCCCATTCGACCGAACTTTTCTTTAATACTTTCCCATTCGACCGAACTTTTTTTTTAATACTTTCCCATTCAACCGAACTTTTATTAATACTTTCCCATTCAACCGAACTTTTATTAATACTTTCCCATTCAACCGAACTTTTTTAATACTTTCCCATTCGACCGAACTTTTTTTTAATACTTTCCCATTCAACCGAACTTTTATTAATACTTTCCCATTCAACCGAACTTTTATTAATACTTTCCCATTCGACCGAACTTTTTTAACTTTCCCATTCGACCGAACTTTTCTTTAATACTTTCCCATTCGACCGAACTTTTCTTTAATACTTTCCCATTCGACCGAACTTTTGTTTAATACTTTCCCATTCGACCGAACTTTTTTTAATACTTTCCCATTCGACCGAACTTTTTTAATACTTTCCCATTCGACCGAACTTTTTTTTAAATCTTTCCCATTCGACCGAACTTTTTTTAATACTTTCCCATTCAACCGAACTTTTCTTTAATACTTTCCCATTCGACCGAACTTTTTAAATACTTTCCCATTCGACCGAACTTTTCTTTAATACTTTCCCATTCGACCGAACTTTTCTTTAATACTTTCCAATTCGACCGAACTTTTTTAATACTTTCCCATTCGACCGAACTTTTCTTTAATACTTTCCCATTCGACCGAACTTTTTTTTAATACTTTCCCATTTGGCCGAACTTTTTTTTAATACTTTCCCATTCGACCGAACTTTTTTAACTTTCCCATTCGACCGAACTTTTCTTTAATACTTTCCCATTCGACCGAACTTTTCTTTAATACTTTCCCATTCGACCGAACTTTTCTTTAATACTTTCCCATTCGACCGAACTTTTCTTTAATACTTTCCCATTCGACCGAACTTTTCTTTAATACTTTCCCATTCGACCGAACTTTTCTTTAATACTTTCCCATTCGACCGAACTTTTTATTAATACTTTCCCATTCGACCGAACTTTTTTTTAATACTTTCCCATTCAACCGAACTTTTATTAATACTTTCCCATTCAACCGAACTTTTGTTTAATACTTTCCCATTCGACCGAACTTTTTTTAATACTTTCCCATTCGACCGAACTTTTTTAATACTTTCCCATTCGACCGAACTTTTTTTAAATCTTTCCCATTCGACCGAACTTTTTTTAATACTTTCCCATTCAACCGAACTTTTCTTTAATACTTTCCCATTCGACCGAACTTTTTAAATACTTTCCCATTCGACCGAACTTTTCTTTAATACTTTCCCATTCGACCGAACTTTTCTTTAATACTTTCCAATTCGACCGAACTTTTTTAATACTTTCCCATTCGACCGAACTTTTATTTAATACTTTCCCATTCGACCGAACTTTTCTTTAATACTTTCCCATTCGACGGAACTTTTTTTAATACTTTCCCATTCGACCGAACTTTTTTTTAATACTTTCCCATTCAACCGAACTTTTATTAATACTTTCCCATTCAACCGAATTTTTTTTCAATACTTTCCCATTCGACCGAACTTTTATTTAATACTTTCCCATTCGACCGAACTTTTATTTAATACTTTCCCATTCGACCGAACTTTTCTTTAATACTTTCCCATTCGACCGAACTTTTCTTTAATACTTTCCCATTCGACCGAACTTTTTTTAATACTTTCCCATTCAACCGAACTTTTATTAATACTTTCCCATTCAACCGAACTTTTATTAATACTTTCCCATTCAACCGAACTTTTATTAATACTTTCCCATTCAACCGAATTTTTTTTCAATACTTTCCCATTCGACCGAACTTTTTTTTAATACTTTCCCATTCGACCGAACTTTTTTAATACTTTCCCATTCGACCGAACTTTTCTTTAATACTTTCCCATTCGACCGAACTTTTTTTAATACTTTCCCATTCGACCGAACTTTTCTTTAATACTTTCCCATTCGACCGAACTTTTCTTTAATACTTTCCCATTCGACCGAACTTTTCTTTAATACTTTCCCATTCGACCGAACTTTTCTTTAATACTTTCCCATTTGACCGAACTTTTCTTTAATACTTTCCCATTCGACCGAACTTTTCTTTAATACTTTCCCATTCGACCGAACTTTTCTTTAATACTTTCCCATTCGACCGAACTTTTCTTTAATACTTTCCCATTCGACCGAACTTTTTTTTAATACTTTCCCATTCAACCGAACTTTTATTAATACTTTCCCATTCAACCGAACTTTTATTAATACTTTCCCATTCAACCGAATTTTTTTTCAATACTTTCCCATTCGACCGAACTTTTTTTTAATACTTTCCCATTCGACCGAACTTTTTTTAATACTTTCCCATTCAACCGAACTTTTCTTTAATACTTTCCCATTCGACCGAACTTTTCTTTAATACTTTCCCATTCGACCGAACTTTTCTTTAATACTTTCCCATTCAACCGAACTTTTATTAATACTTTCCCATTCAACCGAATTTTTTTTCAATACTTTCCCATTCGACCGAACTTTTTTTTAATACTTTCCCATTCGACCGAACTTTTCTTTAATACTTTCCCATTCGACCGAACTTTTTTTAATACTTTCCCATTCAACCGAACTTTTCTTTAATACTTTCCCATTCGACCGAACTTTTCTTTAATACTTTCCCATTCGACCGAACTTTTCTTTAATACTTTCCCATTCGACCGAACTTTTCTTTAATACTTTCCCATTCGACCGAACTTTTCTTTAATACTTTCCCATTCGACCGAACTTTTCTTTAATACTTTCCCATTCGACCGAACTTTTCTTTAATACTTTCCCATTCGACCGAATTTTTTTTCAATACTTTCCCATTCGACCGAATTTTTTTTCAATACTTTCCCATTCGACCGAACTTTTCTTAATACTTTCCCATTCGACCGAACTTTTCTTTAATACTTTCCCATTCGACCGAACTTTTTTTAATACTTTCCCATTCGACCGAACTTTTCTTTAATACTTTCCCATTCGACCGAACTTTTCTTTAATAATTTCCCATTCGACCGAACTTTTTTTAATTTCCCATTCGACCGAACTTTTCTTTAATACTTTCCCATTCGACCGAACTTTTCTTTAATACTTTCCCATTCGACCGAACTTTTCTTTAATACTTTCCCATTCGACCGAACTTTTCTTTAATACTTTCCCATTTGACCGAACTTTTCTTTAATACTTTCCCATTCGACCGAACTTTTTTAATACTTTCCCATTCGACCGAACTTTTCTTTAATACTTTCCCATTCGACCGAACTTTTTTTAATATTTTCCCATTCGACCGAACTTTTTTAATACTTTCCCATTCGACCGAACCCTTTTAATACTTTCCCATTCGACCGAACTTTTCTTTAATACTTTCCCATTCGACCGAACTTTTTTTTAATACTTTCCCATTCGGCCGAACTTTTTTTTAATACTTTCCCATTCGACCGAACTTTTCTTTAATACTTTCCCATTCGACCGAACTTTTTTTAATACTTTCCCATTCGACCGAACTTTTTTTTAATACTTTCCCATTCGACCGAATTTTTTTAATACTTTCCCATTCGACCGAACTTTTTTTCAATACTTTCCCATTCGACCGAACTTTTCTTTAATACTTTCCCATTCGACCGAACTTTTTTCAATACTTTCCCATTCGACCGAACTTTTTTAATACTTTCCCATTCGACCGAACTTTTCTTTAATACTTTCCCATTCGACCGAACTTTTATTTAATACTTTCCCATTCGACCGAACTTTTCTTTAATACTTTCCCATTCGACCGAACTTTTCTTTAATACTTTCCCATTCGACCGAACTTTTCTTTAATACTTTCCCATTCGACCGAACTTTTCTTTAATACTTTCCCATTCGACCGAACTTTTCTTTAATACTTTCCCATTCGACCGAACTTTTTATTAATACTTTCCCATTCGACCGAACTTTTTTTTAATACTTTCCCATTCAACCGAACTTTTATTAATACTTTCCCATTCAACCGAACTTTTATTAATACTTTCCCATTCGACCGAACTTTTTTAACTTTCCCATTCGACCGAACTTTTCTTTAATACTTTCCCATTCGACCGAACTTTTCTTTAATACTTTCCCATTCGACCGAACTTTTGTTTAATACTTTCCCATTCGACCGAACTTTTTTTAATACTTTCCCATTCGACCGAACTTTTTTAATACTTTCCCATTCGACCGAACTTTTTTTTAAATCTTTCCCATTCGACCGAACTTTTTTTAATACTTTCCCATTCAACCGAACTTTTTTTAATACTTTCCCATTCAACCGAACTTTTCTTTAATACTTTCCCATTCGACCGAACTTTTCTTTAATACTTTCCCATTCGAACGAACTTTTCTTTAATACTTTCCCATTCGACCGAACTTTTTTTAATACTTTCCCATTCGACCGAACTTTTCTTTAATACTTTCCCATTCGACCGAACTTTTTTTTAATACTTTCCCATTCGACCGAACTTTTCTTTAATACTTTCCCATTCGACCGAACTTTTTTTTAATACTTTCCCATTCGACCGAACTTTTTTTAATACTTTCCCATTCGACCGAACTTTTCTTTAATACTTTCCCATTCGACCGAACTTTTCTTTAATACTTTCCCATTCGACCGAACTTTTCTTTAATACTTTCCCATTCGACAGAACTTTTTTTTAATACTTTCCCATTCGACCGAACTTTTTTTAATACTTTCCCATTCAACCGAACTTTTCTTTAATACTTTCCCATTCGACCGAACTTTTCTTTAATACTTTCCCATTCGACCGAACTTTTCTTTAATACTTTCCCATTCGACCGAACTTTTTTCAATACTTTCCCATTCGACCGAACTTTTTTAATACTTTCCAATTCGACCGAACTTTTTTTAATACTTTCCCATTCGACCGAACTTTTCTTTAATACTTTCCCATTCGACCGAACTTTTTTCAATACTTTCCCATTCGACCGAACTTTTATTTAATACTTTCCCATTCGACCGAACTTTTTTTTAATAATTTCCCATTCGACCGAACTTTTCTTTAATACTTTCCCATTCGACCGAACTTTTTTTAATACTTTCCCATTCGACCGAACTTTTCTTTAATACTTTCCCATTTGACCGAACTTTTCTTTAATACTTTCCCATTCGACCGAACTTTTTTAATACTTTCCCATTCGACCGAACTTTTTTTAAATCTTTCCCATTCGACCGAACTTTTTTTTAATACTTTCCCATTCGACCGAACTTTTTTTAATACTTTCCCATTCAACCGAACTTTTTTTAATACTTTCCCATTCAACCGAACTTTTCTTTAATACTTTCCCATTCGACCGAACTTTTTTAATACTTTCCCATTCGACCAAACTTTTCTTTAATACTTTCCCATTCGACCGAACTTTTCTTTAATACTTTCCCATTCGACCGAACTTTTCTTTAATACTTTCCCATTCGACCGAACTTTTTTTTAATACTTTCCCATTCGACCGAACTTTTCTTTAATACTTTCCCATTCGACCGAACTTTTTTTAATACTTTCCCATTCGACCGAATTTTTTTTAACTTTCCCATTCGACCGAACCTTTTTAATACTTTCCCATTCGACCGAACTTTTTTTTAAATCTTTCCCATTCGACCGAACTTTTTTTTAATACTTTCCCATTCGACCGAACTTTTCTTTAATACTTTCCCATTCGACAGAACTTTTTTTTAATACTTTCCCATTCGACCGAACTTTTTTTAATACTTTCCCATTCAACCGAACTTTTCTTTAATACTTTCCCATTCGACCGAACTTTTCTTTAATACTTTCCCATTCGACCGAACTTTTCTTTAATACTTTCCCATTCGACCGAACTTTTGTTTAATACTTTCCCATTCGACCGAACTTTTTTTAATACTTTCCCATTCGACCGAACTTTTTTAATACTTTCCCATTCGACCGAACTTTTTTTTAAATCTTTCCCATTCGACCGAACTTTTTTTAATACTTTCCCATTCGACCGAACTTTTTTTAATACTTTCCCATTCAACCGAACTTTTTTTAATACTTTCCCATTCAACCGAACTTTTCTTTAATACTTTCCCATTCGACCGAACTTTTCTTTAATACTTTCCCATTCGACCGAACTTTTCTTTAATACTTTCCCATTCGACCGAACTTTTTTTAATACTTTCCCATTCGACCGAACTTTTCTTTAATACTTTCCCATTCGACCGAACTTTTTTTTAATACTTTCCCATTCGACCGAACTTTTCTTTAATACTTTCCCATTCGACCGAACTTTTTTTTTAATACTTTCCCATTCGACCGAACTTTTTTTTAATACTTTCCCATTCGACCGAACTTTTCTTTAATACTTTCCCATTCGACCGAACTTTTCTTTAATACTTTCCCATTCGACCGAACTTTTCTTTAATACTTTCCCATTCGACAGAACTTTTTTTTAATACTTTCCCATTCGACCGAACTTTTTTTAATACTTTCCCATTCAACCGAACTTTTCTTTAATACTTTCCCATTCGACCGAACTTTTCTTTAATACTTTCCCATTCGACCGAACTTTTCTTTAATACTTTCCCATTCGACCGAACTTTTTTCAATACTTTCCCATTCGACCGAACTTTTTTAATACTTTCCAATTCGACCGAACTTTTTTTAATACTTTCCCATTCGACCGAACTTTTCTTTAATACTTTCCCATTCGACCGAACTTTTTTTCAATACTTTCCCATTCGACCGAACTTTTATTTAATACTTTCCCATTCGACCGAACTTTTTTATACTTTCCCATTCGACCGAACTTTTTTTTAAATCTTTCCCATTCGACCGAACTTTTTTTTAATACTTTCCCATTCGACCGAACTTTTTTTAATACTTTCCCATTCAACCGAACTTTTTTTAATACTTTCCCATTCAACCGAACTTTTCTTTAATACTTTCCCATTCGACCGAACTTTTTTAATACTTTCCCATTCGACCAAACTTTTCTTTAATACTTTCCCATTCGACCGAACTTTTCTTTAATACTTTCCCATTCGACCGAACTTTTCTTCAATACTTTCCCATTCGACCGAACTTTTTTTTAATACTTTCCCATTCGACCGAACTTTTCTTTAATACTTTCCCATTCGACCGAACTTTTTTTAATACTTTCCCATTCGACCGAATTTTTTTTAACTTTCCCATTCGACCGAACCTTTTTAATACTTTCCCATTCGACCGAACTTTTCTTTAATACTTTCCCATTCGACCGAACTTTTTTCAATACTTTCCCACTCGACCGAACTTTTTTAATACTTTCCAATTCGACCGAACTTTTTTTAATACTTTCCCATTCGACCGAACTTTTCTTTAATACTTTCCCATTCGACCGAACTTTTTTTCAATACTTTCCCATTCGACCGAACTTTTCTTTAATACTTTCCCATTCGACCGAACTTTTCTTTAATACTTTCCCATTCGACCGAACTTTTTTTAAAACTTTCCCATTCGACCGAACTTTTCTTTAATACTTTCCCATTTGACCGAACTTTTCTTTAATACTTTCCCATTCGACCGAACTTTTTTAATACTTTCCCATTCGACCGAACTTTTTTTTAAATCTTTCCCATTCGACCGAACTTTTTTTTAATACTTTCCCATTCGACCGAACTTTTCTTTAATACTTTCCCATTCGACAGAACTTTTTTTTAATACTTTCCCATTCGACCGAACTTTTTTTAATACTTTCCCATTCAACCGAACTTTTCTTTAATACTTTCCCATTCGACCGAACTTTTCTTTAATACTTTCCCATTCGACCGAACTTTTCTTTAATACTTTCCCATTCGACCGAACTTTTTTCAATACTTTCCCATTCGACCGAACTTTTTTAATACTTTCCCATTCGACCGAACTTTTTTTTAATAATTTCCCATTCGACCGAACTTTTCTTTAATACTTTCCCATTCGACCGAACTTTTTTTAAAACTTTCCCATTCGACCGAACTTTTCTTTAATACTTTCCCATTTGACCGAACTTTTCTTTAATACTTTCCCATTTGACCGAACTTTTCTTTAATACTTTCCCATTCGACCGAACTTTTTTAATACTTTCCCATTCGACCGAACTTTTTTTTAAATCTTTCCCATTCGACCGAACTTTTTTTAATACTTTCCCATTCGACCGAACTTTTCTTTAATACTTTCCCATTCGACCGAACTTTTCTTTAATACTTTCCCATTCGACCGAACTTTTCTTTAATACTTTCCCATTCGACCGAACTTTTCTTTAATACTTTCCCATTTGACCGAACTTTTCTTTAATACTTTCCCATTCGACCGAACTTTTTTAATACTTTCCCATTCGACCGAACTTTTCTTTAATACTTTCCCATTCGACCGAACTTTTTTTAATACTTTCCCATTCGACCGAATTTTTTTTAACTTTCCCATTCGACCGAACCTTTTTAATACTTTCCCATTCGACCGAACTTTTCTTTAATACTTTCCCATTCGACCGAACTTTTTTCAATACTTTCCCACTCGACCGAACTTTTTTAATACTTTCCAATTCGACCGAACTTTTTTTAATACTTTCCCATTCGACCGAACTTTTCTTTAATACTTTCCCATTCGACCGAACTTTTTTTCAATACTTTCCCATTCGACCGAACTTTTCTTTAATACTTTCCCATTCGACCGAACTTTTTTTTAAATCTTTCCCATTCGACCGAACTTTTTTTTAATACTTTCCCATTCGACCGAACTTTTCTTTAATACTTTCCCATTCGACAGAACTTTTTTTTAATACTTTCCCATTCGACCGAACTTTTTTTAATACTTTCCCATTCAACCGAACTTTTCTTTAATACTTTCCCATTCGACCGAACTTTTCTTTAATACTTTCCCATTCGACCGAACTTTTCTTTAATACTTTCCCATTCGACCGAACTTTTGTTTAATACTTTCCCATTCGACCGAACTTTTTTTAATACTTTCCCATTCGACCGAACTTTTTTAATACTTTCCCATTCGACCGAACTTTTTTTTAAATCTTTCCCATTCGACCGAACTTTTTTTTAATACTTTCCCATTCGACCGAACTTTTTTTAATACTTTCCCATTCAACCGAACTTTTTTTAATACTTTCCCATTCAACCGAACTTTTCTTTAATACTTTCCCATTCGACCGAACTTTTCTTTAATACTTTCCCATTCGACCGAACTTTTCTTTAATACTTTCCCATTCGACCGAACTTTTTTTAATACTTTCCCATTCGACCGAACTTTTCTTTAATACTTTCCCATTCGACCGAACTTTTTTTTAATACTTTCCCATTCGACCGAACTTTTCTTTAATACTTTCCCATTCGACCGAACTTTTTTTTTAATACTTTCCCATTCGACCGAACTTTTTTTTAATACTTTCCCATTCGACCGAACTTTTCTTTAATACTTTCCCATTCGACCGAACTTTTCTTTAATACTTTCCCATTCGACAGAACTTTTTTTTAATACTTTCCCATTCGACCGAACTTTTTTTAATACTTTCCCATTCAACCGAACTTTTCTTTAATACTTTCCCATTCGACCGAACTTTTCTTTAATACTTTCCCATTCGACCGAACTTTTCTTTAATACTTTCCCATTCGACCGAACTTTTTTCAATACTTTCCCATTCGACCGAACTTTTTTAATACTTTCCAATTCGACCGAACTTTTTTTAATACTTTCCCATTCGACCGAACTTTTCTTTAATACTTTCCCATTCGACCGAACTTTTTTTCAATACTTTCCCATTCGACCGAACTTTTATTTAATACTTTCCCATTCGACCGAACTTTTTTAATACTTTCCCATTCGACCGAACTTTTTTTTAAATCTTTCCCATTCGACCGAACTTTTTTTTAATACTTTCCCATTCGACCGAACTTTTTTTAATACTTTCCCATTCAACCGAACTTTTTTTAATACTTTCCCATTCAACCGAACTTTTCTTTAATACTTTCCCATTCGACCGAACTTTTTTAATACTTTCCCATTCGACCAAACTTTTCTTTAATACTTTCCCATTCGACCGAACTTTTCTTTAATACTTTCCCATTCGACCGAACTTTTCTTCAATACTTTCCCATTCGACCGAACTTTTTTTTAATACTTTCCCATTCGACCGAACTTTTCTTTAATACTTTCCCATTCGACCGAACTTTTTTTAATACTTTCCCATTCGACCGAATTTTTTTAACTTTCCCATTCGACCGAACCTTTTTAATACTTTCCCATTCGACCGAACTTTTCTTTAATACTTTCCCATTCGACCGAACTTTTTTCAATACTTTCCCACTCGACCGAACTTTTTTAATACTTTCCAATTCGACCGAACTTTTTTTAATACTTTCCCATTCGACCGAACTTTTCTTTAATACTTTCCCATTCGACCGAACTTTTTTTCAATACTTTCCCATTCGACCGAACTTTTCTTTAATACTTTCCCATTCGACCGAACTTTTCTTTAATACTTTCCCATTCGACCGAACTTTTTTTAAAACTTTCCCATTCGACCGAACTTTTCTTTAATACTTTCCCATTTGACCGAACTTTTCTTTAATACTTTCCCATTCGACCGAACTTTTTTAATACTTTCCCATTCGACCGAACTTTTTTTTAAATCTTTCCCATTCGACCGAACTTTTTTTTAATACTTTCCCATTCGACCGAACTTTTCTTTAATACTTTCCCATTCGACAGAACTTTTTTTTAATACTTTCCCATTCGACCGAACTTTTTTTAATACTTTCCCATTCAACCGAACTTTTCTTTAATACTTTCCCATTCGACCGAACTTTTCTTTAATACTTTCCCATTCGACCGAACTTTTCTTTAATACTTTCCCATTCGACCGAACTTTTTTCAATACTTTCCCATTCGACCGAACTTTTTTAATACTTTCCCATTCGACCGAACTTTTTTTTAATAATTTCCCATTCGACCGAACTTTTCTTTAATACTTTCCCATTCGACCGAACTTTTTTTAAAACTTTCCCATTCGACCGAACTTTTCTTTAATACTTTCCCATTTGACCGAACTTTTCTTTAATACTTTCCCATTTGACCGAACTTTTCTTTAATACTTTCCCATTCGACCGAACTTTTTTAATACTTTCCCATTCGACCGAACTTTTTTTTAAATCTTTCCCATTCGACCGAACTTTTTTTAATACTTTCCCATTCGACCGAACTTTTCTTTAATACTTTCCCATTCGACCGAACTTTTCTTTAATACTTTCCCATTCGACCGAACTTTTCTTTAATACTTTCCCATTCGACCGAACTTTTCTTTAATACTTTCCCATTTGACCGAACTTTTCTTTAATACTTTCCCATTCGACCGAACTTTTTTAATACTTTCCCATTCGACCGAACTTTTCTTTAATACTTTCCCATTCGACCGAACTTTTTTTAATACTTTCCCATTCGACCGAATTTTTTTTAACTTTCCCATTCGACCGAACCTTTTTAATACTTTCCCATTCGACCGAACTTTTCTTTAATACTTTCCCATTCGACCGAACTTTTCTTTAATACTTTCCCATTCGACCGAACTTTTCTTTAATACTTTCCCATTCGACCGAACTTTTCTTTAATACTTTCCCATTCGACCGAACTTTTTTTTAATACTTTCCCATTCGACCGAACTTTTCTTTAATACTTTCCCATTCGACCGAACTTTTTTTAATACTTTCCCATTCGACCGAACTTTTTTTAATACTTTCCCATTCGACCGAACTTTTCTTTAATACTTTCCCATTCGACCGAACTTTTTTTAATACTTTCCCATTCGACCGAATTTTTTTTAACTTTCCCATTCGACCGAACCTTTTTAATACTTTCCCATTCGACCGAACTTTTCTTTAATACTTTCCCATTCGACCGAACTTTTCTTTAATACTTTCCCATTCGACCGAACTTTTCTTTAATACTTTCCCATTCGACCGAACTTTTCTTTAATACTTTCCCATTCGACCGAACTTTTTTTTACTTTCCCATTCGACCGAACTTTTCTTTAATACTTTCCCATTCGACCGAACTTTTTTTAATACTTTCCCATTCGACCGAACTTTTCTTTAATACTTTCCCATTCGACCGAACTTTTTTTTAATACTTTCCCATTCGACCGAACTTTTTTAATACTTTCCCATTCGACCGAACTTTTTTTAATAATTTCCCATTCGACCGAACTTTTCTTTAATACTTTCCCATTCGACCGAACTTTTCTTTAATACTTTCCCATTCGACCGAACTTTTTTTTAATACTTTCCCATTCGACCGAACTTTTCTTTAATACTTTCCCATTCGACCGAACTTTTTTTTACTTTCCCATTCGACCGAACTTTTCTTTAATACTTTCCCATTCGACCGAACTTTTTTTAATACTTTCCCATTCGACCGAACTTTTCTTTAATACTTTCCCATTCGACCGAACTTTTTTTTAATACTTTCCCATTCGACCGAACTTTTTTAATACTTTCCCATTCGACCGAACTTTTTTTTAAATCTTTCCCATTCGACCGAACTTTTTTTTAATACTTTCCCATTCGACCGAACTTTTCTTTAATACTTACCCATTCGACAGAACTTTTTTTAATACTTTCCCATTCGACCGAACTTTTTTTAATACTTTCCCATTCAACCGAACTTTTCTTTAATACTTTCCCATTCGACCGAACTTTTCTTTAAAACTTTCCCATTCGACCGAACTTTTCTTTAATACTTTCCCATTCGACCGAACTTTTTTCAATACTTTCCCATTCGACCGAACTTTTTTAATACTTTCCAATTCGACCGAACTTTTTTTTTAATACTTTCCCATTCGACCGAACTTTTCTTTAATACTTTCCCATTCGACCGAACTTTTTTTCAATATTTTCCCATTCGACCGAACTTTTCTTTAATACTTTCCCATTCAACCGAACTTTTCTTTAATACTTTCCCATTCGACCGAACTTTTTTTCAATACTTTCCCATTGGACCGAACTTTTCTTTAATACTTTCCCATTCGACCGAACTTTTTTTTTAATAATTTCCCATTCGACCGAACTTTTCTTTAATACTTTCCCATTCGACCGAACTTTTTTTAATACTTTCCCATTCGACCGAACTTTTCTTTAATACTTTCCCATTCGACCGAACTTTTCTTTAATACTTTCCCATTCGACCGAACTTTTTTTTAACTTTCCCATTCGACCGAACCTTTTTAATACTTTCCCATTCGACCGAACTTTTCTTTAATACTTTCCCATTCGACCGAACTTTTCTTTAATACTTTCCCATTCGACCGAACTTTTCTTTAATACTTTCCCATTCGACCGAACTTTTTTTTAATACTTTCCCATTCGACCGAACTTTTCTTTAATACTTTCCCATTCGACCGAACTTTTTTTTAATACTTTCCCATTCGACCGAACTTTTCTTTAATACTTTCCCATTCGACCGAACTTTTTTTTAATACTTTCCCATTCGACCGAACTTTTTTTTTAATACTTTCCCATTCGACCGAACTTTTTTTTAATACTTTCCCATTCGACCGAACTTTTTTAATACTTTCCCATTCGACCGAACTTTTTTAATACTTTCCCATTCGACCGAACTTTTTTTTAATACTTTCCCATTCGACCGAACTTTTTTTTAATACTTTCCCATTCGACCGAACTTTTTTTAACTTTCCCATTCGACCGAACTTTTTTTAATACTTTCCCATTCAACCGAACTTTTCTTTAATACTTTCCCATTCGACCGAACTTTTCTTTAATACTTTCCCATTCGACCGAACTTTTCATTAATACTTTCCCATTCGACCGAACTTTTTTTTAATACTTTCCCATTCGACCGAATTTTTTTTAACTTTCCCATTCGACCGAACCTTTTTAATACTTTCCCATTCGACCGAACTTTTCTTTAATACTTTCCCATTCGACCGAACTTTTCTTTAATACTTTCCCATTCGACCGAACTTTTCTTTAATACTTTCCCATTCGACCGAACTTTTTTTAATACTTTCCCATTCGACCGAACTTTTCTTTAATACTTTCCCATTCGACAGAACTTTTTTTTAATACTTTCCCATTCGACCGAACTTTTTTTAATACTTTCCCATTCAACCGAACTTTTCTTTAATACTTTCCCATTCGACCGAACTTTTCTTTAATACTTTCCCATTCGACCGAACTTTTCTTTAATACTTTCCCATTCGACCGAACTTTTTTCAATACTTTCCCATTCGACCGAACTTTTTTAATACTTTCCCATTCGACCGAACTTTTTTTTAATAATTTCCCATTCGACCGAACTTTTTTTTAATACTTTCCCATTCGACCGAACTTTTCTTTAATACTTTCCCATTCGACCGAACTTTTCTTTAATACTTTCCCATTCGACCGAACTTTTGTTTAATACTTTCCCATTCGACCGAACTTTTTTTAATACTTTCCCATTCGACCGAACTTTTTTAATACTTTCCCATTCGACCGAACTTTTCTTTAATACTTTCCCATTCGACCGAACTTTTGTTTAATACTTTCCCATTCGACCGAACTTTTTTTAATACTTTCCCATTCGACCGAACTTTTTTAATACTTTCCCATTCGACCGAACTTTTTTTTAAATCTTTCCCATTCGACCGAACTTTTTTTAATACTTTCCCATTCAACCGAACTTTTTTTAATACTTTCCCATTCAACCGAACTTTTCTTTAATACTTTCCCATTCGACCGAACTTTTCTTTAATACTTTCCCATTCGACCGAACTTTTCTTTAATACTTTCCCATTCGACCGAACTTTTTTTAATACTTTCCCATTCGACCGAACTTTTCTTTAATACTTTCCCATTCGACCGAACTTTTTTTTAATACTTTCCCATTCGACCGAACTTTTCTTTAATACTTTCCCATTCGACCGAACTTTTTTTTAATACTTTCCCATTCGACCGAACTTTTTTTAATACTTTCCCATTCGACCGAACTTTTCTTTAATACTTTCCCATTCGACCGAACTTTTCTTTAATACTTTCCCATTCGACCGAACTTTTCTTTAATACTTTCCCATTCGACCGAACTTTTCTTTAATACTTTCCCATTCGACAGAACTTTTTTTTAATACTTTCCCATTCGACCGAACTTTTTTTAATACTTTCCCATTCAACCGAACTTTTCTTTAATACTTTCCCATTCGACCGAACTTTTCTTTAATACTTTCCCATTCGACCGAACTTTTCTTTAATACTTTCCCATTCGACCGAACTTTTTTCAATACTTTCCCATTCGACCGAACTTTTTTAATACTTTCCAATTCGACCGAACTTTTTTTAATACTTTCCCATTCGACCGAACTTTTCTTTAATACTTTCCCATTCGACCGAACTTTTTTCAATACTTTCCCATTCGACCGAACTTTTATTTAATACTTTCCCATTCGACCGAACTTTTTTTTAATAATTTCCCATTCGACCGAACTTTTCTTTAATACTTTCCCATTCGACCGAACTTTTTTTAATACTTTCCCATTCGACCGAACTTTTCTTTAATACTTTCCCATTTGACCGAACTTTTCTTTAATACTTTCCCATTCGACCGAACTTTTTTAATACTTTCCCATTCGACCGAACTTTTTTTAAATCTTTCCCATTCGACCGAACTTTTTTTTAATACTTTCCCATTCGACCGAACTTTTTTTAATACTTTCCCATTCAACCGAACTTTTTTTTAATACTTTCCCATTCAACCGAACTTTTCTTTAATACTTTCCCATTCGA
Source organism: Leiobunum rupestre (assembly GCF_980474605.1). Lineage (NCBI taxonomy): Eukaryota > Metazoa > Arthropoda > Arachnida > Opiliones > Sclerosomatidae > Leiobunum > Leiobunum rupestre. Next base: position 43,671,140 of record NC_143385.1, read on the forward strand.
CCGAACTTTTTTAATACTTTCCCATTCGACCAAACTTTTCTTTAATACTTTCCCATTCGACCGAACTTTTCTTTAATACTTTCCCATTCGACCGAACTTTTCTTTAATACTTTCCCATTCGACCGAACTTTTTTTTAATACTTTCCCATTCGACCGAACTTTTCTTTAATACTTTCCCATTCGACCGAACTTTTTTTAATACTTTCCCATTCGACCGAATTTTTTTTAACTTTCCCATTCGACCGAACCTTTTTAATACTTTCCCATTCGACCGAACTTTTCTTTAATACTTTCCCATTCGACCGAACTTTTTTCAATACTTTCCCACTCGACCGAACTTTTTTAATACTTTCCAATTCGACCGAACTTTTTTTAATACTTTCCCATTCGACCGAACTTTTCTTTAATACTTTCCCATTCGACCGAACTTTTTTTCAATACTTTCCCATTCGACCGAACTTTTCTTTAATACTTTCCCATTCGACCGAACTTTTTTTTAAATCTTTCCCATTCGACCGAACTTTTTTTTAATACTTTCCCATTCGACCGAACTTTTCTTTAATACTTTCCCATTCGACAGAACTTTTTTTTAATACTTTCCCATTCGACCGAACTTTTTTTAATACTTTCCCATTCAACCGAACTTTTCTTTAATACTTTCCCATTCGACCGAACTTTTCTTTAATACTTTCCCATTCGACCGAACTTTTCTTTAATACTTTCCCATTCGACCGAACTTTTGTTTAATACTTTCCCATTCGACCGAACTTTTTTTAATACTTTCCCATTCGACCGAACTTTTTTAATACTTTCCCATTCGACCGAACTTTTTTTTAAATCTTTCCCATTCGACCGAACTTTTTTTAATACTTTCCCATTCGACCGAACTTTTTTTAATACTTTCCCATTCAACCGAACTTTTTTTAATACTTTCCCATTCAACCGAACTTTTCTTTAATACTTTCCCATTCGACCGAACTTTTCTTTAATACTTTCCCATTCGACCGAACTTTTCTTTAATACTTTCCCATTCGACCGAACTTTTTTTAATACTTTCCCATTCGACCGAACTTTTCTTTAATACTTTCCCATTCGACCGAACTTTTTTTTAATACTTTCCCATTCGACCGAACTTTTCTTTAATACTTTCCCATTCGACCGAACTTTTTTTTTAATACTTTCCCATTCGACCGAACTTTTTTTTAATACTTTCCCATTCGACCGAACTTTTCTTTAATACTTTCCCATTCGACCGAACTTTTCTTTAATACTTTCCCATTCGACCGAACTTTTCTTTAATACTTTCCCATTCGACAGAACTTTTTTTTAATACTTTCCCATTCGACCGAACTTTTTTTAATACTTTCCCATTCAACCGAACTTTTCTTTAATACTTTCCCATTCGACCGAACTTTTCTTTAATACTTTCCCATTCGACCGAACTTTTCTTTAATACTTTCCCATTCGACCGAACTTTTTTCAATACTTTCCCATTCGACCGAACTTTTTTAATACTTTCCAATTCGACCGAACTTTTTTTAATACTTTCCCATTCGACCGAACTTTTCTTTAATACTTTCCCATTCGACCGAACTTTTTTTCAATACTTTCCCATTCGACCGAACTTTTATTTAATACTTTCCCATTCGACCGAACTTTTTTAATACTTTCCCATTCGACCGAACTTTTTTTTAAATCTTTCCCATTCGACCGAACTTTTTTTTAATACTTTCCCATTCGACCGAACTTTTTTTAATACTTTCCCATTCAACCGAACTTTTTTTAATACTTTCCCATTCAACCGAACTTTTCTTTAATACTTTCCCATTCGACCGAACTTTTTTAATACTTTCCCATTCGACCAAACTTTTCTTTAATACTTTCCCATTCGACCGAACTTTTCTTTAATACTTTCCCATTCGACCGAACTTTTCTTCAATACTTTCCCATTCGACCGAACTTTTTTTTAATACTTTCCCATTCGACCGAACTTTTCTTTAATACTTTCCCATTCGACCGAACTTTTTTTAATACTTTCCCATTCGACCGAATTTTTTTTAACTTTCCCATTCGACCGAACCTTTTTAATACTTTCCCATTCGACCGAACTTTTCTTTAATACTTTCCCATTCGACCGAACTTTTTTCAATACTTTCCCACTCGACCGAACTTTTTTAATACTTTCCAATTCGACCGAACTTTTTTTAATACTTTCCCATTCGACCGAACTTTTCTTTAATACTTTCCCATTCGACCGAACTTTTTTTCAATACTTTCCCATTCGACCGAACTTTTCTTTAATACTTTCCCATTCGACCGAACTTTTCTTTAATACTTTCCCATTCGACCGAACTTTTTTTAAAACTTTCCCATTCGACCGAACTTTTCTTTAATACTTTCCCATTTGACCGAACTTTTCTTTAATACTTTCCCATTCGACCGAACTTTTTTAATACTTTCCCATTCGACCGAACTTTTTTTTAAATCTTTCCCATTCGACCGAACTTTTTTTTAATACTTTCCCATTCGACCGAACTTTTCTTTAATACTTTCCCATTCGACAGAACTTTTTTTTAATACTTTCCCATTCGACCGAACTTTTTTTAATACTTTCCCATTCAACCGAACTTTTCTTTAATACTTTCCCATTCGACCGAACTTTTCTTTAATACTTTCCCATTCGACCGAACTTTTCTTTAATACTTTCCCATTCGACCGAACTTTTTTCAATACTTTCCCATTCGACCGAACTTTTTTAATACTTTCCCATTCGACCGAACTTTTTTTTAATAATTTCCCATTCGACCGAACTTTTCTTTAATACTTTCCCATTCGACCGAACTTTTTTTAAAACTTTCCCATTCGACCGAACTTTTCTTTAATACTTTCCCATTTGACCGAACTTTTCTTTAATACTTTCCCATTTGACCGAACTTTTCTTTAATACTTTCCCATTCGACCGAACTTTTTTAATACTTTCCCATTCGACCGAACTTTTTTTAATACTTTCCCATTCGACCGAACTTTTCTTTAATACTTTCCCATTCGACCGAACTTTTCTTTAATACTTTCCCATTCGACCGAACTTTTCTTTAATACTTTCCCATTCGACCGAACTTTTCTTTAATACTTTCCCATTCGACCGAACTTTTCTTTAATACTTTCCCATTTGACCGAACTTTTCTTTAATACTTTCCCATTCGACCGAACTTTTTTAATACTTTCCCATTCGACCGAACTTTTCTTTAATACTTTCCCATTCGACCGAACTTTTTTTAATACTTTCCCATTCGACCGAATTTTTTTTAACTTTCCCATTCGACCGAACCTTTTTAATACTTTCCCATTCGACCGAACTTTTCTTTAATACTTTCCCATTCGACCGAACTTTTTTCAATACTTTCCCACTCGACCGAACTTTTTTAATACTTTCCAATTCGACCGAACTTTTTTTAATACTTTCCCATTCGACCGAACTTTTCTTTAATACTTTCCCATTCGACCGAACTTTTTTTCAATACTTTCCCATTCGACCGAACTTTTCTTTAATACTTTCCCATTCGACCGAACTTTTTTTTAAATCTTTCCCATTCGACCGAACTTTTTTTTAATACTTTCCCATTCGACCGAACTTTTCTTTAATACTTTCCCATTCGACAGAACTTTTTTTAATACTTTCCCATTCGACCGAACTTTTTTTAATACTTTCCCATTCAACCGAACTTTTCTTTAATACTTTCCCATTCGACCGAACTTTTCTTTAATACTTTCCCATTCGACCGAACTTTTCTTTAATACTTTCCCATTCGACCGAACTTTTGTTTAATACTTTCCCATTCGACCGAACTTTTTTTAATACTTTCCCATTCGACCGAACTTTTTTAATACTTTCCCATTCGACCGAACTTTTTTTTAAATCTTTCCCATTCGACCGAACTTTTTTTTAATACTTTCCCATTCGACCGAACTTTTTTTAATACTTTCCCATTCAACCGAACTTTTTTTAATACTTTCCCATTCAACCGAACTTTTCTTTAATACTTTCCCATTCGACCGAACTTTTCTTTAATACTTTCCCATTCGACCGAACTTTTCTTTAATACTTTCCCATTCGACCGAACTTTTTTTAATACTTTCCCATTCGACCGAACTTTTCTTTAATACTTTCCCATTCGACCGAACTTTTTTTTAATACTTTCCCATTCGACCGAACTTTTCTTTAATACTTTCCCATTCGACCGAACTTTTTTTTTAATACTTTCCCATTCGACCGAACTTTTTTTTAATACTTTCCCATTCGACCGAACTTTTCTTTAATACTTTCCCATTCGACCGAACTTTTCTTTAATACTTTCCCATTCGACAGAACTTTTTTTTAATACTTTCCCATTCGACCGAACTTTTTTTAATACTTTCCCATTCAACCGAACTTTTCTTTAATACTTTCCCATTCGACCGAACTTTTCTTTAATACTTTCCCATTCGACCGAACTTTTCTTTAATACTTTCCCATTCGACCGAACTTTTTTCAATACTTTCCCATTCGACCGAACTTTTTTAATACTTTCCAATTCGACCGAACTTTTTTTAATACTTTCCCATTCGACCGAACTTTTCTTTAATACTTTCCCATTCGACCGAACTTTTTTTCAATACTTTCCCATTCGACCGAACTTTTATTTAATACTTTCCCATTCGACCGAACTTTTTTAATACTTTCCCATTCGACCGAACTTTTTTTTAAATCTTTCCCATTCGACCGAACTTTTTTTTAATACTTTCCCATTCGACCGAACTTTTTTTAATACTTTCCCATTCAACCGAACTTTTTTTAATACTTTCCCATTCAACCGAACTTTTCTTTAATACTTTCCCATTCGACCGAACTTTTTTAATACTTTCCCATTCGACCAAACTTTTCTTTAATACTTTCCCATTCGACCGAACTTTTCTTTAATACTTTCCCATTCGACCGAACTTTTCTTCAATACTTTCCCATTCGACCGAACTTTTTTTTAATACTTTCCCATTCGACCGAACTTTTCTTTAATACTTTCCCATTCGACCGAACTTTTTTTAATACTTTCCCATTCGACCGAATTTTTTTAACTTTCCCATTCGACCGAACCTTTTTAATACTTTCCCATTCGACCGAACTTTTCTTTAATACTTTCCCATTCGACCGAACTTTTTTCAATACTTTCCCACTCGACCGAACTTTTTTAATACTTTCCAATTCGACCGAACTTTTTTTAATACTTTCCCATTCGACCGAACTTTTCTTTAATACTTTCCCATTCGACCGAACTTTTTTTCAATACTTTCCCATTCGACCGAACTTTTCTTTAATACTTTCCCATTCGACCGAACTTTTCTTTAATACTTTCCCATTCGACCGAACTTTTTTTAAAACTTTCCCATTCGACCGAACTTTTCTTTAATACTTTCCCATTTGACCGAACTTTTCTTTAATACTTTCCCATTCGACCGAACTTTTTTAATACTTTCCCATTCGACCGAACTTTTTTTTAAATCTTTCCCATTCGACCGAACTTTTTTTTAATACTTTCCCATTCGACCGAACTTTTCTTTAATACTTTCCCATTCGACAGAACTTTTTTTTAATACTTTCCCATTCGACCGAACTTTTTTTAATACTTTCCCATTCAACCGAACTTTTCTTTAATACTTTCCCATTCGACCGAACTTTTCTTTAATACTTTCCCATTCGACCGAACTTTTCTTTAATACTTTCCCATTCGACCGAACTTTTTTCAATACTTTCCCATTCGACCGAACTTTTTTAATACTTTCCCATTCGACCGAACTTTTTTTTAATAATTTCCCATTCGACCGAACTTTTCTTTAATACTTTCCCATTCGACCGAACTTTTTTTAAAACTTTCCCATTCGACCGAACTTTTCTTTAATACTTTCCCATTTGACCGAACTTTTCTTTAATACTTTCCCATTTGACCGAACTTTTCTTTAATACTTTCCCATTCGACCGAACTTTTTTAATACTTTCCCATTCGACCGAACTTTTTTTTAAATCTTTCCCATTCGACCGAACTTTTTTTAATACTTTCCCATTCGACCGAACTTTTCTTTAATACTTTCCCATTCGACCGAACTTTTCTTTAATACTTTCCCATTCGACCGAACTTTTCTTTAATACTTTCCCATTCGACCGAACTTTTCTTTAATACTTTCCCATTTGACCGAACTTTTCTTTAATACTTTCCCATTCGACCGAACTTTTTTAATACTTTCCCATTCGACCGAACTTTTCTTTAATACTTTCCCATTCGACCGAACTTTTTTTAATACTTTCCCATTCGACCGAATTTTTTTTAACTTTCCCATTCGACCGAACCTTTTTAATACTTTCCCATTCGACCGAACTTTTCTTTAATACTTTCCCATTCGACCGAACTTTTCTTTAATACTTTCCCATTCGACCGAACTTTTCTTTAATACTTTCCCATTCGACCGAACTTTTCTTTAATACTTTCCCATTCGACCGAACTTTTTTTTAATACTTTCCCATTCGACCGAACTTTTCTTTAATACTTTCCCATTCGACCGAACTTTTTTTAATACTTTCCCATTCGACCGAACTTTTTTTAATACTTTCCCATTCGACCGAACTTTTCTTTAATACTTTCCCATTCGACCGAACTTTTTTTAATACTTTCCCATTCGACCGAATTTTTTTTAACTTTCCCATTCGACCGAACCTTTTTAATACTTTCCCATTCGACCGAACTTTTCTTTAATACTTTCCCATTCGACCGAACTTTTCTTTAATACTTTCCCATTCGACCGAACTTTTCTTTAATACTTTCCCATTCGACCGAACTTTTTTTTAATACTTTCCCATTCGACCGAACTTTTCTTTAATACTTTCCCATTCGACCGAACTTTTTTTTACTTTCCCATTCGACCGAACTTTTCTTTAATACTTTCCCATTCGACCGAACTTTTTTTAATACTTTCCCATTCGACCGAACTTTTTTTTAATACTTTCCCATTCGACCGAACTTTTTTTTAATACTTTCCCATTCGACCGAACTTTTTTAATACTTTCCCATTCGACCGAACTTTTTTTAATACTTTCCCATTCGACCGAACTTTTTTAATACTTTCCCATTCGACCGAACTTTTTTTAATAATTTCCCATTCGACCGAACTTTTCTTTAATACTTTCCCATTCGACCGAACTTTTTTTAAAACTTTCCCATTCGACCGAACTTTTCTTTAATACTTTCCCATTTGACCGAACTTTTCTTTAATACTTTCCCATTCGACCGAACTTTTTTAATACTTTCCCATTCGACCGAACTTTTTTTTAAATCTTTCCCATTCGACCGAACTTTTTTTTAATACTTTCCCATTCGACCGAACTTTTCTTTAATACTTTCCCATTCGACAGAACTTTTTTTAATACTTTCCCATTCGACCGAACTTTTTTTAATACTTTCCCATTCAACCGAACTTTTCTTTAATACTTTCCCATTCGACCGAACTTTTCTTTAATACTTTCCCATTCGACCGAACTTTTCTTTAATACTTTCCCATTCGACCGAACTTTTTTCAATACTTTCCCATTCGACCGAACTTTTTTAATACTTTCCAATTCGACCGAACTTTTTTTTTAATACTTTCCCATTCGACCGAACTTTTCTTTAATACTTTCCCATTCGACCGAACTTTTTTTCAATATTTTCCCATTCGACCGAACTTTTCTTTAATACTTTCCCATTCGACCGAACTTTTCTTTAATACTTTCCCATTCGACCGAACTTTTTTTCAATACTTTCCCATTGGACCGAACTTTTCTTTAATACTTTCCCATTCGACCGAACTTTTTTTTAATAATTTCCCATTCGACCGAACTTTTCTTTAATACTTTCCCATTCGACCGAACTTTTTTTAATACTTTCCCATTCGACCGAACTTTTCTTTAATACTTTCCCATTCGACCGAACTTTTCTTTAATACTTTCCCATTCGACCGAACTTTTTTTTAACTTTCCCATTCGACCGAACCTTTTTAATACTTTCCCATTCGACCGAACTTTTCTTTAATACTTTCCCATTCGACCGAACTTTTCTTTAATACTTTCCCATTCGACCGAACTTTTCTTTAATACTTTCCCATTCGACCGAACTTTTTTTTAATACTTTCCCATTCGACCGAACTTTTCTTTAATACTTTCCCATTCGACCGAACTTTTTTTTAATACTTTCCCATTCGACCGAACTTTTCTTTAATACTTTCCCATTCGACCGAACTTTTTTTTAATACTTTCCCATTCGACCGAACTTTTTTTTTAATACTTTCCCATTCGACCGAACTTTTTTTTAATACTTTCCCATTCGACCGAACTTTTTTAATACTTTCCCATTCGACCGAACTTTTTTAATACTTTCCCATTCGACCGAACTTTTTTTTAATACTTTCCCATTCGACCGAACTTTTTTTTAATACTTTCCCATTCGACCGAACTTTTTTTAACTTTCCCATTCGACCGAACTTTTTTTAATACTTTCCCATTCAACCGAACTTTTCTTTAATACTTTCCCATTCGACCGAACTTTTCTTTAATACTTTCCCATTCGACCGAACTTTTCATTAATACTTTCCCATTCGACCGAACTTTTTTTTAATACTTTCCCATTCGACCGAATTTTTTTTAACTTTCCCATTCGACCGAACCTTTTTAATACTTTCCCATTCGACCGAACTTTTCTTTAATACTTTCCCATTCGACCGAACTTTTCTTTAATACTTTCCCATTCGACCGAACTTTTCTTTAATACTTTCCCATTCGACCGAACTTTTTTTTAATACTTTCCCATTCGACCGAACTTTTCTTTAATACTTTCCCATTCGACAGAACTTTTTTTTAATACTTTCCCATTCGACCGAACTTTTTTTAATACTTTCCCATTCAACCGAACTTTTCTTTAATACTTTCCCATTCGACCGAACTTTTCTTTAATACTTTCCCATTCGACCGAACTTTTCTTTAATACTTTCCCATTCGACCGAACTTTTTTCAATACTTTCCCATTCGACCGAACTTTTTTAATACTTTCCCATTCGACCGAACTTTTTTTTAATAATTTCCCATTCAACCGAACTTTTCTTTAATACTTTCCCATTCGACCGAACTTTTTTAATACTTTCCCATTCGACCGAACTTTTTTAATACTTTCCCATTCGACCGAACTTTTTTTTAAATCTTTCCCATTCGACCGAACTTTTTTTTAATACTTTCCCATTCGACCGAACTTTTTTTAATACTTTCCCATTCAACCGAACTTTTTTTAATACTTTCCCATTCAACCGAACTTTTCTTTAATACTTTCCCATTCGACCGAACTTTTCTTTAATACTTTCCCATTCGACCGAACTTTTCTTTAATACTTTCCCATTCGACCGAACTTTTTTCAATACTTTCCCATTCGACCGAACTTTTTTAATACTTTCCAATTCGACCGAACTTTTTTTAATACTTTCCCATTCGACCGAACTTTTCTTTAATACTTTCCCATTCGACCGAACTTTTTTTCAATACTTTCCCATTCGACCGAACTTTTATTTAATACTTTCCCATTCGACCGAACTTTTTTTTAATAATTTCCCATTCGACCGAACTTTTCTTTAATACTTTCCCATTCGACCGAACTTTTTTTAATACTTTCCCATTCGACCGAACTTTTCTTTAATACTTTCCCATTTGACCGAACTTTTCTTTAATACTTTCCCATTCGACCGAACTTTTTTAATACTTTCCCATTCGACCGAACTTTTTTTTAAATCTTTCCCATTCGACCGAACTTTTTTTTAATACTTTCCCATTCGACCGAACTTTTTTTAATACTTTCCCATTCAACCGAACTTTTTTTAATACTTTCCCATTCAACCGAACTTTTCTTTAATACTTTCCCATTCGACCGAACTTTTTTAATACTTTCCCATTCGACCAAACTTTTCTTTAATACTTTCCCATTCGACCGAACTTTTCTTTAATACTTTCCCATTCGACCGAACTTTTCTTCAATACTTTCCCATTCGACCGAACTTTTTTTTAATACTTTCCCATTCGACCGAACTTTTCTTTAATACTTTCCCATTCGACCGAACTTTTTTTAATACTTTCCCATTCGACCGAATTTTTTTTAACTTTCCCATTCGACCGAACCTTTTTAATACTTTCCCATTCGACCGAACTTTTCTTTAATACTTTCCCATTCGACCGAACTTTTTTCAATACTTTCCCACTCGACCGAACTTTTTTAATACTTTCCAATTCGACCGAACTTTTTTTAATACTTTCCCATTCGACCGAACTTTTCTTTAATACTTTCCCATTCGACCGAACTTTTTTTCAATACTTTCCCATTCGACCGAACTTTTCTTTAATACTTTCCCATTCGACCGAGTTTTCTTTAATACTTTCCCATTCGACCGAACTTTTTTTAAAACTTTCCCATTCGACCGAACTTTTCTTTAATACTTTCCCATTTGACCGAACTTTTCTTTAATACTTTCCCATTCGACCGAACTTTTTTAATACTTTCCCATTCGACCGAACTTTTTTTTAAATCTTTCCCATTCGACCGAACTTTTTTTTAATACTTTCCCATTCGACCGAACTTTTCTTTAATACTTTCCCATTCGACCGAACTTTTCTTTAATACTTTCCCATTCGACCGAACTTTTCTTTAATACTTTCCCATTCGACCGAACTTTTCTTTAATACTTTCCCATTTGACCGAACTTTTCTTTAATACTTTCCCATTCGACCGAACTTTTTTAATACTTTCCCATTCGACCGAACTTTTTTTAATACTTTCCCATTCGACCGAATTTTTTTTATTTTTCCCATTCGACCGAACCTTTTTAATACTTTCCCATTCGACCGAACTTTTCTTTAATACTTTCCCATTCGACCGAACTTTTCTTTAATACTTTCCCATTCGACCGAACTTTTCTTTAATACTTTCCCATTCGACCGAACTTTTCTTTAATACTTTCCCATTCGACCGAACTTTTTTTTAATACTTTCCCATTCGACCGAACTTTTCTTTAATACTTTCCCATTCGACCGAACTTTTTTAATACTTTCCCATTCGACCGAACTTTTTTTAATACTTTCCCATTCGACCGAACTTTTCTTTAATACTTTCCCATTCGACCGAACTTTTTTTAATACTTTCCCATTCGACCGAATTTTTTTTAACTTTCCCATTCGACCGAACCTTTTTAATACTTTCCCATTCGACCGAACTTTTCTTTAATACTTTCCCATTCGACCGAACTTTTCTTTAATACTTTCCCATTCGACCGAACTTTTTTTTAATACTTTCCCATTCGACCGAACTTTTCTTTAATACTTTCCCATTCGACCGAACTTTTTTTACTTTCCCATTCGACCGAACTTTTCTTTAATACTTTCCCATTCGACCGAACTTTTTTAATACTTTCCCATTCGACCGAACTTTTTTTTAATACTTTCCCATTCGACCGAACTTTTTTTAATACTTTCCCATTCGACCGAACTTTTTTAATACTTTCCCATTCGACCGAACTTTTTTTAATACTTTCCCATTCGACCGAACTTTTTTAATACTTTCCCATTCGACCGAACTTTTTTTAATAATTTCCCATTCGACCGAACTTTTCTTTAATACTTTCCCATTCGACCGAACTTTTTTTAAAACTTTCCCATTCGACCGAACTTTTCTTTAATACTTTCCCATTTGACCGAACTTTTCTTTAATACTTTCCCATTCGACCGAACTTTTTTAATACTTTCCCATTCGACCGAACTTTTTTTTAAATCTTTCCCATTCGACCGAACTTTTTTTTAATACTTTCCCATTCGACCGAACTTTTCTTTAATACTTTCCCATTCGACAGAACTTTTTTTAATACTTTCCCATTCGACCGAACTTTTTTTAATACTTTCCCATTCAACCGAACTTTTCTTTAATACTTTCCCATTCGACCGAACTTTTCTTTAATACTTTCCCATTCGACCGAACTTTTCTTTAATACTTTCCCATTCGACCGAACTTTTTTCAATACTTTCCCATTCGACCGAACTTTTTTAATACTTTCCAATTCGACCGAACTTTTTTTAATACTTTCCCATTCGACCGAACTTTTCTTTAATACTTTCCCATTCGACCGAACTTTTTTTCAATACTTTCCCATTCGACCGAACTTTTCTTTAATACTTTCCCATTCGACCGAACTTTTCTTTAATACTTTCCCATTCGACCGAACTTTTTTTCAATACTTTCCCATTGGACCGAACTTTTCTTTAATACTTTCCCATTCAACCGAACTTTTTTTTAATAATTTCCCATTCGACCGAACTTTTCTTTAATACTTTCCCATTCGACCGAACTTTTTTTAATACTTTCCCATTCGACCGAACTTTTCTTTAATACTTTCCCATTCGACCGAACTTTTCTTTAATACTTTCCCATTCGACCGAACTTTTTTTTAACTTTCCCATTCGACCGAACCTTTTTAATACTTTCCCATTCGACCGAACTTTTCTTTAATACTTTCCCATTCGACCGAACTTTTCTTTAATACTTTCCCATTCGACCGAACTTTTCTTTAATACTTTCCCATTCGACCGAACTTTTTTTTAATACTTTCCCATTCGACCGAACTTTTCTTTAATACTTTCCCATTCGACCGAACTTTTTTTTAATACTTTCCCATTCGACCGAACTTTTCTTTAATACTTTCCCATTCGACCGAACTTTTTGTAATACTTTCCCATTCGACCGAACTTTTTTTTTAATACTTTCCCATTCGACCGAACTTTTTTTTAATACTTTCCCATTCGACCGAACTTTTTTAATACTTTCCCATTCGACCGAACTTTTTTTAATACTTTCCCATTCGACCGAACTTTTTTAATACTTTCCCATTCGACCGAACTTTTTTTTAATACTTTCCCATTCGACCGAACTTTTTTTAACTTTCCCATTCGACCGAACTTTTTTTAATACTTTCCCATTCAACCGAACTTTTCTTTAATACTTTCCCATTCGACCGAACTTTTCTTTAATACTTTCCCATTCGACCGAACTTTTCTTTAATACTTTCCCATTCGACCGAACTTTTTTTTAATACTTTCCCATTCGACCGAATTTTTTTTAACTTTCCCATTCGAAAGACCCTTTTTAATACTTTCCCATTCGACCGAACTTTTCTTTAATACTTTCCCATTCGACCGAACTTTTCTTTAATACTTTCCCATTCGACCGAACTTTTCTTTAATACTTTCCCATTCGACCGAACTTTTTTTTAATACTTTCCCATTCGACCGAACTTTTCTTTAATACTTTCCCATTCGACAGAACTTTTTTTTAATACTTTCCCATTCGACCGAACTTTTTTTAATACTTTCCCATTCAACCGAACTTTTCTTTAATACTTTCCCATTCGACCGAACTTTTCTTTAATACTTTCCCATTCGACCGAACTTTTCTTTAATACTTTCCCATTCGACCGAACTTTTTTCAATACTTTCCCATTCGACCGAACTTTTTTAATACTTTCCCATTCGACCGAACTTTTTTTTAATAATTTCCCATTCGACCGAACTTTTCTTTAATACTTTCCCATTCGACCGAACTTTTTTTAAAACTTTCCCATTCGACCGAACTTTTCTTTAATACTTTCCCATTTGACCGAACTTTTCTTTAATACTTTCCCATTCGACCGAACTTTTTTAATACTTTCCCATTCGACCGAACTTTTTTTTAAATCTTTCCCATTCGACCGAACTTTTTTTTAATACTTTCCCATTCGACCGAACTTTTCTTTAATACTTTCCCATTCGACAGAACTTTTTTTTAATACTTTCCCATTCGACCGAACTTTTTTTAATACTTTCCCATTCAACCGAACTTTTCTTTAATACTTTCCCATTCGACCGAACTTTTCTTTAATACTTTCCCATTCGACCGAACTTTTCTTTAATACTTTCCCATTCGACCGAACTTTTTTCAATACTTTCCCATTCGACCGAACTTTTTTAATACTTTCCAATTCGACCGAACTTTTTTTAATACTTTCCCATTCGACCGAACTTTTCTTTAATACTTTCCCATTCGACCGAACTTTTTTTCAATACTTTCCCATTCGACCGAACTTTTCTTTAATACTTTCCCATTCGACCGAACTTTTCTTTAATACTTTCCCATTCGACCGAACTTTTTTAATACTTTCCCATTCGACCGAACTTTTCTTTAATACTTTCCCATTCGACCGAACTTTTTTTTAATAATTTCCCATTCGACCGAACTTTTCTTTAATACTTTCCCATTCGACCGAACTTTTTTTAATACTTTCCCATTCGACCGAACTTTTCTTTAATACTTTCCCATTTGACCGAACTTTTCTTTAATACTTTCCCATTCGACCGAACTTTTTTAATACTTTCCCATTCGACCGAACTTTTCTTTAATACTTTCCCATTCGACCGAACTTTTTTTAATACTTTCCCATTCGACCGAATTTTTTTTAACTTTCCCATTCGACCGAACCTTTTTAATACTTTCCCATTCGACCGAACTTTTCTTTAATACTTTCCCATTCGACCGAACTTTTCTTTAATACTTTCCCATTCGACCGAACTTTTCTTTAATACTTTCCCATTCGACCGAACTTTTCTTTAATACTTTCCCATTCGACCGAACTTTTTTTTAATACTTTCCCATTCGACCGAACTTTTCTTTAATACTTTCCCATTCGACCGAACTTTTTTTAATACTTTCCCATTCGACCGAACTTTTTTTAATACTTTCCCATTCGACCGAACTTTTCTTTAATACTTTCCCATTCGACCGAACTTTTTTTAATACTTTCCCATTCGACCGAATTTTTTTTAACTTTCCCATTCGACCGAACCTTTTTAATACTTTCCCATTCGACCGAACTTTTCTTTAATACTTTCCCATTCGACCGAACTTTTCTTTAATACTTTCCCATTCGACCGAACTTTTCTTTAATACTTTCCCATTCGACCGAACTTTTTTTTAATACTTTCCCATTCGACCGAACTTTTCTTTAATACTTTCCCATTCGACCGAACTTTTTTTTACTTTCCCATTCGACCGAACTTTTCTTTAATACTTTCCCATTCGACCGAACTTTTTTTTAATACTTTCCCATTCGACCGAACTTTTTTTTAATACTTTCCCATTCGACCGAACTTTTTTTAATACTTTCCCATTCGACCGAACTTTTTTAATACTTTCCCATTCGACCGAACTTTTTTTAATACTTTCCCATTCGACCGAACTTTTTTAATACTTTCCCATTCGACCGAACTTTTTTTAATAATTTCCCATTCGACCGAACTTTTCTTTAATACTTTCCCATTCGACCGAACTTTTTTTAAAACTTTCCCATTCGACCGAACTTTTCTTTAATACTTTCCCATTTGACCGAACTTTTCTTTAATACTTTCCCATTCGACCGAACTTTTTTAATACTTTCCCATTCGACCGAACTTTTTTTTAAATCTTTCCCATTCGACCGAACTTTTTTTTAATACTTTCCCATTCGACCGAACTTTTCTTTAATACTTTCCCATTCGACAGAACTTTTTTTAATACTTTCCCATTCGACCGAACTTTTTTTAATACTTTCCCATTCAACCGAACTTTTCTTTAATACTTTCCCATTCGACCGAACTTTTCTTTAATACTTTCCCATTCGACCGAACTTTTCTTTAATACTTTCCCATTCGACCGAACTTTTTTCAATACTTTCCCATTCGACCGAACTTTTTAATACTTTCCAATTCGACCGAACTTTTTTTAATACTTTCCCATTCGACCGAACTTTTCTTTAATACTTTCCCATTCGACCGAACTTTTTTTCAATACTTTCCCATTCGACCGAACTTTTCTTTAATACTTTCCCATTCGACCGAACTTTTCTTTAATACTTTCCCATTCGACCGAACTTTTTTTCAATACTTTCCCATTCGACCGAACTTTTCTTTAATACTTTCCCATTCGACCGAACTTTTTTTCAATACTTTCCCATTGGACCGAACTTTTCTTTAATACTTTCCCATTCGACCGAACTTTTTTTTAATAATTTCCCATTCGACCGAACTTTTCTTTAATACTTTCCCATTCGACCGAACTTTTTTTAATACTTTCCCATTCGACCGAACTTTTTTAATACTTTCCCATTCGACCGAACGTTTTTTAATACTTTCCCATTCGACCGAACTTTTTTAATACTTTCCCATTCGACCGAACTTTTTTTAATAATTTCCCATTCGACCGAACTTTTCTTTAATACTTTCCCATTCGACCGAACTTTTTTTAAAACTTTCCCATTCGACCGAACTTTTCTTTAATACTTTCCCATTTGACCGAACTTTTCTTTAATACTTTCCCATTCGACCGAACTTTTTTAATACTTTCCCATTCGACCGAACTTTTTTTTAAATCTTTCCCATTCGACCGAACTTTTTTTTAATACTTTCCCATTCGACCGAACTTTTCTTTAATACTTTCCCATTCGACAGAACTTTTTTTAATACTTTCCCATTCGACCGAACTTTTTTTAATACTTTCCCATTCAACCGAACTTTTCTTTAATACTTTCCCATTCGACCGAACTTTTCTTTAATACTTTCCCATTCGACCGAACTTTTCTTTAATACTTTCCCATTCGACCGAACTTTTTTCAATACTTTCCCATTCGACCGAACTTTTTTAATACTTTCCAATTCGACCGAACTTTTTTTAATACTTTCCCATTCGACCGAACTTTTCTTTAATACTTTCCCATTCGACCGAACTTTTTTTCAATACTTTCCCATTCGACCGAACTTTTCTTTAATACTTTCCCATTCGACCGAACTTTTCTTTAATACTTTCCCATTCGACCGAACTTTTTTTCAATACTTTCCCATTCGACCGAACTTTTCTTTAATACTTTCCCATTCGACCGAACTTTTTTTCAATATTTTCCCATTCGACCGAACTTTTCTTTAATACTTTCCCATTCGACCGAACTTTTCTTTAATACTTTCCCATTCGACCGAACTTTTTTTCAATACTTTCCCATTGGACCGAACTTTTCTTTAATACTTTCCCATTCGACCGAACTTTTTTTTAATAATTTCCCATTCGACCGAACTTTTCTTTAATACTTTCCCATTCGACCGAACTTTTTTTAATACTTTCCCATTCGACCGAACTTTTCTTTAATACTTTCCCATTCGACCGAACTTTTCTTTAATACTTTCCCATTCGACCGAACTTTTTTTTAACTTTCCCATTCGACCGAACCTTTTTAATACTTTCCCATTCGACCGAACTTTTCTTTAATACTTTCCCATTCGACCGAACTTTTCTTTAATACTTTCCCATTCGACCGAACTTTTCTTTAATACTTTCCCATTCGACCGAACTTTTTTTTAATACTTTCCCATTCGACCGAACTTTTCTTTAATACTTTCCCATTCGACCGAACTTTTTTTTAATACTTTCCCATTCGACCGAACTTTTCTTTAATACTTTCCCATTCGACCGAACTTTTTTTTAATACTTTCCCATTCGACCGAACTTTTTTTTTAATACTTTCCCATTCGACCGAACTTTTTTTTAATACTTTCCCATTCGACCGAACTTTTTTAATACTTTCCCATTCGACCGAACTTTTTTAATACTTTCCCATTCGACCGAACTTTTTTTTAATACTTTCCCATTCGACCGAACTTTTTTTTAATACTTTCCCATTCGACCGAACTTTTTTTAACTTTCCCATTCGACCGAACTTTTTTTAATACTTTCCCATTCAACCGAACTTTTCTTTAATACTTTCCCATTCGACCGAACTTTTCTTTAATACTTTCCCATTCGACCGAACTTTTCATTAATACTTTCCCATTCGACCGAACTTTTTTTTAATACTTTCCCATTCGACCGAATTTTTTTTAACTTTCCCATTCGACCGAACCTTTTTAATACTTTCCCATTCGACCGAACTTTTCTTTAATACTTTCCCATTCGACCGAACTTTTCTTTAATACTTTCCCATTCGACCGAACTTTTCTTTAATACTTTCCCATTCGACCGAACTTTTTTTAATACTTTCCCATTCGACCGAACTTTTCTTTAATACTTTCCCATTCGACAGAACTTTTTTTTAATACTTTCCCATTCGACCGAACTTTTTTTAATACTTTCCCATTCAACCGAACTTTTCTTTAATACTTTCCCATTCGACCGAACTTTTCTTTAATACTTTCCCATTCGACCGAACTTTTCTTTAATACTTTCCCATTCGACCGAACTTTTTTCAATACTTTCCCATTCGACCGAACTTTTTTAATACTTTCCCATTCGACCGAACTTTTTTTTAATAATTTCCCATTCGACCGAACTTTTTTTTAATACTTTCCCATTCGACCGAACTTTTCTTTAATACTTTCCCATTCGACCGAACTTTTCTTTAATACTTTCCCATTCGACCGAACTTTTGTTTAATACTTTCCCATTCGACCGAACTTTTTTTTAAATCTTTCCCATTCGACCGAACTTTTTTTAATACTTTCCCATTCAACCGAACTTTTTTTAATACTTTCCCATTCAACCGAACTTTTCTTTAATACTTTCCCATTCGACCGAACTTTTCTTTAATACTTTCCCATTCGACCGAACTTTTCTTTAATACTTTCCCATTCGACCGAACTTTTTTTAATACTTTCCCATTCGACCGAACTTTTCTTTAATACTTTCCCATTCGACCGAACTTTTTTTTAATACTTTCCCATTCGACCGAACTTTTCTTTAATACTTTCCCATTCGACCGAACTTTTTTTTAATACTTTCCCATTCGACCGAACTTTTTTTAATACTTTCCCATTCGACCGAACTTTTCTTTAATACTTTCCCATTCGACCGAACTTTTCTTTAATACTTTCCCATTCGACCGAACTTTTCTTTAATACTTTCCCATTCGACCGAACTTTTCTTTAACTTTCCCATTCGACAGAACTTTTTTTTAATACTTTCCCATTCGACCGAACTTTTTTTAATACTTTCCCATTCAACCGAACTTTTCTTTAATACTTTCCCATTCGACCGAACTTTTCTTTAATACTTTCCCATTCGACCGAACTTTTCTTTAATACTTTCCCATTCGACCGAACTTTTTTCAATACTTTCCCATTCGACCGAACTTTTTTAATACTTTCCAATTCGACCGAACTTTTTTTAATACTTTCCCATTCGACCGAACTTTTCTTTAATACTTTCCCATTCGACCGAACTTTTTTCAATACTTTCCCATTCGACCGAACTTTTATTTAATACTTTCCCATTCGACCGAACTTTTTTTTAATAATTTCCCATTCGACCGAACTTTTCTTTAATACTTTCCCATTCGACCGAACTTTTTTTAATACTTTCCCATTCGACCGAACTTTTCTTTAATACTTTCCCATTTGACCGAACTTTTCTTTAATACTTTCCCATTCGACCGAACTTTTTTAATACTTTCCCATTCGACCGAACTTTTTTTAAATCTTTCCCATTCGACCGAACTTTTTTTTAATACTTTCCCATTCGACCGAACTTTTTTTAATACTTTCCCATTCAACCGAACTTTTTTTAATACTTTCCCATTCAACCGAACTTTTCTTTAATACTTTCCCATTCGACCGAACTTTTTTAATACTTTCCCATTCGACCAAACTTTTCTTTAATACTTTCCCATTCGACCGAACTTTTCTTTAATACTTTCCCATTCGACCGAACTTTTCTTTAATACTTTCCCATTCGACCGAACTTTTTTTTAATACTTTCCCATTCGACCGAACTTTTCTTTAATACTTTCCCATTCGACCGAACTTTTTTTAATACTTTCCCATTCGACCGAATTTTTTTTAACTTTCCCATTCGACCGAACCTTTTTAATACTTTCCCATTCGACCGAACTTTTCTTTAATACTTTCCCATTCGACCGAACTTTTTTCAATACTTTCCCACTCGACCGAACTTTTTTAATACTTTCCAATTCGACCGAACTTTTTTTAATACTTTCCCATTCGACCGAACTTTTCTTTAATACTTTCCCATTCGACCGAACTTTTTTTCAATACTTTCCCATTCGACCGAACTTTTCTTTAATACTTTCCCATTCGACCGAACTTTTTTTTAAATCTTTCCCATTCGACCGAACTTTTTTTTAATACTTTCCCATTCGACCGAACTTTTCTTTAATACTTTCCCATTCGACAGAACTTTTTTTTAATACTTTCCCATTCGACCGAACTTTTTTTAATACTTTCCCATTCAACCGAACTTTTCTTTAATACTTTCCCATTCGACCGAACTTTTCTTTAATACTTTCCCATTCGACCGAACTTTTCTTTAATACTTTCCCATTCGACCGAACTTTTGTTTAATACTTTCCCATTCGACCGAACTTTTTTTAATACTTTCCCATTCGACCGAACTTTTTTAATACTTTCCCATTCGACCGAACTTTTTTTAAATCTTTCCCATTCGACCGAACTTTTTTTAATACTTTCCCATTCGACCGAACTTTTTTTAATACTTTCCCATTCAACCGAACTTTTTTTAATACTTTCCCATTCAACCGAACTTTTCTTTAATACTTTCCCATTCGACCGAACTTTTCTTTAATACTTTCCCATTCGACCGAACTTTTCTTTAATACTTTCCCATTCGACCGAACTTTTTTTAATACTTTCCCATTCGACCGAACTTTTCTTTAATACTTTCCCATTCGACCGAACTTTTTTTTAATACTTTCCCATTCGACCGAACTTTTCTTTAATACTTTCCCATTCGACCGAACTTTTTTTTTAATACTTTCCCATTCGACCGAACTTTTTTTTAATACTTTCCCATTCGACCGAACTTTTCTTTAATACTTTCCCATTCGACCGAACTTTTCTTTAATACTTTCCCATTCGACCGAACTTTTCTTTAATACTTTCCCATTCGACAGAACTTTTTTTTAATACTTTCCCATTCGACCGAACTTTTTTTAATACTTTCCCATTCAACCGAACTTTTCTTTAATACTTTCCCATTCGACCGAACTTTTCTTTAATACTTTCCCATTCGACCGAACTTTTCTTTAATACTTTCCCATTCGACCGAACTTTTTTCAATACTTTCCCATTCGACCGAACTTTTTTAATACTTTCCAATTCGACCGAACTTTTTTTAATACTTTCCCATTCGACCGAACTTTTCTTTAATACTTTCCCATTCGACCGAACTTTTTTTCAATACTTTCCCATTCGACCGAACTTTTATTTAATACTTTCCCATTCGACCGAACTTTTTTAATACTTTCCCATTCGACCGAACTTTTTTTTAAATCTTTCCCATTCGACCGAACTTTTTTTTAATACTTTCCCATTCGACCGAACTTTTTTTAATACTTTCCCATTCAACCGAACTTTTTTTAATACTTTCCCATTCAACCGAACTTTTCTTTAATACTTTCCCATTCGACCGAACTTTTTTAATACTTTCCCATTCGACCAAACTTTTCTTTAATACTTTCCCATTCGACCGAACTTTTCTTTAATACTTTCCCATTCGACCGAACTTTTCTTCAATACTTTCCCATTCGACCGAACTTTTTTTTAATACTTTCCCATTCGACCGAACTTTTCTTTAATACTTTCCCATTCGACCGAACTTTTTTTAATACTTTCCCATTCGACCGAATTTTTTTTAACTTTCCCATTCGACCGAACCTTTTTAATACTTTCCCATTCGACCGAACTTTTCTTTAATACTTTCCCATTCGACCGAACTTTTTTCAATACTTTCCCACTCGACCGAACTTTTTTAATACTTTCCAATTCGACCGAACTTTTTTTAATACTTTCCCATTCGACCGAACTTTTCTTTAATACTTTCCCATTCGACCGAACTTTTTTTCAATACTTTCCCATTCGACCGAACTTTTCTTTAATACTTTCCCATTCGACCGAACTTTTCTTTAATACTTTCCCATTCGACCGAACTTTTTTTAAAACTTTCCCATTCGACCGAACTTTTCTTTAATACTTTCCCATTTGACCGAACTTTTCTTTAATACTTTCCCATTCGACCGAACTTTTTTAATACTTTCCCATTCGACCGAACTTTTTTTTAAATCTTTCCCATTCGACCGAACTTTTTTTTAATACTTTCCCATTCGACCGAACTTTTCTTTAATACTTTCCCATTCGACAGAACTTTTTTTTAATACTTTCCCATTCGACCGAACTTTTTTAATACTTTCCCATTCAACCGAACTTTTCTTTAATACTTTCCCATTCGACCGAACTTTTCTTTAATACTTTCCCATTCGACCGAACTTTTCTTTAATACTTTCCCATTCGACCGAACTTTTTTCAATACTTTCCCATTCGACCGAACTTTTTTAATACTTTCCCATTCGACCGAACTTTTTTTTAATAATTTCCCATTCGACCGAACTTTTCTTTAATACTTTCCCATTCGACCGAACTTTTTTTAAAACTTTCCCATTCGACCGAACTTTTCTTTAATACTTTCCCATTTGACCGAACTTTTCTTTAATACTTTCCCATTTGACCGAACTTTTCTTTAATACTTTCCCATTCGACCGAACTTTTTTAATACTTTCCCATTCGACCGAACTTTTTTTTAAATCTTTCCCATTCGACCGAACTTTTTTTAATACTTTCCCATTCGACCGAACTTTTCTTTAATACTTTCCCATTCGACCGAACTTTTCTTTAATACTTTCCCATTCGACCGAACTTTTCTTTAATACTTTCCCATTCGACCGAACTTTTCTTTAATACTTTCCCATTTGACCGAACTTTTCTTTAATACTTTCCCATTCGACCGAACTTTTTTAATACTTTCCCATTCGACCGAACTTTTCTTTAATACTTTCCCATTCGACCGAACTTTTTTTAATACTTTCCCATTCGACCGAATTTTTTTTAACTTTCCCATTCGACCGAACCTTTTTAATACTTTCCCATTCGACCGAACTTTTCTTTAATACTTTCCCATTCGACCGAACTTTTCTTTAATACTTTCCCATTCGACCGAACTTTTCTTTAATACTTTCCCATTCGACCGAACTTTTCTTTAATACTTTCCCATTCGACCGAACTTTTTTTTAATACTTTCCCATTCGACCGAACTTTTCTTTAATACTTTCCCATTCGACCGAACTTTTCTTTAATACTTTCCCATTCGACCGAACTTTTTTTTAATACTTTCCCATTCGACCGAACTTTTCTTTAATACTTTCCCATTCGACCGAACTTTTTTTAATACTTTCCCATTCGACCGAACTTTTTTTAATACTTTCCCATTCGACCGAACTTTTCTTTAATACTTTCCCATTCGACCGAACTTTTTTTAATACTTTCCCATTCGACCGAATTTTTTTTAACTTTCCCATTCGACCGAACCTTTTTAATACTTTCCCATTCGACCGAACTTTTCTTTAATACTTTCCCATTCGACCGAACTTTTTTAATACTTTCCCATTCGACCGAACTTTTTTTAATACTTTCCCATTCGACCGAATTTTTTTTAACTTTCCCATTCGACCGAACCTTTTTAATACTTTCCCATTCGACCGAACTTTTCTTTAATACTTTCCCATTCGACCGAACTTTTCTTTAATACTTTCCCATTCGACCGAACTTTTCTTTAATACTTTCCCATTCGACCGAACTTTTTTTTAATACTTTCCCATTCGACCGAACTTTTCTTTAATACTTTCCCATTCGACCGAACTTTTTTTTACTTTCCCATTCGACCGAACTTTTCTTTAATACTTTCCCATTCGACCGAACTTTTTTTAATACTTTCCCATTCGACCGAACTTTTTTTTAATACTTTCCCATTCGACCGAACTTTTTTTAATACTTTCCCATTCGACCGAACTTTTTTAATACTTTCCCATTCGACCGAACTTTTTTTAATACTTTCCCATTCGACCGAACTTTTTTAATACTTTCCCATTCGACCGAACTTTTTTTAATAATTTCCCATTCGACCGAACTTTTCTTTAATACTTTCCCATTCGACCGAACTTTTTTTAAAACTTTCCCATTCGACCGAACTTTTCTTTAATACTTTCCCATTTGACCGAACTTTTCTTTAATACTTTCCCATTCGACCGAACTTTTTTAATACTTTCCCATTCGACCGAACTTTTTTTTAAATCTTTCCCATTCGACCGAACTTTTTTTTAATACTTTCCCATTCGACCGAACTTTTCTTTAATACTTTCCCATTCGACAGAACTTTTTTTAATACTTTCCCATTCGACCGAACTTTTTTTAATACTTTCCCATTCAACCGAACTTTTCTTTAATACTTTCCCATTCGACCGAACTTTTCTTTAATACTTTCCCATTCGACCGAACTTTTCTTTAATACTTTCCCATTCGACCGAACTTTTTTCAATACTTTCCCATTCGACCGAACTTTTTTAATACTTTCCAATTCGACCGAACTTTTTTTTTAATACTTTCCCATTCGACCGAACTTTTCTTTAATACTTTCCCATTCGACCGAACTTTTTTTCAATATTTTCCCATTCGACCGAACTTTTCTTTAATACTTTCCCATTCGACCGAACTTTTCTTTAATACTTTCCCATTCGACCGAACTTTTTTTCAATACTTTCCCATTGGACCGAACTTTTCTTTAATACTTTCCCATTCGACCGAACTTTTTTTTAATAATTTCCCATTCGACCGAACTTTTCTTTAATACTTTCCCATTCGACCGAACTTTTTTTAATACTTTCCCATTCGACCGAACTTTTCTTTAATACTTTCCCATTCGACCGAACTTTTCTTTAATACTTTCCCATTCGACCGAACTTTTTTTTAACTTTCCCATTCGACCGAACCTTTTTAATACTTTCCCATTCGACCGAACTTTTCTTTAATACTTTCCCATTCGACCGAACTTTTCTTTAATACTTTCCCATTCGACCGAACTTTTCTTTAATACTTTCCCATTCGACCGAACTTTTTTTAATACTTTCCCATTCGACCGAACTTTTCTTTAATACTTTCCCATTCGACCGAACTTTTTTTTAATACTTTCCCATTCGACCGAACTTTTCTTTAATACTTTCCCATTCGACCGAACTTTTTTTTAATACTTTCCCATTCGACCGAACTTTTTTTTTAATACTTTCCCATTCGACCGAACTTTTTTTTAATACTTTCCCATTCGACCGAACTTTTTTAATACTTTCCCATTCGACCGAACTTTTTTAATACTTTCCCATTCGACCGAACTTTTTTTTAATACTTTCCCATTCGACCGAACTTTTTTTTAATACTTTCCCATTCGACCGAACTTTTTTTAACTTTCCCATTCGACCGAACTTTTTTTAATACTTTCCCATTCAACCGAACTTTTCTTTAATACTTTCCCATTCGACCGAACTTTTCTTTAATACTTTCCCATTCGACCGAACTTTTCATTAATACTTTCCCATTCGACCGAACTTTTTTTTAATACTTTCCCATTCGACCGAATTTTTTTTAACTTTCCCATTCGACCGAACCTTTTTAATACTTTCCCATTCGACCGAACTTTTCTTTAATACTTTCCCATTCGACCGAACTTTTCTTTAATACTTTCCCATTCGACCGAACTTTTCTTTAATACTTTCCCATTCGACCGAACTTTTTTTTAATACTTTCCCATTCGACCGAACTTTTCTTTAATACTTTCCCATTCGACAGAACTTTTTTTTAATACTTTCCCATTCGACCGAACTTTTTTTAATACTTTCCCATTCAACCGAACTTTTCTTTAATACTTTCCCATTCGACCGAACTTTTCTTTAATACTTTCCCATTCGACCGAACTTTTCTTTAATACTTTCCCATTCGACCGAACTTTTTTCAATACTTTCCCATTCGACCGAACTTTTTTAATACTTTCCCATTCGACCGAACTTTTTTTTAATAATTTCCCATTCGACCGAACTTTTTTTTAATACTTTCCCATTCGACCGAACTTTTCTTTAATACTTTCCCATTCGACCGAACTTTTCTTTAATACTTTCCCATTCGACCGAACTTTTGTTTAATACTTTCCCATTCGACCGAACTTTTTTTAATACTTTCCCATTCGACCGAACTTTTTTAATACTTTCCCATTCGACCGAACTTTTTTTTAAATCTTTCCCATTCGACCGAACTTTTTTTTAATACTTTCCCATTCGACCGAACTTTTTTTAATACTTTCCCATTCAACCGAACTTTTTTTAATACTTTCCCATTCAACCGAACTTTTCTTTAATACTTTCCCATTCGACCGAACTTTTCTTTAATACTTTCCCATTCGACCGAACTTTTCTTTAATACTTTCCCATTCGACCGAACTTTTTTCAATACTTTCCCATTCGACCGAACTTTTTTAATACTTTCCAATTCGACCGAACTTTTTTTAATACTTTCCCATTCGACCGAACTTTTCTTTAATACTTTCCCATTCGACCGAACTTTTTTTCAATACTTTCCCATTCGACCGAACTTTTATTTAATACTTTCCCATTCGACCGAACTTTTTTTTAATAATTTCCCATTCGACCGAACTTTTCTTTAATACTTTCCCATTCGACCGAACTTTTTTTAATACTTTCCCATTCGACCGAACTTTTCTTTAATACTTTCCCATTTGACCGAACTTTTCTTTAATACTTTCCCATTCGACCGAACTTTTTTAATACTTTCCCATTCGACCGAACTTTTTTTTAAATCTTTCCCATTCGACCGAACTTTTTTTTAATACTTTCCCATTCGACCGAACTTTTTTTAATACTTTCCCATTCAACCGAACTTTTTTTAATACTTTCCCATTCAACCGAACTTTTCTTTAATACTTTCCCATTCGACCGAACTTTTTTAATACTTTCCCATTCGACCAAACTTTTCTTTAATACTTTCCCATTCGACCGAACTTTTCTTCAATACTTTCCCATTCGACCGAACTTTTTTTTAATACTTTCCCATTCGACCGAACTTTTCTTTAATACTTTCCCATTCGACCGAACTTTTTTTAATACTTTCCCATTCGACCGAATTTTTTTTAACTTTCCCATTCGACCGAACCTTTTTAATACTTTCCCATTCGACCGAACTTTTCTTTAATACTTTCCCATTCGACCGAACTTTTTTCAATACTTTCCCACTCGACCGAACTTTTTTAATACTTTCCAATTCGACCGAACTTTTTTTAATACTTTCCCATTCGACCGAACTTTTCTTTAATACTTTCCCATTCGACCGAACTTTTTTTCAATACTTTCCCATTCGACCGAACTTTTCTTTAATACTTTCCCATTCGACCGAGTTTTCTTTAATACTTTCCCATTCGACCGAACTTTTTTTAAAACTTTCCCATTCGACCGAACTTTTCTTTAATACTTTCCCATTTGACCGAACTTTTCTTTAATACTTTCCCATTCGACCGAACTTTTTTAATACTTTCCCATTCGACCGAACTTTTTTTTAAATCTTTCCCATTCGACAGAACTTTTTTTTAATACTTTCCCATTCGACCGAACTTTTTTTAATACTTTCCCATTCAACCGAACTTTTCTTTAATACTTTCCCATTCGACCGAACTTTTCTTTAATACTTTCCCATTCGACCGAACTTTTCTTTAATACTTTCCCATTCGACCGAACTTTTTTCAATACTTTCCCATTCGACCGAACTTTTTTAATACTTTCCCATTCGACCGAACTTTTTTTTAATAATTTCCCATTCGACCGAACTTTTCTTTAATACTTTCCCATTCGACCGAACTTTTTTTAAAACTTTCCCATTCGACCGAACTTTTCTTTAATACTTTCCCATTTGACCGAACTTTTCTTTAATACTTTCCCATTCGACCGAACTTTTTTAATACTTTCCCATTCGACCGAACTTTTTTTTAAATCTTTCCCATTCGACCGAACTTTTTTTTAATACTTTCCCATTCGACCGAACTTTTCTTTAATACTTTCCCATTCGACCGAACTTTTCTTTAATACTTTCCCATTCGACCGAACTTTTCTTTAATACTTTCCCATTCGACCGAACTTTTCTTTAATACTTTCCCATTTGACCGAACTTTTCTTTAATACTTTCCCATTCGACCGAACTTTTTTAATACTTTCCCATTCGACCGAACTTTTCTTTAATACTTTCCCATTCGACCGAACTTTTTTTAATACTTTCCCATTCGACCGAATTTTTTTTATTTTTCCCATTCGACCGAACCTTTTTAATACTTTCCCATTCGACCGAACTTTTCTTTAATACTTTCCCATTCGACCGAACTTTTCTTTAATACTTTCCCATTCGACCGAACTTTTCTTTAATACTTTCCCATTCGACCTAACTTTTCTTTAATACTTTCCCATTCGACCGAACTTTTTTTTAATACTTTCCCATTCGACCGAACTTTTCTTTAATACTTTCCCATTCGACCGAACTTTTTTTAATACTTTCCCATTCGACCGAACTTTTTTTAATACTTTCCCATTCGACCGAACTTTTCTTTAATACTTTCCCATTCGACCGAACTTTTTTTAATACTTTCCCATTCGACCGAATTTTTTTTAACTTTCCCATTCGACCGAACCTTTTTAATACTTTCCCATTCGACCGAACTTTTTTTTAATACTTTCCCATTCGACCGAACTTTTCTTTAATACTTTCCCATTCGACCGAACTTTTTTTACTTTCCCATTCGACCGAACTTTTCTTTAATACTTTCCCATTCGACCGAACTTTTTTAATACTTTCCCATTCGACCGAACTTTTTTTTAATACTTTCCCATTCGACCGAACTTTTTTTAATACTTTCCCATTCGACCGAACTTTTTTAATACTTTCCCATTCGACCGAACTTTTTTTAATACTTTCCCATTCGACCGAACTTTTTTAATACTTTCCCATTCGACCGAACTTTTTTTAATAATTTCCCATTCGACCGAACTTTTCTTTAATACTTTCCCATTCGACCGAACTTTTTTTAAAACTTTCCCATTCGACCGAACTTTTCTTTAATACTTTCCCATTTGACCGAACTTTTCTTTAATACTTTCCCATTCGACCGAACTTTTTTAATACTTTCCCATTCGACCGAACTTTTTTTTAAATCTTTCCCATTCGACCGAACTTTTTTTTAATACTTTCCCATTCGACCGAACTTTTCTTTAATACTTTCCCATTCGACAGAACTTTTTTTAATACTTTCCCATTCGACCGAACTTTTTTTAATACTTTCCCATTCAACCGAACTTTTCTTTAATACTTTCCCATTCGACCGAACTTTTCTTTAATACTTTCCCATTCGACCGAACTTTTCTTTAATACTTTCCCATTCGACCGAACTTTTTTCAATACTTTCCCATTCGACCGAACTTTTTTAATACTTTCCAATTCGACCGAACTTTTTTTAATACTTTCCCATTCGACCGAACTTTTCTTTAATACTTTCCCATTCGACCGAACTTTTTTTCAATACTTTCCCATTCGACCGAACTTTTCTTTAATACTTT
Organism: Leiobunum rupestre; assembly: GCF_980474605.1. NCBI lineage: Eukaryota > Metazoa > Arthropoda > Arachnida > Opiliones > Sclerosomatidae > Leiobunum > Leiobunum rupestre. The sequence goes on from NC_143385.1 coordinate 43,700,780, forward strand.
CCCATTCGACCGAACTTTTCTTTAATACTTTCCCATTCGACCGAACTTTTTTTCAATACTTTCCCATTGGACCGAACTTTTCTTTAATACTTTCCCATTCAACCGAACTTTTTTTTAATAATTTCCCATTCGACCGAACTTTTCTTTAATACTTTCCCATTCGACCGAACTTTTTTTAATACTTTCCCATTCGACCGAACTTTTCTTTAATACTTTCCCATTCGACCGAACTTTTCTTTAATACTTTCCCATTCGACCGAACTTTTTTTTAACTTTCCCATTCGACCGAACCTTTTTAATACTTTCCCATTCGACCGAACTTTTCTTTAATACTTTCCCATTCGACCGAACTTTTCTTTAATACTTTCCCATTCGACCGAACTTTTCTTTAATACTTTCCCATTCGACCGAACTTTTTTTTAATACTTTCCCATTCGACCGAACTTTTCTTTAATACTTTCCCATTCGACCGAACTTTTTTTTAATACTTTCCCATTCGACCGAACTTTTCTTTAATACTTTCCCATTCGACCGAACTTTTTTTTAATACTTTCCCATTCGACCGAACTTTTTTTTTAATACTTTCCCATTCGACCGAACTTTTTTTTAATACTTTCCCATTCGACCGACCTTTTTTAATACTTTCCCATTCGACCGAACTTTTTTTTAATACTTTCCCATTCGACCGAACTTTTCTTTAATACTTTCCCATTCGACAGAACTTTTTTTTAATACTTTCCCATTCGACCGAACTTTTTTTAATACTTTCCCATTCAACCGAACTTTTCTTTAATACTTTCCCATTCGACCGAACTTTTCTTTAATACTTTCCCATTCGACCGAACTTTTCTTTAATACTTTCCCATTCGACCGAACTTTTTTCAATACTTTCCCATTCGACCGAACTTTTTTAATACTTTCCCATTCGACCGAACTTTTTTTTAATAATTTCCCATTCGACCGAACTTTTCTTTAATACTTTCCCATTCGACCGAACTTTTTTTAAAACTTTCCCATTCGACCGAACTTTTCTTTAATACTTTCCCATTTGACCGAACTTTTCTTTAATACTTTCCCATTCGACCGAACTTTTTTAATACTTTCCCATTCGACCGAACTTTTTTTTAAATCTTTCCCATTCGACCGAACTTTTTTTTAATACTTTCCCATTCGACCGAACTTTTCTTTAATACTTTCCCATTCGACAGAACTTTTTTTTAATACTTTCCCATTCGACCGAACTTTTTTTAATACTTTCCCATTCAACCGAACTTTTCTTTAATACTTTCCCATTCGACCGAACTTTTCTTTAAT